>NW_027072034.1:46967940-47567940 GCF_038088225.1 Cyrtonyx montezumae | reverse complement strand
TACCCCTAACCACATGTCTTGGATGACTGAGGACAGAAATTATGACTTTTGTAGAGCAAAAAACCACAGAGCATAATCACAGTTAGCTGTTATTTTGAAGGATTTTACATTTTGCATGGGCTATTTTTAATTTTAAAAACTAATAACAATATCAATAATAAAAACAAGTGATTCCTAGTTTAGATACAGTGCTTTTATGAGTAGCCTGAAAATGCTATAAAAAGTTTCATTAGCCTCCTGCAGGATCAACTGCACATGCTCTGTAAAATCTGTGTAGAGCATGCATGAGGGAAAAAACCCTTGTAGGCAGTTGTGAAAGCGAAGGAAACATTTTCTATTACTTAATATGATCGTTACTTATATAATTTTAAGCAGTACTTATGTACAGGCACTGTGACCATTTCTTTAGCATTTTAAAATATTGGAAGAAAAATGTTTCCTTTCACTCGGCAAGTGGCTGTTCAAGCAAGAGGCATCTGGCAGCTGGGGCTTCAGGCTAGCAATAAAAGCAAGTTGAGGTCGGGGGGTTTTGATCTTATCATGGTAAGAGGAAGTCTGGGTATTCAAACAGACTCTTCCAGGGAGAGAAAGTAATGGGAATGACTGAGAGTGAAGTTTAGGTTCCTTTCCTTGCAGTTTTATCCATTTGTGAAGTGAGAGTACCAGCACACTGTGGGTCTTGTTTTATTCTTGCTCTTTGCAAGGTTGTGTGCCTGTGTCTGTGTTTGATACTTGAGCAAAAGCTCTCTGAATAAAATCTCCCTTAAGGCCCAGAAGTTGCATTCTTCCACGCTTCCTTTGGAAGGCAGCGTTTTATGGGCAATTAATTTCATTCATCCCACTTTAAAGCAGATGCACACAAAGCTTAACGCCCATTGATCTCTGCCTCAGCCAGGGTGAATGTTGCACCAGCACGGATGATGCCCATTGACTGATAGCATTTCAGCTCACAAAGCCCCAGTACAAGCACAGATAGCTCCCAAGGCAGTAGGTGTTCTGGCAGCAAAGCTGGAGAGAGAGAGGTCCTTCCCATCCCTTGGTATGCTCCTCTTCCCCTACCTGAGCCTGCTGCTTGCCTGCTGCTTCCAATGCTCCTGCTTCTAGGGCTGCACCAGACTAATGGGATGACTGGGATTAGAAGCATTGATGACATTTTTTGAGAGTTACTTTTTAATCCAAGTTGTTTCCCTGACACCAATGGCATGAACGATGGGCTGAAAATGGGAATGAGTCATGGCAGGATTCATAGATGTGTCCTTGTGAACTGGACTGGCAAAACCTGACGTGGAAGCATGGACGTTGTTCGCCTTAAGTCTGGATTTTGATTTAAGGCTTTTGCCTGTATTGTAATGACTCTATTCTTGCAACACTATCGGCTCAGCTATAGCAATGCAGTCTCACTTAGGTTAGTGCAAGTCTGAAATCATCCCAGTGAACAGGAACACTTGTCTGCATGAGGAATTCAGTGTGCAGTGAGGAAGTGTGTAAATTGACAGAGCACTGGCTATCTTGCATCTGTGTTCTTCATGGAAATCTGGAAGAACAACTTAATTCACACTCAAAGCGGAGTGAAATATCATCCACAGAGACAAACACTGGGTGAATTAACATAGGATAGCTAGGATGCTATAAATTCACATCCCATCTTGCTGCCAGCACAGGCAAGCTCTCAGAAACTGCACTTGTGCAAAATTAGTGTGTGGGAGATCGGCATCATATTGCAGGAATTGCCCTTTCCAAAACGATATCTGTAATAACATATGATATAATGAAGGTGCAATGAATTTTCCTAGCTGACAGTATTAAAAATAACAATGTACATCGCTCAGCTATGTGATTGCTTTCCACGGTAATGTCAACAAAGAGGCTGAGACAATTTCCCTCTGCTGACTTACTTTTTCCAGATACATTAGTGAGCTCGTCAGCTCTCATCTTATGAAAAGCCAAGTGAAAATGCTAATCCCAACTCCCTTTGCCACAGGAGTTGTAACTGACTGGTTGCTGAAGACGCAGGTGACCTGTTCCAGGTGGCCTCTCCCAGCAGGCACAATGTTAACACAGAACATACGGCAGCTTCACAGTGATGCTGAACAAGCAGAGAGAGCAAGAGAATTTGCGTCCAGTTGAAGCAAACATCCAGCTTCAGACTCTTATTTATACTAAAATAATAACATAATAGAGCAAATCCAGATCCTTCAGCATTAGTATTATTAGTACCAACCTAACTTACACATCAGATCTCTCCAGGTTTATCACAATTTAGTGGTGTGCTAGACAGCAAAATCACCATCGGTACACTCTTGCAACACACAGGGATCATTCTCAATTAAGTTGGTGGGCCATACACTGTGCTGTAACACTGCAGCTTTGCGGAGTGAATGGCTGACACTGCAGTTGGACACCCCAAAGTGTGCAGACTTTCCTGTCACAAGCAGTCCTGCAGAGCAAAGAAAACATCACAGAATCACAGAATATCCCCCGGTGGAAGTGATCCATGAGGATCACGGAGTGTAACCCCTGACTCCACTCAGCACCACCCCAAATCCAACCCTATGTCTGAGAGCATTGTGCAGACGCTCCTTGAACTCCAGCACTCGGGGCCGTGCCCCCTGCCCTGTGCATCCTGTGCCATGCCCACCGCGCTGTGGTGCAGCACTGTCCCTAACCCCCAGCCGCCCCTCCCCTGACACAGCTCCATGCCGTTCCCTCGGGCCCTGTCGCTGTCACACAGTGCAGAGCTCAGCGCTGCCCTTTCTCTACAGATCACAATACCTTCCTCACCCTGTATCATAACTGGATCACAGGTATTGCAGTCTATCTCAAAACATATAGTGCTGTTGGGTAGGTTCAGTATTTGCAGTTACTGTCTTAAATACCAGTACATTTTACATCTATGTAATAAGGCACACTATGCCTTCAGATGTCAACAGCTTTAATTGGGATCTTCCCCAAAAGAAAAGCATACTTCCTGAGATTATGTATGTTGGTCTTCCAGGCACCAAGGCACAATCGCAGCACATCAGGCTCTGGGGCTGCTCTGCATCTGCATCAGCCACTCCCTCTCAATTGCTGGGGCCACTCTCCCCTTAGATACTCCCCAGACTGAAAGCTCTGGGTAAGCCCATGTGGTCCTCAGCTTGCTGCCGGGACCACAAACACGAGCACCTTGGTGTACTCACACCAGACAAAACCCTGCCTCGGTCTCCTGAGAGATCGTTGTCATGCTTTGTGCTGTATTTACTTGGCAGGAAACTAAGATAGATGTTTAATACTAAGCTGGAAGTATCTGCTGTGTTTCACAGCTGTGGGTGGCTCTGCCCACAGGAGCACAGCAATGCAGAGCAAGCGTCCCTGTGCACCACGCAGCACGAGCTGCTGCACGCAGAGAAGAAATCATCAGCTGGTGCTCCGTGCTTTATGCTAGGAGGCTACAGTGTTATTTTTAGGTTTAGATCTTGCAGAAAGACTCTGGGCTGTTCAGCCAGCGCTCAGATTGCTCAGTGCGTAGGCAGGAAAACAGTGTGTCTTGCAGTCCAGCACAAGGTTTCTGTCTTGTTCAGGTCTTGTGCAGAGCCTCCAAGCACAGCATAAAAGGGGCTAGCTTGCTCCTAACACCCACACAGATCTGCTGCCCGGCATCGTTCTGATCTCAGCTTTCCGAATGTCTGATTTAATATCCCATCTATCTTCTCTCCATTTCTAAAGATAATTTTTGAGAACGCAGCATAGGATTAGCACTCTCTGTTCTTTTGTCTGTTTTGGTCAGGGTTCGCCCTTTCTGAATCACTCTAAGTGCATATTTGCACAAAGGATGTGCTGATGGAAAGGAAGCACCCTCACGCTTTTCTGCCTTGCTGTAAATACCCAGCACCAGGGGTGCAGGATGTGTCCTAGTCAGAAACTCCTCTACACCATGTTTCCTCACAGCAAACGATCAACAATGGGCAGGTGTCTCAGAAGCCGATACAAAGCACAAGCTAATTTGAACAGCAGTGATGTATATGCTACCACTGAAACTAAAGTCATTCTAGGCAGAAGTCCTTAGCTTTGAAGTTACTTGCGCACGCACACAAGACAGATGCAGTTACTCCTGTGATTTTTCTATCCACTGGGATAAGAGGAGCAAAGAACAAGAATTTTAAATAACTAGAACTAAACAATGCCTCAGTACTCACAGTCCTCACGTTACTGTGATCACTAATTAGCAATGACAGAAACATCGTTTGTCGCTTTTAATTTTTGGTGGATATGAAAGCTATACATTATAAAAAGCCATTTTCTCACTTAACACTGCATTATTACTTTTTAAATCATATCAAATTCAACGCAAATCTCTCAAATCAAACCACTTTTTACGTAGGATGCTCCAAAAGTAATGCCTCTTATTTATTTACACGGAAGTTACAACACCTACAGAGAGCACAATAACACTATTTGACTGAGCAAATTCTCAGCTTCAGAACACTGTTTTTCAGCAGTGTCATGAGCTATGCATTCCCACCAGCAATGAACAAGAGCCCGCTTGCCATGCTCGAAAAAATCTGCACCAGTGCAGGTGATCCACTGTCACTGTCACTACTGCTGAAGTGCACCATCCGCCCCTCAGTGTGCTCACATCCGCTGCTCAGTCCCCAGAAACATTCAGTAAGTGCCAATGAATGTCAATGGGTGCCATTTTTTTTCTGCATGGAGGACTTCATTTGTTGTGTAGAACAAAATGTAATGGAATATTGTTGAGATGGTTCAACCTCTACTGCCATACCACCTGATCTGCTTTTGGCATCATGAGCCAACATCATAAAACAGGAGGTGTTACTTTCAGCCCTTGTATAACAATATATGGGTAATTCAGCAACCAGGTGGTAAATCTTGCATTGTGTCATTTATTTCAACAGAGTTAAAAAGAGTGATTTAGCATTTGGGAAAACGCTGTGTTTTGCTTGGATCATTATGTTTAGTATTGAAGGAGTGTAATATTTGAGGTTTTGTTGTCATAGTGGTAGCAAGAATGTCAGATAAACACATTTTAAAAACAAATACATTTGAGAGAAAACTCGAGTGGCTTTTTTATTTTGAGAAAGATAAGTTACAGTTCAAAATCTACTTTTATACATACAGGGAATATTTCATTCCACTTATGAATGGGTAAAGGCTTGTTTTGGTGTTTGAGTAGCAGACTGTGAAGCCTGTTTAAACATGTTACTTACTTTCCTCTGTTTTTGGAAAAGACCTGGAAAAAGTTAAAAGTCATGTTTCACTCAGCTTGATGGAAGGAGCTGAACATTGGTGAAATCTGATTTTAGCTGCTGGAATATTTACCTCTGTGTAACATGGTCGTCTACTCCCTATCTGAACCCTCTGCAGAGCTGACCTGATGGAACTGAAGCAGAGCCAGAAGTCTGGCTGGGAGGAGGAGGACATGGGGAGTAGAGTTGGCCACTGGGGATGGTCTGACACCAGGGTGGTAAAGAAATGACAGACATGGCCAACAAGCTTCACTGAGATGCATGGACCTCAAGCCTTGCTGGCCGAGGGGGTTATCAGATGTAGAGTTAAGTATCGCCAGGCTTGTCTTGCGCCTGACATGCTTAGAGAACTGCCATACGATTCTCCCCCTAAGCTGAGCTTTCAACAGATTTTATGCACATTGTGTAAAAAAGCCAATTACTTAAAGGTAAATGAAAGCTATCTGTGAAAGGTTAACACTCACCATGCAGCAGAATAAACTGACACACTTGGCCTGACAATTACTGGTGGCAGAGCAAGGCACAGTGACCATACCTGGGGCAAAATCAGTTTTTACATCTCTTTTGAATTTCTAAGCCCACAAGCCAGAATATAATTTGCTTCTAGACTTTTCCTTGTGGATCACGGCCCAGTGGAATATGGATTAGTTTGCTACACTTTAAGCTGCCTTTTCTGGTGTGAAAGCTGAAACCAAAACTCAGGCATACTTATACCTATTTAACTTAATGTGATTAACATCTCCACCAGTGTCTTCCTCCAGAAAAGAGGTCTCACCACCTGAAAATGGCAGCTCCCTGCCACATGTGCCTGTCAGCTACCTTCTGTTTAGGGAATGCCATTTACGAGAGGCATTAAATGTGAACCATCTCACTCACAACATAGACCTAAAACAAAAGGTTGCATCAAATCCTAATAACTTTACCTAGGACTCCATGAAGCAGCTAAGTCTCTAACATGCAAGGTATCAGAGAATCATGGAAGGGCTTGAATTGGAAATGACCTCAAATCCCACCCAGCCCCAACTCCTGCCATGGGCAGGGCTGCCCCCACCAGCTCAGGCTGCCCAGGGCTCCATCCAACCTGGCCTTGAGTGCCTCCAGGGATGGGCACCACAGCTTCTCTTCACAGCTCCTCTTCTCCATAAAGCACTTTATTTCCTGAGTCACTGATAAACTTCTGAAGCCAAGGAACCCATATGCGTTTCACAAGGCTTCAATGGGATCTGTGGTGGTGAAAAGGGAACATGTGTGAATGTTGGCTGTGCCGCCATCACACCTGACTGGCTTCACATGCAGTTCTTGCACTGCACAAGAAAGGGTTGACATGACAGTGTCTAAAACACTGTCACTGTGTGTATTTTAAACCTATTTCCTTTCCATGGTTCAGTGGATTGTTGGTGTTCAGGTTCCTCAACAGATTTAGGGCGACAGATCTGTCAGGTTGAAAACTGGAGTGAGATAGGCCAGCAGGTGTAGCAGATGGCTCTTCTGCCTGCCCATGGGTTGAAAGCCATGGCTTGGGTGAGAAGACTGTGGTAGGCCAAGGGAGAAGGGCTGCACCAGGGAGCCTCCCCTTCTAGGAGATGGCTGAGGGACTGCAGAAGATGCTTGGCTGCTCACATAGGCAAGGAACAAGAAAAAAAAAAAAACTGATTAGGAACGTAACTGAACAGAGCAGGACTGAATTGGGAAGACTGAGCAGATGGAGTGACAAAAAAAACCAACAACCACCACAATAGTGTACTTCCAGGGTGTTGTTCCTGGGGCCTTTGGCAGAATAAAATATGTAAGGAACGAACAGTGGAAATCACTGGGAAAACAGAAGCAGCAGCAATCTTACTGCAGGTTATGGTGGGAAACTATTTGGGAGCTAAGGATGCTACTGAGGAACGCAGAGAAAAGGGTCGGAGCAGTGGGTACAACAACGGCCGAGGAGAAAAAGACAAAGGAATCTGGGGAAGAACAGAACATCCTGAGAGCAGTGCTGGGATAAGGGGAGAGAGTGCTGCACCTGGAATGAGAAGATGGGTGAGATCTGCTGCCGGGGGCTGCCCCAAAATGCAACTGAGGAAGAACAGAATGGGATGAGGGGCAGGGCAGGGCAGGGCGATGTCTCAGATGAGGAACAGCACATTTTCCCCAGGAGGCAGGGATGAAGGGTCAGGTTGGCAAGAAGTGAGAGAGCTCAGTGCAGGGAATAAAGACAAGAGAGGCTCAGTACACTTCACATTTTTATTAGCTGACAGCAGAGAAAATGGTGGAAAAATGTTATACAAAGTCAAACATCTGTGTGTTACCTTTACGTGTGGATTGAAGTGCACCTGGGGAGATGTTTCTTTATATGCAACCAAAGTTGACACTTCGGTGTTATTGAATATAACGAACACATGGGTGCTTGATAGGTGAGATAATGAATGCTTTTGGGGCTTACAAATCTGGCATATGTCACAATTCCCTAGTGATGCTGGTACGCTGCAAGCTGATCAGGGGCCCTGAGCCCTGCTGGCCCAGCTCTGCAGCACTTGCATTTCCCAGGGGCTGCTCACTGGCTGCTGGCTGCTCTGGTCCTTCTCTCCCTTTGACCTTTGCTGTCCAGTTTCCAGCATCCCCACTGCCCTGGTGCAGAGCCCTCAGCTCACAATCCTGCCTCTGTGTTCCCTCCAACCCAGTATCCAGAAGCCGTAGCCATGCCACAGGTGCCATGACACAGGAGCAGGAGGTGAGGGATACAGTAAGAGCAGGCGTCCCTCCCGGTTGTGTTAGCTTTGGCACCAGGCTCTCTCCCCTTCAGTTTACAGAAAGCTTCAAACTCAAGCTGCTCTCCTAACTGCTAACTGTGTTTTCCATGCCAGCTCCACCTCGGACCCGAGGCTAAATATAAGTGTGTGGAGCCAGCCCTGAGTCTCTTCCGTATTTGGCAGCGCCTGGCACCACCATTGCTCTACAGAGCAATGCCACCCAGCTGGCAGCTGGGAAAAGCTCAACTATTTATCTAAATTAGGAAGAATTTGGTTTTTTGGTATGTAATTCTTAAGGGTCAAAAGTGGATAGACTTAGTACAAGCAAGTATTTCATGTGGGCTGGATGTGGGCTGGGCATGTGAGTACCCCTGCCCTTACATGACTCTGCTGCGGGTGAAGACAGCTTCACAGAACCGGCAAGGGATACACTAACTCTAAATACACCCAGATGAATGGTGGGAGCTGCCAAGCTGATGAGAAGATCCCCACCGGACCTGATGAGCCTTCCCTGGAGAAGAGGGATGCTGCAGGCAGCATGCAGCTCACTGGCCTCTGTGCATGAGGAATCCTGCACAGGCACTGGCCCTGAGTACAGGCAGGCAATGGCGACTGCTCTACCGCAACAAAATGAGTTACCTTTCATCAGCTGAGCTGCCTCAATTAAAGAGCAAAATAAATTAGGAGACACTACCCTGAAGGTGATTAAACCCAAAGCACGAGAGGTTTAAAGTAGTAGGTTGTATTTAACAGGTGGGGAAAGCAAAAGATGTTCCCGTCCGCTCACGCTGTCTGAGCCTGGGAGTGCAGCTTGCTTAGCTGTGCTAATTTCAGTGCTTGTAATTGTCCCAGTGGTGCAGAAGCTAAGGACGAACACACACACAGAGGCTGGCACCCTTCCCTGCAGATTGCTTGTTCTTGGAAATGGCTGGTGCTGAGGGACGCTAGGGGAAACATGACGGGTAAAAATGAGCATTACAGAACGCACCGAACTGAGGGCTCTGCAGCCATACTGTCTAAATGATTAGTACAAACTTACGACTGGATGAACCACTTGAGCTCTTCCTGAAAATATGAGAAAGTGGGTAATTGCAAAACACTGCCGACCAGCTTCAGCTACTGTATCCTGGATTAGCAGTGATGACATGAGGGTGAACTTAGCAAACAGGAACAATGGTGTGACATAAATGAGATGTTCATGAAAGACAAGGGTAAACCTCGTGTTGGAACAACTGGTTGTGCAAACATGGCAGAAAGTGGCACTGATGGTCGGTGGAGTACTGAGTGCTGCAAACTGAACGCCAACCATTTCAGACTGCTGTAAAAAACGAATGTCGTGTGGGGATATATGAACAGGAGTGCCATATGTGAGATGTGTGAAATAATCCTCCCACTCTGCTCAGTGCTGAAAGCCTCAGCCCGAATCCTGCACCCAGCTCCAGGCACCGCACTCCACAGGGGATGTGGAGCAGCCAAGAGCAATGAGTTTGCTGCAAGGCCAGGAAGAACCACCCGAGAGAAGCTGGGATGGAACAGAAGAGGTCTGCACAACTGGAAGTGTTCCCAAATATGCCAAGAAAAAGAAAATACATTGTTTTCCAGATGCAGTGGATGCATAAGGGCAGCTGAGTTGCAAAAGGGGAATTTGGGTTAGATATGATGCCAGTGCTGCAGCGGTAGCACAGTGAGCAACAGCGGGAAGTGCTCCAATGAAACAGAGCTGGGGAAGACATCATGTCCTGCAGCAGAGGTCAGGCAACGTCTGGGGAGTCCCCTCGATTCATAGTGCTGATGGGAAGTTAAAAATTCTCAGCTGCTATAAACCAGGGAAACTTCATAAATGATTTACACTAGCAGAGGGGCCTTGCCTGAAATGTGCCCAGTGTAAGCATTTTTTCCATCTAATTTTTGCTTTTAGCCATGAGATTATGAGTAATAGCTATGGGACTACACTGTTAGCCAGAAATCCTTTAGCTTGCTAAAGGTCAGTTAATCTATGATCTAATCTGATGGTCACTGAAATTAAGTAGAAATAGTTCAGCCAGATATAATGGAAAGTGGTTTGTGTTTCCAGTCCTCAGCTACCTTGAGCTAAACCACCCTCTACAAGCAAAGTGACATATAGGAATGAAACACTGAAATGCACAATGAATCTTGTTGTTTTACTGCAGCAGGAAGAAAAAAACCACACACAAAAAAAGGCCATGTCTTTATGCCTTTCCAGCTGTCTGCTGGTTTAAAGCAGTTCTAATTATAAAACTCCTAAAAGCTGTCAGTGTCTTCTGTTCACCTGTTGATGCTCCCACCCCTTGGGAGACTCAGTGCAAGGGGAAGTGTGTGTGATTCCCGTGAACACACTGCTCTGCCCTGGCTTGCTTGCTCACAGCAAGAGCTGAGCTGTGTGTCTGAAACTCACTAAGCACAACCAGAAACAACATGAAAAACTAAACGAAAAATAACAAAACAGTTTGGCAGGAGCACTAAAAGTGTGATATTTTCATAATGATCTGTAATATTTAAGGATTCCCAGGCTCAGCGTAGCCACTAGCAGTGAACTCACTACTTGAAAGTCTGCCCCAGAAAGCAGCAGCCTCGCTCCCTGAAAAGAGGTAGTATTTCATATTTCAGAGTAACCTTCTCCAGGTACTTTCCTTTCTGCAGCTGCAGTTCAGACAGTTTTCCCGCTATGGCTATTCTTTTGTAGCTTACGCAGACTACTTACTTTGAGGAAGAGATTTTTCTATCATGTGAGTAAACATAAAAACCCACAAAAGAAAACAAAGACCCAGGTCAGAAAGCCTTCGACTCTGACTTCTCGTGCTGTTTCTCCTCTAGATTACGAGGCAGTTTAATTTACACGGATGTCACCTGAAAATGAGAGTGACACACTGCAGCCGATACAATATAGCTGAACTCTCTTTGTCACCAAATACATTCTGCACATAAGCTAGTAGTGTGAGGCACTGAAGCATAGTCTTTAATTAAAGTGCAACAATACCGCAGATATAGCGCAGGCATGGCATTGGAACCTGGCTCTCAATATAAAAATAGCTGTGCTGAAATGCGACGTATCACTACACGATGGGACTACGTCAGTGAAGGCACTCTTACTCTTGAAATCTGAAGTATTCCTGAGCACTGATTTTCAGCTGGGAAAGCTGTGATCAAATCAATGCATGTATTATTCTCCACAAATGAGTAACGCTGGGAACGAGGGCA
Organism: Cyrtonyx montezumae; assembly: GCF_038088225.1. Taxonomy (NCBI): domain Eukaryota; kingdom Metazoa; phylum Chordata; class Aves; order Galliformes; family Odontophoridae; genus Cyrtonyx; species Cyrtonyx montezumae. Next base: position 47,556,737 of record NW_027072034.1, on the reverse strand, counting down.
CATTAAGCACCTACGGCGCGTGGAGCTTTTCACACTGTTCATGAACCAAACACAAACACAGAGGCTGTGAGCTCCCCAAAGCTCCCTCTGCCCACTGGGAAGACCCCTCCCTGCCTGGTTGGAGGTCAAACGTCCTGAACCACAGGCACTGATGGAAGGGCCTGAGATTGCAGCTTGGGAGCTGCCTGTCCTCCTCCTGCCCTCCTTCCCGTCCTCCAGAAAAGATCCCGCAGCACAGTGAGGGCCTGCATCACAAAGCCCAGGGAGCTCCTGCCCTGCACCGCTCTGCTCTGCCAAGGAGCGAGCTCTCCATCCGCCCTTTATTTGCCAGTCCAGCAAGAGAGCCACGCGCAGGTCTCCTAACACTGGCCACTGAAACACAGAGCAGCAGCAGCAGGGCTCCTTGCACCGCGCATGGCAGCAGCACGTACTTGGTCCTCACCACCACGTGGGCACTGCGCCATACAGCAGAAACCCAGAAATAATCGCAACGTCCGGGCATGGCACAAGCTGTTTAGGAAATGAGGCGGTGCGGATTTGGCACGGGGCAGTGTTACAGGGAGCAGATAGTGGGACTCATGCAGTGCTGCTTCTCCGCCGGCTGGGAAAGGCGTCAGGGAGGCACAAACACACAAAAGAGAGAGTAGGAGATAGTTACCTAACATGACGAAGGGGATCCCCAGGAAGGTGGAATTGTATTTCCCACCAGTGAGATTGATGATCCCGGCTGCAGTCAGGGTGGCAAGGGTCACGGTCAGCAATCCCAGCAGGCCAAGCCAGGGTTTGCTGCGGACACAATCCTGCATGGAGCAGCAGAGAATGGCCAAGGTGACCACAAGGACCAAGCTTGTGATCAGGTAGCGTTCTGACACCCTGCTCGTCTTCTGGAAATCCTCCTTCAGCGAAGAAGAAGTGAAAGGATACATTTTGACTTTCCTGTTGGATTTCTGGAAAAGTTCAACAGTGTCACAAAAAATGGATTCCCACTTTTCTGCCACCATGTCATTCAAGGAGTTGATTGCCTGCAAGTAGTAGGTGAGCTGAATGGCTTCTGCAGACTTCACCCGGTCTTTGCTGTGCACAGTAACCCCACCAAGCTGATGCCCGTTATACACTTCCCTGCCATCCTTTAAGTGAGTAATCGGATAAGTGATTGCAAAATTAGTTCGATTAGAAGAACGAGCAGCCTTTAATTCCTCCAGCACATGCACTATGTCGTCCACTATGCATGTCTTGTCATTGTTCAGGATACATATATGGGCAAACGTGTAATTGAAACCAGGTCTTTGCACTTGGATCCTGGTCACAGCAGAGTGCAACTACAAGGGAAAGAGAAATCACAGACGTTATTCATCAGTGCATCAGCAGCCAGAGCAACAGCGGCTCGCGGCCTCCGTCCCTCTCCTGCTCCAGCCAGACAACGGCAGCGAGCGTTCTGGTGGCTGCGGTACTCACGGCACACTCAGCGCAAAAAAGAAGCATGCATTAAAATAGCAGTGTCAATCTCCTGTGACCCTTGCTGGTAACGAGGGTAGGTGGGATGGGAGGGACAGCTGGAGCGGCCCAGGGGATGCCGTCACGCTGGTGACCCCCCGGCTGTGGGAGAAAGCTGGGGTGCAGCCCACAGAGGAGGGCCGGGACTGGACACACATGGAGCTGGCACTGGTTAAACCACCTGCTTTTTGTCTCCCCCTCGACCCCGTCAATCCCTCCGCCTGAGAGTGAGAACTGACAGAACAGTCACCAGTGTTCTCCTCTCTGTTTATCAGAGGAAGCCCTCACTTTAGAGCCCACAGGCTATCTCTGCTTACTGTTTGCTTTTAGCCAGCCTTTAGTGCACCCCCCACTTTTCAAGTTTGTTTGCATCCTGCTGAAATTTTCCATGAGCTCTGATCAAAGCGCATTCAGTTATTTCGGAGCATCAGAATGGCAGAAAGATTACACACTTCTGGAAAGTACAGAAAAATCATACAACCCCTTCTGAATCCATTTTAGTCAATGCAGAAGAAGCAAGTAATCTAAAAGACATCAATGGAAGAGCACTAACAAGTGGGGTTGCAGTACTGTTCAGAAGTAGAGTGCTGAGCTTGCTAATGCAAGGAGTCTTAGCAAAGTGCAAGCTGGTTTGGGGGTATTTGCCTCATGAAATGTAGAGTCCTGAACCATTGCTGTCACCATGCAACTCCTGCTGTGCTGCACTCATGACAACAAGACTTCCCATAAGATTAATGCCAAAATAGGACCACCTGTCCCCGCCCAACTCTGAGCCCCAGTGGCTGACTGATGTCCTCCTCTGCTCACCTGCAGTGGGCATGGGGACACCTGAACCTCAAGGCTGGGACCCCCACATGTCACTGCTTCTGCTGCCCAGTGCTGGCACTCCACGAGGCTGGCAGCCCACGCTCAGCTTGATCCTAGAGGGGGAATGGCCATTTTCAGCCTTCAGATTTTGAGCAAGAGAAAAAGGATGGGCTAAGGGGAAACAATTCCTTGTTTTGTACCTGCATACAGCTTCCCAAAGGGGACAGTAGGTTCCTGTGCTCAGTAGAGGCTGGGAATAAGTGACATCTAATGCAGCTAGCACCTTCTGAAGAGAAACACTGATTATAAAGCAGAAGATAGTGCACGGCACAGCAGCACAGCTCATGCACTCATCTGGTGACAACGGATGACATGTCTAATTCTCAGGGCTAAAATCCTGTGTCTGTAGAACTTAAATGGTTGTAGCTATTTCAGACCTATCTGCAGAAAAATAAAACCAATGCCATTTGGATGATACCAGCAATCTGATTATTTTACAGTTACACTGCACTGTCTGTGATGTGTATATATTTAATCAAGCTGCCTCGGGTTGATATGATGTCATATATGCAAAAAATACAAAGTTCTTAGCGTTTCTGAAGCAGCTTGGAGGTGTGTTTTTACCACACCTGAGCAGTTTTTAGGGCCTTGAGTTCAAAGATATGTTTTGGGAAAATGCCCTGGCTTACTGAATCAAACACAGACACCTGATTTTAAATTTGTTTGCAATGGCAGTTGCCGTATGTATTTCATCGATAACGGTTGTAAAGCCAGATGTCACATAAAGAGGTGCAGCTGAGGACAACTAGGAGCAACAAAAGGAATTTACTGCTCGTATTGGATTAACAGTACAACTCCTTCAGAAAGGATCCATCAAATGACACAAAACAGAGGAAAAGAAACTGTCATACAAGTTACATCAAACTCTGTGTGCTGCTATTTACCCACCCTTCCTCCCTGCTTCATTTGCTTCCTTTATACATCTGAACCACTTTCTTTTAATATTTAGGTTATAAAACAACATCACCTGTCACAGCTGCTGTAATATCGTCAGTGGAAGGCTGAATACTCATTGGTCTCTGGGCAAGATGATTTTGGGCTCAGGGCCTTGCACTGCTCTAATCCTGACACAGCAACAGGGCAGCCAGGAGCCTGGGTCTGCCAGCAGCAGGAGGCATGGATTGCCCCAATGGGGACAATGTCATCATGCTCAGATCTGAACAGCAGGGATCTATACCCTAAAAAAATCCACCAGATTCTCATTTACCCAACTGTTTTCTTATTCTTGCTGATCCCATTAGTAGAGATGGAGAGCTAAAAGAATATCAGAGGCTGCCTGAATAGCTTTCCTTGAAGGGAGACACGTACTGCTTGCTCATCACTCACAGCCGGTTTGGTTAGCAAGCAGTGCAAGTGACCTGGGAGGCAGCTCCCCTCCTGGGAGTGCTGCTGGAGTGCTGCAGCACGAGGGCTGCGCAGCACCGCCGGAGCTTGCTGGCCACGACAGCATGCGCTGCTTTTGGCTGAAACTGCTCAGTCATAGAATCACAGACTCATATAATCATAGAATCATTTGAGTTGGAAGAGACCTTTAAAGGTCATCTGCTCCAGTTCCCCTGCAATGAACAGGGACACCTACAGCTACATCAGGGAGCTCAGTGCCCAGTTCAGTCTCACCTTCAGTGTCTCCAGGGACAGGATACCCACCATCTCACTGGGCAAACTGTGCCAGTGCCTCACTATTCTTATTGTAAAAAAACTTTCTCCTTATATCCAGTCTAAATCTCTCAGCGAAACAGCAACTTGCACTTCTTCCTCACCATGTTCCAACAGAGATCATCCCTCCCTTGCCATTCCCCTCTCCCTTCTGAAAACTGTGTTTCTGTGTGTCCCACACTATGACAGAGATTTCTGGAACAGCATTTTGTCTTCCTTCAGCCATCTGTGCTTGGTACCACCTTGGTCCTGGCCTTTCAGCCCCATACTTGCTGATCTGTCCACTTCAAATGGCGTAAAGGTGGCTTCAACAGGGAGACAAATCCCCTCTTGCAAGCAGCAGCAGGTGAGGCTTGTGGGCCTGGTGGGGTGCCAGAATGCTGCTTTTTCTCCAGAAGATCCAAGGGTCCACATGAAAGGGAGAGGAAAATCTCTAGCTCCACCAATCTGCTCAGAAGTTCTCTTTGTAATGCAGAAGTGAGCACCTGCTGTCAGGGTTTGGTCAGTTCACTCACAAGTCAAGAACCTTTCTACAAGGCACACAGATCCTGTCCCAGCAGGGAAGGCTCAGAAACTGCTGGATCACCTGCAAAATGCTCTGATCCCAGAAACCCTCCAAGGCCATGTTTTGCCATCTGCCACCCCAATGAAAGCCTACGAGGGCCCAGCTCCTCACCTGCCGCAGTACAGGGAGGCAGGGACTACCAGTGGGTCCAACACAGACCTCCATGCAGCCTGCAGGTGAGGCCCATGAACACTTCAGCTTCATCAAGCTCCCATTTTATAGAATCATAAAGTGGCTTAGGTCGGAAGGGAATCTAAAGGCACCCAGCCCCAACCCCTGCCATGGGCAGGACTGCCCCTCACCAGCTCAGGCTGACCAGGACCCCATCCAACCTGGCCTTGAGCACCTCCAGGGATAGGGCACCACAGCTTCTTTGGGCATCCCATGCCAGCACCTTACAATCCCATTTCTCATCCCATTTCTCAATTGTGGAAGGGCAGCCTGATCCAGGGAGTTGGGTAAGCTACCAGCTGCAGAGTGAAGGGTGCACACAGCTAGCCTGTGCTTGTCATACACTGTGAGAACATGTTTAGTTTTGCTGCGGAGCAGTGCTCTGCAGTGTTTTATAGGTGACATTACTCATCATAAGGACCTGAACACGCTTTGTTACTTGACACATAGTCGATGAATGGCCAACTAGATAAAACTAGTGAGATGTTCGTACGTCTTCCCCAATTGCAAATGAGCTGGCACACAGATACATGTTTTACTCATGGGAATAAGATCTTTGCCACACCATATTATATTGCCTTTGCTAATATTTGATTCTTTCAGTCTTTGATGACTGAAACTAAATATGAACTTCACTTCTTTCAGTATTGCCAACAGATTTTTTTTATGGTCATTTTTACCAAATCTGTGGTTTCCTTGACCAGTGGCTCCTGAAATGGTGTGATTTTTTCTTAAAGAACCTCAGCTTTCGTTACAAAGAGAAACGCCTGATCACACGGTGCAGAGGAAGGCCTGAGACGGCTCAAAAATAAAGCAATGACTGAACTCATTACGTATTACTGCTTAAAATTCCAGCTCTGATTTGAGCTCAGAACTGCTTTCTAGTTTTTCACTCTTAAACCAATGGTTTTCAATATAGGCTTCACTCACATGCAAAGCTGGCTCTCTCTTTTGGTAATTTTTATGGGCTATTAGTGCCAAGGAAAACAAAGAGAGCAAAAAAACTTTTCTTGGACTGCCATAAATTTCATCACTTTCTCTACGATCTCAGTAATCTTTGTCATGTCCTATCTTTGCAGAGTGCTTTTTTATTCACTTTGAGAGTCTGCTTCAGTGAAAAAGTGAAAGGTTTGCATGACAGAAAAGACTGACAGAGCTCCCAGCTTAATTCACAAAAGAAAACAATGTGGGCTCTGTAGACATGGGCAGAATTAAACTACTAGGGATGTATTTTAACCAGAAGGAGATGTGGGCATGGAAGGCAAACAGTTTCCAAGAAGGGCCAGGCCTCGGGGCCACCTTGGGCACCTGGGTCCAGTGGCACCTGTCAATAAATTCAGGGCCTTCAGCAATTAATTCAGGGCTTCAAGGATGGGGGCTGCATGCACTGCTGAGGGTATAGGCTGGCTGATCTTAATGGCTTGAAGGACACATTAGAAACAGCAGCTGGGCTCCTTTTCCAGCAGTCCTACAATCAGATTTCCTATAAAGATGCTGAGATAACTAACTATGGAAGCTATGTATTTTTACAACCAATTTTTCAGCAGTCCAGAACACTGTAGATGGTATCTTCTCTAAACTACCTTACTGTAAATAAAATCTAAAATTGTTCAAAACACAAGGCAACAACTGTGGGGCAACTACTGACTACTGCTGCTCCAACTATGTTGGCAGATAAGTGTACACATACACATTTTTGTCCATCTTCTTGGTAAATACAAACAATTGCAAGGTAAGACGCTTCTAGTCTGAAGTGGAGAAGTTTTCCTAATGAATCTTAACTCTGATCTTAATTCTGACCAGCAGCATGGCAAGTCCACCTGGACTTGTATCACCAAGAGGAATACAGTCTGGTTTGGGCTGTATTTTTCAGACTGCTGCTGGAGCACATGACACGTGGGCAGCCCAAGTCCCTAATGTGAAGCCTGGCCAAGGGCTCTGAAATCCACTTCTCATGTTTGGCATGGAGAGGAAGACTTCACTCTTGCTGCTGATCACACATCAGCTTGTCTGATATCCTTCTCCACAAACCTCATGTCTCTCTGTCCTTACAGCACCTCTTGGGGGGCAGATGATGCAGTGCCCATGCTCACAAAGGGCTCCTCCAGCTGAGGTATGCCAGATGGCCCTTACTTCATTGCAAAACTTCAAAAGCTGCAAGTTCAAGTCCATCCTATTCATCAATGTATCATTGTATCATGTATCCTTGTCCTCTCCCTGAGCAGGAGTGAGGGGGCTCTCCTGTACACTCCAACTTCAAGGCCATCTTTCAAGTCACTTCATTAGGAAGCCTCTGCGTGGTCATGCTAGCCAGCTGTACTCCTGGACTCTGGTGGCCATGCTGTGTGGCAGTCCTCAACCTCTGGGCCCTCCTCTGGAGCGTGGCATCCCCTCAAGAGGTTCTGACCCCTCAAGCACTGTGCCAAAGGAGGCAGTACCTGGCGTGATGACTGCATGTCGGAGGGCTGCCGTTCTGCAGCATGCTTCAGGCTGTCCCTCCTCCCTGGCTGAGCCCAGATCTCACCTGTGTATCTTAATTCTCATCTGTTTTCGCATAAGATACGTTTTAGCCCTGCAGCATTGTGCTGCTATGACAACAGGCTTGCACTTCTGCTGCCTTCACACCCTTGTTTTTCTTGTATTAGGACTCTTCCCCTCATCTTACAGCCTTGCTCTGAAGACATGACTTCATCCTTTAATTTTTGTAGCAGAATTCATTATTTGTACTGCTGACAATTCCTTTAGAAGCACCGTTAGCGCAGGAGCTATGCAGAGAAGGTGGAGACTACTTATCCACTGCTAGATCCGCAGCTGGCTGTCTGCATCCAGGCATTCAGAAGTAACAAAGTTTTGAAATGCAGGGTCCGGCACTTACGCTAGTCAGAGCTGCACCAGCCCCAGCCCTCAGTTCTGCTACAGCCAGCACTGAAACAATAGCTTCAGCATGCCATGTTGGTACAGCAAAGCAATTAGAGATAACACAAACATGGGAACATAAACATAGCTGTTTCCTCCACGAGTTTCCTCACAAGCAGAAAATAAATGAGGAAATCCGGGCAGGCTGTGGACAGAGTGTGCAGGAACACACGGGCACAGACACAGTAATTAAGGGGCAGAGGGAGGAAAAGAAACCCAAACAAGTATGAGGTCTGCAAAAAATTAAGAGCTCAACCGTCTTGTTTTGCAACAATCACAACTCATGCAGCACTTAAATGTGTCCTTATACATGAATATCTAATTTCAGCACTTGCTTGTATGTGCCAATAGGTACTGAACCAGTTAACCATATCCACTGACAGTCAGTTCATAGGAGAGAGGCTATGCATAACCAGAGTCTGAAACTCTGTAGTCAGGACAGGCTTCTTTAAAAAAAAATAAGCCTTTATCCGCAGATTTTTATACAGGCAAACTGTAAATACAATCCCTTTCAGTAAGGAATGTCACATTTCATTCCCTTTTCATCTTTGCATCTTAAGTAGAGCTATTGGCAAAAAAATAGTACTGTGTTAATGTAATGAACAATAATAAAAGTGGACGAGAGGATGTTCTTCTGGAAAAAAAAAAGGAAGCTTTCATAAAAAAAAAAAGATTGTAGAATAATGCTGTTGACTCACTGTAAACATGGAGGAATGAAGAGGCTCAGAATGATGGGTGTCTCAAATTCTGGCTTAGTCAGGATGTACTCTCAAGGGTTCAAAACACCTGGTTAGGTCTGCGTTTCCTGTGAGCCTGCCGTGCCCTGAACCTGCCAAGTCGCTAACTGCAAGTAGAAACATGGCAATGACCTGGTAGAGGGCTGCTCTTACACTCTTTTCAGGCTGAATTCTAGGCTTACATGAGTTGTACAGAAATTATATCTTCTGAAGTTCTGCAGGATGGTCCACACCAAATATCCAAATTCCTGCTGTTTCTCCAAGCATTTCTTGGAAATACAGGGGTAAGGGCAATCATCCTCAGCTGGGTGTTCTTACTTCCAATCTTTCTTTCTTAAGACAGAGTAAAATACTCAGGAAGCAAGAGGCCCTTCACGCTGGCAGCTAGTGTCTTGTACACAGCTGTAAAGCACGGTTTCATTGATTCCCTCCACTGTACCTCAGCTTCAGCATCATTTCTTGCCCATCTAAGACTGTTCGGAGGCTTTTGTTGGATCATCTATTCAAGGCCAGAGATTCGGGACAGGTTTAGGTTTCTCCCCTTTCTTTCTTCTACAGATGACCACACCACCTGGAAACGTGACGGATGGCAGGCACAAAAATACTTCAAGTACTTATGGGGAGAGTTACGAGAATTATGGATGGAGATTTAACTCAATTTAGTCAAAACTTTTATAGAAGGCAGCTACATGCTTCTCTGCTAATGAGAAGCAAAGACTTGCACGGAGCAGCTAGCATAGCATAACCAACAAGGCCAACTGGCACACCTGGGCTGTCAGCTACTGCTCGGGGCACATGCCTGGGGTCTGGGTGTGGGGCTGGTCCCTTCCCCACTTCTGCCAGCCAGACAGCCAGGTGCTGCGGGGCTGGGGCACCGGAGCTTCTCGGGCTGACAGCATGCCCATCAGAACTGCACTGCGCTAACCACAGCACTTCAGAGAGAAGCCACTAAAGAACTTATCACAATAATTAATTAATTAATTAGGGTATTTGAGTGACTAACTTCTGACAGTACCACTAAGTTTCAGCTGTTCACACCCCAAAACTTCATATCCCTTTACCAAGGGGATGATAATGGAAGCTCACTTCTTCCTCTGCAGCAGACAGAGAAAATATCCTTTTTCCCCCTCTGTCCAACCAGGGCAGCAGCAACAGTGCTGATGATGAAGTAGGGGACACCAGGTTATGGAGCTCAGAAAAGCTCTTTCTTGGGGAGGATGCGCTCCCTCAGGAAAGGGAGGTGAGCAGTGTAATCCCACTCACAGGTGGGATGACACTGATGAGCAGCACCTAGACAAAGCCTGGCTTTGCCTGGCCTGGGGGGTAGTTTTTCAATGGCTTTACTTTCTTCTGCCCTTTACACATGGATACATGTAGGAGAACGTTAATGGACCCTTTCCCTGCCACCTCCTGTTGGTGAGCCCTGCTGACACACAGAACAATATGGCCCTGCATCGCCTCCAGCGCGGTAACATGGGGAGCCAGGAGCCATCCCTCCTGGGTGGCTGTGCTGACCTGCTGGGCACCTCGGGCTGCACAGACAGAAACACAGCCGGCACAAGGGATGGGATTTGTTCTGCAGGAGGCACACTGGGATTAATTAGATAAGTGAGGAGTTGGAAATAACGCCTCAAAGATGCCTGACAACGTCAGTTTAACGGTATGAATAACAGGCAAATGGCAGTGGTGTTCATTATCTCACCAAATAAGAAATAATCATTCCTTTGGCAAATTCTGTCTGTTCAAAATGAGGCAGCGTTAAATGCTGACAACTTTCTAAGTTATGGCTCTTTGGCTGATATGATAAATCTGACGCAGAAGTTTGCTCGTGGAGAGCTTCAGCGCAGCATTTATTTGAGTGTCACTGTGCTATCGATAGAACCACAGATCTCCAGAGAAAGCAGTGCAGAGGAAAAAAAAAAATCCATTGCCATCATTACCCTATGACTGAGTAACCGTGCGCTCTGGATGCGGATGCAATCCACGGCACAAGGAAATGAAGGAATGAAAACCGCCTCTGGAGTTTTCTTGCTCGGCAGTGACATACACCTCCGTGCCCGCGCTCAGCAGCACGGTGCGCCCATCACTGTTGGGCAATACGGCGAAAAAGGGAAACGGAGCACACGGAGCGGCACTGCACTACAGCTCTGTGCGTGGCTACAGTTGGAATAAAATAGCCAAGAGGACACCGTAACTGTCAACACCGTGCTCGGCGAGGAGCGCATCTCCCCAAAGTCCCTGCGCACGCTACCTGCGCCCATCTTCTCACTTGAGAAGGGGCACTCCCAGGAGCCGCTGAGCAGAATTTACGCTGGTTCTGCACAGCGTGCCAGCCCCGCTTCGGGGAGGGAAGCGGTGCCGAGCCCCCGGGCTTCCCCGTGCAGCAACAGTGCGGGCGCGGGGCTGAGCCTGCCACACCTCTGTGCTCTGCGCAGCACCCGAGCCCTTCCCGGGGAGCTCGAGCTTCCCGGCACACCCTCGCCCCGTCCTCCCCGCTCCGGCACACGCTGCGGGACAACGTCCCGCTCCGCGCCGCGGGCGCACAGATGCGGTCAGCGCTGCCGGCTGCGCTCGCTGTAGGAGACGGCTCGGCGCTGCCCTTCGCCGTGCCCCCAGCCGCTCGGCGGAGTCGGAGTTTCCCGAGCCGCCCCAAGTCGGATGAAACGCGCGCGAGCGCGGGGCCGGCGGTGCGCTGCGGTGCGGTGCCCCCTGCGCGCGTCCCAACTGTTGCGGGAGGCGGCGGGGGCCGCGGTTACCTTGAGGATGAGATCGGTGTGGTGCTGGTCCAGCATGTTGGCCTTGCGGAAGGAGGTGATGATCACCCGGCCGTAGCGCCCCGGCGTCTGCAGGTCGGAGTAGAGCCGGTGCTTGGAGCGGTTCACCGGGAAGAGGCTGTCCACCAGGTTCCGCTCGATCTTGGCCAGGCTGTGGGTGGGGGCCAGGAGGTGCTCCACGCTCTCCTCCACCTGGTAGCGGCTGAAGCTGGCGCCCAGCAGGATGGAGATGAGCACGGGCGCCGAGGCGAAGAACACGGGGTGGCTGGCGACGAAGTGGCCGAGCCGGGAGAAGGACGTCCCCAGCCCCCTGTGCAAGACCTGCCGCAACATCCTAGTGCGGAGGGCGCGCAGGAGGGCGAGCGCCGCGCCGGGGCCCCCGCGGCTCCCCCACGGCCCCCGCAAGACCATGGGGCGGCCCCGCCGGGCGCCGCCTCCCCGCCGGCCGCGGCTGCGGGGGGCCGGGGGCCGCCGCGCGTCTGCGTGCGGCCGTGCGGGGCGCGCCGCCTCCCTCCCGCCTGCGCGCGCGGGGCGGCCGAAGCGCTCCTGCCTGTGGCCGCCGGGCGGCCGCGCGGACCGCGGGGAGGGGAACGGGGAAGGGGGGGGCGCCGCCCCGCCGCCGCCGCCCCTGGCCGCGGGCAGCGGCCGGCGCCGCTCGCCGCTCCCCGCCCCCGCCGCGGAGTTGGCGCGGGCGCGGGGCCGCCCGCAGAGTGCTGACTAATCCCCCGGCCGCGGCGGGAGGGGCGGGCGCGGACAACCCTCCGCGGCGCCCCCGCCGCCGGCGCCCTCCGCCGAGGGGCCACGCCGGGCGGCGCCTCCCGCCGGGGCCGCGCTCGGGACGCCGCGCCGCGCCCCGCCCCGCCCGGCTGCCGCCCGGCCCCGCCCGCCGCGCCGCCACATCCCCGCCCGCCTCGGAGAGCCCGGGCGGCCCCGACGGGCGGCGGAGGGCGGCAGCTCCCCGCGGAGAGAGCCGAGGGCGCCTCGCGGGAGCACTCCACGCGCGGAGCCGCCGCTGCCGGGCGCGGTCGGGGCGCCCTCGGCCGCCTCGGAGTGCCCGACGGCGCGCCCCGCTGCCCGGCGGCCCCCGGCCTCAGGCAGCAGAGTGGGCATGTGCGGCGCGTTCCGCACATGCCCATTAGGGAGGCCGGGAGCCCGCGGCGGGGCCGCGCTTGCCCGCGCCGACGTCTTCGGGACCCCTGCGTAGCCCCCGGGAAGGTCCGGGGTTGGCGGTGCCTCCCGGCGCGGGGCGCGGTCTCGCCGTGAAACACGTGTTGAGCTTAAAGGCCGGACCGAGCCTTTAGGGCTGCTCGGGGTCTTGTCGCTTGTCAGCCGCACCCGGCTTTTAGGTGTCACCTCGTGGTGCTGGTGCGAGGGCCCAGCTGCTACCCGGCCTGCTGCGTGCCGGTGGGCGAAGGGGAAGTGTCAATGTGAAGGTGTTGCAGCCGTCACTGTGTGAGTGACAGCGGTTCCCCGGTGCCGGTTACTGCTGGGCTGGCTGAGGTCGTCCCTCCCTGCGCATCTCTGTTAGAGAGCCTGACCCGAGATAATGTTTTCACACAGAAAGCTGCCTTTCCACCTTACCCACTTCTTCCCTCACGACAAGGTCGTGGTTGAAGGCGAAACGTGCTAAACTGCCAGTGAAGGGATCACTGGACTGAGCTGGGCTGTGGCCACCGTTGTCCTCCAGTTCTCCCAGTTCGCCGTGTCCTAGCCCAGTGGGTGCATGCCTTGTGCTCCCTGTCATTGGCAGCTCGCAAAGAGCGCTTGTCATTGCTACTGGCAGAGTCATATTGCTTTTGGTCTCCATTAGTTGACTTTTATCATTACTCAAAATGAAGGGGACTATTAATTATTTCAGCAGACAGCCATTGCTCCACAGCAACATCAGCAAAGCTGGTGCGAGGAGCTGGCACCCAGTGCAGCCCTCAGCACACTGAGGTTGGGGTTTTCAGGTCGGCCTGGGCTGCAGGGAGCAGTCTTGTCCCTACTGAGCACCTCCCAGCTCCACCTGTCTTCTGCAGGGAGCAGGAGGGCAGGATTTCCATCACATCTGTGTGCCACTCTGCTACTGCTCTGAATGGCGCTTTACAAAATAGGTAATGATGTCTCATTGCTCTAGAGAATTCACAAACTAAATTAAGGAGAGAAGAATGGGAAGAGATGGCCATCCAGTGAAGTGCAGGTGCTGGGAAGCAGGATAACGGAATAACGAGAGGGAGGACAATGTGATTATGTCCTTTCAAAGTGAATGCCTCAGGGTGGCCACTTTTGGGGACAGTGTGAAAGAGATGGAGAAAGGCCTGACTCATAGAGACAGCATCCGTGCAGGGTTTAGGTCTGCTCTGAAGAGCAGAACGCTTTTCTCAGATGTGTGCAAGGAGACTGATGCTCTGCAGCTCCCTGCAACTTAGCCCTTCTTCCTCCCTTCCCAAATGAGTCCTGTGAAAGAAAAAGCAGAGAAGTGCTAGAGGAGGGAGGGCTTCCCGGTGAGTGACTTCTGATGAGAGAGGAGGGCCTCAAGGAAAGGAAAGGTGGTGGAGCAGCTGGGATGGCCGCAGGAGGTATGCAGAGAACTGGGGTTTTGTACTGTTTTGTTAGGCATGAGAAACCAGAGCAAGTATTTCAGGAGCGGGCACATTGGATTTAGTGCTGTAACTGGGGAATGTTTTTTGCAGCAGAGCATTGAGTGATGTGTGATCCAGATACCAGCTTGAGTTTGGAGAGAGCAAGGTTACCCATAGTGAGGAGATGTGTAACAAAGCCTACTTTCTTCATGAGAAGGAGCTAAAAAAAAAAAAAAGATTTCCAAGGAGACCTTGGTAATGGGTAACAGTGGCTAGCTTCATAAGGGATGCAAACTCTTTTTCACTGAGGTTGCCTGAATTATGTTCATTTGTACCTGTAGAAAGTCTGGGTACTGACATGTTGAGCCATTCTGCTTTTTGCCAAGGGATCAGAGTGTGGAGTGGCCAGCCCAAGGTGGCAGGGGAAAGCAGCAGTTCTCATCGTACCACCCAACTGTGCTCTGCTTGCTATTTTTTTGGCCTTAGGCCTGGGACCTGGGCCAACACCAATTAAGTTGGTGAGGGCACAGTCAAGGTTAATGACAAAGTTAGTCTCCCATTTCTGATTGGAGAGGGAATTTCAGAATTGGTTGGTGATTTTTGTCTGTTTGCAGTTAACAGGAGAGCGGAGTAGAAGGTCTCCCTAATCCCAGGCTGGGTCTTGTTGCAGAAGGAAGATTACCTAGTAAATTCCCTTCACTGATACCTACAACAATTTGCTTATACTGAAAAAAGTGTTACAGAAACACCAGGGGAAATTGTAAGTTGGTCTTAGTGTAAATAATAGTTTATATTTTATAAATGAACCAGGGCCAAGGGATGGCCATGTGTATTGTCACCCCCACTCACAGATTTCACTGCTAGAATTCAAGATGGCTGATTTCTTACCTCTTGAGACAGGTGACTGGCACAGTCAGCCTTGTTGAAATTCCTCCTCTCATGTCTTTGAGCCCCTAGTGTTCATCAAATGGAAAAAAGAGGTAACGGTGAAGGATTGCTATGGCTGCGCGTGCACTTGAGCACTGTGCTCCCGGGTGTCCAGATGTTGTGTCACCCATGGCAGGCCATATGTATGCTAATTGGACTTGCTAATGCAGGTCTTGGGAGGAGACACAGGAACCAAGCTGCATCTTTTTGTGTGAGGTAAAAGGAAAGAAATCTTCCCTCCTAGTGCTGCATAGATGCATCTGCTTTTTGCAGCCTGTCTTGAAAATGCAAATATGTAAGTGTTCCTCACTGGCCTAGTGAATACAGAGACATATAAAAAGAATGTAAATCACCAAGTAGTACTTTGACGGCTGACACCTGTGTCTTTCCCAAGGGCCCTAATGGTCACTCTTCGGCAGCTCTTTGCTGATTCATGAAGACCGCTAAGAGAAAGCGTGTGTGACTTATCTTTTATAGAGTGTAATAAAAAGAGGGAAGTGCCCCGTGTGGCTGAACTACAGCTCTGTGGTCTGTCTCTGAGATGCTCCATTAGCTGGCTGCTGGCAGTGATGATGCAAAAATGGGAGATCCCTGGTTGTGCCATTACTGTGAGCACACTGAAAAACTGAAATGTCACGGGGGCCTGTGCTTTTCCTTTGCTTGTATGAAAACTTGGTAGAGGAGAAGGATGATTCTGTTCCTTGGCATAAGCTGCACAAAACCAAAGCTCTTTGGTTTGATTCTCCCATATTCTGGTAGATGCAGACTCACTTAAGACAAAGCCTTTGGACAATCATTCTCTGACTGTATTTTTGTCCAGGCTCCCTCATGCTGACCAGATTGTTAATCCTGGCCTGTCACCTGTTTGTTTCAAAACAGCGACTGCTGACACCTCTGCCAGCACTGCCTCCAGCATTAGGAAAGGGTCTTTCCTTCACCACAGATAACAGTGGCATAAAAAAATGTCCTTCCTTGCAGAAAGATGGATTAAGTTCTTGTTTTGAAATGCAGCATAAATGGTCCTGATGTACTGAAATGTAAGAGCTAATATAAGCAGACGAGTCAATTTACAGCTTTCATACTACATTTTAAGAAATAAAACAAGGAGACAAGACAGCACAATAAATCTGCCCACTGTCCCAGTCTGGTTGATGTTAATTGAATGTAGTTTTAGCAGATAACTGGATGATGCAGCTTTCTAAAAATAAGAAATTCACTTTCTTTGTCAAGAACATGAATTTGTCCAAGGAAGCAGAGGACAGTCTTAAATGTTATATTCTTTAGGATGAAAGTCTTTTGACCAGTGAAGAAGCATATATGTTTAGGTATTATCCTGTGTGTACAACATGCAGTTCATATTAGGATAATCCTGACAATACCAGAAAACCAATTACATTATTCAGCATTTAGAAGACCAACATAAAAAAAGAAATATCATTTAGGGATTAATTATTTTAGGAAAGCAGGAATTCACCATTAGGTGTACAAAATTAAGGCTTCTTTGGCTTAAAAGAGGCAAGTTTTAGTAGAAAACAAAACATCAACTAGGAGTTTAGTAAATATGTCTGGAGACACTGGAATTTTGGCAGAGTGTTAACTCCTAGAATAGTGTGAATGTTTCTTTTCTGTTGATGTGTCCACATAAAACTGGGCAAAACCAGGAGGTTGCAGGTAAAAGCAAAAGAAAACGTGGAGATGCTGAAATAGGATAGCATTTGATTTCAAATTCAGGAGTGAATGTATGCATATACACACCTATATACACACATATATGTGTATGCAACTGTGTATGTACATATATGCCACCTATGTATGGTGTAAGTGCATGTTTCCTTGTATATATGTTTATCTAAGTACATATATATACATAAATATTTACACACAGACATAAATGAAGCTAAGGAACATTTAACACTAGCAAAACTTTCTGATGGCAATGTCTTTTGCCAAGTACCTGGGTCACTTGAGAAGTGTGCAGACTTTCCATTATTGGAGGGTATTAAAGGCAGCTGATTGAATTGGTGTGATGTGAGCATAGTTCATCCCACTTTGGGGCAGAAGGATGGATGAGGTGTCCTTGTGTTGTCTCTCTCCACCAACACTATTTTCTGTGACTCTTAGATATAGCTCAAGAGTAGGTTAGGTGTCCCACACACATATCTGATGAAGTAAAACAGTCTGTGATTTGTGATTGCAGAGACATTTATTACCGAGATGGAGGACAGCTCCATAGCTCACCTACAAGAACAGAAAACATGGGCTTGTTGGTAGTCCCTGGCACAGCAGCCAAGCTGTAGAGGCAGTGCTGGTCAGTCTCTTTCTCACCCATTACTGCTTCACATTCTGACTTAGATGCCCTTTTTTTTGGCCCAGCTTTGTGTCTCTAAAGCTATTAGTACAGAGAACTAAATACGAATTATGGATGTGCAGCTCTGGGACAGCACACTCTGACTCAGAATTTTCTTCATGCTGCTCTGTCACGTTCTTCCACCTGCATCTAGATTGCATATTGAGTCATATTGACAGTGTAGTTGGCTATAAAGTAAGAGACCTTCAGTAAAGGACATTAAAAAAAAATCTTACACTTTTCCTCAGCCTTTTAGAGTGTGGTATCAGGTTGGATAGGTTTAAAACTATCACAGATTTTCTGCACCACTGACAGGACAAGCTGTGAGCATTAGTGGAAGTGTGGACCTAGGAATGAAAGCTACAGGAATCAGGTTCTGCCACTTCTCCCCATGACTTTGTTTCTTTAAAATGGGGATGAGAAAAGCTGCTTCTTGCTGGGAGTGGAGAAAGCAGAATCAGCAATTTAACAGCATGTAAGAAATGTGATGAGATACAGCAGCGTTGACTTGGACAGTATTCAGACCAGACAAACCTATTCATAAGATTGTTCACAGCGTTCCCTTTGTTATACTTTTTCAATTGTTATTAAGTGCTGAAATGAACCAAGTAATCCTATGAAAAGTAAAGGAGAAGTGAGTTGTAATTACTCTATGCTCAGCCCATTTTCAGCTTCCCAAGAAAACATGGATCCCATATAACCATTGTCGTAGCCCTGCCCCAGCCTCCTTTCTCAGCACACACCAGGCAATTGCACCAGGTACATGCTTGATAAGAGCTTGGCTGTACCTCTTTGATGTTTCTCTGTCACATCTTGAGCTGCTGCTGTCCTTTCTGTCAGTCACAAACGTGTCTTCTTCCAGCACTGCTGTAAGTACTCAGAAATGAAGTGAGGGGTTGCCTACCTTCAGGAGAAAATAGAAGGTCAGTTAGGAATTTTGAGGGGCAAGCTAAACAAGCAAGACAAAGTACATTAAAAGCAGGAGATTGGCTATTCATACATTCCCTATGTTAAATATGTATGACCACTGAATCATATCACAGCTTCTAAATGACACTTTTAAAATGCCCTGTTACTTACTCACCCTGTGTTGCTAGCCATAGTGTGCGCTGGGCAGTAGCTGGAGATTGTTAAGGGCTGTGTTATGGTAAGACAACAACCTGTCTGGTGTTCTTTTTAAGCGATAAAAAGCTTCCATAACAAAACAAAAAATATACCCACTGCAGTAAGTCACAGGTGTGCATCTTATGAACAGGTGAAATGCATAGAGCATAAATGGAGAGCACTTATGGAGCGCTTTTTCAGTTCAGAAGTACTAGAGATTTAAGCAGGTGTGTATGCAAAGTAAGAAAACAGCCTCCTATTTCTTATGCATGCCTTCGCAGGAGTGGCTTGATGTTCTGACTGTTCCTGATGCTCCTGAGGTAATAACAGAATCAGGGGATTCTCCTACTGTACAACATCCATTTGATCTTCAGAGGGTTTTTTGGCTGTGCTTTCTATGAAAGCTGCATTCCAAACAGCACTTTCCACTCATGAATGCAGAATTGTATTATTACTGTGAACGTAATGTTATTTTACATTTTAATCAAGGAGTTGGTGTTCTACCTGGGTAAGTAAGTGCCATCAGCATTAGATGACACACAATTAAAACTGAATGTCAAAACCTAATTTTCTAAGGCAAATGTTTAAAATGGCATGTGTGCCTATTTTTAGATCAAAACCTCTTATCAATCCGTACACTGGCTTTCCTAGCAAATACGAACGTGCAGACCATGGCAGTATGAATCATCAACTTGGCTCTGATCAGAATTCAGGGTGTGCTCTGGTTTGTGTATAATACTAATTGGGTTTGGCTTTGCACCTGAAAGCACACACTTTTTTTTGACTGCATGGGAATATCATATGGGGAAAGACTGCTTTATGTTTCAGTGAAACATACTGTTAAGTTTTGAGGAAATCAGTAAGAGTATTTTTTTTCCTTTGAGGCTGCTGCAAACATACAGTTTGGTTCATGGGAGATGAATTTTATTCCTAAGACTGAAATCGTGATTTCATTAATCTGTAATATTTATGTCACAGTAGTACTTAGAGCCTCCTCTTTCTGTTCCTATAAAATTCTTCCCAAATTCACTAACTCATAATAATCTCAAAAGTCACTATTTGCACATGCTTAGCAGATGGTTCCTAGGAGATGGCTGCTTAAAACCACACTGCTTTTAGCATCCTCGATGTGGGGCTTTGCAATTGCTTTTTTTGGAAGCCAGGGGCTGCTCTGGTCCCTGGCAATTCTGCTAAGTCCATGGAGATTGTTTAGATTGTTTACCTATATTCATTTTGTCCGTCCTCCACTGATATCATGGAAGTTGAATTAGTCTGACTGTAATGGCAAGGAACAGAGATGTGTGGAAAGGCAGAAACTGTAAGAAGCTGCTGGGGAATAATAGTTCAGAGGGAGAATGGGATCAGGAAGAATATAACACCAAAAGTGAATCCCAGGCTCAGGGAACACATTGCTTTCAAGACTGGGAAGTGAACAGAGATACCTCTGTAACTAGCACTGTACATCCTCTTCTTTGTGTTCCCTCTCCCCTGCTGCCAGAGAAGATCAGCAGCAGTCCCAGCAAAGGGAGTGTTTCATCGGAGTTCCTTGGGAAGTTTCCCTCTTAGCTGTGTATTAGGAATTCAGATGTGGTCCCTCTGAAACATGGGGATTCACAGGGTGATGGAAGGGTATGTGCTTTAACAACATCCCCCTTCCAGAATTTATGTACAGATATGTGTTTATAAACATTCGGGTTGCAGAGTGAATCATGGAAGCATTCAGAGACTCCTAATTCGAGAAGTCAATATGACCTTAATTTGGCCTCTGTGTGTGCTCACATTGTATTTGCATGGTTACACATTTGCTTTTTTTTATGCTTGACCCCTTATTAGGTGTCCAGGATCAATGGGAAATAGGGAAAGTGAGTTGCATATGGAATGAGCTTGATCCCTGGAGTCCAGGCCCTCTGTCTTGCCATGGATGCTGGAAGGAAGCTGTGGCTGAGCAAAACAGAAACCGTCAGGGAAAGAAGAGGAAGCATTTGTGAGTTATGCAGTTGTGTTAGATTAGTAGATTAAAAATCAGATTCTGTCCTTGCCTTTTCCTGCTGTGCCTGACTGCCTGGGGACTCTGACACATGGGAAGTGTAATTCCATCTGGGTGAAAGCACAGGAGGAAAGTGAATGGGGGTAGAGAATCATAGGTTGGGAAGCCCGCTAGGTCTAACCATCAGCCCGTCAGAGCTGCAGAAGGAGGCTGAGCACAGCCTCAGCTCCTGACATTTGTTAGCTGTCTTCCTGTCAGGGCTGGGAGAGTCTCTGTGCGGAGGAGAAAATGAAGGTAATGCTCATTGGCTTGGTCACTGATGTGTAGCAGCAGCTTAGCATGTCCTGGGCAGAGGTGAAAGCAACTGCAGCCTGAGAAGAGTGTGGAGAGGGAGGTGAGGAGTAGCCAGAGTTTGGCAAAATCAAGCTTTCAGAGGTGAGAAAAAGGTAATTTTACAGTCAGTGGAGACGCGGCAGAGGATAACTCAGGAAAAAATAAATAAATTAAAAAAGTGTTCTCGTTTAGAAAGCAGCGCTCCCACGCCCCGGGGAGGCCCGACGGGCAGTGCCGGGCGGCGGCGGCCACGGGGGGGCGGTGTTGGGCAGCGCTGCCGGGGTCCGGGGCCGGCCGGGGTAGGGGCAGCGCGGGGCTGAGCGGGCGTCCCCGCCGTGGGAACGGGCGCGTCCCGAGCGGGCGGATTCGGGCAGGCCGTGGGTGCGGGGAGATGAGGCACGGATTGGCGGGACGGAGGGCTGAGGCGGCTCTGCGGCACCGAGGTGTGGGAAGTCGAAGCATCTCTGAGCAGCGGCAGCCGAGTGTCTGTGAGCAAGTGTCAGAGTGTCTTGGCAACAGTAGGAGATGTCTGCAACTTTCCCTCGGTCCTGCAGAAAGCACGTCATGTCGGCAGGGCTGCGGTGCGTGAACGCAGCGGTGTGGGCTTGGGCTGCAAGTGTGCTCATCGAGAGCAAAGGCTGCTCTGCTCCAGGCAGGGACCTGAGAGCTCCGTGGCAGAGGCTCTGGCATTTCTCTCTGGCCATTAATTGGTTGTTACAAATCTGCAGTGCAGTCATGGCTTTTTTTTTTTTCTTTTTTTTTTTTCTCCCCTTCTTTTTTTTTCTTCCCCCCTCCTTTCCTCTCTCCTTCAAATTATTTATCCTAATAGCAATATTAGTTTTAACTGGTGAAGAACACGAACTAGTTTCTTTGGTAACCAAGTCGGTTAGACACCCACACAAAGTTGGAATGTGCGAGATGCAGACATTTTCCTTTTTAGAAAAGCTGTGGGCTTTGAAAACCTCAGCAGTAGGGCAGCAGTGTGTGTTCTCAGGGAGTCGTTCCAGAAAGAAGTTGTGTGTGCCATATGCAGATTCATAGCTAAGTCCTGATCTTCTGTTTGCACAGACATATGGAACTTGACTATATTACCTACAAATTGATTTCTCCATTGACTTTAGGATCATATACTTTCTCTTCCTGTTGTTTCATCCTTCCCCCTTTCCCCATTTGTAGAGGTGGCTGTGAAGCAGCATGCAGCAGGAATGCAGTGCAGGTGAACAGGCTTGCAAATGTGCTGCATTTCTTCTTACTTTCCTTGGTGCAAGTGAAAAGCTGTGTGATGAATCTGCCCCCTGATATTCTAGAGGTGAGCTTTTGTAGACAGCTTATTTTTAGGGTTTAAATGTAAAGGTGGTCTTTGTCTTCTTGGTATTTTTTTTTTTTTTGAAAGAAAATAGGTACGTGCAGAAATAAAATTCTGAATATGAATAGTAAGGATATGACTAATGGTCCCTGTCCTATTGTCTTCATCACAACCAGTAGTTTAGACTTCATCAGCAGTGAAAGCTTGGAGTCTTTATTGCACTTCATCTAGTAATACATTGAATCCTCCCTCCACATTAAAACGTACATTTCTTAAACATAACCTCTCTTGCTCTTGTATATGAGGCAAGAATGTACTGGTACCTGAGAACTGACAGCCATACAGAGAGGCTAAGCCTGACAAGGCCGTGTCATTGTTCTTGTCTGAAGGAGGTGTTAGAAATGAAACAAACAATGAAGACTGAATGAGAAGAAGGTTTTACCTTTTTTTTTTGCTTATGTTTGGAGGGAAGTATGTTTTTACGCTAATACAGTGCCTTTTAATTGCAGTTCTTCCAGAATGGGAAAAGCCTGACATAAATACAGAGAGCACCTGAAAGTACTCTTATGCAGCACTTGTTATTTCATAACACCCCTTCCAGCACTACAACAAAATACATAGCACTCTGCACTAGAAAGTTGGAAAGGATGCATTTCCTAGTTTACAGGAGCCTGATGAAGATAGAGCTGAGTGATAATGCAATAAACACTTTTTATAGTACAACATACTTAAAATTTAATCTGTTATAAATAAAAGGTAATGAAAACATTGGTTGGGAGAAAAGCTTGACTTAAGAAAACAGAAACACATTGCTTATCCTCCTCTGGGTCACTTATGTCCTCCTACGGCCACATCACTTTCTTAAGCCTGCAGGGAACATTTCCCTCCAGGCTTCTGCACATTCTGCTGTCTCCTCCTGGTGCCAGACACAGTACTTCTGCAGCATCTTTCTCAGGCACTTTCTGTCGCTCATTGCCATAGAGACAGTGTGTGCCTCTTAGAGCCAACCACAGAGATGTGCTCACTTGAAACCAGGGATGGCTGGAGAAGGCAGACCATGGGCAGACCTGTAGGCTTAAATGCTGGGGGCAGGATTTTGTGGCAAGGTTGTGGTCTGCAAGTTGTACAGAAGGGCAACAGACTCCTGAAATTCTCAGTGGGCAAAGTGATCTCATGGGGTGCCACCAGAAAGCTTAAGGAATTCATTCCCAGTGCTCTGGGAGCCGTATCTGAACTGTGTCCTGACACTGTTTATGTAAAAGATGATGCACAGCATGATTTCATATTCTCAGTAATAAACAAAATGCTGTGTATAGCAGGAAGCCAGGGTTTGTAAGAAGAGCACAGCAAGGACTCCAGAGTGTCTCGATTCTGCCCTTTCCCCACTTGGCTCCTGCTTTGGAAGAACTAGGGTGGGTGCCTGGTGCTGGGAATTGTGGCCCTGTACTGGCCAAAGGGGTGTCCCCTGGGGGAAAGACTGGGTTCACAGATGCACTCAAGCTGTTGAAGCCTGAGTCTCAGTGGGGCTAATTAGCTTCTGTACAGGAACATGTGGCAAAAGGAGTTGCAGCTCTGCAGCTAACTTATGTGGTAGTCTGCTTGGATGAATGTTACTTGAGCAGCAGTGGTAAAGCCACAAGAACAAGGGATGCAGAAACCAGTAAGTAGTTGAGGCTCAAAAATGGTATCCATCATTGCTATTGTTTCTAAGGTTGTAACTAAAAATTACATTCACAGATACAGTTACTTACTGATATCGCAGCCCTTTCAGCCACAGTTTGCCCCATTTTTCTGCTCTTAGGCATAGCACATGTTTTAGTCCACAGCAGCCCTCAGAAACATATAAGAATATGGTAGTATATTGAGCTGCAATAATCATTGTAGAATCATCGTCATCACAGAATGGCCCAGGTAGGAAGGGACTTTAAAGCCCATCTAGTTCCAAACCCCTGGGCTGCCCCCCACCAGCTCAGGCCCCATCCAACCTGGCCTTGAGTGCCCCCAGGGATGGGGCACCACAGCTTCTCTGGGCAGCCTGAGCCTATGCCTCCTACTCTCTGAGGAATTTCTTCATAACATTGAACATAAATTTTCCTTCTTTTAGTTTAAGCACTGTTGTTACCAACTTTGAAAATAGCTTGTAAGAAAATGTAGTGTTAGCTGTACAAAGAAACCTATGCATATAAGGGGAATAAGCATGTAAATTGTCAGAGGATAAACAAAGAGAAGAGAGATTACTCAAAAAAGGAGAGGATGAGAGACTGTTCCCCGGCTTTTCTGCTCCCAGTCTTCTGTTGTGAATTAGCAACTAGCAGTCTTCAGACTTCTCTTGTTTTCCCAGTGTGAGCATGTACTATTTCAGGGTTTGTGTCCACATACATACATGTTCACAAGCTGCAGCTGTTGTTCTGCCTGTTGGGGAGGTGAGCACAGAGATGTGGCTGACCTGAAGCCTGTCATACTTCTGTGCATTTAGTGCCTGAGTCAGGCTTGGGCTTCCTCTTTGAAGTCTTGCAATGTTTAGCTTGCCAAACAATGCCGTCTCTGAAGCAAAAGTGCCTAATGTAGCAAAGGTTGGGTGAGCTTTGCTGTGCTTTCATCAAAACTCAGACTAAGCTCATTATAATGGTGATCATGTGCTACAAATAGATTAATACACTTCTTGGAAACAGAGCCTGCTTCCATTATGCTGGTTCCTGTGGCACACATAAATTGTAACCTACCAGAAAAGTGTTAAGTGAAATGTCACCAGGGGATTATCACCTCCCTTTCCTGCATGGTATTGTACAACCATGCTCCCATCACCCTGCAGGGAAGCCTTGAGTAGGAATCCTGGAATCCTGGTTTGTTCTCCTCTTTTCCAGTTTTAAATTTTTTCTTTCTTTCTTTCTTTTTTTTTTTTCAGTAAAAAAGGAAGAACGGTTCTTTTGCTCCATGTTTTTCTGGTACGAAGACCTGGCCATGGCTTATTCTCAGCACATCCATCTGCCTTTGGAAAGCCCTGGATTCTTTCATGCTTCCATGGCTCTACCTCTCTCCATTTCCCTGCACAGAATCATTGAATGGCTTGGGTTGGAAGAAACTTCAAAGATCAACTAGTTTTAACTCCCCTGCTGTGGGCATGGTTGCCAACCATTAGATCTGACTGCCCAGGAACCCATCAATCCTGGCCTTGAGCGCCTTCAGGGATTGGGCACTCACAGCTTCTCTGGGCAGCCCATGCCAGTTCCCCACCTCCTTCTGTGTAAATAATTTCTCCCTAACATTTAACCTAAACCTCTCCTCTTTCAGTTTAAATCCATTACCCCTTGTCCTATCACTATCTACCTGTGTAAAAAGTTGGTCACACTGCTGCTTGTGAGCTCCTTTCAAGTACTAGAAGATCACAATGAAGTCTCCCTGGAGCCTTCTCCAAGCTAAACAATCCTAGCTCCCTCAACCTTTCATCATAGGAGAGGTGCTCCAGCCCTGTGAAAGTCCTCGTGATGCTCCTTTGGACCTGCTCCAACAACTCTGTGTAATTCTTGTGTTGGGAGCTTCAGATCTGGACACAATATTCCAGGGGAGACCTCATGAGGGCAGAGTAGAGGATGACAATCATGTCTCTCACCCTGCTTGCCATCCCCCTTTTGATGCAGTTTAGGATATCTTTTCCTTTGCTTGTTCATGTCCATCTTTTCATCCATCAGGACCTCTGAGTTCTTCTTGGCAGAGCTGCTCTCTAGGAGTTCATCTCTGTCTGTACTCAAATCTAAGATTGCCCTGACCTAAGTGCAACATCTTGCACTTGTCCAAACATGTCTCCAGTAGAGTATGTACATCACTTGTAACAGCCAATTGTGCAGTCATGATCTTTTGGAGTTCATCGTATTCCTCATCTGCCAGCTTTTGCTGCCAGTGCCAGCAAAGGTTTCTTGACCCTTGTGTCTGGTCACACTCACCTCCCATGAGATGAGTGTGCTGTGCTGTGAACTCTGGCCATTATTCACTCTGATCATTGCCTAACAGTGACTACTGCAAACTGGTGTCACTGAAGAGGGGGAATCTGATCCATGTCTATAAATATCTAAAGTGTGGGAGGCAAAGAGATGAGGCTGTACTCTTCTCAGCAGTGTGTAGTGATGGGACGAGAGGAAATGGCCAAAAACTGAAGCATAGGAAGTTCCACACAAAAGCATGTGGGAACTTCTTCCCAGTGAGGTGATGGAGCAGTGGCACAGCTGCACAGAGAGGTGGTGGAGTCTCCTTCTCTGGAGACGTTCCAGACCCACCTGGACGCCTACCTGTGCAACCTGGGCTAGGGAGCTGCTTTGGCAGGGGGTTGGACTCCATGATCTCCAGAGGTCCTTTCCAACCTCTGTGATTCTGTGATTCTGCGTGCCTGTGTACTGCTTAGCTTGTGTACACATGCAGTTGGTGGTGAGATGGAAATTGCTTGATATGTTGGTATTTTGTGATGGGTACATCCTGCACCATGTCTCGGCTGTGTAATGCTGTAGTAGCAAGGGATCATAAGACATTTTCCACAGCAAATATAACACCTGGGACAAAGATACATGGATTTAGGCAGTGATAGATTAAAACCAGATTGTGGTACAGTCCTGATGTTGGTTTAAAAGGTTAAAGATTTAAAATGACATTAGAGGTGTGCAAGCTTCTGTCATTGTATCTTGTCTGGGCTGAAGGGCTCACTTTTTTTTTTTCTGCTGCATTTTTCCACGTGCTCCCAAACAAGGAGTGCATCTCTGCGCAGCAGCGAAAGGCCAGCAGGGAATATTAAGGTGTGTGTAGAGCAGAACGTGAGAGCTAGGGATGAGGCACCAGCTGCAGTGGCATGAACAAGCAGGTATTCCAGGACGGGTTTGCTGCTGGAGGTGACTTTTGAGTGAGCATATTAATCGTTAATTGAGAACCTTTCCAGAATTGTAGCTGGGCTTCCTTCGTGGAAAAAAACAAAGGATGTTTAAATTAGTGCAGAAGAGGCCCATGCCACAGAGGTGGCAAACACATGGTGCTGAAGGTGCAGCTGAGGAGTGTGAGCTAGGCACCTGCAGCATGGAGGAAATGCTGTTCGTTGGGTTGCACAGCCGACACATAGATGACTTTAGGTTCTTGTAAGGCCATCCCATGAGTGACTTTGTTTTCTGTGACTCAGCTCCTGTATCTGCTAGAACAGTAGTGTGTCAGCCCATGGGAGTGAATGAGTTAGCTCTGCTAAATGCTGTGACCTCTTTGGGTGGACAGTGCTCTTCAGTCAAGGTATTGTTGCAAAAATCTTAAGCTTGCTGTTTTATCACTTATATTTGTAAGCAGATATTCTTAATAATATGTCCTCCAGGATGAGCTAGTGTTGCTGTTAATTTAAAAGTGACTTGCAGTACCTTTGCTGTCTTTGTTATTTTTGAAAATGCCTGCTTTCTTTTGCTGGCTGGCTTCTTTATAAGAAAACAAAAAGAAAAAAGGAAAAAGAAAAAGAAAAAAAAGGAAAGAGAAAAAGAAAAGAAAAAAGAAAAAAGAAAAAAGAAAAAGAAAAAGAAAAAGAAAAAGAAAAAGAGAAAGAAAAAGAAAAAGAAAAAGAAAAAGAAAAAGAAAAAGAAAAAGAAAAAGAAAAAGAAAAAGAAAAAGAAAAAGAAAAAGAAAAAGAAAAAGAAAAAGAAAAAGAAAAAGAAAAAGAAAAAGAAAAAGAAAAAGAAAAAGAAAAGGAAAAAGAAAAAGAAAAGGAAAAAGAAAAAGAGAGGAGTTTGTCCTTTTTGTTTTGATTTCATGCTTGGGAGAGAGAAGATTAGAGCTAGATGAAAATTCTGTTAAATATAAGACTCAGAATTCAGCCACCAGATATGATTAAAAAATTGGATTTCTAACTCTGCCTACCTATTGTTGCTGAAAAAGCAGAGGAAAAAGGTGGCATGACACATAGAGTACTCCTATAATGATTTCATTTGCTGCAGAGCCATCCATCAGTAAAACTATAACTAACCAACCCTTTTTGTCAACAAAGCACTATTCAATTTATCATTTAAGTTGGTAGGTAAACAAGAGAGTTAATGAACCAGAGACAAGTTGGTCATGATAGACAAGAAATATAGGGATTCTGCACTGCTTTTTCCCTTGTTCATCCTTTCATACCTGTGCTATTTTGATTTGGCACCAATTTCACTCCCATTTTACACTTGCCTTTCACTGCAGTAAATAATTACTCAAAGATGAAGACAATTGCAAATCAGGCTTGACATATTTCAGAGAGCAAATTGCAGGAAGTGTAGTTAGGACTCCTTAGGTGCTTGCCCTGGTTCTGCAAACCACTTGCTAAGTGACCCTGGACAATTAACCTCTCTGTTTCTGTTTATCTAACTGTACTACCTCCAAGGGGTGTTATTAGGCTTAATTTATCAATCATTCAATATGCTCCTATAGAGTATTTTGAAATGCCCGCTAAAAGAGACCATCTAAGTATAGAACAGTATTTAGAAGGATAATTCACCTGTTAAAATTAGTTTGTAGCTGGTTCAATTTATTTGGTTTTATGGAGAAAAATTAATCTAAAATATTTATCAAGTAACACTGAAAAAGCCAGGAGAGAATTATCAAGCTCATGGGTATTCAAAAAGATGCACTATTTCAAGAAGTTGCTCTTGGGTCTTTTAGACATGATATATGATACTGATTCTTACGAAGAAGGTTAGTTAAAGTAATTGAGAGGAAAAAAATTGTAAATAAGGCCACTTGGGAAAGACAATTTCCAATTTTCCTTCTCTTTTAAATGAAAGTCACTTCAGAGAGAAACAGAATTTGCAAAGTACATGTTTGAGTTCCTGTTTCTGTGACTGCAAGGCTTAAGGTTGGAGTCCACACTTGTAATAGGCAAAGAAGTTTTTTGCCAGAAATTCCTTCTTGGTTGTAGGAAATCACTTTCATATCATCACCCTTCCTAATGAAGATGGCTATTTTTGGTCATAAAAAAATCCTATGTAGGCAATCC
The DNA here is from genome assembly GCF_038088225.1 of Cyrtonyx montezumae. Lineage (NCBI taxonomy): Eukaryota > Metazoa > Chordata > Aves > Galliformes > Odontophoridae > Cyrtonyx > Cyrtonyx montezumae. Next base: position 47,528,010 of record NW_027072034.1, on the reverse strand, counting down.
TGCAAACTGTGTGAAGCTTTATTGGCTGGAGACTACCCTTTACAGAACCACAGAATTATAGGGGCTGGAAAGGACTCTGGAAATCATCTAGACCAACTCCCTCCTAAGGCAGTAGGTTCCAGTCTGGAAAGTGTCCTGGAATGTTTTGACTGTCTCTAGAGAAGGAGACTCCCATCACCTCTCTGGGCACGCTGTTGCAGTGCTCTGTCACTCTCACAGTAAATAAGTTCTTCCTCATGTTCCTATGGAATTTCCTGTGTTCCAGTTTGTGCCCATTGCCTGTTGTCCTGTTGCTGGACATCACTGAAGATAGCTCAGCCCCATCCATTTGACACCCACCCTGTAGAAATTTATAAGCATGGCTGAGATTCCCTCTCAGCCTTCTCTTCTTCATGCCGAACAGCCCCAGGTCTCTCAGCCTTTCCTTATACAGGAGATGCTTCAGGCCCTTCATTATCTCTGTGGCCCTCTGCTGAGCTCTCTCCAGAATTTCCCCGTCTTTCTTGAACTGAGGAGCCCAGAACTGGACACAGAACTCCAGATGTGGCCTCACCAGGGCAGAGTACAGAGGGAGGATCAATTCCCTTGACCTGCTGGCCACACTTTTTTTAATGCATCCCAGGATACCGTTGTCCCTCTTGGTCACAAGGGCTCACTGCTGGCTCATGGCCAACCTTTTGTCCACCAAGACCTTCTCTGCAGGTCTACTTTCTGTCAAGTCAGGCCCTAACCTGTACTGATGCCTGTGGATATTTCTCCCCACGTGCAGGTCTCTATACTTGTCCTTGTGGGACCTCATTGGGTTCCTCTCCTCTCAGCTCTTCATCTCTTCTGACTTGCCTTACCTCTGTGAGGACAGTGAATATGCATCCACTGGGAAAGAGCAGTATACACTGAGGGATCTGCTGTTTTATAAAGACAGGTTTGAAATATTGTACACAACATAAGATATGATGCACAAGCCCATTTACAAATCAATCCTGCATGCTAAATAGCTGTGATAACATAATATATTTCCTAATTAACAGGGCATTTTCCCTTCTGAAGATGGCACTTCCAAAAAAAGACAAATGAATAAACACCACTCTCATTCTCCTTATTGCAGTCTGTATTCTAGGATTTGGAGAACTTGCTTCTCCACCAGGGAGAACAGCTCAGTGCCAGGCACAGGCTGCTGACTTAGCTTTTCTCCAGTGAGCACTGCAGCCTTTTTGCCTCTTACTCCCATCCCAACCTGCAAACTACTCTGGCTTTTTCCCCTGCTGGCTGAGAAGAAAGAAAGCAATTGAAGGAGTGTTGTTTTTATGCTGAAATACTTGGGAACAGTTGACTTATTATGGGATGGGAGGGCCATAAGAGTGCACAGATAGAAGAGGATAATTAAATTGATGTGAGAGTGATTCCTGCAGTTTGCTATTTCTGAAGCTGAAAACACACCTTCATCTTTACATCTATTCTGGGAGCTCCATGGTTTATTTGTCTTTGGTGTGAATTTATTTTTGTCTGGTTTCAAGTGCGCTTTCCCAAGCTCAGCAAATGAGGTGGCATGATGGGTCTGTCTCTTACTGCTTTTCACTCCAGGCAGACATTCACGTTTGTGGAAAGCACCTCTCCATGCTGCCAAATCAGACCATGTCATTCATGTTGGCATTTCTGGCTGGAGTACAGGCACCACCTAATTTTTCATTCTGCAGGTGAGATCTGGGGGCAGGAGTCACAGCTGTGCTGCTGCACCATCCCCAGCATGACATGCCATTATGTTTTTCATTTTCTTCCCCTAAGCTGGGTGACAAGTGCTTCAACTCTTTGCGAGCTTCTGTTCGACCATTACCACATCTAGCTTAGGGGTTATGAGTTAGAGTTTCTCCTGCTTTCTTTGGGAGTGAAAGCTCTGTAGGGAGCCACTGATAAAGTGGTGCGATTCTCCTTACAAGTTAGGAACTTCTGAGGGTTATTGCTACTGGGCTGTCTCCCTCACCTTCTTACAGCACTTGGTGTTGTCATAGCTGCGAGTTTTATTACTGAGGGGTTGAACATAGACAAATTATTTCACTGGATGACTGCTTGATCTAGGAGATAGCAGAGTCCTGAATTTCTACCAAACACACTTTTATCTCATCCTGAGTCTGCTGCTAGAGGTGGCTTTGCCAGCATAGGCACAGTGTGATGGTCTTCTCTAGTGACGGAGATTTGATGGACTGTGCCAGGGTGCCAGGTTAAGAGCACTGGCACACAACAGGGTGCTCCCTCACCAGCTAATGCTCCATGTTCTGCATTTGTTATGCCTATTGTCACCAGCCAAGAAGGTGTAGTGAACAAAACCCTTAGAATAACAAAATGTATCCAATGGTTTATACACCACTGGCAAATAAATTATTTGTGAGCAGCAGTACACTCTTCTTCATAGGAGAGTTATAAAATCCTGGCTTTACTTACCAAGACCTGGCCAAGCCTTCCTTGCTCGTTTACACACTCTCTATAGCATTTCCTTTTTCCATTGCTTTATTCATAAGATGGTGATTTTTATCACTCTCTGCTCAGTAATAATGTGGTTCCTATCCTCCTTGCTAGAAGAAATTTCTTATTCTTTTTATTACATATAATCATTCTTTCCTTAATTTATAGCATATCATGTATTATTCAAGTGACATCTCTTGGCTCTGATTACAGGTTCTATATAATCTTACACACTTCAAAAATGATTGTTTAAATTACAATAAAATAATATCCATCTCATTTATCTGGTGAATTTGTCTTTCATTTGCCGTTTTCGGGGACAATGTTTTTTACAAAAGAACTTTTGAGAGGATCCTTGCAGAGAGTTGGAGCTGATGTGCTGGGATTCCTTGAAAGACAGGAACAGCCCAGGGGAGCCTCTGGTGACCTGCACTAGTGAGAGTCTGTGGTTTGGTCTGAGATAGGAAGGAGATTCCTACAGGACTCATACAGGAGGTAATAGGTCCGGTGGAAGTGGAGAAATGAGAGGCTTGAGAAAATGCTCTTCTTGACCCTGATCAAATTCATTTTCCCACTATTTCCCAAGGTCAATTAAATCCTCTGTATGAGGTATTTTCCCATCAATCCAGATACAAATTACCTCAATTAGTAGTTGAGTTTTGTGGTGATGTTATTCAAAGTCTTCTGGAAAATGAGCTTCTCTTGTTGTTAGCAGCGGATGTGCAAGAGAGGACAGCATACCTGCTCTTTTTAATTTTGAACAACCTCCTAATAGTTTCAGCCAAAACGTTCTGGTCCTCTTATTTACCTTTTTCCCATATATGTAGGATATCTGTGGTCCTCCCGCTAATTCTAGCTACCCGCTTTCTATCTGAGGGAGAGAATTTCCTGCTCTGCTATTGAACAAACAACAAGCCACAGTGCACTCATTCTCAGGCTAGACCTTGGAGTAAAACTACTTGAAGCATGGAAGGTTTTCTCCTGCTTTGAGGAGACACACGATGGAGAAGACCTTTGAATGTTTTTTTCTGAGTGCTGTAGGAGTGGGTGCAGCTGTTGGATGTGATGGGTCTAATCTGGCTACCCCTACAGTCCTCTGGTTCTTAAGGAATAATGCAAAAAGTATATGCAATTCACCTTATTAACAACCCAAATATGTTTTATTCTTGCTCCTTCAGTCAACCTCCACTTCAGAGAACCAGGTGGATACTTATGTAGCTGATACAGCTTGTCTGCTTGTTTTTATGTTTGACAGGAGCCATTTCACAGGGAAGTCACTCCTTCATGCCTCAGCCTTTGCACCAACCAGCTCTGCGATTTATTTTGTCTAACTTCATCTTCTCAAGCTAATGGTATGTCTATGTCCTGACCTCTTGTATCTTGGGCCCATTTCTAACACATACTGTAAAAGTCCCTGGAAAAACACAGTGGCGCTTACCAAGGAGTTACTTCAATCTTCTGCAAAGATACTGCTGCTGTGTAGTTTCTATCTAGATGTGCAGATTTTTCAACTTCAGCTTTCTCACTTTTGAGGGAACATGAAGGTACCTGGATAGCCACATCTAGTCTGGACCCCTTGGTTCATTCTCTTTGCATTCACCTGGGTTAGATGTGGGGCAAGCTACAGTGAGTTATCCTCCCTAGCTGGCATTCCCAGGATGGGCCTGAAACCACTTCTAAGAAGAATTTGGTCCCTATTTGCCAAACTGTCTACTGGAAGCTCTCATTGGCACTCCCAGTGCCAGGAAGAAAAACAAAAAAACAACCACACTTCCAACCCCACTCACACAGAGAGCATCTACAAGTTCTTTTATCAAATAAAAATTGAGGTTTTTTTGTTATTGCTTTTTTGAGGATTCTTGATTGAAAATCTGCAGTCCCCACTCTTCTCTGGTTAAGATCCAGCACTGCAGAAACTCATTTTCAACTATAGTTCAGCTGAAAACTTTAAAGACTGCAGACGGGAGTTGAAGCAGTCTCTGGGTGCTGATTCTTGTCAAGTTTATAGATGTATTCCTAAGCAAGTCGTTTCTGTTCTCTGCAGGATGTTGCTTCTATCTCTAAGGGCTAGGTTATGTAAAAATAATGGCAGAAGCTGCCTCAGCCTGGCAAAAACTAGGAATCAATGAAATGCTGCCTTTTCAATCAATCCTCTTCTCTAATTAGTGCTGCATGGTGGAGCTATCTTTTAATAATAATAATAAAAAGAGTAATTTAGTTGATGACTGATGGGAGAAAATCTGAATATGTTATAAAAGCACCAATCAGACACATATGGGGGGGTTAACAAAAATGGTATTTGTCAAAAATCATAAATTTTTTCAGTATGAGTCATTTGCATGACTCCATCATGCAGGCCTGTAACTGACATGCTCGGGTGTGACTGATATGTAGGGAGTGTGCCTGTGTACTTCTTACTTGAGGAAATCTGCTATGGACTTAATAGGTTTCACTGGAAGAAAAGTGCATTTCAGAGGGATGATCCAAGTGTGTGCAAGAATGGAGCTGGCCAAGTCAGCCCTGAGGAGCGAAATGAACGCAAAGCAGAGTCATTGGGGTTACCATTGATATGTCTTAATGCAAAGATTGGTTGTGACAAATGAATGCTTTTTGGTCTGATGCTATTCTTTTCTCATCAATTTGATTTTGAGGGTTGGTTTTTACTAGTCTGAAACTGTATGCTTGTTGTATATTATACTATCTTAAAGTGGGAAATGCTTCCTGGGTTAAAATTCCCATACTGTATTGCAATATTAGCTCAAACAAGTAATGTGAAGGGAAATAGTCTTTTGCTTCTAACCTGTGTTTGAGGAAAAAGAGCTAGTAAAACTCCATCACTTACATCCCACAGGCCTCAGCAAAGAAATACGTGAGAAGCCAAAAAAATAAATTCCATTCATCCAGAATAAAAAGGTGGGAAGGATCAGAGAAGTTTGCCTTAGCTTGTTAGACTGCTTCAGTCACATAATGTCTCTGGAAACGCTGATGTTATTAAAAATTGATTGTTATTAAAAACACTGTACAAAGATGTATGTTTATACTTTGTTGTAGCTCCTCCCAGTATAATCTCCTCTATAAGAAGGCACTAGAGGTTCCCTGGAAAACCCCAAACCAAGTCTGTGAAGTCTCTTACCCAACTCTCATTGCTATGGTATGGCCTGACTGGTTTGTGGTGAATGCTGCTGTAAATTACTGGGTTGAAGAGGAGAGGGGATCAACAGGGAACAGATCTGAACGCTGCTGTTGGGAATAGGGCTGCATAAAAGACATAAAATAAAGGCATAAAATTTCTGTATGCCTGTTCAAACACAAAGGGCTGTGGAGTGCTGGTTGTTTGCTATCCTTCATCGTTGCTGTGTGTGGGTATGGAGGTACTGGCTCCATCCATCAGAGTCTATCCTGACACAAGTGGCTCAATGAGGAGCTCCATCTACCTGCTGAGGAGAGTCTCCTTCAGTGGGTGATCCAGCATGTCACAGGTAAAGTGCTCTGGGAGAGCTTATATCTTTCCATGGGCAGAGACTAGCCTCTCCTTTTGGGTTGCTGAGTTAGTAGATGTAAATACCCTCACAGTGTCGTATATGTAATCTCACAACACAGCCTTGGTTCCTATCAGTGTAAGCCAGGGCAGAGACTAACTGATTGCAACAAGGCTTTAAAAGGAAATGCAATTAGTTGTAAGTCACCGTTTCAGAGCGGCTGTGCTGACAGCTAGGGGATTAATTCTGCTCTCACTTACTAAGCACATGCTCCAGATTTTTGATATAATTTAAGTTGAAGAGAATATTACATGACAGGCGTCGCTTTAAACTTTTACAACTTCTTGGATCTCCTTCCAACGTTAATTGTAATCCCATGCGATGATCCTACCCACTTAACACAAACTCACTCATGGGCTGTGCCTCTGATGCAGCATTTGCTGGGAGCACAGCATTGTTCTGCTGCTTCTGCCCATGTCTGTAACAAGCCATGGGCTTCCCACAATGGCTGCCATCAGCAACTGAGACACAATGATCCTTAGGGATCCCTTCCAACTTGGGATAGTCTATGATTCTGTGGCCCAGTCACAAGGAAAACAAAGCTGCCATCTTGTAAACAGACAGGTCTTCCTCTCTGTTCTGTTCTGCTCTCTCTGCTTCTTCTCATCCTTTGCTTAGTGTGGGAAACATTTTGGTGTACACCAGGAGCACTGAAGCCCTTTGGAGTGGGCTTTCAGAGGGTCGGACAAAACTTGAAGATCCAGAAACTTCCTGTAAGTATGCTCCATAGTGCTCATGGGATCAAAGCAAGCCAGAGGGATCATCAACACAGGGATTTCACGGAATGCTTTTGGAGTTGGAGCCCTTGGTTCTCTCGAAGATGGGACAACATAGGTTTTGGTGGTCCCCAGGCTGTGGCCTTTGCTGAGCAGTGGGGTGTGAGGTGCTGGTGGTGTTGGCACATAGCTTGGTGAGCAGCCTCCATTCTCCATCCAGGCTCTGTCCTAGGGGAGGCCTTGGTTGGCCCTGTGTCCATGGGCAATCAGAAATGGTGGATACACTTCTGCCTGAGGCTTGCCTCAAGAAGAACCTGAAACTGATGGGAGAGCTGGCATTGGGAAGGGAAGCCTTGGCATTTTCCCTCAGGAAAATGCTCAGTCAGCTGATGGTGGTGCAGCTGAATCTGAGCCGTGTCACCCATCTTGGTACTGTCTTATTACTGTTGTCACACTGGTGCTGCTATTCCATATCATAGGCAGGGGTTTTAACTGTTTAATTAGCTCAGTGGGAATGGTGTGCATAAAGGGCTTGGTTCTGTGGGATTATACTGAGTCACAGTACTCAAAAGGAGCAAATTCCAGTGCAGCAGAACCAATTTGGACACCGTCAGCCTCCTCACAGCACAGACTCTGACTAAAATAAGGAGCTATGGCACAGCTGAACGTGGCTCATAGGAAAATAGTATGCTGATCTGAATACGCATGCTGCATGTGTGCTGTGGGTGGGCAGCTTAAATGCTTTGTAAAGCCATTTCTCTTAACCCTACTTTCCCCCTTAGTGATTGGCAGTAAAAACCAGAAAGGATTAATCTTGAGTTTCCCTTTTGCCCAGCCAACATCAGGGCTCCTCTATCATCCCGTATATATATTTTCAAGCATCTAGCATGGCTGCTGCAGGGTCCTGCTGTGGGAGGTGAGGGTAAGATACACAGAGGCAGTGGGATGGGGTGAGCTGCAGGAGTGTGGGGGGGACCACCACAGGCACGTGCATGCTGTGTTTTCAGAATGGTGAGTTTCAGTTGTTGTCTATGGGAGGCACAGGCTGCTAAAGGGAGGCATGAGCCAATGTGAAAATACAAACGCTGATAGGATTATAATGCCTGTTGGTTTACAATGGAAAAAAAAAAAACCAAACAACCCACTTCACAATCCCTAATCCCTACCTTGAGCAAACAGGGATGAAACTCCTTTTCTTCATCCATTCTGCTCTTAGGCAGCAGCAGTAGCAGCTAGGCAGCCGGGTGGTGACAGCCCAGATACAGCAGTTCCCATAGACTGTGTTCAGGCACACACTCTGTCATAGGCAAAACCTGCCTCTGCAAGGGGAATTCAGGAGAAAAAGAGGGGCTTATGTTTTCTTGACATTAATGAGAAGGAGCTGGCTTTAACTGAAAGTAATTGACAGCATTAGGGTAATGATAAAGCGCTGGTCTTGTTGCCAGAAAGACGGATTAGAGCAAGAGATATTTTTTGAGTCCAAAATTATTCCAGAGGCAAGGAAGTGCATCCTCTCTAAATCCACAGGGATATATGGATAATGGATCTACTTAAATTTTCATATTGCAGCACAAAAACTTTCAGTCTTCAAGACAGTGAAACCATTTTTTCCCCACCATGGAAGAAGTCAGATCAGGATTATACTGGTCTGTGGGCAGCTGGTCCACACTTTGCAGCTGAGCTCTTGCTACAGGTGAATGTGTATATATGTTACCATGGCACTGTACGTTGCTCTGTGCCAGCTGAAATGTGCTCATTGTGAGAGAAGACTGTGTGTGTAGATAACACATTTCATTTATTTCAGATATCTTTTTTTCCCTGTACTTTTTCTGCTAAATACTTACCTGGTGTGACAGTACTACATGAACTGTCATTCACTAGTGTGTGCTCGTACTGGCATTTCTGCTGTGCTTGGGCACTTGATTAGATTGCACTGACTGAACAATCCTATGTGTATGTATGACTGCAGGCAATTGAGTGCTTTAGGATTTCACTACTGTTTAACTATGGAGCGTCTGTACAGCAACAGGTCTGCTTGAGTGGATTTTTTTATGTCTGGGCAGTATTTGTGCATAAGAAAATGGCATAGCTCATCTGAAGGCATCATGTTCATAACTTCTCTTTCTTAGAAATAAGAGAGAGAATATTCACTGTGTTTAGAATAATATTTTCTTTGCTGCATTGAGTCACTGATGTGCTGGTGCTCATTCTAGTGTCCCAAGGAACACTGGGAAGGAGCATCCCTCCTGGTGCTGTGGGACAGAGCTTCTCTTGGAAAACCCCATTGTTTTTATTGATGGTGAGGAAGTCAACAGAATGCTGATTTTTAAGGGTACTAGGGAAAATATGTTATATGATAAGAAAAAGACAGATATACCAAGCAGATCTGGGGAGTAATGGAGTAGCATCAGTGGAAGGAGGAGTGAATATTATATATTGAGGAAATCACTATGTCTAGAGTTATGCCACCAATTGGTCTTCTCAGTATGTAGAATCTGATTGATATAATCCACGTGAACTTCCAAGTCTTTTCACTTCAACAAAGGTCCCTTTAGGAAACTAAACAGACAGAGGTTAAGAGGGAAGGCCTTGCCAAGGATAAATAGTTGCGTGAAAGTTAGATAACAGAGCATAGAAATACCCTGTTCTTCCAATGGAAAGAGGTTACTGCTAAAGGTGAAGAATGCTTTTTGCTGAGACCTGTGCAATTCAGCACAGGAACTGATGAACTCATTTATGAATGTGAATTTATATGAATGTATAAATTCTTTTATGAATAATGACCTGTAAGAGTGGGTGAATGTAGACTACTGAAAAAATTGAAGAACAGAAACTTCATCGAAAGTGATGCGTGCTGGAAATCGACAGTCCTGATTTTGTGCATGAAATTGGTGCACCGAGCTGGCCATTAGCACTCAGGAGTGGGGCCGTGGTTATACTGAAGGCTGGTGTGGAACTCTGGGAAGGACCCCCAGGGGAAGGTAATGGAAGTAAAATCTGTGGAGCTTACTGCCTGTGTGGAAGCACCTCCTGCTCAGAAAGTCCCTGAGCTGCAAATTGGCAGAGGCTGGAGAAGTACCAAGGGTAAGTAGTTGTTAAATGCCCCTCCATTACTTTGGCTGTCTGCTTCTGGCTGCTGCTGAAGGCAGGATGCTAGCACAGCTGTCCTCTCATTAGAGACAGGGCTGCCTTTCTTACTTTTTTATGCCTTCAAATAACCTCACTTTTGTAGTGTTTATTGCCTGAGCCACTAAGAAATACTTCTCACTTTGGACAGAGAGTGTATAGGAAACAGGAAAAAGAAATATCTCCAAATGTATTGACTAAATCCAAAACATGGAAATGTGTTTTCTTTGTCTGTGTTTAAAATAAAAAAGTACCACTGTGCTTGCTGACCAGGTTAATGCATCCTTGAGTCTAGATGCAGGAAACTTAGTTCCTGGTATATTATATAATCTGGCTGTGGAAACAAAAAGATTTATTTTTAATTACTTTTTTTTGAATTGCCCTGCATAATGCTTGCTTTTCTGTTTTTCTCTACTATAATTGCAGGGAGATATTCACGTACAAACATATATTCCATCAGTGATTTTGGAGGAAAAGGTATTCTTATTTTAAGAGGAAATACCATTTTGTATCTCAGCATCAATAAAAGGAAACGTTTTTTGCCAGCTATTATTTCTCATTTTGATGATAGAGAACACAATTAAGATTGGAAAAGGAAATTTTAGAACCTGCTTACTGCTTAAGACCCAAGAATTTCTGTATATGCAAATAAGAACATCCATATGCAAATACCACCAGAAAATGCTTTGATGACATCCACTAAAGATTTATTTCCATTTAAATCCTCACATAGAGAGAATTCTACAATCAAAGAATTATACAGCTGAAAGGGTCTTTTGGAGATTGTTCTCAGCCCTTTCTAGAAAAGAGACGAATATAAGACCAGGTTGCTCATGGCCTTGTCTGTATGAATTTGGGTATTTCCAAGACTGGAAATCCCACAGTCTTCCTGTGCGCTGTTTTCATGACCACCCTCATTGAGATTTGTCTATCTTGCCTTGTGCCGTTTTGCTGTGCACACCTGAGAAAAGCTTGGCTTTGAATTTCTGTAATCACCATTAGATAGTTGTGGGCATCCTGAGCCTTCCATTGCCTGACTGAGCAGCTTTCCCAGCCTCTCCAGCCCTCTGCTTGGCTTGCCAGTATGTCACCTGTTGTACCAGGGATCCCCAAACTTCATTCCTCCCTGCCACTCCACTTGCAGACCCAGTAGTATGAAAAGCTCTGTGAAAGCTGAAGTGTGTGTTTCATGTCAAGTTCATCTAAATGGTCACTCAATAGAATGAGAGAGAATGGCCTCAAATTGTGCCATGGGAGGTTTGAGTTGGATATGAGGGAAAAAGTACTCATACGGAGTGATGAGACAGTGGCACAAGCTGCCCAGGGAGGTGATGGAGTCACCATTCCTGGAGGTGTTCAAGAACCGTGTGGATGTGGTCCTAAGGAATGTCGTTTAATGGTCAACACTGGTTGTAGGTGGGCAGTTGGACCAGATGATCTTAGAGGTCTTTTTGAACATTAATGATTCTATGATTCTGTTCTATGATTCTACAAGTAGCAAGCCCTGAAATGTTACCAGCCTACCTTGCCATGTGCAATGGTTAGCTCTTGAGGTGGAAGGTGGCCACAGGTCTTGTTTGTGACTGTTTAAACATAAGAACATGTGAATATTATGGAAAGGATATTTGTTCATCTATTAGCCAGATATCGTGCATGGATATGGCATTTGTTCAAACAAGTTTTGTGTCCTTATGGCCACCTTTTATGAAATGCCTAAGATAGTTCTTAAAGTGCAGCATTAAGGAGCTGGCTTCTATGTCCTTTCAAAAGCCTTAATTTGGAGATGATCAATGTTTAGCCCCAAAATCTAGAAAGTTTAGAGTTTTCTTTGAATTTCTGTTTCTCAAATCCTTTTTATAACTGCACGTGTTCTGAAATGATTTGAAAAATCAGCCCTCATCTTATTGGGTTGCTTAATCATGTTCCTAATGTAGAAGGTATTCCACTGAAGCCATCTACTTCAAGCTAGGAATGTGTTTGTACTCCAGGAAGAATTGGTCTTTGTCCTTCATATTTAATGAGAAAAGGGGTGCATACAGGGAAGTCAGCTCTTTGCTTTTAAATTATTTGGGGTTTTTATCCCTTGGCATAGCCATTTTCTCAGTCTTAGCAAGATATTCATTTCCAGAAGTAAATTGTGGCATATTTTTGCACATATATTCAAGCGAGATTTCTTGTTTAAAATGTCATTTAATTTGTCAACTTCATTGCAGATTGGGGAAATGGTGCTGAATGCAGCTGTCACCCTCACTGCTTGGCCTTGGCAGGTTTTCTAGCAAGAATGAATCTTACAGCTTGTCTACCCTCCAGCCTTCAGTTAGCTGGAGCTGATTTTTACCATTATAGTTGCTCAGCTGCAATTAAGAGGGCACCTGAGTATTTGGGAATTCCTTGGGCCATTAGTTTGAGCCACTCTAATTATACTAGGGAAGTTTTTGTTTATTTATTTATTTTTTATTCTGTCCTTTTAATTACCTAGAAGCAGTTTATTTGAGAGGAAACTCTCTGGATTGGTGAGAAATTTGTGATTATGTATGCCCACTATTTCAGTGACACAACTATAGCTTTTAGTTATGGCTGTGCAAAACCCATCAGTTTAGTTTCAGTGGACCATTTGTGAGATTTGCCACTGTTTAGTACAACTCTGACTGGTTCAAAGTTTTGTTTCATTTAGGGACAAAACACCCCTTTTTGCAGCAAAACATGGGCTGACAATGCACATCCACAGAGCCAACTGTGCCTGTCTTCCAGCTGTATGCACCTGAAGTAGATAAGGGGGCAAGCAACAATGTTTTTATGAGAAAAGCCATTGGTTCTCTTTTACCAGGGAGACTGAGGTGGATGCAGGTTCCTGATCCTGTGTGGTGACACACTGAAACAGGTTGCCCAAAGATGTTGTGGAGGCCAGGTTGGATGGGGTCCTGAGCAACCTGAGCTGGTGGATGGTAGCTCTGCCCACAGCAGGGGGCTGGAACTGGGTGGGCTCTGGGGTCCTTTCCAACCTGAGCCATTCTGTGATTCTGTGATCTGGGCTCAGGAGAATCCAGATCTGCAGTCCCTGGCTTTTGCTCATCCACATCCAGCCCAGAACTATGTTCCTGGCCACAGACTCCACTTCACCAGTCTAAGGCTACGAAAGTTAGAAGAAAATTCCTGCTGTTCAGAAAAGGATATCTTGCTTTTGATTTTATTACACAGCTTTTGAGTTGTGCCAAGATGCTTCTGTCCAAAAGCAAGACTTTCCCTTTGATTCTGAAGACTGCAAAGTGTTTTTGAGCCTCCAAAATAGTAGTTAGAGGAGCCTTCCCATTGACATCAAATAGCACTAGATCCAAGGAAGCTCTTTCTGAAGATATTGTAAATGCTTCTGTTTTTCTTTCTTCTTTTTTTTCAAGCTCTACATTGTAATATAGATGTTTGCAAGTTGTTTGATCATTCCAAACTTTTTTCCACTTTTTGAATTAATAGATTCTCCAGATGTAGTATAAATGCATAAAAATAATGCTCTTATGGACTTGTGGGAACATTTTACCTCTGTATTTTTAATAGGTGTAAATATTGTCGACATTTTTTTTATTGTAGGTAATCATACTGAGACCATTTAGCATATATTTGTCTTGAATACTATTTATTATCCATTCTGAATCTTAAAATTGCATTTCTTTTTTATAATTTAAGTCATTCTCCTTTATGCAGACTTCTTTTCAGACAGCAGAATTTCCTGCAAGTCCTGAGTCTTTTGTCACCATTTCAGTGATGACGGAATTTATAAGAGCAGTTCACTCTGTGATTTTTTTAAGGTACAGATGACAACCAGGTGCCATCTAGACAAAGTGCTAGCTAGGCAATATTTCAGAAAAGAAGAAAGAAAACTTCGGCAGCAAAGGTAAACAGCCTGTGCTTATCAGACCAGTTGTAGCAGGGCAGTCTGCATCCACAGCTCCTCTCTGTCACTGAAGAACCACACTGGTGGAAAATACTGAGAATGGGGAAAAGAAGGCTGAGCATCTTTTCTCACCATACTCAGGGCAAATTTTGTCAGTCCTGTTCTTAGCATGTCTGCCTTGTCTGCTGTAAACTATGTTATAGTGCATGTGTGGAGATGAGAGTTTCTAGCTCAAATGGTGTGCAGTGATTTACAACAACTTGCTTGTTGTTCTTGGGTGACTGCAGAGTCAAAAGTTTATTTGATCAACAGAACAAGCCCACAGAAGGATAGTTCTGCTCTTCCCACTCCAGAATGCACATGTGAAATACAGCTATAGATTACTGGGGTCTGGATAGTCACCTGTGTCTGACAGTGTGGACTGTGCATCACCAGGAACAACAGAGAATACAAGAGGATCTGCACATTTACTATAGGAACAGCCATAGCATTTAGTAGTGATGGAGAATGTGAACAGCACACAGCAGTTTTGTTCACCCCTCCAGTGCTGGCATGGGTGTTATGGAAAGTCATGTCACGGACACACCTCAGGGGAAAGAGGTGGGAACTGACTCTTCTTTCAACCTGATGGGCAAATCAGTAGATAGGCAGGAATCTAGCAGTATTGCATGTCAGTGACAAGTCGTTTGGACTTGTGCCCCAAAGGAGTAAATGACTGACTGGTAATATCACAACAGGACTTTTTGTTAGACTGTCATGCACTGTTAGTTGTGACCTTGCACTGATTTTGAGGAACAAAGGATTTTAATTACATCATTATCAGTTGCATGAAGAAGCAAAACTTCTTCTATTGAAAGATCACAAAGCCTTTATCACTTAATCTGAATTGTGAAGACTTGAGTCATAGTAGTGTTGGCAAACTTGAGATGCACCTGTTTTCCTAGGTCTGGGAGCTCGTGTTTACCTGGTTATCACTGAAACAGTGTACCATAACCAGAAGGTGATCTGGATATATCCACTATCTAAGCAGCGGCATCTCAGGGACTAACTACACCATTATGTGACAACTTGACATCCTCAACATTAGAATCACCCTAACTTGTGTGGTGTACGCTGCTGCTCAGAGCACTAATCATGCTTCAGATAGAGCCTGGTCTTTGCTTAGTAAATAATTAAATTTTCATTTTCAGAGAAACTTTTCATTGCTAAATCTAAACCATTGCAAAGCTAGATGTGTAGTCTAAAGCAGGCATCTGAGGAGTTATTTCATGTATTTCTATCATCTGTTTCAGGGCAGAATGTGTTGCCCTCTAGAGTATGCCCATCTATCTCAGTTGACTACATAGGGACAAAACCTGCTGAGTTTAGACTAGAATTGTAGACAGCTTCTTGTGATGAATCTTACCGTTAGTGGCTACTGGCTCTCAGTTGGAAGAAAATGGTGATGCAGGGGCAGGAAAGCATCTAATATCTACTGAGTTCATATACAACCTAACACATCAAAATAATTGTCCTTGTGACCTTTTCCTTTTTGAGAAAGACTCAGTCTTGCAGAGAGCTAACTCTCCCGTCTTGCTGAAAGCTTTCAGCAGCAGCAGGGGTTTCTCTACAGCTCATGGGCAACATGCAGGACTTCCCAGGATTAGGACTTTGGTACTCCCATGCTGCTTCTGACAACTTAAAGTATCTCTTGTTATGAAAGACCACAAAAGGCCTGTAATTGATTTATGAGCAGGTTGAGCACGTAAACACACTTCTGAGAGCAAGGCCCATTATTGTAGCTGTAAACTACCCGATTAAATGTTAATCCTAACCATGTGGGGCCTGGCACACCAGAGGTGTAATTATTTAATCTGTAAATGTAATAGCTTTAGTTATGTGAAGAACTGAGCACCTTGAAATGGACAGACGATGCAAACTGCAGTCACAGATTTGCACTGAGATGTACCTTGTGAGTCCCATCACAATGGACCAGTTGTTAATTTATTTGTCTTGCATGGGTTCCAACTGGATGGCACGTGTGCTAAGCAAAGGAGAACAATAACACACAGCTATGCAGGTAATAACATGGACTCTAAATACCATCTTCAGTTTTGGTCAACTAAGTGCTATTCAGTTATATGCAAGTGGTCAAAGTGTGGGAAAACTTTTTGTGGAGAAAATTAGCTCCCCCCCCTTTTTTTTTTTTCTGAACAGTTAATTTTGCAATTTTCATCTATCTCTTTCTGCTCACAAATGTATCTTCTTCTGACCTTTTGTATCTGTGCTTTGTAGCTCATTACTTAATTCACTTGCAGAAACAGGAGAAATCAGCAAATATTTTCTTGCTTGCATTGTAGCTTAAATTCCATCTCCTTGACGTAAAAATAATATAAAATGAAATGGTCTGTCATTAGGAATGAGGTGTTTTTTTTCTGTTGTGTTCGGCGATTTTTTTAAAGCTTTCTCTTTTTCTCTCTCCCTTTTCCTTCTAGTTTTAACTTAATTTAAAAGTTAATTGCTTGTTTTAACTGACTTGATGACACCAGTTTAAATCTACAGGAAATCTTGTTCTATCTACTTTTTTTCCTGTTTAGAGAAAAGAAATGCTGCAAAAAATATCACGAGTTGCATCATGAGCATAGAAGAGAAACTGTATTGGGAAGAGGGTAGCAAGCTTCAGAAATGGAGAAGGCTGGTATGAAAAGCAAGGGAGCAGTCTTTATTTCCAAGTGAGTGGCAGATGTGACAAAAAGTAATGAACGTAACTTGTAGGAAAACGACAAGAAAAAGTTTCTAAGCATAGATGAAGTGAAGGACTAGAATACATTGCCTGAGGATTATATTATCAGAGATCTATAAGAAGAAAGTAGATGGGCACCTGTTAACACTAAGTTAGATGTGGTTAATTGAACACTGGGGGCTGAGGTCCCTTCCAGCTCAATTCTTCAGCCTCTGTGATGTAGAGCTTCCTCTTTGCCATGTAGTCTTCACTGGGAAGGTTGGGCTAAATGAATGAAACCTACAGATTGGAAGAATAGACAATAGAAACGAGGGTGATGAAGATAAGTGGGATACACTGTTGGAATTGCAGGAGGACTTTGCTCAGTGTGTGCTCCTAAGGGCTCCAGCTGTGGCTGTGCCTTCTCATTCCTTGCAGCACCTTTCTGCCCAGTGTCTGAGAGCTGGGGGATGAGGAATTACTTGTTACTGTGCAGGTAAGTCCCCATTTATCAAGTGGAGCATTTACTGGCTATCAGTGAGCAGATCTTGACAATGTTTATTTCTCCAAGTTGGCCTGCTCCTGAATTTTATGCAGCTTAGATTTTATATTACTCAATCAGCAGATCTGATAGAGGAAATCTGCACAATTAAGATGATTAATTTGCCATGCCACCTGTCTTAAAGTATATAAAGTATACCTGTTCTGCCATGAATGATAACTACAGATGATGGATCAGCAAGGATAGGCCCATGTTTAACACTTTGGTTTGTGATTTTGTTATAATCTATGACATGACTGATTATGTTATGGCCTGGAGCAATTTATTGAATTAATGAATTACTTACTAATACATGAGTGTGATTAATTGAGATGCCTGTTTGGATCCTATTCTGCGTAATGAGGCTTGAGCACTGACAGATGCAGCCTGTGGGCCTTACTCTGTCTTCCAAGAAATGATGGGAAGTCACTGGGATAATCCATGCTAACAAAGGCTGCAAGTCTGTTTCGAGTACACTCCCAAGGTGAGGATACCAAGCACCTCTTAAGTCAGCTACCTGGGAGATTAGCAGTCAGGCATTTCTCATGAGTGAAAACATATTGTCCCCATCTCACTGCCTTCTTTGCCTTTTCCTCCTTCAGCTCTTACTTTCTGACCTATTACTGTGATTTACTGCCACCACCTGCAATGACAAGCCAACAGTGGTAGGTACTGGCCTGCCATGGAAGACTGATGTGGGATTCAGAGATGCTGAAAAGAAAGCCCTTGTTGGGCTCGTTCTTGAACATACGCGTTTTCAGGATTGGTACATTAACATTGTAATTATAATAGCACATGGGCAGAGGGATGGCAAGGCATTATATTCCAGGATGATCCCCATTGTGCTTCTCCTCCTCAGCCTGGCCTGGATCACCACCATGCCTGTGGCAGGCAGCTGTTAGTCAGAGGCCTTTGCTCATCTAATTTACTGCCTCTGCTCAGATGAAGCATGGAAGAGCTAATTTGAAGAAGATGAGCAAACCTTGTTGTATGATAGGAAAATTGTAAGCTTGATACCTTCGCTCTCAGAAGGGAGATTTAGGCCTGCCCTGGTAGAAGTGAGTGGTGTAATGCAGCTTGAAGGAGGAATCAGATCTCTTCACACTTTGCTTGTGTGGGTTCTGGGAACTGGAAAATAAGAAAGGAGGACTAAAAGCTCCATGGTCTAATTTTTATGTCTGTATGGAGGATGTGTCCATGGATCATTGCTATTTTGCTGAGGAGCTGAATTGTAGTAATGACTAGAAAGCCACTGAGCTTATTGCTCCATGGGGCAATATGCCCATTTCTACCAAATGGGCTATTAGCACTTGTGGCACAATGAAACTACTGTCTTTTCCAGGCCCTCATTAAAATAGCTTAACTTTAATTTTACTTTTCCTATCTCTTTTACAGAACTGAAGGAAAGGATGTTAGTAAGGTTGTCAGAGAGTGAAGTCTGGTGATAAAGTCTGGGCTTAACAGCTGTTTTTGTCTCCAAGCGAGTGGGTTTGATTTCAATCAAGAAAACTTCTCTTTTACTAAGCAGCTTTTCTTAAGGTGCTCCTGGTGATCCACTTCCATGTCACATCAATTTTAAGCCTTCTGCTATTTTTCAACGCAGTCATTACCATAAGCTATGCATTTTCACCGGTGATGAACAAGAGACTGTATGCCACACTCACAAAAACCTGCACCAGCAGGGGTGACCCATTGTTGCTGTCACCATTGCTAAAACACACTGCTCACCTCCTCACTGTGCTCACATCCACTGGTCATTGTCCATTCAGCAAGTGTCAATGAATGTCAGTGGGTTTTTCCACATAGGTGAATTCAGTGACACATCTGTGCTCCATGTGCACTTCCATGTCAGATGCCATTGTGCAGAGTGCCCCTCTACTGCCATCTGTCACATGGCAAAAAAATGTAATGGGAAATGGCAATGTGTGGAGTCCTCAAATACCCCTCTCAGGCTGCTGAGATTCACTGACGATAACAAAACTTTGAGAAGTCTGCATGACTCACAGTGGCTGTTTGGGTTCCTGTCTGGAAATCAGGACCGAAAAATTCAGACTGTGCATCTGTTAATGAAATGATCTCTTGAGAGCAGCTTTGCATGTGAGGGATGTTTACTTTGTATGTATAATTTGTAAGGCCGCCATTAGCTTTTCTCTTGACCCTATTCCCAGGATGGTGGAAAACAGTTTTATTTGCAAATAGTATATTTCAAGGTTTATGATTTGAAAAATCTTCTTGAAACAGCAATACAAATACTGAGCACTGTCTCTGAGGCCCAGAGCTTGCACAGTACTTTTCTGATTGGATTAGAGCCTTCGAGTATTCTCTTGTACAGAATCCCAGATTCCTCTAACAGAGATATTGACAGAAAGATCCCTAAGATTTGAAGTTAACTGGCTGTGGGAATGAGTAGAGAAAGGTATTTGGAGGAGAGTGGGAATCATTGCTTTCTTCTGTTGATGTGATGTATTGAACAGTGGAATTTTTTCACTCTTATCCATATGAAATAGACATTCTGTGAATGTGGGGGCTGAACAAAATATTCAACCAGTGAGAGAAAAGCAAATGCTAAGGGAATAATCTGGATGAAAAGGAACAGAATGATAACTAGAGGTGTGCAGTAGAGGAGGACAGCAGTTAACTGTATGAGCACAGCTGTCTGTGTTTGCAGGGGATTAAATGTCCTTTAAAATGGATACGAACTTAAGTGTAATCACTTAGTGTGGGTGACCCAAAGTGCCTTGGAAAAAAAATGTTCAAGGTCCTAATAGCACTCAGCTCAAATGAAATGCATTCCAGGAAGGGTGGTGGGGGATGGAATTTGAAGGCTAGGCTGGATGGAAAGAACCAACTTGGGGTCTTAGGAGGAAGATGTGTTTTGGATTGAGAATGAGAATAGTCACAGAATGGCTTGGGTTGGAAGGATCCCCAAGGATCATCCAGTTCTAATCCCCAAATAATGAGAGTAATGATTACACACCAATGTTCTAGTTGTTGCTGAGCAGTGCTTACACAGAGCCAAGGACTTTTCATTTTCTCCTGCTACCCTGCTAGCCAGGAGAGGGCAGAACCAGGACAGCTGAACCCAACTGGCCAAAGGGGTATCCTGTACCATATGGTGTCATGCTGAGCAATAAAACAAGGGAAGCTTGTGCAGGGGGGCTGCTGCTACTTGGGGACTATCTAGGCATTGGTCAGTGGGCAGTGAACAATTGCACTGTGCATCATTTGTTTTTTGTATCTTTTATCATTACTGTTGTTCTGTACTATTAAACTGCCTTAATCTCAACCTACTCTCCTCTATCCCACTGTGGGGAGTGAGCAAATGCTGTGTGATGCTGAGCTGCCTGCTGAGATAAACCATAACACAGTGTTGGATACCAGGGTGAAGCCTCAGTGCTACTTAAGAGCTGTGTGAGAACAAAACTTCCAATTTTTGCTGCATGGGCATGGAAAAAGACTCAGATGCAGACAATCAAGAAGATACAAGACCTGATTTCTGATCCAATAGGTTTCCTTCTGCTTTTCTTATACATCAGGCACAGACTCAAAACATATGTAGTGTTAGTTTGCAGTAGTATCCCACTGAAACAGCTGACGAACTGCAGAGAGAAGCCACTGAAATGTGTGACTTGACCTACCATAGCTATAGTCGGCAAAAACAGCAAGAGAGACAGGGAGTGCTGAGTCCCCCCCTCCCCCAAAGTGACGCCCTGGTTCTGCTCTCTCTGCTTCCCCTGGGCTCTCCCTGGCACTGTGTTTTCTCCAGGCTTGGAAGTACAACGGTGCTTTAAAAACACCATAGAGCCCAAGGCATTTCCCCTCCTGCTTTTATTCACTTCACTTGATGTGCTGATGTTGCTTTGTAGAAAGAAGCCATCTGTTGCAGTGTGTGTTGGAAGGGAGGTGACACCTGGTTCGAGCTGTGGATGGAGTGCTCAAGAATCGAATTCACTTTGCTTTCATGAGCTATCCCGGTGCATGGGCAAGCAAGATACATTACTCCCCAAGGCTGTGGGTTGCAAACACATGAGTAATGGCATTGAGGAACTGTGAAATAGCTTTCTGTATCATCAAATACTGTTAAGGATCAGAAAACCCAATGAATACCAGGGTGTTCACGCTCACAGTCAGGTTTCTTCTTTTCAACCGTGCTTGCCCCCTGTGATGTTCAGAAGTCAGATATCTCTGCAGTAAAACCTCCTTCTTTCTCCCCCTCTTAGTCTGGCTGGGTTAGCTGCAATGGAGTGGGATATGAGTGTCTCTCAGCTCGATCTGGAGACTTCCTTGCCCAGAGATGGGGAGGAACCTTCCAGAGCCAGGGGAGGACAGCTGACTGATGGGGTGACCAAAGTGCCTTTGTCGTCTGCACAGGGACATCCATTTATGGAGCTCAGGATGCCTGACTGAAGGGGAGCCAAGACCAGATGGGCAGATTTGCTCACCCATCGGTTTCACAGAAGGTTGTGAGCCTCTGTGTCCTCTCAAAGAGTCACAGGAGCCCCATTTGGTGGAAAAAGAAAAGGCCTCTCATCACAGGGTCTGATTGTGCTGGGTAATGACAATATCCTATGCTTCAGGGAACTCCCTTCTTCCTAAATCTCTGCAAAATGACTCAAGAACTGTACTGCAATCAGCTGGGGATTGCTGCCATCTGATACCTCTGGAGCATCTGCCCTGATTGTCTATAGCACCCTTGATCTCTGCAAGTAAGCACAGAAGGAGAGTAATTGGCCAAGCTGAGCAGAAGCAGCTTTTTGCAATGGCAGGAACAATCCAAATGTGAAGAGTAGTAGTGAAGATTTTCCTGGCATCTTCTTTTCAGTGCTGTTGCAGACAGCAGGTAAGTAAACTACTGTTGAAGAGTTTCATTGTGGTAGTGTCCTGTGTGTCATTTTATTTTTCCAGAGGAGCTTGTTTTTGGAAAGGTGCATCCACAAGTACTAATAAAGCATTCTGAAATGCATGTACTGTGTCAGTGAGTAGTGGCAGCACCTGGAGGATGTCTTACAGCACCTCCAACCGGTGTGGTGCACAACTTGTTACCAGCTTCTCCTTCACTTGAAGTTTTGTCTGCATTGACCTTTCTGTTGCCTTTACCAGCAGACATTTGCAGCTGACTCAGAAGCTGCTGTCTCAGCTGAGAATGCCCTGCTTTGTGAGTCATGCACTGTCTCTACAGGCAAACTACTTAAAGGGCATGGTTGAAAGTTGGCCGTTTCTGTGCTCCTTGAGCGTCATGCTGCCAAGTGGATTGGGAAGTATCAGCAAATGTTGCATTGTATGATCATTTTCCTTGGTGTTCTTCTAAAGGCACTTCCTATATAAGATTGGATTGCTCTGTGATTCAAATTCATATATGTGCTTGATGGAGAGGTGGGCAAGTTCTCCTTCCAGGCTGATCTTGTGATAGGTACTGCTAATGTGTCAGACAATGAGTCATCACAAATTTGATTTTGTGAGGTTAGGCTGCATTTTTCCTCCAAATGGCCATAGCTACTTCCTTGCACAGCTGGCTTCAGAGGAATTATCGAGATCCATAGAATTGTCAAGATCTGTAGATAGGCACTGGAGTTGAGCACTAAAAGATGTCCACTTATTCTGCATCGTAAGATCTAAGCTCTGCCACTCATTAGCAGACAAAATGTAATAGCATTCAGTAATGGAAAAGGTCACATCTCTGTCAGAATGTTACTGGAAGCACTATTATCTAGTAGCATATCAATGTATGAAATACGTGTATATATACACATAATCTTTTAGGATGAGCTGATGTCCTGGGTATATCAATCCTAAACATTCATGGCAATGGCTGTTGTTGTAGGTACCAAGTAGTAATCACAGATACTTGGGAAAGTCCAATGAAACAAATAGCTTATAACCTAGTGAAGCTATTTTCCAAAACTATGGAGAGGAAATAGTGAAGGTTCATATAATCAAATGAACCCATATTCTTCTTGGTATTACATTTGATAGAATAGTGCATATTTTTCTTGTAATTCTTTTAATTGCCAGGCACCTAATTTTTCAACACTTCATGTGTAATTATAAAAATTATTGTGGTGAAACCTTTATGTACAAGCAAGACGATTAGCTTGCTGCCAGTCAAAGTGGCCTTTGTTGTAGAACTGTGCGTGGCAGATTTATTACCTAAAATGCTTTGTCTTTCTGCTAAGAAATGTTGGCTCTTCAGGATGAGATTTTCTAAATAAGATTTCACAGAGATGTGGTAATGAACCTGAATTGCTTTCTGGTTTAGTAAAATTTTTTTTAATCTGTTGGGTTTTGCTTGGAGAGGGATTTATTTTTTCATTTTTGTATTTTGCAAATGTGTCCAAAATTATGATGGTTCATTCCTTGCATTTCAAACAGAAATTGGCAACGAGTGTTAAGCACAGAAAGATGAAAATAGTTGTGAAGATCTGTAAGGAATTATCGTTTGTTTGAAACAGTAATGGAGGGTTTGGGGAAGGCACTGAAGACATATGAGGCTACTTTTCCCAGTGACATCTGGTAGAACTTATCTCTCTCTTCTAAGCTTATTTGGGATCCAGTTGGTTCTAACTATTTCACCAAATATTCCTAGTAAACTCTGCCTTTGAATGAAATAAACTCTGGGAAGAGTGTTGAGGCACTGGAATAGGTTGTCCAGAGAAGTTGTGGATCATAAAACATAGAATGGCTTGGGTTTGAAGGGACCCCAAGGATCAAGTTCCAACCACCTGCTACAGGCAGGGCCACCAACCTTCAGATCTGGTACTAGACCAAGTTGCCCAGGGTCCCATCCAAACTGGTCTTGAGCACCTCCAGGAACAGAGCATCCATAACCTCTCTGGGCCACCTGTAGATGCCCCATCCTTGGAGATGTTCAAGGCCAGGTTGGATCTAGGGGTGTCAACCCTGTCTGTGGCATCGGAGTTGGAACTGAATGGTCCTTAAGGTCCCTTCCAACCCAAACTAGTCCATGATTCTGTGATTTGTCTGCAGCAGAAGCAACTAGAAACTGATCATTTCTTATTTAAGTATACAACTGAGGGCGCTAAAGTGGATGCTCTTTCCCACAGTGAGGGGAACCAAGACAAAGCTAGTTAAGTAGCCAAGTGTGGGTTTGGCGAAACTCACCTGGTGACATCCCAGCAGCATGTGAAGCAGCATGAGCTTGGAGGTGTAGTGGGTAGAGGTGATACTGCCATGTTAGCTTGCTACTCTCCTTGAAGGAGGGCAGGGGAGGGTAGGCTGTGCTTCTTCTGGATGCGAAAGAGGGTAGCATGTGTTTGTGCAAACGTGACATATGGGTGGCTTGCCATTTTGCTAGTTATGAGCTCGTCTCCAGTTTCCTGATGTCTAGACATGCTTGGTTACAAATGTCCTAAGGAAAAACTGTGCAAAGTGGCTATTCAGAGTGCATTAGTATGGACCCTGCTGTAAGCTGTATTTGGAAAAGAGTCACTGCCTTCTCTGACAATTGAGGGAGGCTAGACATAGCTAGGTTCAGACTGTCTGAATGTCCTCCAGAGATTTTTAAACCTGGATAATGCACTGTGGCTATTAAGGTTTTGTCTTGGAATAGAGGCAAAGCAAAGGGGCTTGTCCAGCAATCCTGTACCAGGCCTCTAACTCTTGTCTGGGACCTGACATTGTCTTCTTTTACAAAGAATTCCAGTATCTATTTAAAGACTGTAAGTGATGAAGAATACTTCATATCCCTGAGTAAACTGTTTCAGTGATTAATTATCCGCACAGTTAAAAATTCACACCTCATTTCTAACCTGACTCTGTCTAGATTCAGCTTTGCAGTGTAGTATCTTTAACAGCTGGGAGGAAAATAGACATGAGATCCATCTGTCTCGGTGGAGCCCCCTTGTAAATTGTGATCAAGTCACCTTTCAGCCTTCTCTTAGATGAACTACACATATAAAGATGCCTTTCACTGCAAGGAGAGCTTTTCATGTTTTTTTTCATGGCTCCAGTCATTTCTGAGGGACTCTCATGGGTTATTATCTCCAGCAAGGTGACTTTTGGGTGCATGCAGGAGCTCTGTACTATTGTACTGTGCATTATATGTGTATGATACTACCATGTACTGTTCCTTAGTGTTTCCAGATTTCCTCCCTAGGGACTAGGATCCAGGTGCCTGAAGCAGCCTGAGCACCAGGAACTTGGCCCCAGAGCAGAGGCTGGGACTCAGAAGCCTTTGGCTTAGACCTGGAACATCCTGTGAGGGTGGAGGCGAATCTGTGTTCCCCTCTTGAAGAATGTTTCCTTTTATTTTTCCTCTTTTCCCTTTAGAATAGCTTCTCATGGAGAATTTATAAAATAAATGTCGTGCTCTTTCAGAACAGAAAACATTTTCCATAGAACAGGCTTTGGTGTGTTCACATAGACATTTTCTTCACTATGTTCTTTGAAAAAAGGTGGGGGAAGCCTTCCTAAAGCTTTTCTGGATAGAGAAAAAAAATTAAGATCAAGTCCTTAATTTGCTCTCCCAAAATGCATATGATATAAAGGGAAAGCTAGACTTATGAATAATGGGGGAAAATGGGAATATCAATCCTTTTCATTCCCAGTCTTTTTAAGTAGTTGATTGTCCTCAAGCAGCATACACCATCAACACAAAGATGCCAGTTACCTTTGGTTTGGTCTGACTGATGTTTAGGTGGAGATGATAGCCTCCCTGAGGTTTGGTGACCGTGACGTTGGTTGAAAAGATCTGGAAGGACATTTTATCTAATATCTTTTGACTAAAGCGTGTCAGCAGCTCAATGGCAATTGTGGGTGCTGTGCCATGCTATAGGGCCACATGGATCTGGATGTGAGCACTGTGCACTTGGGCTTTGCCCCCACTAGCCTAAAAGAAGGAAGAACCTGTGCAGGCTCCAGCCACCACATGCTTACTTGGGCTCTATGTGGCTGTGCCATGCTGCATGTGGAATGCTTTTCCTGCCCAAGCTTAGCAGCTCCAAGGGGCATAACTTCAGGATCCCCATGGATGCTTCAGAAAATGCATTCTGTTGAGCAGCATCACTGTGCAATTTTTGAGCTCATGGGTGGGCAGAGTATGGATAGATATTAGCAATTCTTTGTCTCCTGGGAGTAGCTAGACACATAACTATGATGTTACCCTCAGCTTCCTGTAACTGATTGTGCAAATAATGTGTGAGTGAGCTCTTATTTGGGAAGTAATTGGCACAGATCAATGAACTTCAGGTGAGAAACTTGTGAGTAAAAAAGTGCCCAAGAATAAGCTGTCTGTGAGCAAAGCAGCTGTTGTTGACTGACCTGTTACTTGCTGTACCAGTGAGCTCCAGAGGACTTTTGAAACTGTGAGATATTGGTCCAATTTCTTTTGGTGTGTCGAGTGGGCTGTGGGTGTAGAATTGGTTTTATATAGCAGAGGCTATAAAGTCACTGTGACAGAGTGCATCAGATTCCACCTGCCACAGCAAAGCCCTTACTTTCTTTTTCTGGCAGGTGTGAAAAGCCCTGTGGTAAAGTTTTCAAATTGCAAAATATCACGAGCTGCTTGGGCAAGAGGTGAACACGACAGTTGTTTTCTCTTGACTTGCAATTTGGTACTGAAGGCAAATGGTTTTCATTCCCTTGTCAGTTCCT
The DNA here is from genome assembly GCF_038088225.1 of Cyrtonyx montezumae. Lineage (NCBI taxonomy): Eukaryota > Metazoa > Chordata > Aves > Galliformes > Odontophoridae > Cyrtonyx > Cyrtonyx montezumae. The sequence goes on along the minus strand of NW_027072034.1, from coordinate 47,501,435 downwards.
GTGGTCGTATCTGAGCCTTGCATAGAGGTGACATGCCTGTCAAAATCATGAGAGAGATGTAAAGTTTGACAGCAGGACATGGCCTACACTATCTGAGAACCTGGGGCTGATCATGTTGTCACAGAATTCACCCTGGTGTGCAGGAGGAGAGACCCTGGGGACAGTGGGCCAGAGCTCTCCTGTAGTTTGTTGACGTTGTGAGTCAGTCTGTGCACTGCACATGGCTGTCTTCTGCAAATCCCCTTGGATTTCCTTTAAACAGGGTGAATGTGAGCCAAATGAACAGGCTGGTCTTTTCGTAAGAGTTTGGATGAATCGATTGTTGTGTTGACTGCAAGTTGGGCCATGCAGACAGCACACTGTATGTGCTGTGATGATATGTCCTTATCTATGCATGTTCAGATGCTGAACTTTAATTTTGGACTACTTATCTAAAAACTAGTGTTTGTGCCCAGTGAAGCAAGTGCCTAAATGGCACTGGGAAGTCCACGGTGGATGAACAGCAAGGTGTTAGGATATCCCTGTTTATCGGTATTTCCAGGATGTGTCTCTGCACCCTCTCCTCACTCTTCTCTCTATGGCATGTCAAGCTTCCCTGTCTGCTCAGAGCCATTAGTGCTCAGCACAGGGTCAAAAAGGAGAGGTCTGAGTATTTGCAACAAGAGATTTATGTGTCTGAGACTCAGACACAGAGTATAGATGCTTGGGCTGTTGAATATACACCTGCTTCTGGACACCTCAGAGCTTGATGAAGACACCATGGAGCAATCTCAAGAGAAGATGTTTTTACACTAAAAATGCTGTCTGTGAAGGTAGTGTTGTTGCAGGGATCAGGTAAACACCTCATTTCTGTCAAAGGCAGCTTTCTGCTTACGTGGTTCACTTTCTTCTTCATTCTACACTGCAGGTAAGTCCCTGCTTCAGGTCTTTGTCTTGGAGCTGGTCATTATGCTTTAGGCATTCCTACCAGTGTGTCTCCAGTATGTCCTCTTTGTTCAGTGAGTAGTCTGCCATAACATTTGGCGGTGTCTCGGTGTCTGAGAAGATGTTGTTGCCACAGTCCCTCTGGCCTGGTTGCCAGGAGGGTCTTGTTTACTGGAGCTGAATACTGAGTCATTGAAGAAGTTATTCTTGTATACCTCTTTTCTCTCTTGCCCACTATGTTTGGACATACTTTTTCTTGTCTTGGGGCTAAGCCTCATGAATGGCTCTGAAAGTGAGATGCAGGAATAACCGATAGACATTTCCCTTTTTAATATTTTCTGATAATTGTTTAAACGAAAAGTAGTGGTATTTACTACAACTACTAAGTTGCTGACTTGACAAGAGATGAGATTGACACTGACTGAGGAGGAAACAGCTATGTCCACTTCAAACCCTTCATTCCACGTCCATTTCATCCTGGTGACCAGTGCCTGCTTCTGATGAGGACAAATGGATTAATGGCTCAGTGTGGTGGCCTCTTCTCTTCTGGTGTGATGCATCCACAATAGTTATCATCCTGAATTGCTCCAGGAGAACTAAGAGAGGACTTAATTTTCATCCCTTCGTTCTTACTCTGTTGTCCCTAAAATGTTTCCAGGTCCTCACTGGTCACCATGAAGAGTGGCACACGCTCTTGCTGCTTTGAGGTGATAAAAAAAAATGAAGGGAACACCTTTCCAAGCTGCCTGCTAAAGGAATTGACGGTGGCAGCCAGCAACGTAGAGGAGAGGAGGTGTATTTTGGTCAACTAAGCCATTTTTCTGTGAATCACCTTCTCTTTTTCATTCAATTGCACTCTGCTCCAAGAAGCCATCAACAAACTCAATAACTCAACAGAAACAAACCATATATCTGCTCAAGAACAGACCATTAAGACTGTAGCATCCTGCTTCCGAGCTGTATAGCAGTGGATCAGTTCCATATAGTTAGGGATCCTGCCAAAGACTTTTCAGAAGTGACTAATGGTTCTGTGTGCATCAGTTCTTGGCACCTGAACACCCACCCCCTGAAAGTCTCATCCATTATACATGCTGTTATATAACAAGCAGCCCAGTCCTTCCTCATCAGGGCAGCGCTCTGGTTTCCAGGGGGAACAGATTAAGCCTTTAGGTTTCTCCCTCCTTGCATTTGCCAAGAGTGTTCCAGAAATAGCGTTCCCCCTACGTACAAATCCTCAAAATCCATCTGGATATCTGTGTACTGCTTAGGGTAACTTCGGTCTTAGGATCATGCAGAATTAGAGCAGATTTCCTTTTCCTTTTCCTTTTCCTTTTCCTTTTCCTTTTCCTTTTCCTTTTCCTTTTCCTTTTCCTTTTCCTTTTCCTTTTCCTTTTCCTTTTCCTTTTCCTTTTCCTTTTCCTTTTCCTTTTCCTTTTCCTTTTCCTTTTCCTTTTCCTTTTTTTCCTTTTCCTTTTTTTCCTTTTCCTTTTCCTTTTCCTTTTCCTTTTCCTTTTCCTTTTCCTTTTCCTTTTCCTTTTCCTTTTCCTTTTCCTTTTCCTTTTCCTTTTCCTTTTCCTTTTCCTTTTCCTTTTCCTTTTCGTTTTATCTTTTTTTTCAGCAGAACTGGCAATATTTTATCTAAATGCCATTTCATTCTAAAAATATCCCTTCATCTGAGTTGTTTGGTACATTTCTCTGGGTTGCTTGAATAAATTTAGGTATTAAGGAAAAATAAGAAAAATGGGTTGGAGAAAACAAAAACAGTGCTCCTTACCCACTCCTCTTCCACCAGCCAGCCAACGTTGTTTAGATCAACCCTTCTAGACACTTGCTGCATGTTTTTCTAAGCAGAAGGAGCAAAAGACCAGCAATTGCTGAGATGATTGGGAAATTCACTACTGTGTTCGGCAGAGCCAGGAACATATGTCAGGTACTTTGAAACCACCCTTCAAATGCAGATATTTTGGTGTGACAGAAATGAAGAAGAGTCTGAGCCATCATCTTCTTGTCCAGCCTTACTGCCAAGCCCAGATGTTGGTCTAGAAAGTGGATTACTTCTGTAGGCCGTTACACATTCCAGGAAGTCCATGGCTTTGGGATGCCTGCTGGCCAACCTCCTAGACTTTTCTTTGTATGAGTAAACTTGCTGTCTGTCCTTCTTCCAGGGGCAGATGTAATGCAGTTTTGCCCGTACTGATAAAGTTCCACAAGAATGTTGTGCCTAGTGTGAAGCTGCAGAGCCTGGAAGTCATGGTCAGTTTTGTGATGAAGCCAGTCTTGTATTGCAGTCACATCATTACATTAAACAAATCAGCATCAAACATCTCAGAATGGACTTCACTAGTTAGTTCACTTACATAAACTTAATGTGAAATGGCCAGTGTTTTTGCAAAGCCAGTTGATAATTATCAGCTGAGCTTGACATTTCTGCTAATGGATTAATACAATATATTGTTCTGTGGAAGAGACCTTTTCTGTAAAAGAAGCCAATTTCACTTTCAGTTCTAGGTGGAAGATAATACCAGCAATTTTTTTCTAGATGCATCTTCATTTAATGTCAAAGATAATTTCAGATATGATTCAAATTCCTGCAAATCCTTGATCTTTTGCTTGGCCAAAAATATAGTTATTTACTTTGCTCTGCGATTTAGCTGAAAGCATCTCTTTTTCTCTTTAGGATAGCTGTTACCCTTTAGGGAGATAAGATTTAGGTTCTGACTATCATTAATTCTTTTTATAAACACCTTCCAATGAAATAAGTTTGAAAAACACACACAATGCACTTCTTTTCCATAGCCACAAATCCAACATACTCTGATCAGCAGCTCATGTCTGGTCTCTTATCTCTCTTACAGAATTGTGCTGTTTGATGGCTTAATTTTGATAATTGTTTCAACCCCCAATACTAGGAGGAGAAGTAAATTCTTCTAGTACAATAGACTATTGCCATGGAGTGCTTTATTTTATTTATTTGTTATTGTTAATGACCGTCAAGAAGACTACAAGCCTTATGTCTAGAAGGGAATTTTAAAGTTAAATTTAAGCAAAATAAATGCTTCAGAAGGAGAAGAGTTTTGATTGGATGTAGATGAAAACCATTAGTTAGTGAAGAATGGCTATACTATGCCAAACTACTATCTCTTTTTTACCAAATGGTGAATTGTTCTTGCTGGAAGCTAAGGCTATTGAAAGCATATCCAAGATGTCTTAGCAATCAATAGATGTGTGGTTATTCATACAATATTTGCAATGAAGCTATTAATGTTTTTTAAAACTTAATTGACTTTCATACTCCAAAATATCTTTATTAAGCAGTTAACAGTAAAATCGTTTTTTCTTTTGGTAGTTATTCTTGCTTGTGTTTTCAGTGCTGCCGTGTTCAAGCTATAAGGCAGGTTTTTTTTTTTTACATGCAATTATTTCCTTGAAAATCCTGCTGGCCCAAACTCTTAATAAGCTTTGTTGCATGATGTAAGGACAAATTTGATTTATGATCTTTTAAAACAAAGTAAGCACTCATTTTCTCTTGTTATATTGGTTGTTATTGCCTGAGTATGTCTATTAAGTGGGCAGATTTACTTGATGTTCCATGAAACAAAGCAACTGGGCAGAAAACGGCATTGTCTGTTCTACATGGAATCAATGGCTTTTTCTTATGCAAAGACTTGAACTAAATCTCTTGCCTGTTTGACTGTAAGGACACATCTTTGGCTTTTCCTGGGCTGTCCTCTCTCTACCTGCAAAGCTCTGTGACAAAGTAGACTGCGCTGTCTCTTTTTGAATGTGAGTGTGAAGTACATAATATGGCTGCACAATGTTGGCAGAAAAGGACATGCCCACATCATTCAAATGTTCTCATCCAGATGTGCCTAGTTGGTTATACATCAGAATGGTTGCTGCTTGGCTAAGAGAATTTCTCTTTTTTTTCTATTTTTTTTTTGCAAGACTTTCTGTCACAGAACTGTACTGAATATCTAGCTTCCAGGAATTCAGTTTGATATTTCAGTGGATGATAGATCTATTTTAAGGAGCTCAGATGTAAAGCTCATTCTCTCCCCCCCCCAGAAAAGAGGATTAGCTAGGGGAATCAATGACCAAAGGGAAGGCTGGATTTACCATACCTTGATATCTTCATAGCCCATCTAAGTGCCTTTCAGAATGTCAAACAAAGAAAGATTAGTTGGCTTTGTGCAGGGGCAACTGGGTGATGTCTCTGTAGCTTGTTTGGTGAACAGGATAAGCTTGGCTGCTCCAGTGTCCTCTTCTGGCCCTGAGATCTCAGGGCTAAGGATCAAGCATCCTAGGGATGGCAATCCCACATATGGTACTGCACTTTCCTGGCCTAATGGAACATGGGGGAGCAATGCCCCTATGGGGCATAGCTGTTGAGCACAGCGTTGAAGGCTTTTGGGCCAGGGTAATGAGAAGAGCCAACAGAACAGACTTTGTACAGTACAGGTATGCTTCTGCCCAATGCAGGTGTGTTGGCTCCTTCAGTGAAATTGTGTCAGTTCATGAGCTATTCTCCTCCTGCTCTTCTTATTGCCTGTTTCATACTGTCCCTGTCAGTGCCTTCTTTGTCTCCTCTGAGTGTCTTCCAGTTCTCTCCTCCCACTCTACAAACTGGTATGCCTTTCCCTTCCTCAGGGTATCTCACCCTACTCATGTGCCCCACCACTTCCCCTCTCCTGTTTCTTTCTCACCTACCCCAGAGAGCGTAAAGTCTCTAGAGTCCTCCTACTTTGTGCATATTTGCTAGAATTGGCTTTTAGGTTAGTGCTGTAGGAATATACAGAAGTCTGTATTATTTGACCTGTTTGTTCCACAGTGGGCCATAAGAAGGTAAGCACTCAAAGCAGAGCTAGGTCGATCCCATTTATCTGCATTAATGCTTGGCTACATCCTCATTAATCCTTGGTGCTGCTGTTCCACTGTAGAAAGTGTGATTAATAATAACAACAATAATAATTTGTAAAGATTTTTATTTAAGGTGGAAGGGGGAGAGAGAATTGGAAATTGATATAAGTTATTGCTCAGATCATAAGGCTGAAAGTTACACTGAATATTAAAGTTGTGATGAAAAGTTGTTTAGTTCTGTATTGTTCTATCTTTGCCTTAGAACAAAAGTTTCCTTTCAAGGTCATTACTTGCACTTGATGCTTCCACCAACAGAGGACCATTTTTCTAATCAGCTGGACTATTCATCTAGAAATGGAGAAGGAAATAACTCTGAATATGATGTTGCATCATGAAGAATGTCCTCATTGGAGCAGGAGAGGCAATGTTCTACAGTACTGCAAGCTGGGGTCCAGCACTCCCTTTCCCTATAGGGACCTGATTGTGCTCCCTCTATCCAATGAAAGAGGAAAGCAAAACAGCTTCACCAGGGCTCAGAGATCTGACCTCACCCTTGCAGTCCTGAGTTTAAGAGAACCTTGAATGGTTTCTGAAAGATGTACATTACTGTATCCCTACCATGGGCTTCAACTAGGGAAGCAGCAAGGGTCAATCTGATGTGCAGGATTTCAGAGTATGTACATGAACTCGTGCTTAAGAGGGAGAGAGAGAAAAAATATTTTAACCATTCCTTCAGATTTTTTTTCTCCAATGTTAATATTTTTCAAGTTGACTACTGGGATCAGAAGTTTTATTTTGTTTCTGAACTGTTTCCCTCTAAAGCCAGTAATTAGGGAGTGCAACTGCACGAGCCCATTTCATCCCACATCCCTTTGGTGCATACTGGCTACAAAAATGCACGTTGTCTCAACATGGGGACAGGGAACCTTCACCAGTCAGTTTGGAAAGATAACCGATTAACTTTGAGCTCATGACTAGCACTGTGGCAGTCATGTTTGGTGAACAAAACATTGACTCTCCCTGGTAGGAAATGAATGTTGTAGAAATGATGTGTGTAATTCTTTTTAAAGCGTTTCTGAATGTAAACTAGAGAGAGAGAAAAAGAAAGAAAAGGGAGAAAAGGGATTGCAACAGAATAGAAAGTGACTATCTATTTTCTCTTGCAATATTTGCAATTGCCTTTGGAAATTGGGAGATTAAATTTCTGTTTTTAACGATGTTTGCCAGAATGACACAAATTACGTTTCTCTTTTCTGCCATGTTTCAGTGGCACAGGAGCCAGTGTAGCCCATTTTTTTAGCATTTGCTGTGCATGCAGCATCTTTAATATTAACAGTGATGTGCACATCACTGAGAGTACTGTGTCAGGTAGGACCTCATGTCTTCTGGGAGAACTATGTTGCTATTTTCTATTTTTTTATATCCTCCTATCTTAGTGTAGCAGTGCATACATATATATATTAATGGTAGAATTTTACAAGTGAGTTTGGTTCAGATTCCCAGTCAGATACAGTTCTGACCCTATAGGTGTTTAACCCCATGTGTATCCTTGTGTGTACAGTGCATATGGCATTAACAAACATTTTTAGATCTTGAAAAATATTTTCAGGCCATGCTCCTGACAGCAGTGGAACTTTGTGACATGCAGTGGCTCGGGGATAAATTGTTTTTGATCCTCAGAAGATTTTTGATGCATCCTATTTTTAAGCTGAAATGAAAGCAGGCTAAATAAACTGTACAGGAAATGGGGCGTACACAGCAGTGAGCTATTATCACCTGTATTCAGAGACTTGTATCCCTAGGGTCCCTTTGCAGTCAGTGGAAATAGAGATATTACTCCAGAGATGACTCAAAGCACTTAATTTGGCTCCTCAGGAGATTAGTCTTGTAATTTAGGCACAAGAATTAGGTGGTGTGAATAGCCCTCCCCGTTTTAGTTCCTGGATGCAAGTCATCCAGAAAATGGTTGTTGCCATGCAAATAAATAATGGGAGTGCAAACAGCACCAGTGGCTCTGACATGGAATTCCTGAACCCCTGGCAAGCTAACTAACCTCTGCATCTCCATGCCATGAAGCCAGGGCACAAGGCTTTGCAGGGCTTTCTTGAGCCATGCTCACAAATATTGGCAGCACACGCTCTGAACCTGAGAGGGAACTGGGGAGAGAAGAGGAAATGTTTTAACAGTACGCAGCTATTTGATATCTTCTCTGTTAATGGGAGGTAATAAATGCAGTGCTCCTTGGAAGGTGGGGGATGCTGTAAAATGGGTTCCCCTCCTGGGTGAGTGGGTGAGGAGAGAGGGCAGGAGCAGAAGTGGGTACACATGAGTTTGGGATAGCCGAGCACGCTGCGGAGGCAGAGAACAAGGAGCCTGGCAGAGCACATTGTAGTGCTTCAGCAGCAGCTTTGCCTTAAAGGCTATGAAGTATGAGATGACTGGAAGAAACTGGCACTAGAAGGCCCAAATGCCTTCCATCTGCAGCTGTTCTTCTAAGGAAGGAAGGAAAACACAACTTAAGCATGCCACCTTGCCTGGAAACCAGACTGAGCCTGCCTGTCAGTCCCTGTGTAACCCCATATGGTCTGTGTCCCAGGGGTATCCCAGTGCACAGATCCCGTCAGCACACTGCACGTGTGAGGTGCCCAGCCAGGGGTCAGCTTTGCTTTGCAGCTGCATCTGTCACCAGCACAAGGAACAACACTAATGAGCCTGGCGTCCCTGCTGCAGCTGCCAGCCTGAAGTTGTCCTGAGCAGGACGGTGGCTGCCATCAAGCTGCAAACGTGGCAGCACCTGAGTGAAATGTGCTTGGTGGGAGCATGCTGAACTTCATCTCTCAGTGCCTTGGACTTGAAAATCAAGTCTTTTACTCTTGGAAGTTCCCCTAGCAAAGAAAATGGGACATAGCACCCAGCAAGACTCCTTGCTGCAGAGCAGAAAGTGAGTTACTTTTTTTTTTCTTGCTGTTTTCAGCCTCCCCAACTTTCATTTTTGTCAACTGACTGTGGAAGGTGTTGGTTGTCTCTGAAGCAGTATGGGCAAGCTCATGCTGAAAGTCTTAGCTCTCCAATGAAATGCTGAGTGGGTGGACTGGCACAGAGCTGAGCTTGATTAGTATTGAGTGTAAGTTTTTCCTTGACAGGGCTTTGGCACATCTCTGATTCCTTACTTCTCCTGTGTGCCAAGTCCTTGCAAGACATGTACTGAATGTCCAGTGCCAAACAATCCTTTTAAATATTAATCACCAAGAAAGTGCATAAAGCCTATGGCGCAAAAATTGTGTGTGTGTCATCTGATCCAAAACAATACTGGGCCGTACTCAGTTTCAGTTTCTTAATTTCTGTGTTTTCTGTGTTTTCAATTTTTTTCCCTCTTCCTGTTACCCATTTGTCCATGCAGATCAGATGATGTCTGTCCTAAGATCATAGAATCGTTTTGAAATTGAGTTGGAAGGTACCCTTACAAGTCATGAAGTCCAACTCCCCTGCAATGGACAGCAACACCTCCAGCTGCATCAGGGTGCTGAGAGCCCTGTCCAGCCTCACCTTGAGTGTTTCTAGGGACTGGGCAGCCTCCACCTCTCTGGGCAACCTGTGCCTCACCACCCCTATAGTAAAAAACGGTTCTATGATTGCTCTTCAGCGCTGAGATCTGAAGGCAGGAGATCCTCCTGATTGGAAGCACAGCCAGGGACGGAGGGGATACCCACAGGCACCAGGCCTGTCCTGCAGAGTGCCTGAGCTGCTCCCTCTCAGCAGCCATGATTGGCAGGACCTGCTCTCCTGGTGCCTTCTCAGGGCTGGCAGTCTCACTTTTTATGTCTTCCTATTCTTATTTTGAAGACATTATTCAAATGTATTTCTGATGTTCTGCATGCTCTTTGATGCCCTGGGATTCAGTTTCTCTTGGGACACAAAATTGCTACCTTATTCCCTTTTATTTCTGTTCTCTGGGATGCTGTTACCCATAGGAAATCAGTGTTTTCGGTTCCCTATGTAAGAGTTTGATTGTGTTTTTGCAGTAGAAGCTTCTAATATCAAAGTATAGGCCCTTCCTAAACTTAAAACCTTCTCATAAAATGACTGCATAGGTTGCTCTCCACAGTAAGTTGTTGAGACAGAGACTAGCAGAAAGGACAAATATTTTGCTTAAAAGCAGAAACTGTAGAGTTATGACTAATCCAAGATCAGGCAAATCAGCATAGTACAGAATAATCGTGATAATCTCTAGCACAAGACAGAACAAACGTGATAACCTTAATCTCTAGAACAAATAAAAGAGCCTTACAAAATATTGCCCTCCTCCCTCCATAAAGAAATACAAGATATACTTAAAAACAACAGGTTGGTTACAGACCTAATTTGGATATGTTCCTTAATAACCGTGTCAAGAAGATTGTGTGCCTGTGGTGCTCAACCAGTGAGTAAGTAGGTGACATGATAAAATATTTTGGGAGAAAGGATATGCAGTGGTGTGTATATTGCTGGCAAGTCACATTTTTTCTCTCTTGCCATAAAAGTGCACATCTGATATTGCAATTGTGAATAAAATATGTTGCTTCACTAACATCCTTGCCAAACTTACTGGCTGAGAATGTTTCTCATACCTGTGAGGGCAATGCCTCTTAGAAGATGTGAAGCCGTTTCAGCCTTGTTTTACAGACACATGCAAAGCATGTCACTGAAAAATAGAGCATGGATTCCCCCGCTGTTGTGCTTTGACAGTGTCTGAAGCCTGCCAAAACGTCTCTGAATTTCACATATGACAAAGAAGTAATCGGATTAAAATTTGCCTTTCTCCTATTGGCCTATGAAACCTTGTGCTTTCTGAGGCTCACTTCGGTTCAAGCTGGCAGTGTAGAGGAAGCTGCTGCTTTCAGGGAACATGCCTTGCCCCCACCCTTCACTATAAAATTCAGTTTTGCTTGGCTTCAGAACAAACTCCACAATTTTCAGAATGTTACATTTTCAAAAATTGTTGGGTGGGTGAAGTTTCTGAAGTTTTCATTTCGAAGCCCAGAGATGTATGTATTTTGTTATAGGTTCATAGGTACATTAGGTTGGAAAGGACCTACAAGATCATCTAGTCCATCATAATTGTCACTGTTTTATGACCTGCCAATAGCAAAAAATGGAAGCAGTACGTCCTGATCTTCATGATTATTGCACTGTACAGGTAGAAATATTCTAATTCTTGTGTTTTTTGCCTAGAGGTAACTAATCACAGGGGTAGCCATATGAGACCAGAAATGTATAATAAACTTTTCAATTAAAATATCAAATTGTGCTCTTCCATTTTAAATTGTCACGTATGAATACAAATCAAAGTGAACATATTTCATGTAATATAAATTTTTAAAGAGTGCCATCTTTTACCAGAAAATGTTACAATTTAGAATTTTGTTGAAGCTTTATTCCTTGGCCTCTTGTTAGAAACTGCAGTTCAAAGGCATAGGAAAATCCTTCAGTATTCTACAGTTTGGTAGAGGTTTTTTCCTTTTTAAGTATTATTTTAAAACATCTCAGTTTTTCTTAAAAATTTCGGATGCAGCCAAAGCAGAGAGCATGTAAGTGGAGATAATGCACACCTATTTCAAACAAAGTTTTGTCTGAATTTTTCCAGTGCAGGCCTTAAAAATATGGGACTATATATATTTTATTTATCTCTGTACAGTTACTAAAGCTGCTGTAATGGCAAGATAATCCTTTTAAAATGCTGAATTTATAGTGATGTAATGAAAGTCCCCAAATCATTTGTTGAGGAAATCCAGTCATTCTGTTTGTTCCCAAGAAATGTGTCCTGACTTGTATGTCCAAGTGAAGTGAGGTTAGCTCACACATGCAGGTTGTAAAGGAAGCTTCAGGCTGACAGGGGTGATAGAGACATACTGTGGACCAGCTGTGGGATATAGCTGTTCTCTTTAAGTGTAATCCCAGGAGCATATCATGTCATGCTGTATTTAGGTCTGTAGACGTATGGTTTCTGTGGGAGTACCTCCAAAGAAATGTGTGAATGGAAAATTCATTAAAAAAGTTTCAGTGAGCTTTGCTGAGAATAAGGAAGCATGACTATCCTGCTCTTGTGAGACCCCACCTGGAGTACTGCGTCCAGTTCTGGGGCTCCCAACACAAAAAGGACATGGAGGTGTTGGAGCAGGTCCAGAGGAGGGCTGTGAATGTGATTAGAGGGCTGGAGCACCTCTGCTAAGAGGACAGGATGAGAGAGCTGGGGCTCTTCAGCCTGGGGAAGAGAAGGCTCTGAGAGGTCCTTAAAGCAGCCTTCTAGTACCTAAATGGTGCCTAGAAGAAAGCTGAGGAGGGACTTTTTATAAGGGCATGTAGTGACAGGATGAGGAGAAATGGCTTTAAACTGGAAGAGAGTAGATTTAGACAAGATATTAGGAAGAAATTCTTTACTGTGGGAGTGGTGATACACTGGAACAGGTTTCCCAGTGAGGTTGTGAATTTCCCCTCCCTGAAAGCTTTCAAGGCCAGGCTGGATGGAGCTCTAAGCAACCTGGTCTAAAGGGAAGTGTCCCTGCCTATAGCAGGCGAGTTGGAACTAGATGGCCTTTAAGGGTCCCTTGCAACCCAAAACATTCTATGATTGTTGCCAAAATTAGCTGTGTTAGACAGCATGAAGTGGAGAAGGGGAGAAAGGTATGGAATTAGTTATGGTAATGCCAACTCTAGATTAGAGCCAAATGAAAGCATCTCTGTAGGTTTGTGTTTTCCAGGGGCTGTACATTGCTACTTTGGACAAATGACATCTCCAAGACCCACAATTAAATTTGAAGGATCTAGCATCTGTTATCTCTACTGCCCAGTTGAAGACATTTCCCTCTCTTACCTTGTTCCAGCTGCTTGCCCCTGCAAATCTTGAGCTGATCAGGAGGAGTGGAGATGGAGGTCTTGGGGATTATTCTTATTCTGTCTTCATGCCACGTGATGAGGCTAGCCACGGGTTTCAGGGAGCAGGAGGCCTCTGGCTGGAGTGCAGCCCCAGCCAGTGCTCTCTGTAGGGTGTCCTGGCATTCAATACCCCAAGGCTATAAGGAAAGCACTCAGTTCTGGCTCCTGAAAGATGCGAACACCATCTCCATAAGGCCTGGAAAACTTCTGACTTTCCCTAGGAATATAATTAGAAAAATGAACCCTCTCCACCTCCTCCAAGTAGATTTAGTGCTGAACTCCTTCATCTGTCTGATATCTTACTATGTTTCAGGTGCTGTCACTACACCGGGTTTGTATATTTGCAGTGGTAATGCCTCAGGGGAAATTAGAGCAATTTTGCTAAAAGTAAATATCCAGAACTCAGTTTCCTCTGCATTGCAATGTGATGGGATTTGGAAAGAGTAAAACAGTGTGTGAAAGAATGAACTCTGTTTATGCAGGAAGCTTCTGTGTAGCAGGACAAACTGGGCTTCACAGTTCTGTTTCAGCATGGCAGTTAGTCATTTGAAAGCCTCCTGCAGTGCAAAATGCCAGTCAGCTCCTGAGGCTTCCTCTGCAAGCTTCTCCCTGCTGCTGTTACAAGGGAGTTGCATAGTACTGTTCCCTAGCTCCTCCATGTCTCTGTATGCTGAGGACATGATTTCTCACCCTTTTAGTCAACTCAGTCAGTTGAAAGTTCTTTGTGCCTTGTTGTACTACATGGTTGACATGCAGGTGTGTGTGTGTGTGTGTGTGTGCACTTTGCAATTCACTTGCAGGTTATAATGCCAAACAGACTGAGGATGTAGTCATATTGCCTCAAAACAGGAATATTGCCTCAGATAAACAAGGGAAAGAGAACTGGGGCTAGGGCAGAGGGAAGCTTGTTTGCATCTACTGCTGCATCTGCTCCTTGGAAGAGGGATCCTGCTGAAGAGTGTCTGCTCTGATGGCCTGGTGACCACTACTGAGTGTGCTGGCTGTTCCCATAAGCAGAGACCCAAGGACACTGTACTGTACACAGAGCCTTCCTTCAGGACCGGGAAAGCCCTGTAGCTCTCACATTTGCTTTTCCTGTTTTTTTTTTCTTTTCCTTTTTCTTTTCCTTTTTCTTTTTCTTTTTCTTTTTCTTTTTCTTTTTCTTTTTCTTTTTCTTTTTCTTTTTCTTTTTCTTTTTCTTTTTCTTTTTCTTTTTCTTTTTCTTTTTCTTTTTCTTTTTCTTTTACTTCCCTGTACAAATAACGAGTACTGATTATCCTCCAAATAGATACTCATTGGAAAACATTCTCCTCTCCAATAGAGCCCACTTCCATCTGTACTCTGCTTTTCAAAAGGCCTCCAATACCTTTGGGGTACTGATGTGTGAGCAGGATCCCGTGTTCTAAGCAATATGCTTAGAATGGTTTTGTAAACCATTGCCCTTGGTTTTATAAACAAACTTACTTCTAAACTAATTTGGTACATAGAGATGCATTCCCTATGAGGATAGGCTGAGACAGCTGGGGCTGTTCAGCCTGGAGAATAGAAGGCTTCAGAGAGGCCTGAGACTGGCCTTTCACTATTTAAAGGGGAGCTATAAGAAGGAAGGAGAAAGAATCTTCTTCAGCTTATGTGGTGATAAGACAAGGGGAAAAAGGTTTCGGACTGAAAGGGGGGAGATGTAGGTTGGATATAAGGAAGAAGTTTTATACAATAAGAGTGGTGAGGCACTGGAACAAGTTGCCCAAAGAAGTGGTGGATGCCTCCCAATCTTGGAGGCATTCAAGGTCAGGCAGGCTGGACGTGGCTCTGAGCTCCCTGATGGAGATGTCTCTCTCTGTTCATTGCAGGGGAGTTGGCTCAGTGGTCTTTAAGAGTCCTTTCCAATGCAAACCATTCTGTGATCCCACCTCTGCCACAGAAGAAGGTTGTTTGCAGGCAGTCACCCTAAAACTCCCTAAATGCTCTAAAATCACACTATAGCCTACCTGAAACAGTTGATGTTCATTTGCTTTGGTGAAGTGAGGCTCTGTGATCAACTTGGAGTGGGAAACAGATGGTTGTACCAGCTCCTCTGATGGCTGCATGTTATTCTTTCAAGTTGCTGTCTTTCAGGCACAGGATATATAAAGCTTGTGTCTTTCAGGCACAGGCTTTTACACACATTGGCCAGGAGGCTGTTAGAGTAGATAGCTCAAACGCATTGGTGGGATCAAGAATGTTCTTGCTGGAAAGGTGCAGCTGCTGAATAAATAATGAAGAGTTTTCTCAGAAAATTGCTTTCCTTCTCCAGGTGCTTGAATGCCTTTCAGGATTCAAATACTGCATCTGTGGCCTTTGACTAAACCTTGGAAGCCTGGTAGAAAACAGAACAAAGTACTGAAACAAGCCTTCCATAAACAAAGCAGCAGCAGTAGCACCATCTTCCCTCCTACTGCAGCATTTTCTTTGGAATGCTAGATAGTATTTGCCAGATTTGTACATATGTCTCTAAGGAATTCTGAAAACACTTTTAGAAATACCTGTCCCTCTTTCAATTATTTCCATTCAGCAAGTAGCACTATTGCTGCTCAGTGGGGTCTGAAACATTAATGACATTTCCCAGTAGGGGCCCAGAAGGATGAGGCAAAGTAGAAAGAATTGGTTTAGCCATGGAAAAAAGCATTGAAATCAGAAATCTCAAAGTTATGGTAAGTTTTGTAATTTTATTAGTTAATTTAACAGTTCATTTAACAACTGTTAATGATTTTTTGAAAAATAATTCTTCTCTCTAATTAGAAACACTTAATATTATATTGGTATTCTTATTTAAACCTCACAGTTATCTTTCAGTTGTGAAAATGGTAAATTTAACCCTTAATATTGAACAGAGATCCCCACCATTTTGAATTTTATAACATGGCCATTAGATGTTCTGAGTAGCTAATATTCTGTGTAGCTAATATTCTTAAACTATCACAGCCTTATATCAGGGGAGTTGGACTAGATGACCTCTAAAGGGTCCCTTCCAACTCAATTCTATGATCCCATAGAAGAAAAAAAAATAAACCTTCTATAAAATCAATATCTTTTTTTTCTGAAGAACTTTCAGATGTGTTTACTTGAAACAAATTACTCAACTTTTTTTTAATTGAACTTACATGAGCTCTTGAATAGACTTTCCTAAGTTTCAATTAACGTTAATCATCTAAAACTTCAGAAGAGAAGAGTACAATCTGTTTTCTCAATGGAAAATTATCCCATTCCATCATATTTCCTGGTTTAATGAAGTAACAATTGAGTGTTTCCCAGAACTATGTTAAGTAAGCTCTGTTTATTTACACTTAGAAGTTTGTTCCGGCTCTCATCCTCTCTACTCAAGGATGGGATTGTTTCAGCTGTTCAGTTTTTAAATTACGGTAGGCTTTTACCCCTTTTATTCTAAATATACCTGTCACTCAGTGTTTATGTAGGGAAAGAAAAAAATGATGCTTGCAGCATTGCACCTTGCAACCAGAGCCTGATTTGTTGAGGCTGGGGAGGGCCTTAGTCTTTCGGTTCCTGCTTGCACATCAAGACAAACATCCTGCACAATTTTTGTCCTTGTGCAGCAAATTCCTGCTGCATCTCAGTCTCAAATTCCCATCTTAATAGGAAGCAAGCAAGTCTTTAGGAACCTGAATGTGCAAAACGCTGATTATCCCAACGTTCTGGAGAAGTGAAGTCTTAGATGCTCAGTGTTTAACAAGGTGAATTTTTATTTCATTTCATGTGCCTGTCCATGAGATTTTTTGTTTTGTTTTGTTTTGACGTTGACAGTTCTTAAGGCTTTCTCTCTTGGTATCTCATGAATATGTTACTAGCAGCTCAGGTAGTCTCTTCACTAAATTCTCCTGAACTGTTGTGGAGTACAAAACACACAGCTTTATTGCTGCTGCATAGAGGCGAGGGCCTGGAGCCATCTGATCCTAGCAAGTTGTAAACCTTGCTAAGGCTGCTAGGATTAAAAAGCCGTGGTAAGAATAAAGGCTCTTACGGTTCTATACAGAGCGAGAGACTGAAGGCAAGAGCTTCTGGGAGCACTAACCTGAGGTATTCAGAGCAATTGCTTTGCTGGCACTTGAACAGCCCTTAAAATATTTAGGCTTGGTGCTGAGTTGTTAATAAGCTTGTTGACATGAAGTTAAAGAGATCTGGAAAAAATAACATATGGACTAAGATATGATAAAGACAAGGTGCCTCTCACTTGCAGAAATATTGGGAGATAGTTATATATTCAGTGATTACATGGAATTTCTTGATAGCACGTCTTGTCTTATTATCACCTGCCTTTTTGCAAGAGGGACTCAGGATAATACTCTGAAGGGAGATCTCCTGCTGTTTCTTAATATCAACTTGCAAAAGGAATGTAGTTGGAAACAACCCAGCTCCTGAAAGTGCCCAGGTTGTCCTGAAAAGCCTGCTTGGCTTAGATGTGTTATCTCCATGGAAGTAAAACGTCTCTCTTTTATTTTTTATTTTTATTTTTTAGAATCATTTAAAGTCACAGAGAGAAAACATAGCGAAGTAAAGGGTCAGGCTTTTGATTATTTACTAGCAACAAGGTCACAGTACAAAAATAGGAATAAATAAATACGGGCATACCTCACATCTACATCTTGCTCTGTCTGTCACATAGGGTTCCTCTGTGGAAGCCAAGGAGACATTTCTGTCCCTGAGACTTCTTTCAGAATTGGACCTCAAATGGGACTTCCCCGTATCCCTTCCCACTGACACTGCATGACAAGCTGTTTCTGCTGCTGAATGCTGTCAGCTGGTCAAATAATTTCAAAAATCTCCTAAGCATCATTCAACCCTATTTTTTCATTCTAATCTACTTTTTAAGTTATTCTGGTATCTGTTTTATTAAAATCTATTAAAAATATTTTTGCCTTTTTTTCATACTTTCATCTTCCTCAACTGAAATGCAACTATACATCTATTGTATAGTATTTGTCTAAGGCTTGTCATAAAGGTTCTTCTGGGAAAAGGTTAGGTTACTATTTGATTTGCTAACCTGTTATGAATACTAGCTATGAAACAGATGCAAGGGGTATGGGACATGGAACAATTATTCCTCTTCAGTGATGTTAATTTTTGGGATATATTTTGTTCAAATCAAAAGTGGTCCAATCGTATTTATGAATGCTTTTATGTAATTTGAAACTTGCAGATCAGTCTTATGTTTTATAACAGTGGGTGAGCCTGGTATCTTTACACACAGTTTTATCCTAGCGTTACTGAATTGTTTTCTTAGTTAAGATTTAACTCCAGATCTTCTAAGAAGGGAAAATATTGTCCTGAACTAGAAATCCTGATTACCAATAGAGCTTTTATCTGGTTTTCTTGCCTATGTCTCCTCATGGTTTCTTGCAGTATCATATGAGTAGTGCATCCCCAGTTCTGTAAATAGAAATTTACTAATGATGTCACCACAACTTTTCTAATCAATATTTGTTCACACCACCTTTAAGAACTGCTAGAAAATTTTGACTCTTCTAGCACATAAATCTACAACATGATAGCAGTTACTTTCCAAAGTGAGAGAGGCATATTGCTTACAACTCACAACCACTCTTCCAGGCTAGTTAGGGTAAGATGTTTCAAGATATGATTCATCAAGATATAGATGAGATTATGCTCTCAAATTCACCCTTGGTTCTGTCTCTTAACATTTCCACTAAATGCTGAACTGGCAGCTCATGTCAATGCACAGGCTTTCATTTTGCCTTACTCTTATGGGACTTTGTAAGCTCTCTGCAATTGTAGCGGCATTTTCCATAATAAATAACTAGTTTAAAAAATTAATGTTGTATGAGGAAAGTTGCTGGAAAAATAATGTGTTCCTGAGAGGTCAGAATACAGCTCTATTGGTAGAAAAAGAGTCTGGTGTGCTGTTCAGAACCTTCTGTGCAAATTAGCTTATTTACTTGTCAGAAGTAATCCTACACACTGGCTAACAGAAAAATAATTTGGGAAAAGGTGGGAAGAGAGGTTGTCTGAATAAGTAGGTAAGGATATAATTCCTTGCTGTAGGAAATACTCCGTATTTTCTGTAGCAAATTTCAGTACACATTTATTCCCAGAACACTGACCCTGATAATGAGATGTTAGAAAAAGAGAGACAAATAAGAAAAGAGAGAGAAATTATAGCACTTTTGGTCTTATTAATAAGTGATTACATCTTGGCAAGGGACAAATATATAGAGAAATCAATACTAATTCATTTGGATCGTTCAACAACATTTGATATGATGGACCACAAATCCATGGTGTGTTCCTGGCAGCTGTGCTAGGGGTAGATACTTCAGTACTTCAGGTACCATGGTTTCCTTCTTGAAAACCAACATGAAGCAAATGAATATTTTTTGTCCTGAAAATGTTATTTTCTGTTCATACGTGTTTGAAAGCTGTTAGACAAGGCAAAATTCTCTGAGATCTTGCTGGTATGTGCATTTCTCTAACCTTTGGGTATTTTTGTGTGACCCTTGGCAATAGCTTGAAATTCACAAGTTCATTAGTGATGCTGGTAGATTCCTAGAAGCAGTAAAGGACTTTAAAAAGATAGAAGATCTCTGTTCTTTCTGCTGACGTGGATTAGAGACCTCCTTTTTCTGTAGGATTTTTTGCTGCTTCTAGACACAGTCGGAGCTATTTGCAAGTCTCACCACTGATACATGGACTCAAAACATTTTATTTTTTTCCTGGGCTGTCATTTCTATATTTAGCCATACACAAGTCATCATTAAAAAAAAAAAAAAAAAAAAGAGGATATCAGCATCGTTAACACTGAAGAAACCTTAAAAGATTTAACTGAGCAGGATGTGGGTGGTGGGCTTATGTGAGTACTGCTCAAACTCGTTCAGAACAGATTTGACATCTGTATTTCCCCATGGATTAGTTGGTATGATTAACTTTGACTTGTGAGGTTGTTTATGAACTGTTTACTTTAAAAAATAGCACTGATTGCTTAGGTTGTCTGACATTTCTTTCTCTCATAGGACTACTGAGAACTTTCTGATTTAAAAACTACAAAATAAAAGCCCTGTGAAAACTTAACAGCATATTAAATTCCATCAATTCTTGTGAAGTTTTTTTCTTCATGTTCAGTCAGAACTTCTTGTGGCTTAGTTTGAACCATTTGCCTCTTGTCCTATCACTGTGCACCACTAAAGTCTGGCCCCATCCTCTTGACATCCTCCCTTCAGACACTAATAACCATTGATCAGACCCTCCCTTGAGCCTTCTTTTCTCCAAGCTGAATAGTCAGAGCTCCTTCAGCTTTTCTTCATATGATGGGTGCTCCAGTCCCTTCATTGTTCCGTTGTTCTTCCTTGCTCCAGGAGCTTCATGTCTGTCTTGTACTAAGGGAGTCCAGAACTGGTCACAGAACTCCAGGTGAGGCCTCACCAGTAGAGAGAGAGGATCACCTCCATCAACTTGCTGTTCCATCGTCTTCCCAGGGATTGAGGTGAGGCTGACTGGCTTGCAGTTTCCTGGCCCCCTCTCCTTGCCCTTTTTGAAGATTCAACACAAGAGCTAAGTGTGCAAATTTGAATTATTTTTTGTTGAATTTAAAACCCAAATAGTTCTGTTCAGAGGCAAGGATTTGGTAAAAACTTTTTATATTGATTCTGGTTAGAGAAACCTGCCTTTCAAATAACTTTAGGACATAATTCAATGTACCAATTTAATAATGACTTGATTAGAATATTGGTTCTTGTGGAAAAGACCTCCATTGTGGACATTTTAACAGATCGGATGAAGGATGTTCCAGTTCACATGTGAAGGCTGGAGTTCAGTGTTTGAAGTGTCTGAGGTATATATTTTTCCCAGTACAAAGCTCTTCTTACCACGCTCTAATATAGATCAGATCACACTTTGAAGGCATAACATAAAGTCTACTCCCTTGAGATTTTCATGTTCCAAGTGTAGGCTGGTTGAACTCTCTTAAATGCTTTCCTTATTTTGGTGTATGTCAAGTTGTTCTGGAAATGCACTATGTTCTTATCACAAACAAAATAGCAATGAGAATTTTTATGATAAATGACTGAATCGGTATTTTATGAGGGCCATTTACATTAGACAAGTTTTGACTGATCTTATGCCAAAGCACTCTCCTTTGGACTATTAGCAAAATAAAAGGTTCACATGTTTTGATATCTGCAGTCTAGTAAAAGATATCAGACTGAAATATGCTGGTGTTAGATATAGCCATATTTTCATATGGGATCCATCAGCCATAAAGTGCATGGGCCTCAGGAAATGAAATAACAAGCTTAGTAATGGTGGAAGCTTAGAGGGGGAATATGGTTAATGTAATTAGCAAGAGTTTCAATCAAGGAACGAGTTCATCTTACAAGTGTTCTTCCACAGAGAAAGCACTTTCCATGAATGACTTTTGCTGCCCTGGCTTCTTGATCTTCATGCAGAATTAACTAAGACTCATCAAAATTTCATGGCCTATAAACTAAGCCACTTCAGTTTAGTGTCACCCAGATGAAATATTGAAGTGTGACCATGGCACTTGGTAATAAACATTTTAAAAGAATAGGTGGGGAAACCTGTGGTGCTGAGGAGATAAAAAGCAATTGGAAATGTATCAAAGAGGAATCACAAGAAGGGATTAAGATTCCATGGAATGAAAGAGAAATGCATGGAAATAGTTAAAGGAAGAAATGTCATACTAACCTTTTAAAATATTAAAAAAATAATATATCTAAACTACCATCAAAAACCCAATCCTGTAAACAAATCTATATTCATGGGCCATCATGTCTGTCTTTTGAGTGCTCTTTCAAGATGCAAAGCCTTTATCTGGTGGCCTAGGGAGAACCTAAGAGGTCAGATGATGTTAAAACTACATGGAGAACACTGAAATTTCCAAACCTTCCTTTTTTTTTGTCTGGATTAAACTTTGGCTTACATATTAATTAATAACTGTGGAAACACCCAGGGTATCTTTCAGGAAATTACACTCTGTCTGTAGCTGACACAAATCTCTTTAGCAGGCTTGTTTATTTCATTTCCTTACATTCCTCCACAAGTGAAAGGTGATGATAGATGTAATGTGTCTGCTAAGCTCCAGACAGCTGCTTGTTGTGCTTGTAGTGCTCATGAATGCTAGCTGGTAAGATGTAAATTACTGACTTATTCAATATCAACTTAATTTTATTTTTTTTCCATTTCTGTGAATTTGTATGAATATGTCATCACCTATGGGGTTTGTCTTTGAGCAATGGTCCCAAACCATCAACTACAGCTGATGTTCCACCTCTGTCATCTGGCAATTTGCAGACAAATTCTGCTCAAAACCCATTGAAAAGCAAGTTATAAATCCCTAGCTGATGCTGTGAAGTGTGATGTGGCTTTTGTAGTATTTCTGGATGTAAATCATTCGTAATCCCGTATCAAACTGAAAAGAGCAAATGAGTTTGTTTCTGTGGTTAAAAAGAATAAGGTATTGATTACCATAACAAATTAACAAGTTGAAACCTGATATATGTCCTCTGAGTGCTGAGAGCTGTGAACTGGAACAGTCATGTATTACACATTAGCCTTGTGAGATTTAAAAGCAATTGCACTATAAGAATAGCTAGTTATTAGAAGAGTTCAGTAAAAATGATTTTAATGGAATTTACTGCAGGGCTAGGACAATTACCAACCTGCAATCAAATTAATAGCTTTCCATTAATTAAGATAGTTGAGCAAGACCTCATCTTCCCAATGTTGTTGTGGGAAATTATGTTGGGTTTATTTTCGATGTCAGGCAGGTACAGGACAATGTGAACTATTGGTGGAGGGAGCTAAAAAGTTCTTGGCACTTCCCAGGGCACCTGCATTGAGATGGTTAGACACTAGCATTTGATGGGACTGTATTTGCTGTGTGGAGTGGAAACTTATAGGGAAAATGAACCCAGAGAACTGATAAACTCTTCGGGGGTGCTTATATCTGCTTTGGATTTTCTCTCCTTTCCTCCACCATCATGATGATTCAATATCCATCTTTAGCCAGCAAGCTGCTTTCAGAATAAAACTTCCAACAGTGCTAAACCTTTCCAGAAGTCTGGAAACTGCAAGGGAATGGGGTGAGTATTAATTCATTTTTTAAAGGAACTTCTCTTTGACTGTACTCACACTTACTTGTTTATGCAAATGTTTTTGACAAATGGTTTGTTGGCAACAGTGTCCACTGAAATTTAAATAAATAAATAAATAAATATAGCAAACATTGCAAATGATGATAGATTTCATTTTTCATATCCACAGTAGAGCTTGCAAAGAAAG
This sequence comes from Cyrtonyx montezumae, assembly GCF_038088225.1. Taxonomy (NCBI): domain Eukaryota; kingdom Metazoa; phylum Chordata; class Aves; order Galliformes; family Odontophoridae; genus Cyrtonyx; species Cyrtonyx montezumae. The sequence goes on along the minus strand of NW_027072034.1, from coordinate 47,478,437 downwards.
CAATGAATTGCATTCATAGTCACATAAATAAAATACATCATTTGATTATTCTGTAAACCAAAATGCTTTTATTTGAAGATGTTCAAATCTTTCAAGATACTCTTAGCTGATCAACTATTGATAAGAATTTTCCACTGAGGCTATTGCAGCTGCAGTTATTCTGGTAGGCATTTTAAAATTCAAAACAGATGCTGGTAGACAATGTGAAAACTTATATACATGTTATGAGTTGTTTAGCTGGCCTTATGAGCATTATAAATTAACTTTTTGCTTGATTGGGTATTGGGCAGCCTGGTCTAGCTGTGGTGTCCCTGTTCATTGCACAGGAGTTGGACTAGATGATCTTTAAAGGTTCCTTCCAACTCTAAGGATTCTGTAATTCCATTAAAGAAACAGCTGTTAGGCCTATGAAGCTAGGAATCTTCTGGAAGACAAAAGAGAGGTTCTATAGGTTTTCACCTGAAATGAAAGACTTTTTGCCCCTCCTTTAACTTTCCAGTTGTAAGCTTTCATCTGGAGGACAATAGTGATTCATGGTATCTGATGGTAAAAATTGAATTTGGTCCTTAATTTATGATGGCTAAAGTAAAAGACCACTGTGGTTGGCAAAACCAAGTTTTCTGGTGAGTTTTACTGGTCAGCAGGACATGATGAAAAGCTGGGAAAGCTTAGTGAGGGTTCAAGGAGCTTTGACTGGGTGGAATTTCCCTCTTTACTTTTGATAAATCTTACGCAGTTCTCATCTGATCTGATCTTGCTTGAGTGCAATGTCTAACTCCAGAGAAAGTTGTAGCCTTACTGAAGTTGGTGATGGAAACTCTTGAACTCTTGATGACTTTCATGTGTGGAGATCTGGAAACACCTGGGATAGCTGCTGCTGTGATTTGAGAAACTTAACTTTCCTGAAGAGTTCCTTACTGGTGACAGGCAAATTATTCTACAACGTCTGGATGTGCAACTTAAAAATAAAGCCCTTCTATGGGTGTCATGTTCAGTTTTGATATATAACACTCTAAATAGGAACCTTGGCTGCCTGGAATGTACAGCATTCAAAAACTAATTAAAATTATAAAACTCCAGCAAAGATTCTGATTATTGCTTCTTTACCTTGCTACCTCGTATTATGTATTACTATCTGTTTTATATATGTGGGCTTAGTTCTTGGTGGGTGGAAGTATTCACTGGATACCTGCATCTGAGGTGATGAACTGATGATTACTCCATCTTTCTCTTCTCTGCTGGGGCACCACTCCAAATGTGGATAGGAAATGTCTGCTGCTCTTCTAGCTTGCATCCATAGATGACCCAGTCTCACTTAAGACTGCAGGAACTTTTTCAGTTGACTTCATCTCTCACCCTGTATTGGTAGCATCACATGCCATCCTTGTACATGGACAGATTAACCAATATCACTGTCTAACTTTCCTATGACAAATCCTCGATCAAAAAAATTGATGAAAGTGGATGAAATGTTCTTTTTCACTTTGATTGCAATAGGAAATAGGGTTTCAAATAGAATGGTTCAGTGGAAATGCTTCTTGTACCCAAAACTGATTTGGAATGACAATGTAAATGGGAAAGATTTTGGCATAGTAATGTTTGTGTTCATACCAATTTCATAAGCTACAAGTAGAAAAGTGTTCTTTTTTGTTTGTTTGTTTGTTTTTTAAATTCATTAATTGATTTATTTTTAAGGGGATCACCTTGCTTTGTTTTCCTAGTATAACCTGGGGCTACTGTGGAGTGGATGAGGTTTTGGCTGGAACATTAATAACCCCACAGCACAACGATCCGGTTGTGCACAGTGAATCTCTCATTTGTAGCTGCCGTCTTTGTAGATTATACTGCTGGTTGATGGAGTTGCCTTCTCTGCGTGAATCAAAGCACCCACTCATTTCCACTTCTGGGAGGAAATTAATATCCTATTCATGTAACTGTATATTACTTTTAATTGGTTTAATATTAAACTCTCAACTGCCTGAATGAAAGGTTGTGGGAAGTTTGTTTCTAGAAGGCAGTTTGTCTCTGGACAATTACAGAGCATTTATTTCTGTATTACTGAATCACAGGAGGGAATATCTCATGTAGAAAACAATATTTTCAGGGAAATTAATGACTCTTTCAGAAAACAATAAGCATTTTTTTCTTAAATAATACAGCTGACAAAAATGCTACCATTAATTTGGGTGGTAACTCATGTGCCCAATAAAAGAAGAGGGGAAATACGTATGAATTGTACATCAGGAGCAACCAGGGAGAACAGGCAGCTTGAAGCATGCAAAACATCTTTGTTTGACTTTATCAAAGTCAGCCCCATTATTAACTTCCTATAACAGAGGTTCTTAGGGGCAGAAATCCCTGCAGGTGGGGGCCTTTGGATGGCAGCTGACTGTTTTCCCATGAACATCAGGCTGGAGGGCCAAATTAAAATGGCTTTGCCAGCTGCTTGGAGCTGCACTGGGAGGGTGGCCTTTGCTGCTAATTACAGAGTGGAGCTCTAATGACGGCACTTATGTGGAAATGCCACATCTGCGTGCTTGAAGAAGTCTGCAAGTGCCAGCCTGGATGGTGTTACAGTTCTGTGAGTGATGATAGAAAATTCAGTGCAATCCCTGGATATTTTCTCTCAGGATACAGTGCTGCTGAACAGTTTTTAAAGCCGTGTTCAGATGATCTGTAGGTATTAAAGATCCCATGGCTTGTTTTGTAAAACCTGGAACATCCTGTAATCCTTGCCACATTTCTATGTACATAGGTATGTCTCAGGAAACTAAATCTCTCCACTGTGTTTTTAATTCTGACAGAGAAGAAAGGCATGACTTTAGTGCATTTCGAAGAGAACTCAAACTAATCTGCTAAGAGTTCTGGGACTTGCAGGTCTATGTATCTCACCTCAGTACTCCTACGGTGATCCCAGTAATGTGTTTCTGGATAAAACGTCTTCAGAAAAATATCCAGTCTTGATTTACAGACCTCTAGAAATGGAGAATCTGTCACATCTGCCAGATTTCCTCACTGGCCAGTATCTTCCCTTTTAAAGCCCTGTGCCTAAGTCCTGATCAGCCACAGCTTACACATAATTATTTTTTATATGCTTTTCACTGATAGAGTGAAGACTCACAGAATCACAGTACCATTAAGGTCGGAAAAGGCCATTAAGATCATCTGGTCCAGCCATCCACCCATCATTACTATGCTCATTAACCATGTCTCTCAGTGCCACATCTCTCCCACCTGGCAAAGCTTCCCCATGCAGCTCCTTAGATACCATAATCAAGTGACATCTTAATCTTTTTTTCTGATGAGTTTTTAACATGCCTTGTGGTGCAGTTGTCTCCAGCCCTTCCCTTGAATCATTTTTTTTGCAACTCTTTTCTGAGTGTTCTGCATTTTTCAAATTCATTTAAAGATTTTGCAGGCTTGGTGTGATACATAGTGGGGGGAGAGTCCTATATAAGCAGATATTATACAAGTTATATGTTCTGAGCTGACTTCATCTTAACTAGTGTATGAAATAAAATGTAGCTATGACCTTCTACACATTAGGTCACATTTAAAATTAAGATCTCTATCCGTGCATCTGAAATAATTGTTTCAGATATTATATCTTGAAAAGGAGCACTTCATTAGAATAATGTAGATAATGAGTGTTATGCTTTCATGGCCAGTTCCCAAATTATTAAGAAGTTCTTATGGTCTGATCTGAAATTTATATTTCTTTTTGGCAACATGTATTAAAAACAACTCTTTCAAGTTGACCATGAAATCTTCTGAAGCAAATACTTTTGTTCAAAAAATGCTAATGCAATTTTACAGTTCTTACATTTTTCTCCATTTTATACTGCAACTAACTGCACTGCTGAACTGAGTAATTTGTAAATGAGAATACATATCAATTGGTAAGATTTTGTACAATAACAAAGGAAGTTTCTACAGCTGAATTCACCAGTCTTGTTTCTAAGACCTATTTGAAGCCACAGCTCCCACACTGAAGGCACAGACTGGCTCCTGACCTGATAAAAGGGGCTCCATCTCCCAGTGCCTCTTCTTGACCAGGATGAAGGAGCTAGCAGGTCTTGCTTGTGCTCCCCATCTCCCATTGATTTGGTAGATCCACTCCTTGTTTTCTTATTTTCTGGGCGGAGTGTAAATTGTATGACAAAAAGCTGTGGTATGACAAAACCACTTTTTGTATGACTAAAACACTTTCTGTATGACTTAAAGTGCAAGCTGGCACTGATTCTTGATGGGAGAAGGGGGCAGAGCGGTTTAGGGAATTGGTTTTGAGAAAGAAACCACTAATTGCATTATTTCCCTTCAATCCTCACTCCACAGCCCCCAGCCAGCCACTGCTGCCTAACCAGGTTTAGATGGCTTTGTCTCAACTTCACTCTTATCCTAGCATTCATTTCAAGTGCCATCAACCCGTGCAGCAGCCAACTGTTGTGATTAGGCAGTATTACTGCTATTATGTTCTGCTTGACATACATGGTGGTTGTGTTTTCTCTTGAGTTAAACTGTACAGTTCTTAGGCTTTTTATTCCCCTGTGCATTTGAAATGGGGCATTAAAATAGTGCTCAATTTCTGCCTGCAGCCAGTTTGTACAGAAGGAGAGCCAAGGGACACAAACCATGGTGGAAGGGAAAGGACAGGAAGAAATTTAGGACTAGGTTTGCTTAAACTGTCCTCTCCTAGTAGAGCTAGGTCATCTGGTTCAAGCTGTAGTAGTTGGGATGTGACTGGGAGAGGGAGGATGATTGACAAGTTGAGGTGGAGGAGGAACTCCTCTGAGTTTTGAAAAAGGATGTGTGCTTTTTGGCTTTAATCTAACAACCTCAGTCCTCTCACTTCCTTCAACTAGAGGGGTCTCATGCTGACATCCGTGACTGTTATGTGGCTGAAAGTCTTGTACACACTGTCTTAAACTGGAGCTTTCCTCACACCTCCCTTCTCTCTCTGGACATCAGATTTCTTTTATAATGTGCAAATGTGTATCTGAATTCTTTCTTAGAAGGAATCAGTGGAAGAATGTGCAGAAACATGGAAAAGACAGTGAACTGTAGAGCTGTTTGGATCTAGGCCTTCCTGCTGCAGGGATTCCAATCAAGGAATATATTTTCTTCATTGTGGCCTATTAATTCTTTGTTTTGCATTTATTAAAATTCTAGAACTTGCTTTCATTGTAAAATATATATGTAGAAAACACAGTGATTAAGAACCACTCAAAGGGAGCAAGGAAGCTTGTGAGATGGTTCAATTCCTGTTTGCAGAAGTAACAGAGGTTTACACCAGTGTCCTCCTGTGAATACCAAACTTTATTTTGTAATTTCAGTTAGTTTATATAGAGACAATGCTACCATATCATCAAGGGTTGCCTGAACTACCAGAATTACTTTAGAAAGTCACTGCAGATACTGCTGTGTCTTCCTTTGGCCTTGTACTACACAGGTAGAGAGCTTTCATCACGCAGACAGCATTGTAATGCTTGTTATTCAAGCTGTGGCCCTTTAGTGTGCATAAATAGGAGACATCCCTGCTGGATGGTACTTATAAGGCGCTTTGCCACAGGAATGTACTTTTCATTTTCAGAGATTGAAGTGCGCTGCTGATTTTGTTTGTGTTACCCTGCTGAGTGATGGCAGGAGAGCTGTTGTGTCACTCTCGTTCCCTTCACCCTTGTCCCTCCCTGGAGAAGGCCACAGATGAGCTTGTTTTGAATGCAGATGTATGTGGAAACAGTGCCAAGGAAAACATTTTCAAACTTATCCAGGAAAATTGTTAAGTGAGACAGGGAAGCTGAACTAGCATACCTTGGCTATGCTAAAATGGGTGAGAAAAATCTCAGTTTCTAGGAAAACTGGAAGACTGGTCTTCATTTTCATATCAAGATGTGCTATATGTACATTTATTTGTCGTATTTTGGAAGCACAGTCGTACAAGTTACTTTTTCTTAAAATAATTGATGTTTCTTCATAGTACATTTAATATTCCCCCCCTGCCCCACAGAGAATATTGCATGGAGGAGTAGCTGTTTCTTTGAGCATCACATAGAAAAAAAAGTTATTTCAAAAACAAACACAAAGAAAAAGGAAAACTTGTTCTCCTTCAGTCTTCTCATAATCAGCCAGTAAAACAGCCTTCAAACAGACCTGACAAGAGGTCTCTCCTTTAGGCACAGTGGTTGGACACAGTTGGCTCCTAATTGTAGTACATATATGTTGGAGATATGTACTTTGCTTACTATGAAGGCAAAACAGAATTCTTGAAAACTGCAGGCTGATTTCTGGGAGAGCTCAGATGCAGAAATTTTAGGGAGCCAGAGGAAGCCAGGGACAAGCTTGATTTTTGGTGTATTCTATATAGCTCTCAAAAGCACTCTGCAACAGCTGCAGAGCACCATTCCTCTCCCTGGGGGATTCTGGGCTGGTCTACTTTCTTTCAGGGCTGGTCTGACTGGTATGCTCTGAGGCAAGATTGATCTTACCTATGATTGACTGAAATATTTCAGATGTGGTACATAACAGCCAGTCATGACAGTCGTGTGCCTGGACTAATCCCAAAAGCATTTCACTGCTAGACTCTCCTGAGCCTGTGGTTTGACCCCTGAGAGTGGGAATTTGGTGGATAAATTTGGATCTTGGATGCTTATCTCCTCGTGAGCATTTGACCCCACAATAATAACAGTCCATGGAGAAGACAATCTTCATAGGGTGTCATGAAAATGGAACCCATTCAAGACCAGTTATTTGCTCAGCTCAGGATTTAGCTCTGCATTTGTATTGCCAACAACTTTAGTAGAGTATAATTAAGTTGGAACTGCCTTTCCATTTTCTCCAGAGGTCGGGCCAGAGTTATGATTGCAATTTGGACCTGATTCTGAAAAGAATCTCAGATCTTTGTGATAGGGCACATGATTTAATTTAGTTTAATTTAATTTTGACACTGGCAAGATTCTCATTTAAAGTGAATATTTCCAAGTATATAAATCTATAGGAATGACACTGGCTCAGAACCTTTAGTAGGCAGCCTGTCATAACTAGCTCCTATTAGTTAAATTAATGTAACAATGTGCACTTTTAGCGCTTAAGAAAGAATCTGCTCCTCAAATAAAAACCATAAAGGCCTACAAATGGTTATTTAATTAAACTCATTTTTTCTTTTCTGATACTTTCTCTGAAATTTTCTTCTTTCCTCAGGTAGAGCACTTTTACAAGAGTATGCGAATTTAAAACACTGAAATCAAGGGAAGTCCAAGTAAGGCTGTAATGAGAACATTAAAACTCAGTCACTGCTCTTTTGTTCCAAGTGAATTTATATATTTTATATAAAATAGAGGAAACTGGAAATAACTCTGTGGTGGAAGATGAACACAAAATCTTCACTAGGAGCTGATGTATGTAAGCAGCACATGGGAATTTTGTTCTTGTAATGTCCTTCTGAATTATTTGGAAACTTTATGAATTATTGTTGTATGTCAGAGCATCTTAAGTTTTATTTCATTATTTGAAATCTATCCATTTTGCTTCACACTGGTTTTCAAATGTTTCCAAATAGTCAAGAGAGGTCCTGAAAATTCAGGAAACATAGGACATATCTTGAGCTCATGTGAATTACTGCAGGTACCTTCAGTCACTGAAGCACAGTGAATTCTTCCGGTCTTTGCCACTTAAATCCTTATGTACAAGAATAAGGGTAGTGTAATTCTGTGCTGGGATCACGTGTCTGGAGCTAACCACAGTACTCTGATGATTAATGAAAATACACTTTTGCCAGAGAAAACATAGCAGATATACCCACTGTAGATCTTAGTGCTTTGTGCTGTTAATACACAATCAGCAGAAAGTATTTAACACACTTAATAGAGGCCACTATGGATGCTTTCTATTTCATCAAAAGTATAAAAAAATGGTTATTTACATGAAAAATTGGAAGATCAGCTATGGGTAAGAAATAGAAATTTGTAACCAGAAATAAATATGTAGCATGTCCACTGTAGGCTTTAAAATTGTGCTAAGTACATTGAGTTAATTGGTAATTAGCTCAGGGTAAAGCCTACAGATAGTCTAAACATATTGATTGCCAACTCTTCCTTTTCCTGGAACGAAATCACTGTGCAATTCTGAATTGAATTAAAATAAAAGAGCGCTACAGAATATTTTTTTCTACTGCAGACTGATGACATTTTTATGGTGTGACATACAACTGGAGAAGGACAGTACTCTTCCAACAACTGTTTAGAGGCAGGCATTAGTGTTCTAGAAATCAGAAAGATTTGTATGGAGCAAAGGAGACAGGGTCACAGTGAAACTGTAATTATTATTAATGGCCATGGCTAGAATTGACCTTCCATGTCTCTAAAAGGACTGGATTATAGAAAGAAAAGGAAACAAATTGTTCACAAGTGTATGTTTGCTGAACATTAGAGCTCCAAGCTGGGGTGTAAGAAAGAAAAAAAGATGCATGCTTCAGGAAACCACAAATGCCAACTGATGCCTGTTCTGGGAAACCACAAGTGCCAGAAGATACATAAAAGGGCTGCTCCATTAAGTTATATACTATCCTTTCATTTGTTCAAGAAGAGTGGTTATCTGGCATTTTCTTTGTAAATGAATGTATAACTCTTTGTGGCATATCTCAGCAAGAAGAAGGTTGATGAGAATTATAGTTTATTCCTTCATTTTACATAAAGGTGATTCCATCCTTCACTGTATTCACACTAAATCATAGACAAGCCTAATACAATTCAGTCACAAAAGGTGAGCCTTTTCTCACTTAATTTTATATGTCCACAAAGCAGAAGTCTACATCTGAGCTGGTTGTCTGGCCTCCTTTATGACTGTGGAGACAACAGAGTCTAGAGATGTTTCTAGAGAATGATTCATCTGCTCTATTTCAGACATCTGTCCAAGGAGGAGATGAGTAATGCCCTGGGAGCACCTATTTCTCCTTGACTGTAAAGAAAGTTAGACACCTAGCTCAGATGAAGATATCTGTGCTATAATTGTCAAGATCAAGCAAAATGAATCCCGTGTGAAGTGACACGAATTAACATTGTTTGCACCCTAGCTGTGGCACACTTCTGAAAGCCTTTCTCTGCGTCTCTAGTGCATTTGCTTGTATGGCCAGCTGGGACTCCCTTTTCTCTAGCAACGGTGGCGAGGTTTCCTCATTTTCCTCTGTAGGTTTGAAATGATAAACCCTGGTGTGCACTTATGATCATAAGAATTTCTGGCTTTGGAGGTACAGCCCACTCCTGAGATATTCCCAAGGCTGCTTCTGACCTACGGTGAAAGGTGAAGGGGCTTCCCACACCTTCAGGTTTTTGTTTAACCATTGTGGGTACTGCACAGTGCTTTTGAGTTGCTGTAGTGATAAGACCTATCTGCTTGCCCAAATGTACCTGTTCTAGCTGTCACCCTCCTCAAATAGCACCTGTAGGGTGTCTTGATTGATCAGGCTTTCAGAAAGGTCTGTGGGCAACATCAGATAAAATAACAAGCAAAGTAGAACTCAAGCTGCCTGACTTTTCAGAACATGCTACTAAGATATCTGAAATATTGTCTCTTGCGCAGCCTCGCTCCTCTGAGAGATCCAGAAAAGAGTTCATTTTCATACTCTGTATGTACTTTTGCTGCTTGAGATATTTCTTCCTGCTTCTCATTAATGCTCTTTCCAGCCCCACAGGGAGAGTGCTAGGTAAAGTGACCAAGAAAAGCTTTCTTGATGCTCTTCCCAACTTCATGAAATATTAATGTGTATTGTATTTCAGCCTTTTGTTTCTTTAATGCTTGCCCAGGAAGGGAATGAGCTGTCCATATTGCTTTCCATCAGAATTACCAATGAAGAAAAAGGGAACAATATAACTTAATATCTCCCTTATTAATATTTTTAATACATGACTAACTCAAGTAGTAAACTCTGTTATGTATCGCTCTTGTTATATATCATCTTGCAATGTTTGATATGGCTTTTCTTTCTGTGGCTACTGGGTTAAAAAATACTGCAGCATTTTTTAAGATAAATTCCTGAATTTGGGTGCCTACAATAAGAGGGCTAAAATATAATTTTGACCATGTGGTCTTTTGACTATGTTGAAGAGCAAGTATGAAACTACTCTACAGCCTTCTAGCTCTTCAAGGTGTTGTGTGTGCTATGAGATCACGGAGAATCATAGAACCATAGAATCATCTAGGTTGGAAATTACCTCAAGGATAACCAAGTCCAACCACCAACCTGACCTACTGTGTCCCATCACAATACCATATCTATTAGTGTCACATTCACATCCCTTAAATACCCAAGGAATGGGGACTATGCCTCTTCCTTGGGCAAGCAGCTCCAATGCTCAAGTAATGTTTTGCTCTGGGATTGAGTATGGCATTGGATTCTGTGAGAAGCCCTCAGCAGAAACACTAGGATTTCAGTCAGAACTCTAGTTTCTGTTTCTTGATGGGTGGGAAATGATAAAGAAGGCAGATGAGGGTGGTGTCATGGATGCGTATCATCTATTTTCTCTTGTTGGTAAAGATGGGCATAGAGATGGATGAGAGAAACGACTGCAAATTAAGTGGCCTGATTTTTTGAAAATGCTGGGTAATTTTTGGAGTAATTTAAAATAATGTTATTCAGTACTTTTTAGTACTGAAATACAGCTCAACGTATTTAGAAGCCTCCATTGCATTTAGATGCCTGCTCTAAGTGGGTATACTGTCTTCTGCTACATTCTTTAATGCCACTGTGATACCCATATCAATCTACTGCACTTATTAAAAAGCCTGTTAGCAAAATAAAGTTTGGAGCTAATTTTGAATGAATGCAGTGGATAGCATTGCAGTCATGCTGCAGTCATGCCTCTAAGCATTAAATTTTTCCATAACTTTGAAGCCTGCCACATTTTTAATACTTGTGTTATTATTATTAGTGACAACAGCAACCATAATAAAGCAGCAGTGTCTGAGCTAAGTATGTCACTGAGATTCAGACTTTTATTATTTCTATGATGCAAATTTGTACTTAGTCTTCAGCTGTTTTCCCCAAATAGATGCTGTGCTTAAATATGAGGGCCAATAATCTTTCACATTTTCTCCAGCTGCCTTGGCAAAGATATTACCAGTGGGAGCCAATGAAACATTTATCACATGTTGCTCCTACTGTGCTGCTATGACATTTCTCTGAACATCGCTGTATAGAGAATAAAGGTATACTTATTTGTTTAGTTTGTCACATGAGTATTACAAATCAAATTATCTTGTGCTAAGTGGCATATGATAGATTTTGGTGTTTAATTCTCAAAAAGATGCTTCATACTGTGTACATCCACTTTCCACTCCTGGCATTGATTTGTCCTGTAGTTGACACAACTGAACCATTTATTGCTTTCCAAATATTATACTTGCTAACTAGTTATGGAAAAGGAGTGGTGTTCAGAGGTAAGACAAATATTTTCCCACTTGTTCTGCACTATTAAAGACCACTGTTATATTCTCCACTGACTTTTCTCTTTGAAGAGAAAAGAGTCCACCCACTTGCTTCTGGCATAACTATGTGGCATGTCATTGCTTTTCTGTCCCTTCCCCAGCAGGCTGACCACAAGCCTTCCGTCCTTTGTGGCATGAGGCAGGGTGGCACTGGTGTCTTTGTGTGTGGTGGCCGCATCCATGGATCAATCCCAGAGGCATCGGTCACCTCCTGCTCTGCTGGCATTGTGGGGACCTGTGGGACAGAGAGCGATGCTTCATCTGCTTCTTCATGCAGGTTGCTTCCACAAGGTGCTGGACTACATGTTCTTTAAGAGTGATTTGTATTCTTAAGCATGGAAAAGGAAGAAAACAATAAATCTAAGATCGTGTAAAGTCAGTGGGATGGAACGTGCACTGTGTGGAGGGATGTAATTTGGACAAAGAGGAACGAAAGCCAAAAACTTCCCAAAAACCTCAGAATTAGGACTGTTTCAAGGGCAGTAGCAACTGCCTAAAAAAAAGTGAAAAAGAGTTAAATGGGGGAAAATTATGTTATTTATTCAGTACTACTCTTTGCTACTTATACAGCTAAGTGAAAATATATCTGGCCAACAGGAGACCTGGTTAGAAAAATCATAAAAAGTCATTAACTGCATAAATTATACAGCGAGGGAAGCAAAGGAATTCCATCCAATATGTCTGTCTTTTGAAAGGGAGCAGTTGGGCATGGTAAGGAAATTGCAGCAAAATTAAACAAATTCCTTGCATTTATCTTCATTGCAGAGGATGAGGGGGGGCAAATCTGCTCCAGAGCTTCTTTTTTGTAGGTAATAAGGATGAGGAACAATTTAAAAATGCAGTTAATTGCTACTACCAGATAGTATTCATCCAAAAGTTTTGAAAAAGTTTAAGAGTGGTTCATCCGTCAGTGAAAGTATACGAATTATCGTTAAAACCAGCTACCATAAAGGAGGACTGGAACGTTGCCAGAGTTACAGTTCCCTTATTAAAAAGTAAAAAAGAAACTTCACTTTACTTCATTACTAGTTAAATTAGCAAGGAAAATAATTAGGGACATGTACAGTGCTTAAATGATCACCACAGGCAAACCTTGTCTTTTCCCAAATTACTTAGGGGAATTGATTACCTAGTTGGTGAGGGCAAAATGGCACATGTGAACACTGGAATAGCCACTGATAAAATGCTGCTCTGGAAGGTGAAAGGCCAAGTCCATTGTGATGTAGAAACCAATTAGAGCAAATAGGCAGAGCAGGAACAAACCCTCAGCTCTGCATCTGGAGGGCACCAGGGTGAACAGCTCCAAACTGAGTTAGTGCCCTTTACTGGAATCTGAAAGTCAAGCAATAAGCCTGTCCACAGTTTCCCTCCCCATCAGCAGGAGGATGCTTACATACCTTCAGGAACTTTAAATCATTTTTTATTTCCTGAAAGTTTACTTTGGAGAAGTAAAAAGCAGGGGAAAATGAATGTATCTGAAAGTTGTCAAATTTGGATTTTGGGTTGCAGATTTTTGGTTGGAAATATTTGTGCAGCCTCTGATCTCTTGAGCATCAAGGGAGATGTGCTCGCCAAACTGCCTCTTTCTCTCCCTTCAAGTTGGCTTCCCTGCAAAGCTGCTACTGAGTGCATGGAGCTCCTGGCCTCCCTGTATTGAATGCTGCCACTCACGTAAGCCACAACTTCTCAGACTAGTTTCTGGTTCCCTGGAACTCATCTGCAGGTGATAGATCTGTGCCTCCCCTTCCTGTTGGAGTGAGTCCTGCAATCTTCTTTTTGACCATGTCTTTGGCTCCACTTGCTTGACATTTTTTCCTGTAGCTTTGCAGGCACAGTACCTCCCTACGTTTCTGAGGGAATCCGAGAGCAAGAACCATATGTGGCACAGATTCAGCTTCAATTTCTATAAACCAGGAATATCCACTGAATTTCTTCAGATTTTCAGCAAAGGAGACCATGCACACTGTCCCAACAGGTTTTGAATAAAGATTGTCACCTAGGAGTGAGGGATATTAAACAGGCCAGCCTTCTTCAACTGGTTATTATATATGCTTCTTCACCAGGCTATGAAAATGAATGCCTACTATTGCATGATTATTGTTGTTTGATTGTCCTGGAAATTCTGCAGCTGCAGAGATAGGTCTCTGTATGCATTTGAGCCCAATTGTTTGTCCACGTCCTAATTACACCTCCTAATTATGAGTAATCCAGGCACAAGCAAAAGCTGTTTTCCTGCCATAGATGTTCCAACAAGATTCAGACACACTGTCAACATGTTTTAGCAGTTTAATTTCAGAGTTGGAAAGCAGAGAGTTGTGAGCTCTGTTCTTAGGTTGGCACATCCCTCTTCCAATGGTGGCTGTGTACATGCTGAGTGTCCAGTCAAGCTCATTACTCGGGCATCTTCTGTGACCAAAGGTCAAAAGCAGGTGCCTCGGCAAGATGGAGAGATGGACCCAGCCACCTTGGGATGGGCCTGTCCCTTTGCATGGAGTATTAGGGGTGTCTGGGTACCTGGCTAAGGATGGACACTGAGTTTTTGGGTAGGCAGACTGGGTGGGATTAGCTGTACCTTTGTATGACTATATCTTTGATAGTAATGCTGCATTCTCCTTGTGCATCACAGTTGCACTTTGTAGTTGTATTTCTAGTTCTCTTTAATATCTTCATCGGTGAAATAGATAGTGGGATTTAGTGGAACCTTGGTATGGGAGACAGGATGCCATTCATAGAGACTTGGACAGGCTGAAGCAGTGGGCCCACATGAATCTCAGGTGATGCAAGATGTGTACTGGTGAGATGTCACCTGGAGTACTGTGTCCAGATGTGGAGTCCTCAGCACAGGAGAGACATGGACCTGTTGGAGTGCATCCAGAGGAGGGCCACAAAAATGATCCAAGGGCTGGAACACCTCTCCTATGAGGACAGGCTGAGAGAGCTGGGGCTGTTCAGCTTGGGCAGGAGAAGGCTGCGAGGTGACCTGATAGTGGTCTTTCAGTATTTAAAGCAGGATTGCAAGAAAGAAGGGGACAGACTCTTCAGCAGGTTCTGTTGTGACAGGACAATGGGAAATGGTTTCAGGCTAAGAGAGGGGAAATTTAGATTGGATATAAGGAAATAATTTTTTACAGTAAGGGTGGAACAGGTTGTCCAGAGAGGTGATGGGTGTCCAGTCCCTGGAGACAGTCAAGGTTAGGCTGGATGGGGCTCTGAGCAAGCTGATGTAGCTGTATGTATCCCTGATCGTTGCTGGGATGTTGGACCAGGGGTCCTTTCTAACTCAAGTGATTCTATGATAATAACTCATTGATGAAGTGTACCAGCTGAGGCCTGTTCTCCAGGCAGTGGGCACCAACAGTTTCTGAAGCAGATTCTGTGGAAGTCCCCACAGCACTACACTCTCTCCTTTTTGTCCAAACAAGAGGTTATTTTACAGTATCACAGAGTTGTAGGTGTTGGAAGGGACCTCTAGAGATCATGGAGTCCAACCCCCTGCCAAAGCAGCTCCCTAGCCCAGGTTGCACAGGTAGGCGTCCAGGTGGGTCTGGAACGTCTCCAGAGAAGGAGACTCCACCACCTCTCTGTGCAGCTGTGCCACTGCTCCATCACCTCACTGGGAAGAAGTTCCCAAGCACATTTGTGTGGAACTTCCTATGCTTCAGTTTGTGGCCATTTCCCCTCATCCTATTGCCACACACTCAAAAGAGAGGAAAGTAAAGTCTTTAAATTATTCCCACTCTGCCAAAGTAATTCACTAATGTAAAAATGGCATGTCAGAATACTTGTTCTGAGCATGACAAGTGGAAACATCGTTTTCCTGTTTTGTTGGTGGCAGTAGGCAGTGGAGTCACCTGTGCTTTTGCTCTCAGTATTGCTAGTGACTGGTGCACAGCACTGCATTCCCAAAAGGGCCTGCCTTCTTGTGTTCAAATGAAAACCATTTTATAGTTAATTTTCATACACTTTCAAAATCCACTTGTGCCATGGTACAGTTGGCATCTTGCATTAACAGCAAGGTGTTTTTTTGTTTCATTTTGGCTTGTTGAGAGCTTAGCTTTCCTCTTATACTGCTTTGTCACTAGTCATCATAGCAAACCTGCCACTTCCAAAATCACGGATGGCACAAGCACAGCAGAACCAATTTCATAGTGCTTTGTCTCCAACCCCCCAAATCCCTGCTAATCTCTACAAGATCCCAGATTCTGCTGCACTTAGGAGCTTTCCTACCAACGTGTCCTACAAAAGGCTCTTGTGTGTATGAATTATGCAGAGCACTATGATCATGTAGCTGAAGTAAAAGGCAACAGATTCTGAAAACAAGCTGCATAAAGCTGCACTGTGCCAGTTTCACAACAGCATAGTGAGATTTAGCAGTAATTAATTAATATTTCATAGATGGCTTTCTAAACCTTGAGGAAATGCTTCCTACTGAAATGACTGACATGAGCCCAGTGGATGACCCTCTTGCATTGTCTGGAAAGGCATCAGGCAAATAGCAGTGTGAATTCCTCCATTAAACTTCAGTTTTCTGCTGTTTGTAGTACTTCTCTTTTCTGCCTTGCTAATATTACCAAGATCTTGCTATAGGAGGAAGAACAACACAGCTTTACTGAAGTTATGCACTGAATTCAAACAAGAAGGGAAATATATATGTGTATATATAATGCATTATGTACGCAGAAAGTAATTGGGTACGCAGCCATTGTGGGCAGGGAGACAATTCCAGCTCTTAGTGCGTAACACACCTGCCTGTTACATCTATAAATAAAATCTCTGTGGTGCTTCCTTTCAGCCTGAGCATGTGTTTTCTGGAGCAGCTGTCTGCCTGGGGAGAAGAGCAGAGTCACCCTGCGGTGGTGACTGCTTAATTTACATTGGCACCGACAGCCGTCACACAGGCCATCCCCCGTGGCAGCTCCTTGCGCAGCGGTGGGGGAATTCAGCTGCTTGAAATAAAGGGAAGATTCCTCTTTTGCTTCACGTGGGCTCTTGCCATTCTGAGGAGAGGGTGCTGTTCAAATCAGAGCATCGCAGATGAGATGTTTGTTGGGGACAAGAAGTCCCCTGCAGCCATGCCATCAGAGTCCCCAGGCATCAACCCTGATAGGTGAGGGAACCCTGAAGCACGGTTTTTCTTTGCCCGTTTTGCTCTTCAGCTCTGCATCCCAGCATTAAGCTCTTCCTTCCTCTCACCTAGACAGCACAGTTCTGGAGAACTGCTGTGGATGGCATGAAGGAGCCCTCATCTCGTTTTTCTTTTCATCAGACACCATCAGGAGGACACTAAGGAAATCTTGATTTCTAAATTAGTTTTGTTTGCCTGGGAAAGTTTATATCTGGACCCGGAGGCACTCAAGGCTGGGTGGGATGGGACCCTGGGCAGCCTGAGCTGGTGGGTAGCAGCCCTGCCCATGGCAGGTGTCTGAAGCTAGGTGGGCTTTCAGGATCCCTCCAAGCCAACATTCTGTGATTCTGTCTATGTCTAGGGTTTCCTCCTACTGTATAAGCACTTTGCAGGGTTCCAGTTTACAGCCTTTAATAGAATGCCTAAGGCATGAGTGTCCAACGTTTTGGCTGAATGAAGAGGAATTGTCTTGGGCTGCATATTTGTAGGTCACTCTGAAAGTAATGCCTCCTATTTGTTTCCGTGGAAACTACAACAGATACAAAGAGTGCAGTAACACTGCTTGACAGAGCAAATTCTCAGCTGCAAAAGAGTGTTTTTCAACACAGTCACCACCATAATCAACGCATTTTCTCCAGCGATGAACAACACTGCATGCCACACTCGTAAAAATCTGCATCAGTGGATGTGACCCACTTTCACTGTCACTGCTGCTGAAACACACCATCCACCTCCTCACTGTGCTCACATCCACTGCTTGGTCTCTACAGACATTCAGTAAGTGTCAGGGAATGTCAGTGGATGCCATTTTTTCTGCATGGAGGAATTCAGTGGCACACTCTCCTTCTTACTCACTTCAGTTTCAGTGGCAGCAGCTGCCATTCTTAGTGAGATCTCAAGGTGTTAATCAGAGATTCGTTTTGCATTTTATTTTTCCTGTGCTTTATCCATGAAAACAGTTGTTCGCAAATAAACGTACTCCCAAAAAGTGATGACATGAATAAGGCGTGACCATGAAACAAGGGGTATTTCTCTCTGTGCTAGAATAGGAATTGTAAAGGTCTGGCAAAGAGACGTGATCAGATTTTTGAGTTGAATATCTGATTGCAGCTCTGTGCATTCCATTTGAAAATTTGCCAATAATGTATTTATGTCACAAATTTACAAAAAAAAATTGATGATTTTTTTTGTCAATCTTGAAACCTGATTTCAAATTCCTGTATCAGAAAGAAAAGTATGGCTGCACATGACACCAATCTGTGGGGTACGAACACAACAGAGGAACAGGATGCCATCCAGAGGGACTTAGGCTTGAGCAGCAGGCCCAGGTGAACCTCTTGAGGTTCAACAGACCCAAGTGTGAGGTCTTGCACATGGGTTTAGGCAATCTCCACTACCAATACAAGCTGAGGGATGAAAGATTTTAGCACAGCTCTGCTGAAAAGGACTTGGAGGTACTGGTGGATGGGAAGCTGGACGTGAGCCAGCAATGTGCCCTCACAGCCCAGAAAGCCAACCAGTATGGCTGGCAGGGTGAGGATCCTGCCTCTCTACTCTGTCCTCACCTGGAATACTGCATCCAGTTTCTGGGGCTCCCAGAACAAGGAGGACATGGAGCTGTTGAAGCATCTCCAGAGGAGGGCCACAAAAATAATCCAAGGGGTGGAACACGGAACACCTCTCCTAAGAGAACAGGTGATAAGAGCTGGGGCTGTTCAGACTGGAGAAGGCTCCAGGGAGACCTGAGGGCAGCCATTCAGTATCTAAAGGGGAGCTACAAGAAAGGCTCTTTATCAGGTTCTGTTGTGATAGAGCAAGGGGAAATGGTTTCAAGCTCAAAGAGGGTAGATTTAGTTTAGATATAAGGAAAAAGTCTTTTACAGTGAGGATGGTGAGGCACTGGAATAGGTTGGCCAGAGATGTGGTGGATACCTCATCCCTGGAGACAGTGAAGGTGAGGCTGGACGGTGCTCTGAGCAACCTGATGTTGCCCCTGTTCATTGCAGGGGAGTTGGACCAGATGGCCTTTAAGGATTCCTTCCAAGTCAAACAATTCTGTGATCTGTTCACATACGAGAATGGCTGAAAGGAGTTATTGAAATTGTCTTCAACTATCAAAAATAATCACATTTGATGTTTCTAATTCTCCATCACTTAACTGTTCCTGTCATTCAGATTGGATGCTGTCCAACCAGGTAACAAGATCAATCTCATCTGCCTCAGATGACCAGTGGCAATCCACTAGCAATTATCAATAAATAGGGAAAATGAATAAATTAAGAGAAGCTGTGAGTATTGTTGACTTTTTGGACAGTAAGTTATCAATAACACAATATTGTATGATAATTGAGATTCAGGAGTATATGATTACTAGACAAAACTGAAACAAAACAAAAAAACAAAAACCCAACAGGTCTGGAGTTTCTGAGGAGTGTGAAGTATAAAATCATTAATTTCAGCATGAGTATTTGAAGTGTTTTTCTTCCTATATGTCTAAATTAGGGAAGATGTGAATTGAATTCATATGCTCCTTCGAAAAAAGAAACACAGTGGAACTGGTTCCCAAGTTTGACATCCATTCTGTTCATTTTACCTAAAGTACTACCTTTCAAAATGTATACCAGTTGTAAAAAGTGCAAGCAATATCATAAGTTCCAACCATGAAACTCTATCTTTGAGTGTTACGTATACAATCAAGTGCATTATAAACTTAACATCATTAAAGTAGAAGAATTAGCCACCAAATTAATTAAAATAATATTTCTGGTTTTCTTCACAGGGAACAATCTGCTTTCAGTGCTAGAGATCTTTGTTTACCTTCCCTTCAGGTCTGTTTTCTGTGCCACGATGAAAAGCCAGTAAGAAAAAATCACGTACATTTTTTTCTGTCAGAAACTGTGGTTTCACCCAAATAGAAATCTGCAACATGAAAAATAATAATAAAAAAATTGATGAAATTGTGCCCATGAAGGATGAAAAATAATGTCTGTTTCTTCTTGAGGATGAGTCAGTGTGAAACACCACAGGGTGTTCCTAGGCTTCCTCTGTGTGCAGAGGCTGTGGGAAGTACAGCCTGGCAGGGCACGTTGCCCACATGGGGAAACAAGGGGACACAACTCCCTAAAGGTTTTTGGCAGCTGAAGTAGACACAGATTAACACTGACTCAGATAAAGCAACATTTTCATTTCATGCCAGTAAATTAACGAGAAAAATCTTCATTCTTGGAATGCCAGTAACGGCTCTATTTTAAACCAAAAGTTCCAAAAATTCTGAATCACTGTTGTGCAAATCTTTTGTTTCTTCCATTAATACATTCCACCTTTGTCACTTCTGTAGAGAATAAATACAACACAATCAGCATCTTTTGCAGCATGGAAATCCCATGTCTTTGTTCTAGTTCCTCTGTTGTTAAATGAGTTTAGTGACAGTACTCACAGCATTTTCATTTCTTAAAATGGAAACTATGACAAATGTGAAAAGTTAACAGCTCATAATGTTTTCTTTCTCAAGTCAGAGGATGTTCTCTTACAGCGGTATGCACAAAATTCACATTCCCAAGGCTGATAATGCAAAATTTGCTGTTGCCTTGGATCTTGCTTAAGCTATGGAGCTGTTCATAACTTAAAAGTAAGTTGGAAACATTTTTTTTTCCCCCATTTACCCTCTGATGTCTTCAAGGACAGGTTACCAAAACCTGCACACAAGGCTTTATACAGTCTACACAAACTAACAGATTACCTTCTCAGGCAACCCATGTATCACAGAATCATAGAATGGTTTAGGCTGGAAGGGGCCTATAAGATCATGTAGTTCAGACCCCCTGCTCTAGGCAGGGATGCCTCCCACTAGATCAGGTTGCTCAGAGCCCCATTCAGCCTGGCCTTGAAGGGGGCATCCCCAACCTCGCTGGGCAACCTGTTCCAGCGTGTCACTACTCTCACAGTAAAGAATTTCTTCCTAATATCCTTGTCTAAATCTACCCTCTTCCAGTATAAAGCCATTTCCTCTCATCCTGTTGTCACATGCCTTTATAAAAAGTCCCTCCTCAGCTTTCCTATAGGCCCCTTTCAGGTACTGGAAGGGCACTATAAGGTCCTCTCAGAGGCTTCTCTTCTCCAGGCTGAAGAGCCCCATCTCTCTCAGCCTGTCCTCATAGTAGAGGTGCTCCAGCCCTCTGATCACATTTGTGGTCCTCCTCTGGACCTGCTCCAACAGCTCCATGTCCTTTTTGTGTTGGGGGCTGGAGAACTGGATGCAGTACTCCAGGTGGGGTCTCACAAGCACAGAGCAGAGGGGCAGAATCACCTCCCTCAACCTGCTGGTCACGCTTCTCTTGATGTATCCCAGGATGCAGTTGGCCTTTTGGGCTGCAGGTGCACATTGCCAGCTCACGTGGAATCTTTCATCAACTAACACTCCCAAATCCTTCTCCTGGCATTTTTGCCTGCTTTCCTTTTTCTCGGGATGCATTGCTTCTGGGCTTGGAGGAGATGGTCCTTGAATACCAACCAGCTTTCTCGGGCCTCTCTTCCCTCCAGGGCTTTTTCCCATGCTACCCTGTGAAGAAGTTCCCTGAAGAGTTCAAAGTCTGCTCTTCTGAAGCATAGAGTAGCAAGTTTGCTACACTCTGTCTTTGACCCTAATGATTTTGAACTCTACTATTTCGTGGTCACAGCCAAGGCTGCTTTTGATCTTCACATGCTTCAGCCCTTCCTTGTTGGTGAGGACAAGGTCCAACATAGCACCTTTTCTAGTGGATTCCTGCACCATGTGGAAAAGGAAGTGATCATCAACTTAGTGAAAGAACCTCTTTGAGTCCTGGTGCACTGCTGTGTTGTTTCTCCAACAGATATCAGAGTGGATGAAGTCCCTTATGAGGACCATGTATAAGAGTCTGAAAACAAATCATAGAATCATAAAATCATAGAATCGTTAATGTTGGAAAAGACCTCTTAAGATCATGTAGTCAGAGTGCCAGTCCATCACACCATGCCCACTAACCATATCCTTCAATGTTACATCTCCATGTTTTTTGAACACCTTCAGGGATGGTGACTCCACCACCTCTCTGGGTGGCCTATTCCAATACTTTATTGGACTGGTTTGAGCTGGATGTCCTCTGCATAGCTAAGTTGGGCAGTAATAGTCCATAGCAAGTGAGTAGCTACACACTACAAATGTAGTGTGCCCTAGAGCTATGGTTTCTCAGCAGCTGACTCCTTTCTAGCTCCAGCGTGGATATTTTAGTTTCCTTTATCCAGCTAAGGTGAATATTATCAAGGTGCTTAGCTGTTTTCAAACTGTATCACTTTTTAAATATCTGTGGGAGACTGGTATCATTTTCACATGTATTGCTTTCACAGATCTATAAGGCCAGAGGGACTTCCACTCTGTGCACAGTAAAAAGTTCTATTTTATCCCATGTGTCTTGCATTCTACTGTCAGAAGAAAGATCAACTAACATGCATAGCCTTGAAATGTTGTTGTCGTTGCATGTGCTTCATCTCAAAATGCATGAGATCTGATCTCTGTGAGGTTTGTGCTGCAGGCCAGCAGGGCAATGGCTTTTGACATGAAATGTGTTTGGATTCATCCAGTGGCCTGCATGAAGCATGAAGACATGGCAGTCCCCGTAGATGCCTTCTGAGTATGCCAAGCCAATGCTGACGTAGTCTTCTCCAGACTCCTTTTGGGATCAGCTCTTGGCTTATGTTTCCCCAGTACGTTTTCCAGGCATAGCTGGAAAGAGCCACGTGAGGTAGATTCTGGCCCTTTCTTGTTCAGGGAAAAGTCGTGCTTTGTAGACAACAGTGATGTTTTAGACACTCCTAACCACCTACTTAGATTTTTTCCTTCTGGAAGATTATTTTTGTTAGTGCTGGAGGGCCATTATCAGAGTGGGAATGGGATATGAGTAAATACTAGCCTAGACCCTGTGTGTACCACTGGGGAAGCCAGTACTTTGGATCTTCTGTCTTATGAGATATTTTTGAAATATTTTTTGTGATAACAGCATAAGCATTATGTTCTTTTCTTCCTACCCGAAATACAAGGGTTGTGATTGGGGGAAGGGGGACACAGGTAGTGTTTTTTAAAGACTGAGGTATACTTTCTACCTGCCCAAGCCCTGTACTGAACAATAGCTTGCACAGTCTCCCTTGAAATCCTCATTGCCTTCATTGTGGAAAATTAGATTATTCTCATATCAGCGAGTTTCAGCTGCAGATTTCTATTTAGCTCATTAATGTACCTTGAAGTTGGATGGAATCAGGAATATATTTCTCACTTTGATTGAGTAGTTAGGGTCGATACTTTCTTGCTTTCATGTTACTCTTTTTAAAAGACTTTCAGCTGTGTTTTTGAAAATAAAGTGAGTGAATTTATCATATTTAGACATCAGAAAACACCACATGGGAAAGACAGCTCCTCTGGAATCCTAACGGGCTCTCAAGAATTATCCTCTGTGATTATCTCCACGTCTGAAGGACCATATGTCACAGGCTCTGTAAATGGCATCTGGTTATATCACACAAAGAGGTTTCTCCTATCTATTCTTCAAGCAGCTCAACCAAAACTGGTGAACAAATCCCTGAATATGTTGAAAGGAGTTAGATTCCTTTGAAGTGTGTTATTGAAACTGATGTATTCTGTGAACTGGTGCCTGTTTTCCCTAAAGACAGTCTAATTCTCTTATTGTTACGTGTTGTGTCATAAAGGACGCATGATAAATCAGGTGAATAGCTAAGCCAGTATACCAGGAAAATAATTATGAATGACCTTTTTATTTTCTAGTTACAAATGTTATCCAGAAATGGTACAAGCTTTTGAGCTCCAAGATAGACCAGAGTATATCCAGTCTAAGAAGGCAGAAATCTTTTAATGGTCACTGAATGCCACTTCATCAAGCAATACCATGATTACCTAAGCAGTTACTATAGCAATCTGAAATTTCACAAGTCTGTCTTGTGTGATGGGGAATGCTGTTGCTTTTTTGCAAGTTCACTCAGTGCAGCTGACTCTACAGATCTTACCTTGCAGGTCTTGCAGCACTGGGGCTACCTGTATGCTGCCTGTTAGCTCTATGACCTGATATATGGCCCTGCCTAAGCATATAATCAGGTGAAAACTGGTGGTCTAATCACAAAATTAAAGCAGTATAACCCTCCTTGCCTCTAACCTTCAATATAAAATACCACATTTCACACCCTTCCAGAGGAAAGCAGCACATGAAGTGCTCCATATTCTCCTAGCTGTTCAGTTTTTCCATAGGTTTCCAGATTGCACAGATCCTGTGCAGGCCAAAATCCCAAAATTTTGGCCTGAACAGAAGCACGTTCACTGTTTGGAAGATAAAAGTGATCAGAGGAGTGGGTCTAAGTCTTTGGTGGCTCTCTGAACTTGAGTCTGAGGACCATACTCATCAGGCCTGTGCTGCCACACCTTGTGGTTTTTTTGTTGTCCAGGTAAATGTGGAGATCTGGAGATGTCTAGAAGGAAAGATTTGGTACCCATGCCTGCCCACCTCCTTTGCTGATCCTACCCTTCCCTCTCTTATGTGAGTCCATCTCTGTGACTATCCCCAGCTTGGCTCCACTGGGCACCTCCAGGTGTGGTGGGACAGGGCCATCAGGAGAGGTCCTGCCCCTGCCTGCTGTGACTGGCAGTCCTGGCAATAGGTATTTAGGAGGTAGCTGAAGCCAGGTGAAATTGAATTGAAACATTAAGTACAAGTGAACGAGGTAAATCCAAAGCCTGAGCATTGATCTGTCAGGCAACAGCTATGAGGTTTTAAAATGAACGCGCAGTCCAAGTAGCGAGACTGTGAAATGAGGAAGATTACTGCAGCATTTAAAATGATGTACCCACAGAGATTTATATATTACACAGCTCTTCCCTTCTATCATATATACATATGTGGCCATAAATGTATATATTGCAAGGTTGAAATGTGTATTTTACTCATTACTGTGAACACCTCACTGGACTTTTATCTGTAACCACATCTAGCAAAATGCCATACTTAATAGTAATTGTTGCTGTAATTAGCATCGATCTGTAAGATGCCTCTTAGATTTAATGTTAGACTTCTGTGACTCACTGGTACTGATATGTGATCTGCAGTTGCATAAAGAGCCTGTGTAATATATGGCCTGTCATCTCTAATACATTTTGATGCATTTTTCTGTGTTTTGCTTTCTTGGGGATTCTATCTGGTTTTGCAGACAAATGGCCTAATTCTCTGTTCTTTGTCATTTATTTGTGTTTCGTGCAATTTTTTTCCTCACGGATCTAAACTAAAGAAAGGAAAAAAATCACTCTGCAGAACCTCAGTGTCTCATAATAAGAGGCTGAACACAGGCCTCATAACTTTCATTTCAATCAGCCACAAGAGGAAAGGTTTAGTCCATTTGTTTAAAATATTTGTCTTCTCCTCCCTCTTGGTAATTTCCTAGTGATTTCTTACAGTCATGAGGAAATGTCTACTATATATATATATTTTTTGCTCCAGTATACACAGACACTTTTGTACAGGAGTCTGAAATCTGTCACTGTTTACTGAGTGGGCAATACCACCATAACTGGTCCAGTCCAGCATATGTCCACTCTCTGAAGGAACCCGGGGAACTTCTTGCTGTGCACTATGCTCATTTTTCAGCATAAGGAGCTTAGAGAATCCACTCAGAAGTTATCTCACAGGGACCAGAAAAGAAGATTAAACAGCTTTCAAGCTTCAGGAAAGTGTCTGGTGTGGTGGGCTCAGTCTCTGGGGGATGTAAGTAATAAACTATGTAGATAGTGTTTGAACTGAAGTACTCAAAACAGCTACGTGGAGTGTTGTATACTAATGAGAGCTTTTATGTGAGAATTTAAACAGTTTAACTTGTACCTCAGAATAAATTAATTACTTTTTCCCTACTAGCAACTGATTACGGATCTTGAGATTAGCTGTGTATATGCATCTGGGTACATGTGCAAGTAGGTATGCATGCTATTCATACACACGCATATATATTTGTACAAGAACTGCAATAATAAATCAAGAACTGCAGCAAGAAGGGGCAGCCCTTACATTTAGCTTGCCTATGAGAATCAGGCTCCATTCAATGCTCCTACATGCAAACTCCGATGGGTCACACATTCCCCTTCACTACCACACTGGCAGCTACCAGTTCCCAGCCCTATTTAAGGAAATATCTAGTGTGCTGGGCTCCTGTCACTGGCCTTCCTCAGTCTCCCACCTAAATGCTACTGGGATATGGTCTTCCTCCTATTGGTCCTGGAGGCCAAAGAATTGTTGCTTGAATCTTGGCTAGGGTAGAAAGTAAAACGTGTGGAGGAACAGCAGCCACTTAATGTGAAGTTTTGACAGGTATTTGTTGTGCTGTCATCATTGCATGCTGGTTAGAAAACCCAGTAAGCCTTAAAAAACATCTTCAGTTTTCAAACCGCTTCTTGACAAAAGTGATAAAACAAAAATCTGCAAGTAAATTCACCTCCATGTTGCAACATGACAGTAAGAGCTGAACATAGCTCTGCATTAGATAAGTCCTAGAAAGTCTTGGTAGAGAGGAAAAGTGAGTCCCAGAAGTACCAGCAGTTGAAATATGGCTGGGAATTCTGCCATATTGAACATGTTGATGATGTACTGGTAATATGGCTGATAGATACATTGCATTGGGTCCTCACACATGTATGTTCTCACCATTTCTTTCATGCATGAACATAAATAGTTCCCATTCTGGTATATGCATGCACAAGCTTAATTTTTTTTTGCTAACCCTGGAAAACCTAAAGTAAATCTTGCCAAATTGACATCACTGGTTTAGGAAAAATAGTTGCTATTTCAAAGAATTGAAGGCCTCTCAAATGTCACGCTGCCCATTTCCTTGAACCTGCATTCATTCAGCAATCAACAAATTCAGCAAATAAATGCTTATATTAGAATCAGTTGATGAAGATGAACTGCAGGGGGCAAAAGCCCAAAGAATAGACCCTGATCCATTCATCCAAGCACTCCTCTAAGTACAGCCTTTAAAGATGTGTTCAAGAGCTTGACTGTCTCAGGACCAACTGTACAACTAGCAGAGCTTCTGTTGGCATTTGCAGCAACACAGAGATTATCAATAGTGTGCTCTGCAGGATCACTGCCACTCTTTATATCAAGGGTCAAGACATGATACCACACATTTTTAGGGAGCCAACATTAAATTC
Organism: Cyrtonyx montezumae; assembly: GCF_038088225.1. Lineage (NCBI taxonomy): Eukaryota > Metazoa > Chordata > Aves > Galliformes > Odontophoridae > Cyrtonyx > Cyrtonyx montezumae. The sequence continues at coordinate 47,451,621 of NW_027072034.1, read as the reverse complement.
AGAGAATGTGAGCAGAAAGTTGCTGTTTCATCCCGTTTATCACCAGTCTATTGCCATCAGCCTACTTTGATGCTTACAGATTTGTAGGGAAGCTAATATCCTGTGAGGTGTTGAGTGGGGCTGAGCCTATTTAAGGTCAGTTCTTTCTGCCTTCCGATCAAATTACCACTGCTGAAGGTCTCCCTTTCCGCTGCTTACTTTTTTCCTTTAGAGAGATGTATCAGTGTCAGGTAGTGATTTATCCCTGGACTGCATGAAATTTGTTCTAGTTCATAACATACCAGGATTTTGAAAATATGTATATAATACAAAGACTCAAAACAACAGCAGTAGAGCTATGACTAGTTTTGAAGAGTTTGTGTTAGGGAAATAGGAGACCAGAAATGATTTGCTTTTGCATAGTGATAAATTATGCAAAAGCAAACCGGTGATTTGGTCTTATCCGTGTTCTCTTTCTTTTAAGCTGATTATGCATATTCTCTGGAGAGGACTGATGGAAACCTTCATGTAGAATTCTGTAGCATCAATAAAACCATCAAGGAACAAACGTTTCAGAGTAAGCTCTCAATTTGCTAGAAAGCAGGGCATAAAAGTGTAGAAAAAGGACCTGGAATTGGGAAGCCTTGGATATATATACAGATGTGGGGGCAAGAGACTAGAGAGCAGCAGCACCAAAAGGGATCTGGGGGTTCCTTGCAACGTTGGCTATTCTATGATTCTTTGATTTTATGTTTATTTTCAGGTAAACCTTCTTGTTCAGAAACATCCCCAAACTTGCTGGTAAAGTCACGACTACCACCAAGTCACGGCATTAGTCATTGAAAAGCCCTTTGTTGGTTATGATGGGTTACTGTTTTATTTCCAACACACTATTAATCTTTATAGTTCTTTGTCATTTTTATCCAAACATTTCTCTTAACATCTTCTCACTAAATATCTTCTAAGTAAAACCAGCTCTGTGGTTATATTTCCTTACTCTTCCACCAAAGTAGATCTGAAATAACTCCCCAGAATTTGCTGAAATTGTAATTTCTTTCAGAAATAATTCAAAATCCATGCAGTCGTTGTAGTATGTAGTATACTGCTCTGTGATCCACTTTCCTTTGGCATTAGTGCACGATGCTTATAAAATGTTTTGAATACTGCAGCTGAAATTGAATGAATTGTAATTGACACACTCAGGCTAGAGGTGCTGGCTTGCTTTCTTGCTACTTTTGTTAATCAGTTTTTCCCTGTTTTTTCTCTTTCTAAAGAGAAGATTGATACTTCATTTGAAAAAACATTATGATCCCAGTCCAGTCTTTTTGCACTGAATTATGTATGGAGTCCCCATAATTGCAAGTATCAGTCAGTGCCTACACAAAAATCCAAGGCTAGACATGTAATGGCTTTAGGTAAACACACATTTAGTCATACAGTGGTTTTGGTAACTGAGTATGCATTTTGTATGCACAGTTGGATGAATGTTATGACAGCTTTCACAGCTAAGTTCAGTGCAGTTCTCTATATGACAAGAACATTGCTTTTCTTCTAGAATTAGCCTGAAAAGAAAGTGGCTCTTCTATTTTGGCCTTGTATTTTAAGGCACATTGTATCTCAGACAATCATAGATAACCAGAATCTTAAGAATTCTCCCTTAGTCCGACCTCCTCTGATACACTTACATGATGCTTCATAAATGTTTACCCAGTTCTTTAAATTCTTCAACCAGAGAAGTTCCACAGTCTCCTGAATTACCAATTGCAGTGCCTTACAGACCTCACTGTTAATACTGTTTTCCCACTATTGTGCAGTTCAAGTCTTTCTTGCTGTAATTTTTGCCTATGTGATCTTTCCATAGGCACTGTGACATAGGGAAAAGGAGAATTCCCCCTCTTTGCAACTAAGCAATCTGCTGGTTAGGATCATAAAAGCGTAAGAAGCTGCAAGGTCAGTAAAATAAGGATCAGACTCCCAGTTTTCATAGAAAAGTGTGTTAGTTTGACATCACTTTGTAAGGAGATGGTCGTTCTTCTCAACTGCCTTTGATTGTTAAAAATTTTAAATTACTTTAAAATACATCAGGTAAAAAGTCACAGGTAGACCTTCTTTCTGCCAAGTGTGTGACTACAAAACTCAAAGCCTTATCAGAGGCTTCCTGGATGATGGTTTGTATTTATTTCAAAAATCATTTCAAATATATTTCTTGTATTTATGTCAAGAGGCAGGAGAGGAAGATTTTTCCTTCACTGTAATAGCTTCTGGGGATTTTAGTTAAGTGACTCCCTTAGTGGGCACCACATTTAGAAGACTGATGTGAGATACTCCTGTCTATGTTTAGCCTAGTAATTGAGACAGAAGATCATAGAATGGCTTAGGTTGGAAGGGACCTTAAATATAATTCCAAACCCCCTGCCATGGGCAGAGTTGTCATCTACTAGATCAGCAAATGGGAGCCTCAGTACCCCACATCAGGGAGTCTACAACTACTAAGACCCTTCATATTTTTTCGGTGGCACTGGTTCTGACTTGGGTCCTTGGTTGGACCAACCAATGATGACCAACAACATGATTGTTCCTTCCCAGGTCTGAAACTTTATCCGCATCCTTTTCTCTTTCCATTCCCAGAGCTTTTGTTGCTTAGAGGGATTTCAGGGACAAGAGGGATGCTCCTCCTTCTGCTCCAAGCAGAGACAGGTGTCTAGTCTCCCTCACTTGAATGTTTTTACTGTTTGTCTCCTCAGAGTTAGAAGCTTGTTTAGTTTCTTCCCCTTGCAGGAACGTAGGACAAGGCTGTCAGTCTGCCCATGTCACTCCATGATACCATGCATCAATGCCTGATTGCTGGATACTTCTCAACCTGATAATTTCCTCATGCAACCTGACAACCTGCTCAAAAAATTGTAAATATGAGCGCATTTGCACTCATGATATCCCCCTCTTCCCTCAGGTCCCCGGAGGACTTGTAGATTTTTGGAATTCTCTGCAACTGAAGGTCTGGACAGCTTTGTCACTCCTTGAGAGGTCCATCTGGGTGTAGGCATCAGCAGAGAAAGGTTGTGGCCCCTGTCTGGGTTTCTGTCTCAGCCTGACCATTGTGGTGAGCGATTATCACACCATATTTCAATAGAATGTTACTTCCTGATGAGAATAAAGCAGTCCACATTATGCTCTTGTTTTCTAGACCCTCCACACAATTGCAGTAAGCTGCTTTGCTGCAGAACATGCCTGCAGTGGTGCTGATCGCCTTGGAAACTGACCATGAGATGGAGGACTATCAAGCACAAACATCTTTTCAATTAGAGATTATTGAATGCCTGTTTAGGGTGGGTAAAAGTGTACCCAGAATGGGAGGAATAATGCCTGAGAGTGAAGAGTCAAGAAAGACAAAATATGACATGTGTCAGGGTGGATGGGCAACCTGATCTAGTGGGTGACAACTCTGCCCATGTCAGGGGCACTAGAATCTTTGAGGTTTCTTTCAATCCAAGCCATACTTCATTGAGGCTATGGTTTTCATAGCTAGTGTGAATGCAAATATAAAGTGAAGGACATTTATAGTCACTCTTTTTACTGAATATACTGCAAAGATGGGAGTGGCATAATTTCAAACTTGCATTTTCCACTAACTCAAATCATTTTTGCAAGTAGCTCTCAAGTTATTTGTTGTACACTGTACGTCAAGTCACTCACATAGGTGGGAACAGCAGCCTTGCCCCTAGATGTGTTTCTTTAATCACTGGAGTGTGTATTTTCCTAGAGCAACAAGTTACCACTTCATGTATTTGTTGCTACAAGGAATATTAATATTATAATCTGTCTCCTTAGGAGAATTCTATTTTATGGCAGCAATTCAATACTGTAAAGTATTTGGTGTTAAAGGAAGTACAAGAGTTGGGGACTTCAAAGTCCTCCTCTGAAAAAAAAGCAAACATCACACTGGAAATCATCTATGTCCTCAGTTTTAAATCAAAGCAAACACACACACAAAATTAATCACACATCTGCACGTTACACAAGAGATTTAACTGAATGTATACACGCCTGTCTTTCCAGGAATTGGACCTTGCCCTATGAAGAATATATTACCAAAGTGTTCTAAGGCTAGTTTATGCAGATATTATGAGCTTATTTTACATGATGGCAGATGAATATTTACATGTACCGATATTGAGGGAGAGTTAAAATCAAATATTGCAATCTTCTGGGAAAGTCAGCAGTAAAGCACTGCTTTCAATAATCAATAAATCAACCAAGCAAATCTCCAGGGTGTTCTTACAAGAGGATACGTCATCAGGTGAAGTGAAGATTTGCCAGAAAAAACACTAAGTAAACACTTCTGCCACTTAGCAGTGCTTTGTTTTGCATTGTCAGCTGCAGATGAAAGCGCATGCATGCAGAGATCTGTTTTGCACCCCAAACAGAGACTAGTGCCTGGACCAAAGCACTCATACATTGTCCTTGTCAGCTTGGGCTGGGGAGATATCCTCTGTATTCCCTTTCTCAAACTTGTACTGTCCCATTTCCATTTTCTTTGTGCCTGCTGCATTTTGTATTTCACAGCATTTAAAACACTAGGGAAATTTTAGTGGACCCTTTTACAGGCTATCAAACAAGTATAATGGTCTTACACCTCACTGATCCACAACAACCTGTGACAATTCATGCCCCAAAAGCAGCTTTACTTCGTAATAAATGTCCAAATGAACAGCAAGAATGTGAGCTATCTACTTGCAAAAGTACCATCATTTTCTTATAAAATGTCTCAGAAAACACATACCAGAAAATAAAAAGTCTAACTAAAATATGAAGCAGAGCTTCATCACCATGAACAAAATGCATTCTGTGCTGCACTGTTTTTTTTTTTTTGTGTGTGTTTTTTTTGTTTTGCTTATACAGCAGGTCTTGTGCATTTACTAAATTTTGTTTGAATCCTAGCTTATGGATTGAGACCTAAAATCCTAGGTAGTCAGCTAACTGCCCCTAAGGGTCAAATACAGAGGCTTAGATGTACACGTTATTGCTACCTCTAGCCCCTGTCTGCTGGCGTTTATTTTCCTTTCTATGGTTGCTGAGCTTTGCCTCTGTCTCAGAGGGAATATGAATGACTCATTGTTTATCGATAAAAACTCCTTTTTCATTCTGTAATTCATCTCTCTTTTAACTTCTTCCCAGTGAATGTGGCAAGAGATCAAGGAAGCAGACATGCTACTAACATTGAGGTGCCCTTCTGAGAGCTTCCCCTTCCCAGCCAGATCTGCCAAAACTATCAGATGGACAGCGTGGACTCTGATCACGAACGTGAATTCTAGGATGAAATCTGTATGCTTTAAGCAGCTGGGTTGTGCCTGTGAGTGGTTGAAAACAACAGGGGCTTGTAGCCGTGACAGGTGCTGTATACGGGGCAGTAGTGTAGGAACCCTGGATATTGTGGGAGGTGAGCAACAGACTCAAAGCTGGAGGCAGACTATCCCCTCCCAGCAGATACAGCAGATTCCCAGGATACAGAGGATCTGGCAGCCGAACTCCCATCGCATTGCAACTGATGCCACAAGAGCTTACTGACACGTAGAAATGTAATGTTGCTGGTGATAGTGGTCACCTGAAAGGTTTTTACTGATCTTGGAGCCTTTTTGTGACTCATCAACTAACCTTACATGATGGCTTTATAGAGTTGGCATTTATCAGTGTATACTTGTTCTACCTTTTCATTCTGCTTTATCTAATTCTTGTACAGGAGATAGAAGGCCTCCCTTCCACGACCTTTTCCTTTTCCTTGTCTTACACCCATTAGCTGCTAACTGCCCTCATCAGAAAAGGCTAATTTCTTTATATTGGCAAGACCAGGGCCTCATGAAATCAAAGGTGGAACTCTCATTGAGAGTTGGAGTAAAAGTGGCTCCTTTTAATCAAAGGACTTGAGGAGAAAAACAAAACAGAAGGCAGAGACAGTAAGTTCAACCTATGGCAAACTCCAAAAAGATGAAAAGCTGACAAAGAGCTCCAATCTTCCTAGATATTCATGCATCCAGAATGACATAGCTGCTCTCAGAACCGAAGCCTGTTATAGTTACCACCCTCTCAATAAGTACCGATCTAATTATAATGCTTTCTTCAAATCTGGAGTGTGTGGGCACAGGGCTACTTCACTATTGGCTGCAATACGACTTTATTTTCAGTGACTGGTATTCATTGGTCACTGCACAAATTTCCTTCCGAAGTCATAATTTCTGAAACGTGGCACTTTTCATTAAGATGACAAATGCTGGCATTTGGCGGGATGTCGTATTGATTGCATCAAGCTCTGAAATAACGGCCAGCAGCAGAACAATACAGAAGCCAACAGTGCTGGGCTGGATCCGGCTGCTTTCCTAGGGCTTGTTTTCATTCTCCAGTGTATTTCTGACTTACTGTGAATAAAGTCACTTAACATGCTGATTTGCTGAACTATCAATCAAGTGAACTGTTAAAGGCAGAGATGGGGCCAAATGACATAAACAAAAAAAACCCAACAACATACCATTCTGAATGACAGAGGCAATTCTCCACCTGCAAGGATTTTATTACCTACTACTGCAACAGTGGGTTCAGGCATTGAACAGTTTCCACAGAATGAAAGAAGGGGTTGGAGACCTTTCTGCAAACATACACCACAGTGAAACACACATTTTGCAGTCCTGACTCTTTTAATTGCTAGTGAATCTGGACATTTTTAAATTTCTCACAGTTCACTTAAACTGGACCCAAAATCTCAGGTTCTGATGAGGAATCCAAATAGCCATGTTCTGATAAACTTGTCCCTGCAGAACTCTATGAGAGTCCACTCTTCTCTGTACAAAATGAGAGATCATCCTCTATGCTCAAATGTATTTACTATCAAGGAAGATATGAGCAATTAAGTTGCCTTCTGCTCAAGACTGCTAGAACAAAGAGAAATAGCTGTGGTGCCCCACGCGATGCCAGTAGCCAGTTTGTTCCCTTGCCTGACTGTTTTTCATCCAACTTTTTCTTGCTTCCTAACAAATGACTATAACATACATATATACGTTTGTATATGTTTGAGCTCTAAAGGTAGAAAATACTGCTGGAAGAAAGATGATTTTTTTTTTAAATGATCAAAATGGTCTTTTTTAACAAAAGCTTCTCGCAGTGCTGTTGAGATTTCAGAAAATAAGCCTTTTTTTTTTTTTAGGGAAGATGTATCACCTTCTGGACTGAGTTTCTAAATGATGGTTTTTGTACTGTTGAAAGTAACTGATCTTTGTCATCATCTAATGAGTGTCATCTCCTATAGAAAGCTTTTTGAGATTCATTTATGAAGAGTGCCACCTAAGAAACTGATATTGATTTTTATTTATTAACTTTGTTTATGCATTTCTGGAAGTTATAACTCTTTTATTACCTCTAGACTGAATGGCTAGGCATATCAGTATATTGCTATGGCTCTTATTTTCCATACATCTCTTACTTCTGTTGCTCTCCTCTGAATTCTTGTCACTTTCCTCTTTTTTGCCTTTCATTTTCTCGTAGTGCTCCAAGACTTATATTTTGTAGAATAAGGTAATTATCTTGCATAGAAATAGATGAACACCAAGTTTAAGAATGAAAGGAAGAAGAAAAAAAAAAAGTGAAGGTAACAAAAAACACGTAGAACTCTGAAATGGACCACCCCTTACCTGCCACTAATTCTTGTTGACTGATTACTTCTCTAAAATTTCCACTTGCATTGTTACTGAAGTAAGTAATATCAAGAGAAACGGGGTAGGTAGATGATGGTGTTTTCACCATTGTGAACCACATCACTCCATCTAAGACAGAATGAAGAAAGAGATTTGCCTCTGTAAGAGCCCTGTTCTGTGTTGTGTGCCCTCCGAGCATAGCCAGTGTTTACATTTGATTCTTTCTCCACTCTCTGTGTTTTGATGGTGGAGCCACATGACCACAGAGGCACTTGGTACCCCTGGGAACTCTGCCACCAACCCTAGCACAAAAGGTAGCCACTATAAATGGCAGAGTGGCTCAGTGCAGCCCAGCTGTATGTGGACTGCTGAGTCACGATCTGAACCACTGATAGAGCACCTGAAGGAAAAACCCAGTCGACCCTAGGAGCACAGGTGAAGGCAATTCACCTGTGTGACCAGAAGGGGTGGAGCTCCACCCCTCTTAGACCTCATTTAAGGGCTGACTATTACCTCCTTTGATCTCTCCTTTGGAGTTTGTTCTCTGTGAGCCTGGATTGTTGGAGACAGGTGAACATTCATTTTTTTTTCCCTTTTGTAGCATCATTTTGTTTGTGCTCGTCCCTTTGCCTTTATGCCAGCTCTCCTGGCAGCTGGAAAGACTTGGGAATGGGGAGAAGATGAGTTGCAATAGAAAAAAATACCTCTGAAGCACAGCCTTTGTGCTAGTACTTAGTCTGTGTCACTTGTAGAAAAAAAAAAAAGGCGAGGGATGAAATCTGACATGCTTTTAATGCAAAATTACAAATCAACTTCTTTTCAAATTCCGAAAAAGCTTTCTGAATACTTTGTGGATATGAGTCTCTGTTTAGATAATTACTTTCCTAGAAAATAAATTTTTATATTCAGCAACTGTGAATATTCATATGAAAATATGGCCAAATTGCCTTTTGTGCTCTCCAGCAGTAAGTGGAGAGATACTATACAGTTAGTACTCCTTTCCCTATATGTGGTCACAGGAACAAAAGCCAATGGTGAAGAGACACAGACTTCAGCTGATCTAGACTGGCTTCCAGGAGAGTAGATGCCATGTCAGCAGCTGTATTCCAGTCTTGACACAGATATGTTGTCTTACCTGGACCCCAGCCTTTTGCATCACAGTGCTAATGGGAACCTTTACTGGGCCAGCTGGTTTTGAGACTTCAAATGCAGACAAACCTGGGACAGTAAAATAGCACAATGACATCATTTTGTCCTTCAAAACTGTTCTTCAATGACAAGCCCTGCCCAGGCACAGCAGTCACCGTTCTTGCCTAAAGCTGCAGTGGGCCATGCTTAATTTCATGTAGATACCTGGAGAAATAGGTATTGAGCCTTAGCCACACTGCTGTGCAAGAACAACATTTTTCTATTGAAATAGGTCAGTTCTCTGACAGGATTAGCATCCTGCTTAATCCCTGGACAGAAAGCTAATTGGATTGTCCAGATACAAGATGCTATCTCTTATATTCTTAGAAGTAATTGCAGAATTACAACTTTTGTATAGATTTAGCTGTATTCTCCACCCTCACTCTCTGTTAAAAGAATTCAATTCTATTTTAGGAGATAACCTTGAAAGAATGAGGAAGGTATACACTTTGCCTCTATCTTAATAAAAGCCTTATACAAAAGTTTAATTAAGAGAGAGAAAATAACCAGGAACTATCACAATACTTAAAGCAAAACAGACCTGGTGTAAGTGAAGTAAGATCCACAAATGTGGTTCAAAACGTTCCCTTGCAGAGGCAGAGCAGCATTTCCCACTGGAGCATGAGAAAAGACCTACAGTAGCTGCTTTCCACTTTCCAGTTATGATGGCAATTCCTACCCGCAGCTTTCCCTTCTTGGATCTTGGCTCATGAGGCTAAGAAAATTTCTTTCCAGTTTTTATTTTCTTTGGACTCGCTGCATTTGCTTTCATTTCTTGTGGTGTTGTGCTGCAAGGTGTTTGCTGTTGGATATTCCTTGGTGATTTAAACACCTGCCATTTCCTCTAGTTCATCTCATAGCTTTTTTGTTGCATTAGCATAAAGGAAGGTAAAGCTCTTAAACCTGCCATGTTTTACTGGGGACACATTTTCCTCTGTACACTGTCATAGCAAAGGAAAAGGTGGGAGGAAGTAAAGAATGAAGAAACTGAACTTTCCTGATCTGATAATATCTGTTTTCTGTGATAAATACTGCGTGCACTGGTCTCTTCACACATATGTGCATTAAGCCTCCCCACCGCAATATGTTTAACTGTACAAATCTCACAAAAATTGTTCAGAAATATTATATTCAAGATATTTCAGAGCTTGAAAAGAGATGCAGCATCTTGTTCATTCACAGATGCATCTTTCTCTTGATCTTAAGTTTTCAGTAGGTAAGAGGGCTTACTGAAGGAGTTCTAAGAAACAGTTCTTTGTCACTTCATGCATCCCCTTCATGGGGATGGTTTTGAGGCATCTGTATATAATTGTAGGTCTAGTCAATTGTTGGTTCTTCTTTCCAGATTTTTAAATTTGAACTTAGAAATTCCTGTTGCTAGGGTATATTTATATTTTGAGTCCAACAGTACTATGGTCACATCTTTGTGCAGCACTGAGCATAATGAGAAGATATTGCTGAGATTCCTACATGCTGTTACAACAATGCAAGTCTGTTTTTGAGATTCCTAGATGTTGCTACAATAGGAGTAATGAGTGGAAAAAACCCTCATATTTATCTTCAGCTGTCAGAGTAGCTTGAAAATGGAGCTGTCTACTGGAAGGCATCTTTTTTCTCAAACCAGATTTTTTTTCTGTTTTAAGGGAGAAGTTTTAAAAGCAACAAAATATTCCCAGGATAATTCACACACAGATGACTGAATAATTCATCATGAATAATATATTTAGATTTTGCCTCTCTCTTCGTAAGGAGATTAGGATATTCTAAGATACATTCATTATTCAGCCTAATACTGAGCTTTCTCATCCCCCCCTTCCCCCAATGGGCTCAATTCTGTCACCTTTACTCAAGTCGAGTAATGTTTTCTGTGGGGAATCATGCTGATTTTAGTGGCAATTCCTGCACAGCATGATATGAGAGACAGCATCTGGACTTAAGTGAATAGGTTAGAAGCATTTGTGAATATTTGATGGCTGTACTTTGAAGCTCCTCCTGCACAGGATTGCTATGCAAATCCTAGGAGGTAGTTTTGTTAGCTCTCATAATTAACCATCGCAACCCCAATTTATTAAACATACAATTCAAATTCTGATTGCAGCTGAAAGGCAAGCTAATATCTTGCTTTCCATGAGCAGTGGAGCTTAGATTTGAATACCTTGCTGTTTACAGAAAGTGAACACAAAAAATCAAGAGTGAAGGCTAAAAGACATATGCTTGCATGTGCAGTCATTCAGAATCTTTTGTTACTGGTGTTGTCTGGAGATTGCCCATAGGCATTTTTTTCAGCATTGGAACTATGCATTAACTCTCTTCACCTTCCTATTCCTTGTGACTGCAGATCTTTCTGGCAAATATTTTTAATATAGGCTTGGTCTATACTGGGCAAAATGAAGCATGCTTCTTGGCTTCCAGCAGCAGAGCCTGAAGGCAGAGCTGCAAGTGCAGATCATGATGTAGCTCTACTGCACTATGATCTCCAAGATGCTCTGCAGCTACAAATGCTAGTGGCTCTGTTTGCTGGTGTTTCCTGCTCTGTAGCCCTCCATGCTCCCAGCTCACATCCTGTTCCTCTCAGCTAATGCTGCAGTAACAATTTCAGTTCTGTCTTGCTGCCCTTGGCAAGAGTTGGTTTAGGATGGGGAGATGGCTCCCCATTCCTCCCTGGGACTTACTGCCTTCTATGCAGGAGGTCCCTGGGAGGGTCTCAGATGAGGAACCCAAGTTACCCAGGAATTTGTGTTGCTGGCAGGCAGACAAAGGGAAAGACCTTTGAAGACCCTTCTCAGAAACCATGTTTTGGTTGACAGTTCTGTGTTTTACAGCTAAAACTTTTGGGCTGAACTGAGTAGTCTGTCTTGCTGAAAGAACGTTGTTTTCCTAAAAGTCATACCATCTCTTTCAGTGATTGGGTCAGAAAATCCTTTAAGACTCTAACAAGATTTCTCATCCTGATACAAGTTATAACGCTATTGTTAAGCTTGCTAGTTTTCACTGATAGATACCCCTACCCTACAAATTTTCTTTTCTTAACAGAAAGAGCTGTGTCTCTGAACTACGATGATAAGGAAATTCTGCCGACTCTTGGTACCAAGCAAATAGGCAGTCATGCTTGGAATCAGCCACTGAATATGTAACATACTTCTAGGAAACTTCTGCACATGAAACATACTCAGAGAAACCTCTGCATAGGTTTATATGTAAATAAAGCTTTATCTGTAAATAAGCTGAAGATCTTTTGTGTATGCCATGCATGATTACCCCCAAGCACCCACTGCTGCTATTAAAGAATGTTTAAGACTCAGGTTGGAGTCTTTGTTAGAAAGTAGAGAATTTCCTGATCAACCTTTTTACAGTATCAATCCTTCCTACATTAAATACTAGGACTACCTGAGAGGTAGTCCTAGCCTGAGAGGTAGTCCTATCAATACACCTATTTGCAGCAGATATGCTTGCAGTGTCTGCACTAGAAGGTGGCTGTATGGTTCCACTAAAGCAAAAGGCAGCCTTGAGTTGGCATGTGTTGAGTACTTTGAACCCAGTCCAACACTTAATTTGATGGACAGGATTGGAATAAGGCAGTTTAGTCTGTGACAGTAAAACAAATACAAATAATCTCCTGGCTCCCTAATGGTGTTTACAAGAGCATTAAAATGATTTCCTGCTAATGATACATGGTTGTATGGGCTGCAGCACTACATCATCAGGGTAATGCTACTGCCACTGAGGTGTAGATGTGGAGATATCCAAAATGAAATGCTAGTAGAAGAACTGGACAGTGCCCAATACCAGGAATGGCAATCACCAAAACAGAGTCAAAATGTTGTCGTACTCTCAAGGAGAGAGAAATGCATGAAGTGTGCTTTCATGTTGACACTGACTTGATGCTTTTGCAACTTGTTTGTTACTGTTTACTCTGCAGAGATAAACCTACTTTTAAATGCATCTCTTTTCTGAATGGCCTAAGAAACTTACTCCAACTCATGATCCTCATTTCTAGTGTTAATCTATAACGTGCTTTGTTTACAGAAGTGCTCTTATAATGCACACTTAGGTTCAGGAGGATATTACAGATTTACTAATTTTGGCTTGATACAGTGCTAATGATGAAAGTTTAAAGCTTCTTTTTCTATAACACAGCAAAGCAATGTTCAGAAGTAGCATGCACAGATTTTGCATAAATGCTGTCTCAGGAAGTAGAGAAATTGTGTGAACCCTCTGGGCCTTTGCTCTGCTATAATTCAGGCTCTCATGTGACAGCAATGCCCTTTCTCCCCTCTGACACCAGCACTCATCTGGCTCAGTGGGAACACAGAAGCCCCTATTTCCATTTGCCCGGGACAGAAGCTGTGTTAACCTTGCAAATGCAGTGAATGTCAAATTGGTAAAATGCTGACTTGCTTGTATCTTTCTTTTCAGTCTATTTATGCCATGGCAGTATGTTAAAGAGCACTGTAAACCACTTATGATTTGACCCATTCAGTGCAAACGAAGCAAAATCTGTGGACAACACAAACCATAATTCCAAATGTCAATAGGTTGCAGATTGCTCTGGGAGTACTTTTAATGAAAGATGAACAACAGACTCTTATCAATAATCTACTTATTAATTATATTAATAGTACTGAGCCCTGCACCTCATAAATACCAGTGGATGTTATGATACTGGCTTTCCTATGGGTACTTGATGGGTTATAAATTACTTTAAATTATCATTAGACATTAAGTTTCAGTGGGGCTGTACTAAAAAGCCCTTTCAATGATGTCTCTATGACAAATCAGCAAGGCAAGGATTAAAGTATCATGTCCTTAAGAGTTGTTATAAAGCTAGGGCATTCATACTACCTAAAAAAAGGGCAAATGGTCAGACTGGCTAGGAATAGGAGATTTCATAATTTAGGATTCCCCTTGTCTTTAACTTTCCTGCTTTGGGATTTGTAATAAGCATAACTTCATTTATGTTTATGACAAGGGGGGAAATATTTAAAAGGATGATTTGTCACAAAGCCACTGGACTTAAAGGAAATTTAGCAGTGAAGCAAGTAGAAAATAATTACAGTTTGTAAAGATGATTTTCTCTTTGTGTTCATCTGAAGCTTGTTTTCAATGATGTCACCCATCAAGATACTACTTCTCTTGGTGCATTTCTCATGGTCAGATGGCCATGTGCAGTGACTAGGTGGCTTCACTGGGTTTGCAATGCTGTTTTTGTCACTGTCCTGTGCATGCCAGGAGGCAGCCAGCAGCCCATGGTGACACTGGGTTCGCTGGGGTCAGCAGCAGAAACATCTATAAATGCTACTACTTCTCAGACTTCCATATCCCTGCATTCGATCTATTAAACAAATATCCACACAGAGGTTAAAAAAAAAAAAGTCTGCTATTACCAAGGAATGTAATTTTGAGTTCTGTGCTTTCTTACTGCTGGTAATAGCCAAAATTAAGAACAGTTCCTGGATTCTACCTCCCCTGTCTGCTCCAATTTGTTCCTTGAATATGTGAATATGCACTGTGTTGGGCTGCTGCAGCTCATGTTCCTCTTGCCCTGACCCGCCCCATGCATTAACTGATCACCAGGATTAATGCATTCTTGAAAGGTAAGCAACAGAAGCCTGCCTCCTTGACAGCTGGGGACAAACTCATAATAAATACATAAAAATAAACATAAATAGTTAGAGCCACAGCAGATTGTGATGGCAGTAAAGAAGGGTTTGCTTGATGCTTTATGAAAATTAAAGCTCTATCTTCTTTCACTGTCATCATTAGAGAGCTCCATTAATCTGCTCTCTGAATGTGGTTATCACTTCTGTAAACACAAAATATGCTGCTTTAACTACAAGCCCCCTCCCCCAGCTTAGTGCCATTGAAAATAATTGCAGTGAAAGTGCAGAGTCGGATGACAACAGAGCATAAATTCAGCAGCTGCTATGATGGAAGGAGGAAAGCTGTTTCCAACTGCCTTTCTCCAGATCAGTTGCTCTTCATCTGGCACCTGGCTGGTGAAGGAAACAGAATCATATGTGGTCAAGTAGAGTGGAAAATCAATGTGCATAGGTCTTACTGGCCCTCCCATTTGCTTTCTATGGGATGTGCCAGAGATGACTGATGTGAAACTGGCAAAGGCTCTGTGCAGTAGTATAGTGTTATATGAAAGTTCTTGAAATATGGATTAAAAACTATATAGAAATATGAAATGAATGACCAATTATAATTGTTTGGCTAGCAATAAAGTAACTAGAATGATGTATACTAAATTTCATCCCACCATCTTAAATATATATCCATACAGCAAAGTGGCAAATCCAACGCTAATATTGTGCAATGGAGTTGCCATCTCTGGGAGTTTGCTGAATCTCATCATGGTAACATCCAGCTGTCCTCTATGCTAGATGAAGACCTTATTGCTCTCTGTGACTGCCTGAAGGGAGGTTGTAGTGAGCTGGGGATTGCACTCTTCTCTTGTGTAACTAGTGATAGGATAAGAGGGAATGGCTTCAAGTTGTGCCAGAGGAAATTCAGGCTGAATGTTAGGAAATACCAGTTCTCTGGAAGAGTGGTCAGGTGCTGGAATGGGCTGCCCAGGGGAGGTGGTGGAGTCACTGACCCCGGAGGTATTTAAGGAATGTTTTATAAGTTGTGTTGAGGGACATGGTTTAGTGGGAATGATTGGCGTGAGGTGGATGGTTGGACTGGATGATCTTGTAGATCTTTTCCAATCTTGGTGATTCTATGATTCTAAGTTATTTTTTGGTTCCAGATGAGTTCTTGAGGGACAACTGGATACTTCAGGCTTCTGTGAGGCAAAATGTTTAGAAATGATGTATGAATGTGCTATGCTTGTTGATTTTTCACCTAGCTTTGGTCTTAGTTTGTAAGTGTTAGACGTAGTACTCTCTTCCCTATGAGCTCCTCGTGCTTCTCTGACAGCAAGCAATGAGAATATGGCTGGTGTAACTGTCTAGTTCTGAGTTTCTCTTCCATGGCAAAATAGAATCCTGCCCAGTTGACACTGCGGTTGCAATTCCTTGTAGCCATGGAAGAAACTAGTGGGGGAAACATGATGGGATAGGGATTTGATTTAGTAGTTTAGTGGGTAAGGATGGTGATAGGAGGATGGTTGGACTAGATGATCCTGTAGGTCCTTTCCAACCTAATGTATCTATGAATCTATGGAGAGGAAGTGACTTTACTGGAATGATTTAGAAGTCCTTGCCTCTGGGCCAGTTTCTTTCCGTGGTTAAGTAACTATCTTCTGGGATAAAATCAGGTCAGAGATTGAAAGAGGCAAAATGAGGAATAAAATTATCTTTTCTTGACTTACTATACCTCTTTGACCACTCTGGCAAAAATGAACAATTGACAGCAGATTTAGTTACAGATTTAGTCTTTGATCTGTTTACAAATTAAGTCCTCTATTGATTGTTTCAAACCAGGTGCTCTGACATTTTTTCCCTGTGACCTGGGTAAGATCTTATGGTAGAGATTGAACTGGATAAATGAACAATCTTCTCCTTCAGTATCTTCTGGGTTTGCTCCCTGGACTGCTCTTTGTAGACAGGCAATTCAGTGCAGAGAAGGGGCTGCTGGACTTTACTTGTCTGATGGACCAATTCCACTGTCTGTATGGTAAGCAGTACAAAACCTGATGGGCTGGCTTGAGATTGTCTTCAGAGGATGACATTTAAGACAAGGTTATAGGTAAGTGTGCAAGGAGAAATCGTGTCGTGTGCTTTCCCTTGTTTCATGTTGTTCATTTTTTGGTCCCATTTTTGTTGCTTTTTTTGGTATAGGTGGGGGGCTTGCAATCCATACCCCCCAAAACCCCCCCCAAACCAACAGGTTAAGTGGCAAGAACACACCAAAATTTGCTTGTATCTCTTCTAAAGCTATGGAAAGCATGAATAAGCCAGTGCAGGTGGAAAGCTCCTGAGGTGGGCTGTGATAACTTTCTATGGAGAGCAAGGAAAGGCTTGATAACTAGCTGGTCCTTTGTTTGCTCCAGGAATAGTGCAACTACATGCTGTCCCTTCCCTTGGGCAGATGGTGATTTGGATGATAATCTTGCAGTCAGTCCCTCCTGCTTAGCTTTTTCGCACCATAACCAGGAAGTATTTTCCATGTGTTTATGCTGATCTTATTTCTAAAGCTACGGAAAGCAGGGCTGCGTTGAGGTGAGCCATTCAGATTTCATCTAAAAGCTTAAAAATAGCACTGTAAAGAGGAACTTGGAATAGCTATCTCTGTCTACTGTGTACTTTGCATTTCCTTTCACCCTGCAGCCCAGCCTATCATGCTCATGTGGTGTTATGGTCGCCATAGCATATGTCAGGTACTGGACCACTGCCACTCTTTTCCAACGAAGCAGCACACAGTTACTGCATATAGCCCTTCTGATAAAATCTTGTGTGTTTTTGTGCTGTGACTCAGTAAACAGTATCCTTCTTGCAGGGAAAAGATGAAAGAGCACCTGAGATAAATGATTAAAATAGCTAAATCTTGTGATGTTCTGTAGGTACCTTGAAAAAAATGCATCAGAGTTGATGCTTTTGCTGCATGTGAGCAAAAATGGCAGACACAAATTTTTATCACTAGGTAGATTTTAGAAGGTCACCTGTCATCCAAGCATCAGCCACAAAGAAATTAGCATCTTAGAAACTACCAGTAATTCTTTTCATACTCCTCCTAATGTTGATTTAACTTCTGGTCCTTCCCAGTGAGTTCAGGTGAGGTGACAAACTGAGACCTTAAGTAGTCACCATTTCTCTGGCATTTCAGGAGAGTCATGGTCAAAGTTTAAAAAAAAAAAAAATCCCCAGGGCTCCTTGTGTCTTTTGTACTTCAGAACTAAACTGTCAGGTATTTCTGCAAATGAATAGTACCCATTGTCATTTCAGTGAACTACTGAGAGTACTTAGAATTACTTTTTTTTTTTTTTTGTGAAGCAATAGTGATCAGCAGTAAATTGCAAGAGGGAAGACAGGCAGTTTTATGTTCTGAAAAGATAACATTCTTTAACCTCCACAAAGATTTTATAATCATCAGGTAGACACATCTGTAATCTGTTGACCTCACTCAGAGCTGTTTAGGTAACTGCAGATATGTTTATAAGACTTAAGATAAAATATCTGAAAGTCATGTTATACTGAATCTAGGGTAATGATATTGAAGTCTATTACCTCTGGAAGATCGAAAAGGCCAATACTGCAGTACAATTGATTAAAGCAGCAGCAATTGTAGTAATAGTATAAAATGCTTCCCTTTCTGACATCATTACTTGAGTTCTCAGAGAAAAGGGGTTGTAACTGCCCTTATACCCTGTGAAAACCACTCCACTTTCTCAGGATTACTTATAAAATTGTACCTTTTTTTCCTCAGGAGTACTTATTAACCTGTATCTTATTAAACTGTACTTAATAAATGGTATCTTCCATGTTGTATGTGAGAGACATTACATAATTATGCAAAAAAATAAAAGGAAATTGGATTACTGATACTTTATCAGTGCACATGCAGTGTGTAGTATATGTTTTTCTCATCCACGAGAGTGCTTTTAGACCTGCTAAAACAAGGGAAATATGTAAGAAAATGCCTTGCAGGTCAATGGGTGGGGGGACTGAAGATCTAATAGACTCTGAAGAATAATACCTGTGGTGTATCTTGACATAGAAACTCTGGAGCATTCAGCACATGCACTGAGTTCCCTATTTTTGATCTGAGTCTGATGCTTTATTGTAGTTTTTAATGCTGATGTGGCAAAATGACCTCAGAATGTATAAAGCTATAGCAACTGCCCCAGGAAGATGTATCTGGAGACAAACAGACCTTATCTCTGCTGATTCTACTTCACTTCTTCCCCTCCAAGCTACTGATGGTTGTCATTCTACCAGCAGGTTTTGTGTTGGGTAGAGTTTCATAAGTGAAACAAGCCCAGCTGTATACAACAGCAGAACATATGCTGAAACCTGGAGTGATTTTGTTGGGATAAGTTAATGCTACCCATTGTCTGCTGATTACTTCTTGGATCAAGAGGTCTGTGGGGCAGAAAATGCTATCATGGAATTATCAAATATCTTGAGTTGGAAGGGATCCACAAGGATCATTGAGTGCCTGCAGTACTGACTGGTGGCTTATGTAGGGGCTATGCTGGTTTGTCTCTTCAGGTCAAGTTGGATCGAGATCAAAGGTACCTTTTGGTGAGATTTCTGCTGAAAACTGCTGCGCTCCTGAAATAAACTTTCTCTTTAGTGGAGCCTGCGTTTCTGAAAGAAACATGTAAGTGTTGTGAATGATGGCTTGTATGTCATTATTGTCAGCATGCCTTAGATTCCATAAAATCAGACACATTTATTTCCTTGCTGACACCTTCTAAACACACGCAGTCGTGCTGCTTTTGCTTTTCTTTTTTAAGCAAGCAATGCACAAAACTGCTTCAAACACCTTCTTGTGTGGGAATTGTTAATTTCCAGTGTTTAAAGAAAATTCAGTGTAGCAAGTAAATGGTGTGAAATTGTCCAATTATTGTTTACTTTCATCATAAAGCACTACTTCAGTTTACAGCCTGAATGCTAAAGATCTGGAAGTTAAGCAGCCCCACAGGAACTCCCCCCTGACAAACGAGGCCCATCCTTTCTGCTATGAAGGATTTTGGTGCAGGACAGAAGCGCTGCACAAAGGACTCAGTGTGGAGGTGAGCGTGCACAGGCAGGCACTGCAGCCCACTGTAACCGCAGTGAGCCCAAGGTGCCTGCAGTTCGGCTTTCACGTTTCAAAGCCCAGCTTGTGGCATGGCTGCTTTAATGCACAGCCTCTGACATATTCTGGGAATTGAGAAGGTATTACCTCCAAGGAAAACAGTTTCAGAGCTGAAGGGAACGGAGGTGATTTTTCAGTGGCATTGCAATTTCACCTGCTGTATTTTTGGGACACCAATGTGCTCTTGTGCGCTGGGTGGGGGAATTGCATCTGAGCGTATCTCTATACATTAATCACAGCCCTTGGCAGCCTGCAAGCCTTTATTACCAAACAAAGAAATTCCCCACAGAAAGCAGGACCGTGCTATCCATTTGTTCAGATAAAATCTGCTTACGATAATTTTTCTACCTGCCCCATCGATCCGTGGCTAGGAGAGCTAGATACGGCTGCCTATACAACACGGTACGCACAAACTGCAGAAGCTGGCAGCTCCAACCTGAACGGCGATTTCTCTTTTTGAAACAGATTAACAGACGAGTGGCGTTTGTGTCCAAAAGAAGGAGAAATCTATATTAAACAAAAGCAAATCCCGCATAGAAAAACCTCGCTCACCCCATCCCCGGCTGCGGGCATACCCTCCATTTTCCCCTCAGCCCCTCCCAGCAGCCGCTGCCGAGGAGACCCCGGGGTTTCCCTAGCAACAGGTGGGAGCTGCGCGGCGCCGGGGCTTCCCCAGCGGCGCTCCCCGCACGCCGGCGGCGGGCCCGGGGCCACCCGGCTGGGCAAGGCCGGGGCGCGCGGCCTCCTCCGCCCTATGGAGCACGCTGGGCAAGGAGCTGTCCCCAACCCCACCCCGGCCCGCAGCGGGAAGGTAAGGGGCGTGCTGCCGGCGGGGTGGGGGTGGGGGGGAGGAGCGGAGGGGACCGCGGGCACCTTCCGCTGGGTTTCCAATAGCAACGTAACGCCTTCCTTACGGCTTCCCCTTCCTCTTTCCTCCGAATGGCAAACCTACAGCACGAGGAGGGGGACACAAATACGTGTTCCCGGGAAAAAATAAATAAATAAATAAATAAAAGAAGGAAATCTTTACAGAAATAAATGAGAAAATATATCTTTAAGAACGATATTTAAAAATACATTTTCCTAATTTGAAATTTGCCTGTTTGTATGCATGCTGCTGAAGTTGAATGTCAGGTTTTCTTTCCAGTAAAAGTCCTCAAGAAAAAGAGGCTGTTGGGTGACCTCAGGCACAACAGCAGCAACTAGGCTGCAGACATCCACGCTGGCCTTGAATTTCAATTAACAGGAGGGTTTATCCACTACATTTGTCTTGCAGACAAGATTTTTGTGCTACACTGCGTCCCTGTGTTTGCTGAAAAAGGGGCACAAAGCTCTCATAGTTTTATTAAAATCAGTGGCTGTTTCTGGCTGTGTGGCTACAGAGATGTTTCCTGATAATATAAAAATCAGTTCAAAAGGGAAGTAATGCGTTACCTTGCATTGTTCCCCACAATAACTTTGGGTGTGATAACCTGATATCAACATTTCTATCATGCCCTCTGTGGAGTTAGGTGTAGTTGTTGTGTTTCCAAAAATAGCTAGTCCTCAAGCATGTCTGATGTCTGCAATATGGAGGGCATTTCTGTACTATACACGGCCTTTTCTGCTGGATGTTTTGCCTTGAAATTGTCACAGGCTTTTCTTCTGCCTTTATCTCTCTTAGAGCTTTGCTTCATTCTGCAAAGCAGATGCACGCTTACAACCAGAGAGAGAGAACCCTGTAATCAGGAAGTAGACAGCAATAGTTTGATGCCAGAGAAATAAAAAATGTTCTGAGGTTTGAAATAAGGAAAATTATCACTTATATGGCTTCTGGCAAAACTCTGTGACTAAGTTCCCAGAGAAATCTATCTGCTAAATAATGAACCAGTATCTCTTTAATCCCTTCTCACAATCGCTTCCTTTTATTTTTATTTTTTTATTTTTCAGTGACTTATAATATTTTGGCATTATCAGAATTGCTGATAAGAATTAGGCTTTCTTAATGTGGGAATGTCTTTGCAAAGAGAGCATCCAAGAGCTGGGCAAAGCCCGGGAGAAGCATGCTTTGGTGGGAGCTTGGGCACTCGGGCCATTCCAGAAGGAACAGAGTGGTTTGCCTTGTGCTTAGCCTCAGGCATGGACGTGTCTTACTCCTTCCTTCTGTCAAAAAAGAAGCTTTAGAGGCTTAAACATAAACTCAAATGGATGCTAATAAGACTGTTCTGACTTTGTGCATTTCAAAATGTACATGCCATGTTTCAGTCTTGTGCCTTCTGGGTGTATCTAATTAGGCTGGAGGGCCTCCAGTTTAAGATTACCTATGTTGCTTGGTGCCCAATTTCTTTATATGACTTTGGCAATAAAACAAATTACCGTGGGTTTGTGTGCAAGCAAATTAGGAACAGATGTAAGCATTCTTGTAAGCCCTATTCCTGCTTTCTCAGCACTGATTGAATTCTATTGTCGTTTGGTTCTCTCTCCATAGAATGATAAGTATGCTGATTATGGCATATATGTAACTAAGGGTGCTCTGTAAGATGCAACACTTTTAAATACTTTATAATTTCTTGATTTTTTTTTTCCTAAGGGAGAAGCAGAAACAGTATGGCTTCAAGAAAAGCTTCCCAGTTCCAGATCCAAGTAATGAAAGAGAGGAAAGAACCCTGAGCTGAACTATGCATAGCACAGCAACAAGTGTTTTGGCTTTGTTTAGGTGTTCTTACCAGCTTATGAATGAGAATGAAGGAAATCACAGTATTTAGCACTTGAATTGGCATTCAACACTATGAAGTATTTTTCCACTGGTTAGGGTTACTATTTATTACTACTAGGAAAAAAAAAAAAAGGCCCCTGTGCATTGTAGAAGAATTATGAAAGGACTGCGATGGTTGTTTCCTTGGCCATTTCTAAGGAAATAAACTAGCTTAATTCTCTGGTTTGTTGTTTATATGCCAACTTTTTGAACACTAGGTGCATTCTTAGGTTATTATATCGGGTACTGTCAAGCCAAAGCTTGAAGTGAAATCTTAATTCCAGTCATTGGGATGGCAAACTTTACTGAAAATGGTTTCATCTTGGATGTCAGATACATATTGGATACATATTCAAAGGTAGATGTCACCTTATATGAACCCTAAAAATATTTAGAAGTAGGTGTTAGAATGTGATTTGAGAAATGCTAGATGGCAGGGATGATACTCGAGCATTAAAGTACTCTTCTAAATGAATTAAGCCATTTTTCAGAATGATAGAAGATATCTACAAATCTTTTTGTCCTTGGCATCCTGCACTTTTACATAACTGAATGTTGATTTTAAGTGCCTAACTTCAGACATTAGTGGATGAATCTTTTAGATTAATAACTACAAAGATAATGCACTCCAGAAAACACCAGCTCTCATAGTTTTGGAATATTAGAGTTACAGATTGGAAATACTGCATTTGAAAACTGAATTCTTCATGACTTCATTAGGAGAGCCTAATAACCATTTTCTGACACCCAGTCTTCTTTTAGTATGGTTCCTAGGATCCCTTAACAGCTCCTTCTGTGACAGCTCTTCAGAAATGTTCTGATGCTGTGAAAGTAAGAAACGGTGTACCGCGAAAAGTGTCTTCTACCTGTTCATCTCTCAGGTTTTTACTTGTGACTGAGCAAATACATGGGATGAAATACATCAACCGTGTTACCAAATTCTTAGATTTAGATCATAGACGTAGACATTAACTGAACGATTCCACTCTAAATATTCTAAAATACTCTAAAAAATTGAACACCTCATATTTATAAGGCTTGGAGCGATAGCTGGCTCCTAACAAATTCCTAGCACTGCATGTATTTTGAAAAAGGAAAAAAAAAAAGACTACTTGAATGTCAACTAGTGACAAATGCGTACGTCTATCTGAAAAACCACACAGCCACCATTTGTATTGAAAGAGAACCTTATATTAAGGGAATTTCATTCTCTCATGAACTGCTGAGGTAGCTGAGACAGCCAGTCCCATCTGAAATGTCTCTGCTTTCATTGCTAGAGTGTGGAGGAGTCAGAAGCAAGAAGGCTTTGCCTGGTGGTAAGGGCAGCTGGAGCGGATTCATCTTGAATGCTTGGAAATGGACACATCTGTCCTGGTGGGGGTCTTGTGCTCCGTCCCTTAGTTCCTCTGTCTCCCAAACCTTGGTTGACAGATAACCTTGCAGTGTCTTTGAACACTGTATCAGAATGGTACAGCTTGAGTCTGTATCTATTCAGGAATACAGTAGCGTGTGTTGATATACGTTCATTCATTTTCATAGAAAACAAAGTGTCGGCTCAATAATAGAATGTGTCTTCCAAAAAAGCTGAGCTACTTTTCATGGGAAAATGAACACTTCAAAACTCCTTTTTCATCCAGAAACACTCCAGTGATCAACATAAATCTGTAAGTGTTAGCCATGAAAATGGATCTGTTTTATGCTCAGATGTGAAGGAGAAAATGCAGGTGTTCTTGTATCGGAGAGCAGACTTAGGAGACCTTGGAAACAGCAATGGAGTCCACATAGTTTTCTCTAAAGTAGTTTTCTATCATATAGAAGGACCTCAGAAATATTTTAAGGTAAATCAGATACGTGTTTCCCTGTGTTTCAGGTGTAAAGGAGGCAATGAATGCCTTAATAAGTTAGGCAAAGCAGTGGCCTCTTTTATCAAAAAGTTAAGAAGAACCGAGTTGACAGAATTACTGATATTTTGAAGGGAAAAAGCTTATATCAGAATGAAGCAGTGTTCTGCAGTGGGTTAGCTGCTTTGACTCTTGGTCTCAGAACACTAACCTGAACTCTGATAAAGGATTTGGGGAAGAAGTGCTCTTAGAGACCCATTGTGGATTTAGCGTGTTGTTACAGATAAAATGCAGATGGCTTTGTGTGTGTGTGTGTATAAAACTGGAGTAGGGCTTTGTGGCTCGATTAGTTGGTCATTTTTTCATCTCTTTCTGAAATCACTGTAGATGCAGTTTGGCTGTCATGTTCTAACTTTAATTGGAAGCTGGCCAAGTGGATGGCTGGTAAGCCTGTTTTTTGGAGGTCTGGATGTTATCCTGCTGCTCTGGGGCCTCTGCAGTATTACTAAACCACGAATAAACTTCCTGGTGTTTCTTTAATGACATTATGGTTTAAGAACAATCAGTTTAAGCCTTCAGAGCATAGCTGTTGTGGAATAGAAAACATAATCTACAGGCATCTTGCAAATAACTCTTTCTAGCTAAAACAGAAAGGTTTGTTGTTTCCTTGCATTGCAGAAGGAATGGTGCTGGGATATAGTGTAGTCAGCAAACTACCATTAAGAAATACAGCTCTTCTGCTGTAGTGTCTGACACATACTGGTTAACAAACTCTTTTTCTCACTCAATCTGTGTATGATATTCTTTGAATAGTGTGGGATGGTCTTAATTTTGTGATCTTACCTTGAAAATGTTCTTCAGGGTGCTACGTATAATGTGTATCTCAGCTGACCAGAACTAGAAATTATTCCTTGCTTTAGTGAGGATCTAGTCAAACTTTCTTGGAGAGGGATCTGTAGGCACAATTAGCTGTGCTGTGTTTGCAGAGGAACATGGGAAAAAGTAAGTTGTGTAAAAACCAGTAGTGTGGGAACTCTGCAGGATGAGCCTGCAGTCTTCCTGGTCTGTACCACCATCCTTGGTGAGCTGAACGATGTAACCATGGATTTTGGCAGGACCAGCAAGAGGCCCCCTCTGCTTTGAGCCTGTGGTCAGCAACAGGCTGCAGGTCCATTTTTTACAGCAAAGATGGGAATTCATAGGGTGAGTGTGCAGGTAAAACTCTTCCTTTTATGGTGTAGGTCTGGTCTGTTTGAGTGTTGTCATAGTTATAGTCAGAAGGACCATATCTTTTCCTTTCTGTTTGTGGTGTACAAATCATGAATGAGTAAGTAATTAGGCTTAAGTGATCTGAGTTCTATTCTGTTTGCCTGTAACAAATATATTCAAGTCTCTGTTCTCTCTGGTTTTGGAAATTAACCAATTTCATAGTGCTGAAGACTAGTTTCATGGCAAAAGAAGTAAAATAAAATGGTGAAAGAGTGTCTTTAAATTGGTCTAAGAGTATTAAACGTGTTAAACCAAATAAAGACAACACAACAAATAAAATTATGACTATAGAAATCTCTAAGTGAGGAGAAAAAAGGTAAAATGTGAAGGACTTATGGAAAAAAAGACACAGAAATCTCAATGACAGACCAAATTACTATTTTCTGTTTGTTTTTTAAGTTAAAGAAGCGTGATAAGAATGTATGTAGTCAGAAGACAGGGACAAACCATTGCTGAGTGGGAACTGTCCATTAGAATTAGAATGAATTGAATTACTTCTTCATGTATCGGTAAATGAGCATCTGTTGCACCTCTACTGCTGGTGACTGTGAAGCAATGTACACCGTGCTCTACCTTTGTTGTGCTAGAATTTTTGTTATGGGGATTGTTAAAACATTCGGACGTGACAATAAATAACCTAAAAGTTTTTGGAGAATTCACAAAAGAGTTTTGTGGGTTATGACGTTTGAAGTTTAGATATGAAATAGAGAAATTATGGAGAACTAGGAAATTTGTCACCGGTGCTTTTTAAAAGGGTTCTTCTGGGTAATTGCAAGCATGTCAATTTGGCTGTGGTCCTAGAAAAGAAGCAGCAGAAATCTTCGTACTGGGCTACATCTAAAATTTCACTCATTATTTAAGACCAGTCACCCATGATTTTTGGAAAACATTTTATCAAACTGGCTCTTTATTTCTTTCTTTATTCTCTTATTGGAGAGAGAACAGATACGGTTTGATCTGTGCCATAAGGCTGAAATAATATGTAATAGGCTTCTGTGAGGCATGATTTTTTGATCACGTTGCTGGAATGAAATGAAATCAATGCAGTGCCTCTTAAATGGACTAAAAGCTGTCTGTCAGGCTATGAAACATGACTGCAAATAGGGAATCTTCGTTGAGTATGTGCATTGCTGCTGGATCCTATAAGAACTGGTTATTATCAGTAACTAGGTAGCACTTTTATTGATAACCTCGATGGTAACATCAGTTTTCCACAGGAGTGGAAAATAAAGGGAAATTTAAGAAAGACAATAGCTATCTCATGCAGTGAGGTCTGTCGATGTTAGTAAAGCAAGCGCAAGCAGTAGTGAACCGTGAATGAGGTTTTAGAGAGCTGAGGCAGCTTGTGGGTGCATGCCTGACAGTACTGAGTAAGAGCAGAGAAATATTTTGCTTATGCAATTCATATTCCTACAAATAAAATCAGCGTGGCTTTAGAAAGGAGAAAGGGGAGTTGGGAGTGCCATTATGGAAAAGGAATAGGTTGAACTGAACTCCAAGGTCAGTGCCTACTGGATTTAACAAAGAGAGGTGGCTCAGTATTGCTTGCTCAATTTATGTACCCATTCTGGTTCATCGTATAGGTAAGAGCTTTTTTCAGTGTAGACAACAAAGGCATAAGAAAAGTTCAATGTTTGGAAAGCAAAACTGGAGCCTGGCAGAGTTGCCTTTTTAACAGTGAGGTAAACCAACCACTGGAATACTAATATCAGTAACGACATTATTAAAAGAGAAATTCTACTTCAGAAGGAGCTGTGATTCTGGGAAGTCTTGCATTTTTTCAGATCTGAATTGTTAGAGGGCTTCCGTCACATAGAAAAATACTACTTAAATTCAATAATTTTGGTGTGGAGTGCTGCCTTTCCAAAAGGAGCATGGGTCTCTTTCTTTAAGAATTTAATTGTCTAGGGAACTTCAAAGCTCTTTTTGGGCCTCTGAACGTGGATGAAATGTAATTTATTTAGCCTTTTGCTCTGCCTAGAATTCATGTTGAAGACACTCTTCACTCTTGTTGCTCTCTTACCCTGTTAGCAAGAATTGCTAAATTACTGGGACAAAGAGACAAAGAGAACGAGAATTTAACTTATTCCTTCTGTTTTCTGATGCAACTTGTTTGGCTTGTATCTTGTGCAGCTCAACCTAGTGCTCAACTCAGGCAACTTTTTTGAATTGGCCAAATGCAAAGGGGCTAGCACAATATTGTTACTTTGAACTGAATGAGATTCTGGACTGCTCATGACAGGTTTCACTGAAAACCCCTCTACAGAGTTGGAGTTTGTGTTTCTGCCTCTTGAGAAAATCTCTTGGCTCTCTGCAGGACTGTGATAGCTTGAGAGTAAACTGAAATTTCTTAGTGTTGAAACGGTATGTGGCAGAATGCAAGAACAGCTTCAGCGCTGGAGCTCAGGCATCTTGGTTAGTCAAGGGGATTTCAGATGTACAGAACCAGGTTCTGCTCTGCTTGATGTTCTCAAGAACCAGTACAATTTAAAGTTAGACTTTTAGGAAGTCTGTTACATTTAAATACATCTCTGATTATCTGTCCATTTTCTGTTTATGCTATTCACTTACTGGCAGGGCTCTGGAAATAATGCAGGAGAAATTCTTGCATCTAGAACAGTTAATGTTCGCATGCATATTCTAAATACTTTTTGATGATTAAAACACAACAATGAAAATTGCTTGTCAGTTCAACTCCATCTCTTTTGTCTACTGGATGGATTTATTCTCCCATCCTACTAAAACTGAAAATAAGGAAGCTGGGCTGCTTTGCAAAGGACTTTGAAATGACATGCTCAGATCTCCTAGAAACAAAGCCAGGACTAGTGTCTTTGAATCTCCAGCTGCTTTTGTATTCACTGGGCTCTGCTGATGACACTGCTAAATAGAGGAGGTGCAAAGTACCCAAGAGAAAATGAGTAAACAGAGTTCAGGTCTTGCTTTAGGGGCATATTAAAAACATTTTAAAAATGATGATGATAAATTCTTACTCAAGAAGAATTTATAAAACTTTAAACAGAAAATCTTATCCTATGTGCTTACTCTTAAAAACAAATTCACCTTTTTCTTCTTAAGACTGTAAAAATGCATTTTTTTTTCCTGTTCCAGTTACTGTGTTGAAAGCCTACCCTTTGTTCATCAATTGCATGTTCAATTCCTATCCTCAGCTTACCTGTTGTAGCATTCTACAGCATGCTATATATATTCTGCAGCAGTTGCAGTAGTATTTTTACTTAGGCTCTGTTTGTAATATCAGCAGGAGTATCCCTCGCACCTCTCTGAAGCCTTGGCTCAAAACAATCCATTCTCTCAAAATTTGGCACCAATTACGTTTCCTGTAAAAACTGATCATTTTTCAGCATTTTTAGAAAGACCACCCTGTTGCTTTCTTTTGCCTTTCTGCTGTCTGTGCTAAGCTGTGCTTTCTTATTTTAGATTTGGATTGGAGGTGCATCTGTTATGCATCTATGTATCTAAAGTGCTGTCTGTTATTGAAACAGGACTTAGTGTAATGAGATCTTTGTCTTGTGTTCAGGTCTTCAGGTGTTACAGTCTGCAGAGTACCATCACTGTCTCTTTTTGTCTTTCTGTGTCTTGCTGAAGGAGTGAACTGTCCCAGTTGTAGCCAGTACTATCTATTTCCTCACTGAGTAGACAGGAGGGTTCCTGCTGTAAATGACTATATCCCCAGTGATGTACATTGTAAGTTCACCTGAGGGGACATCTGTCCACCTGTCTAACACCTCTGGTCTGTAGATTCTGGTTATTAACGAGTCTGTATTAAAGATACTGGCTTAGGTTAGCCTTACATTTGTCTATTGAGGTTTGCAAATCTTTTTTAATTAGTTTGATCTCTGCAATCAATAGTATCTTTCCAGAGACACTGGTAGGAAGTGGTATGCCATTAACTATTATCTTAAATATTTTCCCATTCCATTAACACCAAGCTTAATTAGAATTCCATAAAGGACAGTCTAATCTCTTTTTGAATAACTGCACCAACCTTCCATACTGTAAATCAAGATTTTAACAGGGTAATTCAGCAATCTTGCCTTGTTAGTTAAACGATTAATCATCTACTGTGTTGAAAAGAGGATGATATTTCCTCTTAAACTTGCAGCTCATCCAGTAGCTAGAAATTGAAGATGTTGCCTATCAGTGACTAATAGCTTAAAATCCTGTTTCCATGACACACTGCTGTTGGCAAGAGTCTCCTTCAGGCTTCCAAGGAAAAGTGTGAAACTTTCTGGAAAAAAAAATAGTCAAAATTTCACTTATTACTCTGAATTGTTTGCACACAGAAATACATCCAATATAAACTTTATTATTTTATGTTAAAACTTAAAAAGCAAGACAGGATTTATTTTCAAGTTTACAACTAATACTGTGAAAGACACAAAACCGATCAGAGTTATCATTTGGTTTGTTAAATACTAATTGAACTGAAGCAATGCTTATATTCTTTTAATGTAAGAACAGGAGTGTATCATGTAATCTGCACTGTATGATGTTGTTGTAGATAAGATCTGATCTATCTGTAGGTAGATTAAGAGTACTGTGTCCAGATGTGGATTCCTCAGTACAGGAGGGACATAGACGTTGGCGCACATACAGAGAAGGGCCTCAAAAATGACCTATGGAATAGAACATCACTCCTATGAGGACAGGCAGAGAGCTGGGGCTGTTCAGCCTGGAGAAGGCAGTGAGGTGACCTGATAGCAGCCTTCCAGTATCTACAGGGGAGCTACAGGAAAGAAGGGCCCACACTTTTTAGCAGGGTCTGTGGTGACAGAAGGGGAGATGGCTTCAAGCTCAAAGAGGGTAGATTTAGGTTAAATATAATGAAAAAATCTTCTACAGTGAGGGTGGTAAGGCACAGGAACAGGTTGCCCAGAGATGCAGGTGATGCCCAATCCCCAAAGACTTTCAAGGCAGGGCTGGATCAGGCCCTGGGCAACCTGATTTCGCCTTGCATGTCCCTGTTCATTGCAGGGGAGTTGGACTACATGGCCTTCAGAAGTCCTTTCCAACTGTAAGGATTCTGTGATTCTACTAATTGTACTGCAATTCCCCTTCAGTGATATAAACTCTACTGACTTCCCCTGCTTTGAATGCACCACAAGGACAGGAGTTTTGTAGAATCTGACTGGCTGTCTCTGGCTGGCTGTCTCTGGCTGGCAGCTCCATCTATTTGCAGCATGGCTACTGCAGATTTGACACAGAATGACCAATCTTGATGAAACAGAAATACATGCCAATGGAATATCTGTACATGCCAATAGTGAAATGCCCATAAGAAGCTTTCTGCTAGTAGCCTAGAACTTACCCACAGGCACATCAGTATTTGGTGTGACCAAATGCTATTATGGATGCCTCCTAAACAGGAGAGCTGAAATGATTAGCAAGTTGTACTGTGTGTGATACTTTTTCCACAAACACCAGGGTCATAACAGTAAAGGACTGCAATGAGGTCATAAAAATGTTCTGTTTTTCCAAGCTTTAAAGATCAGCGCTATTTGTCATGGAGCAAAATGGCTTGAGAAATGAACTTCTGTTCCCAGAATTGTGTTTAGGAAGTGCACATGAATCTTGAAAGACTTACGAGTGATTGTAAGCAGCTGAATGAAAACAATAGACTTGAGATAGCTGCTAGAGATAGGCGGGCCCCACTTTGGATATATCTGTGCTGATAAAGCTTGTGTGGCAGGTACGCTATGGCAGGACCAAGCTGCAGGAGCTTAGGCTTTCACACCGTGTCACTTTAGAGGTTTTGGATCCAGCTGTCCCTGAGTTGCTCGCACACTTTGTCTGAAGAAATGTATTGAACTAAGTGCCTTTTGTGTGCATTTTTTTTAAAGAGTCTGAACTGTGTCTTCCCATAATGCAGGTTCACATCTAAGAACATGCTGACTCTCATAGCTTTGACCCCAACCCACTCTCTAAGATCAGAGAAGCATATGTTGCCAGCTCCAGCCTGGTTCAAAGTGGAGAATAAAGATGGGTACTTGTATGTATGTGTTCCTGTATGTGCTTATAGCTAAATGTTCTATTAACATGAATACAATTAACTGAAGAAAAGCTAATTCTGGAGAAGCTGTCCAGGAGTGAAGGTCTTACTTGGTCAAAGGCAGATAAACTCAGAAAGAAATAAATTTTCTTGATGTCAAGACCTCACTACTTAGAAGATGAAGAGATACAAGCCAGAGGAAGCAGGATAGAAAAAAGCAAAGTGGTGAGATTGTGATTGTGGTAATTGAGGACAGACTGAAAAAAGGAAGAAGTTGCTTATAATTTACTGCCCACTTACAAATTACAGAGGGAAAGAAATAACTGTTCAGCACAACCTGATATGATAAAGGCTCTTACTAACTAAAAACTACTGCTGTTTTGTAATTTCATGTAACTGAATCAGAATCAGTAATACATTTTTCTTTCTTCTTTTAAATTCAATTGCCTTCAGTAGAAAATGTTTCCTATTGTCTCCTAAACTCTTAAGTGGTGCTTCTATAAATGCATGAAGACGTACTCTGCACAACGTAATACTGCAATCTAAAATCTATATTTTGAAATTATGTTGTCAGATAATGTTCATTGTAAGACATGACAAGCTAAATAGTTAACTGCATTGAAAAGGCATTACGTTTAAAGATTGTTATAATAGTAAATTAGCTTCTTACAGTTTTAAAGGAAATAGTGTGTTGACCTATAGAATAATGAGAAAATTTCAGTTCTTTAAAAATGGTTCTGGAAATATAGTGGGCATGGCTAAAAAGCTGTTTATGAACAAAATCTTTAATGTCTCATATACAGAAAATGCAGTGCATTCTGTCTGCAGAAGCCTTTTGTGGTTTACTGTTTGATCTGAACACCATGTAATGAAGAGTTCTGTGTGTGATTAATTTTTGTGTAATTGAGAGCCCAAATGAAGAAATTGCACAAGTTATAAATAAATGGATGTTCTGAAGTTAGTATTTGAGATGCTTTTTATTTCTGCAACCCTCAGTGCTGATTTCAAAGAACCTACAAAAGACAGAAAGAAATTGCAACTACTGTCGCACTCAAAAGTCTGTGTGACAAAAGGCAAGTGAAAGAAGAAAGCAGAAAGTGAGATCAGAAGAGGTATTTTTGCAAGAAAGAAGAGACTTAAACCAGGCTACAAGTAAAAATGCAGTAAAAAATTGCTTGTCTTCAGAAACTAGGTACCTGACGTGGCTGAGGAAATCCCATTGTCTAATAAGACCACACAGGTGGGGAAGGACTGTATCTGATTCATTGCATTTTTATTTCTCTGTCAGTTGTGGTATTTAATTTTCAGAAAAAGAGATCTGATTATAATTCAGACAACCCCTTTTGGTATTCAGTTTGCACATGCTTTTGATGTAGCATATTTCACTAAGTAGCTGATTGTGTAAGGAAGGGTAAAATCTGCAGGTCATTCTCCTGCCATGCTGTGCTTCTTGGTGGGATGGACTGTAAAAGAATAAGCAAGATCTGTGAGTCACCATGACAGGAATGAAATCAATAGTGGATGAGAGTAGATTTTCCTAGTCCATGTTTTTTCAAGAAAATGCACACATGGCAAAGATTTGATGGGTGGAATTGGTAGACTGCATCTGAGCAGTACTGTAGAGGAACATAATACTTAGTATCCTCAAGTCTCCAGGGAGAGCAAGGCAACAGAATTAAGCATCGGAGTGGATTTGCTCAGTAGTGACAGAAATTCTTGTACCCATGATGGGAACAGATAATTCATAGAAGAACAGATCGTGCAGACTTTGGGATCAGATTGGTTTAGAATTTTTCTTTTTTTTTCTATAACAGTCATGGAAATACAAGGACTGCTCTGTAAATAATACCTTCAATTTTATTATGTTGACCCACAACATCAGAGGCAGGTGTTGGTGGCATGGCAGCAGAGGTTGAACCTTCCCACCAATATTCCATTACATTTAGTTGACAGATGGCAGCAGAAAGGGAGTCTGACGCAATGGCATCTAATGTGGAAGCATGGTTGAAGCAAAGGGGTGGAGTTGAATTCCTCCATGCAGAAAAAATGGCACCCATTTATGTTCATCAACACTTGCTGAACATTTACGGAGTCCAAGCAGTGGATGTGAGCACAGTAAAGCGGTGGGTGATGAGATTCAGCAGTGCTGACAGTGCAGTTGGTCACTTGGTTTTGTAGTTGAGAGTTTTCTCTATGAAACTGTTGGCACACTGTTTGTATCTGTTGTTTCCATGAAAATAAATGAGGCATTACTTTTGGAGCAACCTATACTTTATGTCATTTTTTGTTCCCCTTACAGTCCTTATGCCGCTTTTGATTTTCCCAACTTTTGCATTCTTAAAGTCTGACATAATTACTTTGTCTCATTTGTTGCGTCTTTAAATAAAAAAAATAGCACTGGTGGAATTTGGCTGGAAATTATACTCTTCCCTGACAAGTTGAAGATGGTATTCTTTAAAGGAGTAATGATTTTTCTTAGGGAGCCATTTTCATTAAGACCTAGTTTTAGCAGCCAGTTAAGCACAAGAACAAGTGGTGATGAGTTTTCATAGGTACTATGCAGAGATGGTTCTGTGTTGCTGCAGTCTGACTTCCCTGCATGAAAATGATTCAGAGATTCTGGCATTGGTGTCTGACTCTCTAAGTCTCTAGAAAGTCATCTAGCTTTCATCTGTCGGTGGCAATGATGTAGAGGTGCTCTTTGGAGGGCAATCTGATGAATACTTACTCTGGTAAAAACCACTGAAATTGAAAATAACTGGAATAACTTTCTATTTGTGGGATGAACTCTGTGTTGCAGGCATTCAACCTTAAACATTGTTGAAAAAAATGAATTTTTTAGAAGAAGATGGGAGTTCCAAAGAAGAAATAATGGACAGATGTTCTTTGGCTTCTGTTGTACAGGAATTCTCATTTCAAAAGCTCTCTGTTTTCAGAACACTTACCTTATTTTCAGACTGAAACTGTCTTAGTTTTGATTTGTGGCAACTGCAATTTTACAATCTTTTTGTTTTTTATTTTACTCAACATCAAAATCATGAACAGGGGTGGGATGTCTGTATTTGGTGTCTGCATGACTTGTAGGAAGCACAAATGGGACACAAGGCCACTCGGTACCTTCAGTTCCCATCCCAATTAGCGTCATCGGGATTGAAGCCCACACAGACTTCTTAATGACTTCTAATTGCTGAAGAATATTAATACGGTAAAGATGGAAACCAAAGATCAGTGATACTTTCTCCACTTCTTTAGTGTAAGCCCATGGCAATCACAAGGTCTAAAGTCCTTATTGCCCTTGAAATGAAGCTAGAGACTGTGAAATACAATAGATATGTAACCATTAGGTATCTGAATAGTTTTAGAATTATATATCAGTACATGTATGCTCCTGGAGTTCACTGGTATCCCTCTGATTAGATGCTATGTTACATAATATATATGCACGATATGTCTTCTGTTCTTATCACAAGGTTTCCTGGACAAGGTGTGTTCTTATCTATTGCAATGTTAGTTTCCTGCACTGATCTAACAAACTTTTACTTTCATTTTTGTGCACATAAAACCAAGCCTTAATGTGGCTTAAAACGGGCTGCCCCCTTCTGGAGACAATCAGACATACTTTAACAGTTTTTAAAAGCAATTCTGAGGAGAAATACCAATAATCTAAATACAGCATCCTGAGCAGAGCAAGCCACTGCAGTGCAGAACATAATTCATAGAAAGCGTTTGAACAGTAGCATTTTTGGTGATTCATTCTCCTGACTCAGATGGAAGGGAGTGCTGGGCATGGGAACGGTATATTTTTGTTGCGACGACCCTGGAAGTGGTTGCTCTGATGTCTGCTCTGTGCAAAGCTGTGCTGGGTGGAGGGGAAAGAGGGGAAGAGCATAATCAGTGTTTAATCTGTACCTGAAGGAATATAATATAAATTAGGGGAGGATATGGAGCAAATCCCTAGCCTAGGATAACTGATGACTTTTTTTCATACATTTGGCTGGTAAAGACTTGCCACAGGGCATGCAGCATTTTCTAACATCCTTTTTTTTTTTTTTTTTTTTTTTCTTTAATAAGTGGTTCTGTAGGATAGGGGCATTTCTATAGAAGGTTGTTTTCACAGTGTTATGTCTTCCATTTGTATGCCTTTTTAGCAATGGGGCCCATCTGATGCTATGCACTGTCAGTCTTCCATGCGTTCTTTCTGCCCCATGAAAACTCAAGTAGCTGAAATTGTGCTTGCTTTTGTGGGATTATTTTTCCTTTTACAAGGGCATTGATTTGTGCCTCCCTTTTCTTCCTGGCTGCTTCTACCAAAGAATGTGATGGACTTCACTAGCTTTGTAACAGTTGTCTCTTTGCCATCTTCATCTGAAAGTAGGTTGCATGTTTAAATGCATGGGGACAGAAGCACAAGTGTTCAGGCAATCCTTTTTTTCTGAAGTAATCCAGCCTAAAACGAAGCATACAGTGTCAGTGTTGCTCTTGGTAACTGAGTTAACACTGATTTCCTTCAAATAAACCCACCATGCACTGCAGCCTCCCCAGTGAGGCTTCTGCCTGGGGGCTTTGCGAGGGCTAAACCAGGTATGCTGTGACTGAATTCGTATAGGATATGGTCCAGCTGTGACAAGCCTCAGCATATGTGGTGACAGTACTTAATGCATGCTGAAGGACTGACCAGAGGAGCTAGGCAAGATATGGTGACATGATGATGACAGAGGTGCTGCCGTGCTGCTGGAGGCAACTCAGTGGCTTGCTTGGCCTGGGAAGGCTTGTGCCAGCATTGTGGATAGACGCTTGAGATGAAGTGGGAAGCCTTGCTAATTTTTACTGGCTATTGCTACTCTTCACAGACCTTCAAAGTTCAGGCTTATTTTTGTGCATCAAAGCATAAGAAGATCCTTGAAACCCAGGGGGTCTGGAAGGTGTTGGGATGATACAGGTTCCTCCCTGTCTTTAATTTTGTACTTTCACTTCTGTCTCTATACATTTGTGCACACTGACTTCATAAATTCACGGCAATCTGTAAACTTGACATCATCTTTCCTTCAAAGTCGGTTTATTCTGATTGGGGAGTCTTCTGCAAGACTAGATGAGTCACAAAAAAGTAGCAATATGCTAAGTTAAATACAGTAAATGATTTATCTCCTCTCCCTCTGGTTTGTGTTTTGAAATGTACGCAGCGCGGTTTGATAGCTTCCTACCACTGCTGCCAGGCCACCTGTCCCACACCACGTCCAAGTCTTTGTCTCCAAAAATACCACTGCAGCTCAGACAAGCAGCTTGGCAGCCATGCCTAGGGAAGACCTTTTAAATGACAATCTCATAAGGCCACAATGGGAGAGAAGGATACATTATATATCTGACGCAACACCTGAGAACTGCAGAGCTGGAAATACCACTCCCCATCTAAAATTCAAACACGGAACTGATCAGCCTCTGAAGCAGGCACTGTGTGGCTTGAGAATAGTTAACATCATACTGCTGCTTTCTGTGATATAGACCTTAATTTTTTTTAATTATTATTATTTTTTATTTTTAAATCAAAGTGACTCCATCTATTAGCTACGGTGAATTAGGCTTTTATCACTCGCCCCAAACCTAGTGTTTTTCCTCTGCTTACTCTTACTTTCCTACCTTATAGTGAAGCTGTTCTAAGCATTAATGCCACGTGATGGCTGTGGACTGAGACTTAATGTTTTCAGAGAAGTATGATTACATGCAGAATAATTGCATACAGATGAGTAAGCAGGTGAAACACAGAAATTTAGGTCTCCAGCAGCAGAAGGATTGCCTCTGTGATGATATTGCTGGCTCTCTGGTTCATGAGGACTGTATAGCAGCAGTCCAGAAGACCAGCAGTGGATATACCCACACTGATAGCGATGCTGGACTCAGTGTGGCTGTTGAGCGTGGAGCCCTTGGCTGCCATGGCTAGACTCTGAAGCTACTGATGGCCCTGAGGCTGGCACATGTGGTCTGGTATCACACAGTCCCTGGAGCTGCAGATGTTTAATTTTTACTGGGCAACAAAGAGAGGGTAAGAGGATGGAGTTACAGGTGCTTGGGATTTCTTTTATGTACGGACTGATGTAATTGAGATCTTGTCTGCAGAGCTGCAAGGTGAAAAAAAACAAATAAATGGGATACAAGTCCTGGACAGCATTCTTATCCCTGGAGACCTGCATCATCTGATGTGCAGTGGTGGGACTTCTGGGATGACACATCCTCTCCTCTGTGCTGAGCAGGAGCTACTTTGCAAGCCATTATGATGGCTGTTTGGGAGACACTGGGCTAAGGCCAAGATAGATTTTGAGAGAGATGTAGCAAAGACACTTTGGAAATGCACAACATTCAAGGGAACAGAGTCAGTTCCTTCTAGCTTCGATGTGGGAGGCAAAACTTCTCATTTTTCTGCCTACGTGCAGATAGAATAAGCAAGAGCGTCTGTTAAAACAAAAGGTCTGTGTGGCATGTTTGGTTTTAAGAAACTTTCCATCCTCCCATTGAAAGAAGTCCTTAGGGTAAAATGAGTGCAGTTGTGCTGTTTAATATTGTTGGCTTCTGTTTCTACTAAGGTTACATAATTGCTGTTTTCCTGGGAAATGAAATCATGGAAATGAAAAACTAAATTCACCAGAGCATACGCAGGCACAACTTTGATTTCAGGCACCTGTGTGTGCCAGTATTTAATTTGGCACAGGAAAAGTAGCATCAAAACGAATATAAACAAATAGCACAGGAATAATGGAACAACTGGCATTCATACACTGAGATGTAAGAGCAATCATGTCACTCCCCAGCTTATAAAACTTCACAGCTTATAGCTTGGGGGAACAAGCCTAACACAGGAGCAAATAAGGAGAGTCCTGTGCAGAAGGAATGGCAGGGGGTTTGGGAAATGCAATTGCGGAAACCTGACAAATCACACCTGAAATGAACTGCAAAGAGTGTAGGGCAAGCCACAACCAAAGAAGAGAAGCTGGAAGGCTGTTGGGCCTTTCCACTGTCTCGCCTTAGTAATTATCTCTTGTTTGCAGAGCTTCCATTAATTGGAATGCATTTCCTAATGAAATTAGGCTGGCAGCCAGTATTCAAGTCTTTTTACTGCTAGGGAAAATTTGTTCTTTCAGCATCTCAGCCATTGATTTTTGTTTGTGTTTTCATTCATCATGAGACTGTTACGTGCCAAAAATTCCATGCTCTGTCATATTGACTTGGACAGTATGAGTTATTTGATTTATTCCCTTGCTCTCTGCTCTTGAAAGCGAATTCTGTAGCACTGCTCCATTTGTAGTTACTGAGTTATGCTGTTCTTCCCCTCCAACACCAGTTTTTGTTGTTGTTGTTGTTGTTTTAAAACACTTGTTCTTCCTTTTAACTATCTTATCTGTTAAGCATAAGACATTGTGTCCCAAAGTAAAATGTAAGGTTTAAACAAATTGTTTGAAACAACATTGTGTTGTGGGATTTCTTAATTTCAAAGGATTCTCAAGTTTACATAGTTTATTGGGAGTACAGGAGCTTGGCTCTATCAGTACACAAGAGCCCAGGTCTTTATTTTTATTTGAAGAGAGATCTTTTACAAAGTAAAATTGGTGCTAGCATTGCATATTGAGCTGGGAGGGACCAAAACCTCATCAAGCTAGTCTTTACCAGTGCTTTCCTTATCTCTAAAGGTGGGACTGCAAAGAGCAGATTACGATGTTATTTGTATATGGTGTCCTCTTAGCTTCTTCAGCCAGAATGGGTCTAAGCATTACTCATGGGTGTGCAAACAGCCTTGTCTGTCTTATTTGGTTTGATTTATTAAGAGTATCTACATATATACCATCAGCCTGCATTACTTTCAAGAATTAATCTTTCTGCGATATCTCCACTACGCATGATATATACCTGTTCTGATCATTTGCCATAACAAATATGAATTTTATAAATTGTATGCAGCCATTTTACAACAGACTTTAAATTATTGATCTGCTTTTCTCCTTTCTCATTCAGCATGTAGGAAGCATACTGATAAAGGATGAAGGTTATATGAAGAGAGAATTTGACTTATCTCTGGCTCAGAATGATCAAAAATATGGGACTGGTTTTAAAATTCGTTTTTAAAAAGCAATATGCTAAAAATTCATCTTTATACCTCTTTGATGTTTCAGACTTATGAATGCACTCAATTTACTTCTACAGGTTTGTCTCAACACATGCTAGCAGAAATGGCTGTGAATTAAACCTTAGTCATCCACCATCTCCATCAGCTAGAAACATGGGGATAAAAACAGAACTGTAGGATCTGTGACTGAAATCACAAGAGGAAAAAAAAAAAACCATATATTTTAGCACTTCTGCTTCTGGGATGCTGACAGTGTTTCTTTAACTTTCTAAAGTTTCCCTCTGTGAGTGTACTTGAGGCTGTATGTATGCATGGAAACTCACAATTTGTGCTACTTATTTAGACAAAACTAATCTTCTTAAGTGTATTTGAATTCCTTTTCTGCTTATGGTTCAAACTGATTTACTTCCTGTCCAGAAAGCAGATAATGCAATAGTAGTCTTCACAAAAAAAAAAAAAAAAAAAAAAAAAAAAAACACCCCACCAGTTACTGTGAGAAACTGCATTACCCCAAGTACCATGTATACTATGAACCATGTAAAGAATTGAGTGTTGTTGCCAACACTTGCTCATGGTGAGTGTAGGGAACTGTTACGTCACGGCTGGAACTGATGATTGAGCATCTGGTGAAGGAGGTGGCCGATCCAGGAAGCACAGGTCCAACCAATTCACCTGTGCTTCCCAAATGACCAGAATGGATGAACCCTGGTTCCACCCATCCCTGGGCTCATTTAAGGGCTAGCCTCCAAAAAGAGCCTGTTTTGAAAGAGGACTGCTTTCTGATAAGTGGTCTGTAGTCAGAGACCCTATCACCAGTTGGGTGAGTTAAATTTTTCTTGTATATGATTACTGAAATTTCTAATGATGCTGTGCCTGGTATTGCAAGGAATTATCAGAAGTAGTTTCACTTCCTTCAAGAACCAACAATGGGACAGAAAGTCAGCAAGCTTCTCCGAACTGCTGGGCTGAGACTGTGATCTCTGTGCAGGACTGAGAAAACAATGTGTGCAAAGGGTATATGCACCGAGGACTCGTAGACTAGTTTAGTGGGATGTTCAACTGGAATATTCTACAAAGACAGCTAGACCTCAGGTGAGGATGAAGATCCCTTTGAGGTTATTGGAATTTAGAAGAAAGGCTTTTGATATGTCAAGGGCATATCTATATATAAGGACAATTACAGAATATATATTCCTGAATTGGAAGAGACTTACAAGGGTCATTGAATCCCACTCCTGGCTCCATGCAAGACTATCCAATGATCAAACGATATGTTTGATGGCATTGTCCGAATGTTTCATGATCTCTGATAACTTGGTGCAGTGACCAAGGGGAACCAGACCTGGAAAGGGAAAGAAAGGAGAGCAGGTGTATTTGTGTTGAGATTTTTTAAGTGTCCTCTCGTAACAGGTAATAAAAGATTTCTATCTCTAGCTGTACAGATAACTTCCTGAACTGCTCTTCTGAAGCAATATGGTTATTAGCTGTTTAGCAGCTGACAATTAGTAATATCAGAACTGCTGTAGATTTTATGGCCACGTGAATGGACCTTTGGTCCATTGCAGACAATGGATAACTTTTTCCTTTAATGTTAGAGTTGATCGAATTCTCCATTACAGTGTTCCCTAAAAGGCCCTAGCATTATTGTGAAGCTTACAAATAAATATCTTAGTAAACTATTAATTACTAACGAGCAAATAGGCTCTAGTGCACCTCCCATCTATAATAAAGATGCTTTTCTATGCATATATATACA
Organism: Cyrtonyx montezumae; assembly: GCF_038088225.1. Classification (NCBI taxonomy): domain Eukaryota; kingdom Metazoa; phylum Chordata; class Aves; order Galliformes; family Odontophoridae; genus Cyrtonyx; species Cyrtonyx montezumae. Next base: position 47,410,309 of record NW_027072034.1, on the reverse strand, counting down.
TTTTCCTTTCATTTTCACTCCCCTCTGGTATTGAGAGGTGGTAGAAAGTCTGTCAGGCTATGGTACATAGTTGCAATCTTCTCCTGTATGCTGTAAAACAAACTGGCTGTCTTCTTTTCCTAAAATAGCTTTTGTGCATTCTTTCCCTCTCAGTGTTCAGCTGGTGCCTGTCTTTTTGTTCACAATGAAGTGGCTATAGTGAGCAAGGTGTGCAGTTACAAAAAAATAAATAAATAACTGGAAAGAGCATGTAGTATCTTAGTGATGCTAGAAATACATTACCAGTTGGGAATGTGCTGATGTATGCTATTTAAATGATAACTCTGAGTTTAGCATCTGAAAATCCATGACTACTGATGCATTTATGGAACAATTTTTGCTTTTTCATATGCCTGCATTGTCCCTGTCTTGGGTGTTGTGGATAAATATGGAAGAAGAGAAAGATGCAGAATGTATGCAGGTGTCTGAGACTGTGTTGTGAGACTCAACTAGTGTATAAACACAGTATGAGAACAAGATCATGTTTGAATGCTGGAACGTTTACTTTTCCTGGCAAAGCATTTATTTGCTTTTCATTATTATTAATAAATAGAGAAAAGACACATATTTGTGTTTTGCCTGCTTGTCTTTCCCACAGGGTGTTCATCTTTTATGCATAAACCTACAAAATAAACCAAAAGTCAATGTTTCAAAAGAATGCCTGATGGTGAGAAAACAAAATGAGAGCTGAGAGGATTCCTGTAGGACTTTCAAAAATGGGCAGCCCTGCAGAGGAGCAGCTGCCACTTTGCTTTGCACAGTAGGGTGCAAGAGTGCTTGAGTGCATCACAGGGAATGGTAGGGATTGCTCCAGCATTGTCCACATTGAAGGATTGATCCCATAGTACTTGGTGTCAAACTCCACTTTTCTTTTTGAGGCTGTGTCCCAATGCTGTTACAGAGAAAGCCTTGTCTTCTGATTATCCCAACCTGAGAGGCAGGCACTTCATTTTTAAATAAGTGGTAGTTACTGTACCTTGTTCTTAATTTTTGTCTTATATTGACCATCTCTACTTTCAGTTCTTTTATACTGATAATAGTTAAGTGAGATGATGTCAGTGTGCTATGTGGACCTCCTTTCTGGTGTAAATAATTCTGTATTATGGCAAAGAATACTAATACAAGTTCATTTTTAGAGCAGCAAACTCATCTGTGCTGAGGGAGAAAGTATGGAGAAGATGCTTTGGATTTGAAGATGGGAGCCTTGTAGAGTAGAAAGCTGATCTGAGTCCTGTTCCAGGTCAGCTATCAAGCAGTAGCAGCAGCTGGGCTGTTCGTGTTCAACAGTGTCACAGGAAATGGTCACAGTGCATCATTCATGTGCTCTCTCTACGCTGACCCCCCAAAAATGGGGAAAAAATGGGGTATGTGAGCTGAACCATGACCATATACATTATTGTTAGCAATGTTACCCAGCACAGTCAACACTTTCCCAAGAATCTTGAGATCCTGATAGGCACCTTCAGAAAACACTTGAAAAATAAATTTGTCAGTTGGTAGGCCTGATCTCACATATGTTTTAAACACAGAAGACTGCTTCCTATGGGGATTCTTTCCAAATCCTTCAGGCTAATGACGACACAATGGCGCTTTCACTGGAAACAAGACATGGGATGAAGGAAGATTATTTTTTTCTTGAAGCAATTCACTACAGGCTTCTCCAAGTGGTGCTTACTGAAGAGAATGGCAGCTTTTTGTGTGCTGCAGAGGTCTGCAGAGCTGCTGAGGTAGCTGTGTCTGAGACGACCACTGTGGGTGACATGCAGAATGGCCTTATGAAACTACTGATCAAGAGGCAGTGGAGATTTTGAATGAGGTAAAACTTGGTCCGCTCATCTTTTATTTTAGATTGAGATTTCCCTTTGCTTGCTGTGACCATTGCATGCCTGGGGTTTGGGACTTGTAGACAGTGGCTCTTTTTTTTTCCTGTTTTACCCAGCAAATTGTTCCAATGTTTTTGATTGTAATACTATGTGTTTTCTAACTCATTTCTTCTATAAGAGAAGTTTTGGTGCTTGCTCTGAGATGGCAAGATGTTTTGTGGGGCCCCAGAGAATACATGTGTGGACTTGCAGATCTAGGGCAGACTGCAGGAGAATGAAGAAAGACACAGAAATGTGGGAAGTCAGGAGTATCTTCAGATCACTTTTATGGTTTGTCCCAGTGTCCCCTGTGGGACAGGATCCTCAGAAGGGCTTCGGTACTTCAGCACAGAAGGGCTGGGCCTAGTGTGTGTGTGTATGATTGTGTTTAGGTGGCTGTAAGCCTAGCTGTGCCAGGGCCTGTAGGCACTGTTTTTTCAACTCTGTCATGAAGAAAGAAATGCTCTTTGTAGGTTTTCTGCTATTCTACAGCAGGGAATTGCTGCTTCTTTAACCTTTGTTTTTCTTGCTGGGAAGAACTGTGCAGCATCCGATGCTCTGTTATCAGGATTACATGCTGCTATTGACCTGATACCTTTCTCTCTTTCTGTCAACCTTTTTCTTAGCATGTGGAAGCCGCACCTTTTAGCAGCTGCTGTGTTCATCTTCCCCACTCATGTCTAGCCTTCCTTCCTTGTATCCTCCTCCTCACCACAGTTTTATGCAGTGTGGACAGGCTAGCAAAGAGTCATAAAAACCCCAATAGAAACTAGTATCTAGATTTTTTTTGTTTTTGAGGTGTTTCCCCAGTCTCCTAGGAAAGCTAGTGCCTCACTGATAGGGTTTTTCCCCATGGAGAAGTGAGCAGAGGTGTGGCAGGCACTGAGGAGTGCTGCACTGTATCTGACTTTGAAAGCAAGGCAGTGAGGTCTCAGTACCTGTAGAGTGCTGAAGTGGGCTGAGCAGCATCTAATTTGTCCTGTAATTCATTCAGCAACAGACCACGGAGAGACAGATCTGTCAGGCATGTGCTGGGTGCATGCTGTGGTAGGAGTTGTGCACTGTCACTGGCAATGAAGTCAGTGTCCTGTCTTTCCCTGGGTTCTGATAAGTCATGGGGTAATTAAATGTATTCCTGCTGATCCTTTTCCTCAGACAGCACACAGACATGGGCAGTGATTGCTTTATGTCCCATGTTTCCCACCCTGAATCCCTGTCATTTCATATACTGAGTTGCACCTGAGCCTTTTCCCTTTTCTTCACTGATCATCCACAAAATTAAAAGGTCCGGCCCTGGAAGCAATGTATTTTTCTATGTCAGAAAGTGAAGTGCTGCTGTCCCACAGACCCATTTACTTGTTACTTTGACAGGCTGTGTGCAGACTGAGTTGGAAGAAGTTGCTCTTGTTCCACCATCATCCTATCTCAGCTAGTGGGGAAAACCTGTTTGCTTGGGGAGTTGTATGCCTGTTTTGAAGGCAAGTTTATCTGTGAATAGTGTTAGGGAGCTGGAGCAGGGTCCCAGTACCAAAGTGGATATTTTCTGAGATCTGAGTAGTGTGAATGGGACAGGGGAGGAAGGCTGGTTTCTTTCCAGGGGCAGGTAAGCATCCTTCAGCGGAGTTAAGCAGTCTCTGCTGGTGCTTCTGAGTTCTTGCATAATGCTCAGACAGCCACTAACCAAGTTCTCATCAACTCAAGCCAGTCATTTGTTTTTTATTAGCCAAACTTAATATTCTTGGGATCCAATTAAAAAAAGAAAACGAAGTGCTTATAGTTCCAAGTTTTTGTTGTTGACGCAATAGCAGAGAAAATGCCAAGATTCTGGGGGGAAAAAAAAGATGTGGGTGGTATTGCAACTGGTAATATCCAAAATCAGTGGAAACTTTTGGCCTTATGTGTCCCATGCTGGGTATGCGAGCTATGATAATACTATTTTGCCTAAGGTGTTCTTACTGCAGCTGTAAGCTCCCGTGGAAAGGATAAGGGCAACATTAATTTGGCATTCAGTGTAAGGGTATGAGGCAAATGGGAAACTGATCTGTATATGAGACAGCATGCACTAGGTACCAACTCCTACCATCAATCAGGAAATAAACTAGAAAATGCAACATATACTTACATAGGTGACAGTCAAGTGTGATATATATATTTTTTTATCATTACATGGTTATGAAGTACGTGTGTGAAAATATCTCTGAGAAAGAACTTTCATGGGGGGAAAAATGAAGTATTAGAAGTTAGAAGTTAGCTTGCAACACTTTTGTACCTAGACAGGCTTCAGCCCTGACCTTCCTACAGATTTGGGCAGAGAGAAGGAAGTCTTAGCTGGGTCTCACCTGCCTTGATGTCTTACAAGTTTGGCCTCAGCATGAAAGTCAGAACAGCAAAAGATCATTCACCTCCAATTGCTGCAGAAAACTAACTCGTAATTGCAAAGCTTGGAGTGTCTTGGTTTCCAGCATAAAAGAGAGCCTAATCGAGTGAGAGAGGCCTCAGGACGCCTACAGAGCAGTGGCAGTGGTTCCTGGGACTGCAGCAGCTCCCCCTACCTCTGATGGATGTGGGGACACTTGCAGGCATCTATCTCCTTGGTGGCAGGAAGCAGATAGCTGAGCCGGATGATTTCCCATCACTGCATGTCAGGCCCCCTCCCTGGAGCAGGTCTGGTCGCTTCCTGGGCTCGAGAAGCGACCAGCTGTCATGACTTCTGCAAGAGATTACAACTCCCTGGCCTTTGCTCAAAACTCAGTCTCAAACAATAGCTGAGCAGTTTCGGAAATTCTTGATAGCAAGGACAATGTGTATCAGCTCTTCTCGTGGCACTCATTTTGTAACAAACTTTTTCCTTTTTTGTCATGTATAAAGGAAGGAAAAGAAAACAAGTTTGGTTTTTTTTTTGTACACTAACACGTATATTTTTTTAGCTGATGGTTCTGGATGTCGTTGGCACAATGACCGAGGTGAAAGCAAAATCATCATCTCATTTAATTTCCATGGAATTTTAATCTTAAGTCTTGCCTGAAATAAGTCTTGCTTGTGCATCATTTTTACCTTCCTTTTTGTGATAATACTGAACTAAGCAGAATTTTGGTCAAAATTTGTCAAGGAATGTACCCACTGGTCTTTTCTGTTCTCCTCAGTATGTCCCCATTGTTTGAAATCAGAGGGGTAAAGATTGTTGTCTTCACTGAAATGAGTTTTTTATTCATTTGTCTGTGTTAAAAGCTCAGACTTTGTTTTTTATTGGTAATGAAAATGCAATTTTTCCTTGCTTCTGCTGTGTGTGCAGTATGTTTTTACAGTACTGCCTCCATCCTGTTCTGAATACGCTAGGGAAATTGTGACGTACTTGCTCAGAAGCCTGTGGGATTTTCAAAACTGTTTTCTGTTTTGTTATGTTTGTTTTTTGTTTCTTCTTTTTAAATTTATGCTGAAGGTGGGTTGCAAAGCAAACTCTGTATCCAGAGCAATTGCAAAGCAAGAAAATGTCTTTTCTAGCCAAAACCCCTTCCTTCGATCAGAATGCTAGACTTCTGGTCAGAGTTAATCCTTACATCTTTGGGCTGTGTGTCAGAAATCTGCATGTGGTAGCACTACGTCTTTTAGCCCATTAAATGTCATTTTTGAGATTGCGTAGATGTATATAACTTCTCATTTCTCACTGTTCCTTTTGCAATGCAGAACAGCCTTTCCTCTGTTTCTGCTTAAAAACCAGAACATGAGAGCATGTCATTCATTTGTATTCTCTGTTCCAGTTATGCAGGCAAGTATCTATATTTTAGTTTGCATCCAAGTTGTTTGCTTTCTGGAATGTATTCTTTTTCTCTTCTCCCGAGGGTTCATAGTTGCACTTCCTATATAAGCATATGAATGGAACATGGATCAGAAAGCGCTTTAATCCAGAAAAGCTGTCTTCTTTTTTCCGGATCTCAGTAGGATCTTAATGAAAGGTCTTAAGTGAAATGACTGAACAAACAGGCTTATAATTGTCATTGCTTTTGAGCCACCCTTGAACAACATTAAAATCATTTTCTGCCTTGGTCTTTCATTTAGTGTCCTTTTTACCCTCTGTCTACCTTTCTTACCCTTTCTTCCCTGCAAAGCAGGGTTGAATTGTGTGCTAATACTTCTGTGTGAGTTTCCGAGTCACAGAAGTGTGCATGTTTGCTGAAAGAATATATTTTTAATTTTAAATTCCTGGCTTGGCATTGCCAGTTACCATATGGAACGAGTTTTAATAACCAGCCAAGATATAAATAAATTCAGCAAGAACATTAAGAGCAAAAAAGTCAAAGAAGTCCCTGATCTTCCAAACAGCCTGTCAGGCATCAGTTTCATTCCAGTTGGGAAGAGAAAAATATCTAGGAAGAACAAATGTGTGCAATTAAAATGGCAGCTTTCAAAGTTATGTATGTGAGACAGACTCTGTCAGAAGATGTTTCCCTCCCATCAAGTCCCTGAAATTTTTATCTTGTGATCTCTCACCCTGTCTGTCCTGCTGTTCATAAGCACTACTGTGCAAGAGTTGAGATTTCAGCCTTCTTGTGGGTTGGTATTGCTGCATTTTCTGCACCCTGGCCTATGGTTTCTCATTTCATAAACCTCTAAAAAAGGCTCCAGAAAGGCATGTCATATCATACCTAAGTATGCACGTGTGTCATACCAGGTTTTCCACTGATGCTCAAATCTTTCAGAACATGAGGTTTTTGTGGTGCTACATGCAAGTGTTATAGTCTAGTGATCAGCCTGTGTTATGTTTGTGTAATACTCAAAGACTTCTACTTGGAGAGAGCAGAATTAAATCTGGTGAGCCATCTTTGATTTAAAAACAATACTAAAGTGAAACTTCTCTTACATCTGGTTTCGGTTATAGCTCTTGTTTGAGGGTCTTTGTAAGCTTGCTCGATTTGTGCTGCAACAGCTATGTGTTGATTGGCTTTTCTTGAGCTGAAAGCAAGGATTATCCTGAATCTTCAGAGAATCTGTATTTGCAAGATTCCATGGCAGAGTTATACTGCCCTAAGAAAAACCCTCTCAGTAATCAACTCTGTGATGAATAGTGGTAGATAAGTGTCAGGGTCAAGCTTACCTGCTCTACAATAAAGCTGTTGCCAGTGATTCTGTGGAAGTGGTGAATGCTGCCAAAAAGCAGCATAGGAATGAACAGCCCAGAGGTCCAGCAAATCCGTGGAGCTCACAGTGAAGTATCACTTTCTCTCCAGAGATGGTAGGAAGTTCCAAGTAGCCAGTTCTCTAAAAGTAAATAAAATAAAGTACAGTTATTTGGGTGATGGAACTTGAGGCGTTGCTGGGTGAGGAGAGGCTGCATTCAGAAAACAGGTGCACCAGAGAAGCCCTGGGAGAGGAGATCACAGTATCACAGAAGTGTAGGGGGGTTGGAAGGGACCTCTAGAAATCATGGAGTCCAACCCCCTGCCAAAGCAGCTCCCTAGCCCAGGTTGCACAGGTAGGCGTCCAGGTGGGTCTGGAACGTCTCCAGAGAAGGAGACTCCACCACCTCTCTGTGCAGCTGTGCCACTGCTCCGTCACTGCACTGGGAAGAAGTTCCCACACACATTTGTGTGGAACTTCCTATGCTTCAGTTTGTGGCCATTTCCCCTTGTCCTATCACCACACTCTGCAGAGAAGAGTTCAGCCTCGTCCATTTGCCTCCTGCTCCTTAGATATTAATAGAGGTGGATCCACTCTGAGTCTTCTTTCTTCAAGGCATGGATGAGATGATGAGATGAGCAGAGTAATAAGATATGTCCAGTGTTATTCTTTTAGCTTAAAATACTGTGGATATAGAATATTGGCTTTCATTTAAATCATGCAGAGACTTGGAAAAAGACTTGGAGAAATGTACAGGCATTGTGCAGGACTGCTACAACAAATTTGCAGAATGCTGCAGTTTCATAAAGGACCCTGACTACTGACAGGAGTAAACATTCTGCATATCTCCCTCTACTATGGACTTCAGTTGCTTGTTAGAGCAAAATAAATAGCAAGACTTCTGAGCAGTTAGTCTTGAATTAAAAGCTCACCTCTTCCCTTCCTTTTCTCTTGCCCTGTTGAGATGAAAGTGAATCCTTGGGAATGTCCTTATGGGAAATAAGTTCATATACACTGGATACCATGTGGCAGATCTGTGCACATGTAGCAATCATTTGTTATTTTAGGATTGTTAATAAATTCATTTAGAGCCTCTGCTCATATGTACTACTGTACATCCAGCAGTGCTAGAAAAATGGCTGATAACAGAAGTTTTGCCTTGGTTGTTTTTTTGTTCTGTTTTAACTGAACTATTGTTTTTACAGGGAAACTAAAAAACTGACATACTCTGATAGTCATCAGAAAAATTTTCATGTGCTGCTCTTCTCTGCTTGATGCCTCACTGTGCTGCTGCTATGTCTTTTCAATTTTTGCAGCATCTTCTCTTCTCCACTTGTCTGCCCATCCCCTCTGTGGGCTCTGAACTTCAGAAATACCCCCTAGGAGGGGAAGAAGTGTGTAAGACATGCAGTAGGCTGTTCTGTGTCATAAGAACAAACTCTCAAATTTAATCTTGTGGGCAAGATTTTCATGGAAGAGACAAATATTTGGCTGTTCTTCCTAAGATTCATAGCATTCTGGAATGCTTTCTTGCCTGCTGACACCTGGCTCTGCATGTCAAACCATAAAAACAGTTGCCTGGTTCTAGCCCTGGGAGAATGTTTTCCATGTATGTTGTAAAACCTTGCTCATAAGTCATTCACTAGGTCCATTGAGTGCATACAATAACTGGAAGATTATTGGAATACAGTTGAGCATTCAGATCTATATATGACTTTTTAACACTTTTTAATATTCTGCTACTACTGGTTTACTCCTTCCTTGGAAGAAATGTACAGCAGGTGTATTTCATGTGGGATGCTACTGTTTCTCAGCAGAATGCCCATTCAGTCTGCACTTCCATCTTGATACTAGGGAGTACTTTGAGGAATTGACCATTATCGAGGGAGGGAAAAACCTGGACATGAAGACAAAAGCCTTAAAGTTCATAATTTACAAACCCAGTGTACAAAAGAGTGCCAGTTTTGGAGCAAGCTTGTGCTGACATGTTAGGATCTCGTGTGTCTAGGGGAAAGAGGAGGTCTGTGATGCAGTAAAACTCACAGAAATTGAGTGAATTCCCAGTGTACTGTAAGTCACAATGCAAATGCTGCTGGTGCTATTAATATATGCACAAAATATGAGTATTATTACTATCATTAATCATTTTCATTATAGTTAACATAGGTGCAATAAAAGCCTATTGAAAAATAAGAGTTAAGTAGAGTAATGAAAAGAACTGGTATTACACAGTCATTGTATCTGAACAAAGCCTAGTCTTGTGGAATTTTAAGCATCCCATAACAAAAATAATCATAGTGTCAGCCAGCAATTGTATGGTTGTTCCATTAAATATTGCTCTGTGCTTATATACTAATCACAAAATGACTGGGTAACTACGGACATAACTCAGGAAAAATGTTTTAAAACTTGACAAGGAGAAATATAAGTGGTGCTTTGTAGTCTTCCATTTGCTCCTTTAGAACAGATTAAACTTTTTAACTCTTGGAGAAGTGCGAGGATAAATGTTTTGCTTAAAGGTCTACTTGATTTGTCTAAAAATAGGATTGTTGCTCTTTTCTCTGTTAAGTGGTCCTGTATCACACTGTTATCAAGTAACAATGCAATCTTTATCATGAATATTAAGATAAGATGCTTAAAATGTATTATTATTTATGGTGGCTTGTTCCATTAATACTTATAGGTGCTTCTATTTGAAATGTACCAAGCCATAATTTGTATTTGGGGCATTCAGTATTGAGTGTGGAATTCAAATTTACATCTATCAGGAATTCTGAGGAGGAAACCTATGTAACAGTGCTGTTTCACATTTTATATTGATTGTGTGGATGGTTTTGTTTTTTTTTCATGGAGAAATTTTTGAGAGCTTGTATAACACAAGCTTCCTTTCTCTCTGGCATAATTAATTTTATGGCAAGATGTGAAAGATGCATTTCATTTAGTGTATTTAGAAATACCTTCCTTTTAAGCTTTTGCATACTAACCTATTCCATTACTGAAACTCAAAGGAAACCACCTCATTAGAAACAGCAACAGCAAAAACAACAACCAAAAAATACCTTCAGATTAGAAGTGCTCCAAAGCATAGGAAAATTTGACCAATAATGTTCTATTCTAGTTCAAAGGCAAAGCTTTAGTTAAGACTCCTCTAGAAAATTACTGAGGGCTTTTCTTTTTTACTTTTTTTTTTTTTTTTAGGACACAATCCAAAGCAGAACCATCTTCAGACTTCTTCAGAGAGGGAGAGAGAATTCATGGTGAAGTACAGGGTAAAATATTATTTTTCATGGGTATAGAGGCTGTGTGGGTCATTAAAACAAAAGATTACTTGTGGTAAAAGAATGGATTTCAGTGACCAAAAGAAGCTCAACGGAAGCATTGTGTCTCTGAGTCTTTTCCACTTTTTCATCTTAGTTTAAGATTAGTAGCATACTGGATAATCGGCTTTGGCAAGTGAATGACATTTCTCTGCTTACATCTTTGTCATCCCAAGAGAGGGTTAAAATAACCTTTCTTAAAAAAAATAATATATATATATATATATATTCCCTATCTAAAAGGAAGAAAGAAATGGCAAATAATAATTGCCTCTACTTTTATTGGAGCCACAAGTTGTGATTTGAAGAAAATCTTGAAACATTTGACTTCCAAGCAGTGGCCTCTACCTGGTTAATTCCTTGAATTAATATGAATCACTGAAATAAAGAAGATGCATGTACCCTTTGGGGTCTCAGGCTGTGAGCATCAGTTGTGTTTAGAGAGAAATTTTTCACTCAGAGGGTGATGAGGCACTGGCACAAGCTGCCTGGAGAAGCTGTGGATATCAAATCCTTGGAGGCTGGATGGGACCCTGCGCAGCCTGATCCAGTGGGGCTGGGAACCCTACTCATGGCTGGTGGTTGGAACTAAATTATCTTTAAGGTTCTGTCCAACCTAAGCCGTACTTTGATCACTCCTCAGAGTAGGTGGGATTCATTTTGGCAAACTTTACTACAGCCTGGAGGTGTCTACCTCTCAGCTATTCTCGGTTTCATGTTTCGTCAGCTGAGAAAAGTAGATTCTTCTAAGGCATGACTCATAATCTGTTTCAGACACCTACTCCTGGATAAGATGTCCATATAGTAGGGAAGGGTGTCTGGCTCAGATGTGCACATCTATGCTTGGCCAGATGAATCTTACTCAGTATGTCTATGTTGCAGACTGCCAAGTAACGAGATAAATTTAGTAGCAAAGAGCTCTACGCTGCCCCAGCAGAGTTTTCAAAAGCTAAATCAGGTATTTCTAACTCTACCATGTAATTTACTGTACAGTGATGTCCACCTGACATATCAAAGTGCCTCACAGAACTCATAATTGAGGAGTCTTGTTTTCCATGACTGCCATCTCTAATTGTAGCCATGGTGTGGGTGGGAAACTCTGGAAAATACTTGATTTGCCATATGAGCCATGGTGTTTCTGTGTATCTATGACGTATGTAGATTTGGTAGGAGTTAGGAGATGATGCGACTTATGTAGTAGTCAAACTATTAGTCTAAGTGTGGTGCCAATGTTTTAAATGCTTCTGAAAAAAATCTAAAACCAGAAATCTGAAGGTGCTGCCTATCCAGAAAGGTGAGGAAGCTCAATCTTTTCATTTTGACAAAAAGAAGGCTAGTACATTACTTTATCATGGTGTAAGGAGCTGCTACGAAGAGACATTTCTGATACAGGATGACAATTTAATCTAGTGAATGAAAGCATGATGACATTCGATCTGTAAGTAAAAACAGATTAACTCAGGCTACAAAAAAGGAACATATTCTTAACAGAAGGGCCAAATAACTGCTGGAATAAGTTTATCTAGGAGTTTAAAAGAATTTCAAGAATCTATTAAATCTAAATATGATACACCAAAATGAACTCTTAGTGCTTTAATGAAAGAATTAAACAATGAAGTGCTATGGCCTGTGAAGTGAGAGTGGGCTCTGAAGATATCCCTTCTGGCCTAAATATCTGTTTAATGGGCCAAGCACAGTACCAGCTCCAAACGTCTCAGTTCTGGGAAATGTGCATTTCGGAAAGACTTGTGCAGCCTTTCCCATTTCCAGTGCAATTACTATCAATCAGCTGCTCCTATCTTCCTCACACTGTGATCCTTTAATAGGTTTTTTGATCTAGGCATATGCTCAGTGAACTAGTTTTCTGTGAACTGGACTTGTTATATAGAAAAACAGATAAGAGAGCTGTGGAAGCAGAGTATTCTGGAGCTGAGTCCTGGATGTAGACTTCAGATGTTTTAATACTAACTCTCTCATAAATTTTATTTTATTTTTTCTCACTGTTATGTACCTGAATAACTTCGGAATGCCAAATATAAGCATCCCATTTAATTTTGGCTGAAGATGAATACTACTTTTATACTTCAGGCTGCAGATGTAGGTCTCTGTGTTAGGAATGTAGTCTATCTTGGCTTCTTTTAAAAAAAAATTTGAATTCATGCTTCACACCACTCTGAAGGATGTTATTGTGATGGCTAAAGCCATGGGATATGAAGATTTGCCAGAATTTTATTAAATTATATGGTTAGGTGCATCTATTTTTCCATCTTCCCCAACAGCCTCTTCTTCCTTTCTGAAGCCTACCTCTATGCCTTTGGTGCCAATGCTAATGTGAATTTGTCCCTTTCCCTCTCTTTCTTCCTCAAACTTCATCTAGACTGAGAAGGATCTTGGCCATGCCTGGATTTCTCATCCTATGAGATAAATGTCTCTTGTTTTTTTGCATATTTTTAAGGTACACTTAAGTACAGTGTTTCTGTTAAAAAGCATAGTCCTAACACTGCATATGGTCCTCTTGGTTTTGTTTTGCAGATGTTCTCCTTTCCTCAGACAAAGCATGAAGGGCACACATTTGAGATGAGCTGTGAACGGTACCTGTAATGCGTTCCTCTGTCTTTACTGGGATGCTAAAAAGGGGGAGTACATCTTAGAAGATGTATTGCAGCAAGAGTACACAGCCCCTAGAGAAAAGTGGAAGTACTGATCATATGAACTAGCTTCTGGAACTGAAATTTGTTTTGGAGTGGAAGCATCTTTTGGTTTTTGCACAATTGGATTTTCTACTTCGTAATTAAATAAAAGCACTTTTGCAGAAAGAAAAAACAGTTTAAAGAAATTTTATAGAGGGGGAAAAAAAACAACAACCCTGTTAAAGTTAATTTTTTTTTCACTTATTCATTTCTCTTTGACGGAATGGAAATATCAGACATATACTGCAATAGCAGTGCTCTCATCTGCATGACTGAGAGGTTTTGAAACTACGTTGTCCAGAAGGCAAACCCTTTGCATGAAGGCTTCAGATGACATCTAGCAGCTGCACCCTCTGGTCTGTGAGAAGGGCTACTGCCATACCGGAGGAATAGTACTGCCCTTCCTCTCCCCTTGCAAGCCTCTGCATTCTGTGCATCCCTGTTTGTCTCTCTCTCTGGTACAGTCTATCAGCCCTATGAGCCAAGGTTCCAGTTCACTTCATGCCTATTTCTGCTCAACAGTGAGGAGGTGGATGAATTCTCAAGTCCCTTTCTTATACTTTCTTTCCTAGGGGTCCTCTTTTCTTTGCCAAAATGCCTTTTGATCTACCTCTTGCAGCCAAAACATTCATGAAATGTGCATGGCCCCTTGCAGTGCTCTTACTCCTTGCTGTCAGCTTTGAAAAAGACAGCAATGCTGATAACTAAAATCTGTTGTGATGTTGCTGAACAACAGTAGAGTTTGGGTGTTGGAGTGGTTTTCTGGTGGAGTAGAGCTTACATTGCTCTATTCTATGAGATGGAATATTGACAAATCACAAGAAATAATGATCTACAGCTGAGAATAAAATTAGATATGATTGTGCTCCTTTTACAGTTATGTATGAAAATACCATAGGGAATGTACAAGTAAAAGGATAGAGTTAAGGCTTCCGCTGTAATAAAAGAGCAGTTCAACTTCCTAGAATCTGGAGTTTTCAACTTTTGAATTAAACATATACCATACATCTTACTGCACTAAAATAAGCATTATGGCTATACATCAGATTTGGAGGGTAATGTGAATTGCACCATTAAGCACCATCTTTGCATTTAGATTTGTAACTGCTATTCTGTCAAAACATAACTGCATTTTTACTCCCCCTTGCTTTACAGAACCAGTTCAAAATCAGGAGAGGAACTTAGCTCATCTGTTTAACTTGCATATTATCAGCAAACGTTGTTAGTAACTTGGGAGTCATCTATCCTAAGCTTGATGTTTAAGCCCAAGACAGTCCCCTAAGTTCTGTTTGTAGGCAATGGAGTGAATAGACAACTCCAGAGGGTGATGCCTCTCATAACAAGTTAGCTCAGGTATGGGAGATTAATTGCTCTTTACAGGTACTTTTTTCAACTGTCAGCTAGAATAAAGAGCTAGGCTAGGATTAGATCTTTATTTGTCTTTGTTAGACATCTCAAGTAAAGATGATAAACTTATATATTTTTTCTGGATCAATGGAAGAGCTTTCAGGTTATGTTAATTTTGTAAGATAAGGTTAATTTGTTATCACTGCAATTCTTTGTAGTAAGATCCTTGTTCTGCAAAAGAAAAGATTTGGGGAAGGTAAAGAAAAGGAGCAAAACCTTGAAATGACCTAGTGTAGGGTTTTCCAGTGTTTGCTTAGATATCTCTCTCAGTAGGAATAAACAGCCCTTTGCATACAGGAGTGGGTCACCAAGGTAGTCAGGGCCTAAAGCACCTGGACTACAGGTGCTAACAGACTTTTATGGGTTTCCTGATCAGCAATGTACAGGTCCTCAGTGAAAAAGATGAAGGGCAGGGAGATTACTGGTAACAGCTGATGTCTGCTTAAAAAACAGTTATAGGGATAATAGAGACAAAGTCTTCCTGGTAGAAGCAAACAATATGGCAAGGGAAAATAGTCACAACCTGGAACTTGGAAGGCTTAAGTTAGATGTTAGGAGAAGCTGTGTCAGCAGGGCAGTGGTAGTTCACTGCTACTGTTCCTTCACCATGGTCACCTTCCCAATTGCTCTTTATATCACTGTATCACTCCCTGTATGGGGTAGCCCTGTGACACCTGGCTTCAGATTCCTACTATGCTGAATATCAATCAAGGGCCTGAAATTAGATTTCCTATATGTAATGAGAATGTGTTTTAATGATCAATCTATTGTCTTTTTTTATGGGAAAAATCAGAAATGAACAGTCCTTGAAGACCTTCTGTAGGACTAAGCTTTTCCCATCAGGGAAGCTGGTTTATAGGATGGAAAATCTGTTAGCTTTAGATGCAAGTTGGGATTGCAGAATCTTGATTTCCCGCTGGCACAGGTACCTCTTCTAGAAGTAAGCTACTTTGTAAGTCTGATCATTTTGAAATGATAGCAACTCATAAGCTTGGAGGATTTGAGTGGTAAGTTGAGAAATGTGGTTTGGAAAAGCCCTATTTTACCATTGCTGTTCAGCATGAAAAAGCACCTTAAAATCCTTCATCACTTCCATTAAATCATCTTGAAATTTTCTTCTATGTAATTGATCCCAGCCTATTTAGAAAATACAAACAAAGACTACTTCTTTTGAATGCTATCACTTTAATCCCTCTTCACATTGAATTTCCTCAACGAAATGATGTTTCACGTTGAAAGATGGAAAAATAAGTCCATCTCTTTGATATTAGAGTGAAATTATTTATTAGTTTTGTTGCGTTAGTGGTATTATTCCTCTTGACTTGCAGGCTAAGCATTGTATGATGTATATTTTTAAATACCAATTTATTACTTTGAAGGCTTGGAGAAATTTGTGGAAAGAACTCGTGAGTCTTTTTCTTCAGTGGTCCATCAACCTTATTCACTGTTCTGGTTCTTTACCCTCAGAGAAATTACATTATATTTTGCCGATTTAAAACTATATTTTTATTTTATTGATCTTGCCAGAGACTATATTATTTGCAGATCGTTAGCATTGCATTGTGGTACTCAAAGTTATGCATTGTTGCCAGCAAAAGATTCTAGTAAAAATGTACATGTCTTAAAGGCAAATAGAAATCTTGCATAGTCCGTGTGTTCTTAAAAGCATACTGGAAGTGTCTTCCTCTTCCTTTTTATAAGCTTCATCAACATGGCAATCTATCTCTGTCGTACATACTTTCTATTTTACTTTATAGTAATTCCCTTAGCATAGGAACATTCAGGCTTCAGAAAGAGACAAAAAGCAGCAGAGGTGGGACTTTTTTTTTGCTTTTGTGTTGCATAGAAGGATGTATTGAAAGAGAGCAAGGAGAGCCAAACCCTACCTCAATAACAGCAGGCTGAGGGAATTGTTGGTAGATTGGAGGGCTGAGCTTCTATTTAGAGACACCTGGCAGGCTGGCTGAAATGGGTTGAAGGGGTCCTTCTGAAGTGAAATAACAATGAAGTCCTGTACCTGGGATAGAATAACCCACCTGGCAGTACAGGCTGGGGGCTGGTAGACCATGAGTAAAACATGGGCAGAATGGCACTAGAGCATGCTCATAAACCTCAGTAGTTATTATAGAGGAATAACAGAGCAGGTAAGACCACCTGCAAAGGCTGAGAGGATAATGTTCTAGTTGTTTTGTTGTCTAGAACATACCTTCATGAAGGCTCTTCTGACAGCAACTGACAGATGTAAGGAGTGATGTAATCAGATTTCTTGAAAAAGGGAAGGGAATGCTGGAGATGACTAAACCAATTGAGAACTGGGATTCAGATTAGCTTGCTTTCCCACTAAGGTCTTGATTCCTCTCCATGAACTACAGATGCTGTGTAGGACAACAGCTTCTAAATGGAGTATCCATGTTTATAAAGCTAGGCAAGGTGAATATAGGTAAGTTCTAGGCTGAGCTTTGGCAGTAATACTGCAATCAGGATTAAAGCTCCAGAGAGTTTACATTTCCATTTTACTCTTCTCAACTACACCATTTTGGTGCATTCTGGAGTTTAATGACTCACCACTACACTTTTAAATGTCAATCCCGGACTTGTTAAATCACATCCCTTCCTCTTAAGAAACAAAACTAATCTATTTTAAATAATTAAACTTTAAATTTACTCTTTTCTTAAAACTACAGTGCTGCAGTCTGAGAAATGCTTAATTGTTAAAGTGCATGGTCCTTATGTGCTGATCAGTAGCAGTAGCAACGGTTATTCATCAAACATAAAAGGCGAGGCCAGATTGGCATACCCTGAAAATGTGAGGACAGCTACCTCAGCTATCAGCTAAACCAGAGGATCGAGAGTGCTGTTTCGGAGCCGTATCTAATGT
Organism: Cyrtonyx montezumae; assembly: GCF_038088225.1. NCBI lineage: Eukaryota > Metazoa > Chordata > Aves > Galliformes > Odontophoridae > Cyrtonyx > Cyrtonyx montezumae. The sequence goes on along the minus strand of NW_027072034.1, from coordinate 47,393,001 downwards.
GTTTTGTGTGTGCTGACAGAGCCAGCAGTGAGGTCATATCTTGTTTGTCACTTGCCATTGCTTTTAAGTTTGTTCTGAGGTCATCTGTCCTGTCTGCTATGATGTTGATAGTCAGCTAGTGCTAGAGTCACAAGAGTGGAGGAAGGTTATCTTCCATAAGTGCTCGTGTCTGCCAGTGCAGAGCTGCTACTCTGCCAACAGATCAAGTGAGATTTGGTGCCTCAGGCTCTTCCAAGTGCATTTGTGCTGTGGTTGAGCTGCCTGGGCACTCTCTGAGTGGGTATTTAGCCCAAAAGATCTCATGGTGTCTGACGGGCAAGCTTTCAGTACATAAAAGCATAGAGGAGCTATGTATTTGGTGTATGAGGGGTTGTAACCACTACTGCAGCCAGAACACAGAGCTAAATAAAGGCGGACTGGCACCCTAGGTGTATCCTGACTGGGCTTTCTCATTCCCCCAAGCGTGAATAACAGTGCTGCCCTTTTCTCTTCCACTTCTTTTTCAGTCTCAGTAGAGTTCAGATTTGAAAGGAATGGAACAGCATTCAGTGTGCTTGTTTTAAGCTGTATCCGGAAATGGGCAGTGAAGATTTCATGATCTCCAGTGAAGTCTTACAAAAAAAAAAAAAAAAAAAAAAAAAAAAAAGAAACCCTGCAGCTCTAATAGCTGGTGTGTTGCATCTGAGTTTCATTTTAAAAGGATTAACTAATAGAGAATGGGGATGAAACTCTTGAAATCATGACCCATCTACATACGTTATCTGCCAAACTGGAAGGTAATGACAGATCATTCATAACATGTACTCTGTTTCTCTTAGTATTTAAAAGTAAAACATTATCCTGCATCTGGGACAAGAAGTAATTTACAAGTGCTGATATGCTGCTATTCTCAAAGTAACAAGGGTGTCTACATCCTCTTGTACACACTGCATTAGGATACAAAGGATTGTGCTAGCATTATATACTGAGTGAATGCTAGACTGTTTTTGATGTGTTGCACTGCTTAGAATTGAATACATGGGAAGCACCTCACAGTGTCTTTATCATCCCTTGTTCCTCTATGCTGAGGGCTTTGGCACAACTAGTAGAAGTAAATATGACTTGGATGGTGGTGTGACAAATGTGTGTATGCTGCTAGAGGGACTTGAAACAGAGCATTCTTTGTGGGAATTAGTTGTCTTCAGGGAGCCTAGCTTGAGGAGGGCTGTAAAGTTGCATTGTGTTTTCCTTGGTGGCACACTGACAAGCATGTAGGGATGGAAAGCATAGCTGGTCTCCTCTGTGGAGTAACTTCTCAATTTCACCATAGTTTTCTAATATAAAAGTGTTTACCCATGGAAAAGGAGAGAGGAACTCTGGCTACTCAGGTTGGAAGGACACCGTCTGGTCCCACCCAAGTTTCCCACTCATACACTGAGATTAGCATTGTCTGAACATCATCCTGTGATTGTGAATGAAATGTGTAGAAAATTTGGGTGGTATCTAAGTGAAGGTCACAGTGGGTGCTACACAGTTGGCTGCACAGTGGTCAGTCTTGACTCAGTGCTGGAAGAGATGTATTGCAGACTTGGGAGTAGGTGCTCCAGCCTGCAGCCCTCCAATGGGAAGGTGATGGTCAGGCACTCATGGCCAAGGAGCAGCATCAATCTGAGACTGAGTGTCTCAAAGTAGTGGGTTTAAATAGCTTTTGTAAGAGCCAATTAAGAGTACGGTCTTCAGAATCCTAGAGGAGCACTACATGGAGAACAGCAAACACCTGTCAAACTCCATTTTGTGTTACATATTCATAACTTGTTAGAGCAGGTCCTGCTCCATCGCTGTAATGACCTTTGTGTGTTCTACATTTATTGTTCTTTGTTGCACAAAGGCAGTGCTGCCAGCTGCCAAAATCCCTCATGTAGTTGTAGCAGTTTTAGTCCCAAAAGTAAAGAAAGGCCTGAATGTTTAGTGTAAAAGGATGTGTGTTTATTGCCAGCCTTGCCATATAGCCTGAGTAGCAACTGCATAGAACAGGCAGGATCTATTCTGCCAGAAGCCACTGTGTTTTTCTCGGAAGTGGAAATCAGATGAACATGTTTCTGTTGACTGAGAGAAGCCTTGTGCAAATGTCTTCCTTTTCTTAGCCAAATTTACAACCTCTGAAGTAGCTAGTTTTCTGGAGCCTCAGAGGCTTAGTATGGTAAAGTTGCTAGAATAACTGCTAATGAGTTAATTACAGTGGATTCATTAGTTAAAATTGCTGCCAGAAACTTGAATGTGGCAGATAACTCTCTGCTGGCAAGTGGCTTATGCTGCTGGGCAGACCTTTGTCTGATTTATGACTCTCCTCACCACCAATTGGAGTTCTTGCCTCATTATCCCAATATTCAGTTCTAGTTTTGTCTTATTTATAAAAATTAACTTCAGGTTTTAGAGAGACTTCCTACGTCCTGCTAGAGCTCTTCGAACTGATGTTGCTGAGGTATTCTCGTGATTCTTGTCTGAAAGGGACCTGCTTGTATGACATCTCTTCCTCTCAAATATAGACAGTCATCAGTCACCCATCAAATTAGAAGCATTGAGAGGTTTCCAAAGAAAAATACTTCTTATCCATATCCTTTGAGCATGATTTTGTGTGAAACAACAAGAATTTTAACAACATAAATAATATATATATTGTAATTCAATACTTGAAATCCTTCCTTGTGGGAACCCGCTTAAAATCAGTTGGTACTTAAAATGCATATTTAGAAGCGATCTTTCTTGTTTTTTTTTAATAGAAAGTTAAGGTGTTTGATTGGAAAATGTAAATAGATGCACTGGTCTCCTTCTTATAAATAGCACACATATATTCAGACCTCCTAATGCTGTCAAAACCAATTCAGATGCCAGGTTTCAACTTTGCCAAAATGTTTTTCCCTGACACAAATTATAGATGCAAGTATTGAGCCCCTTGGAGGCTTCAGATTTCCCAAATTCCTTCAGTAAGTCTTCTAGCTCTTCTGCCAGGTTTTGTTTAAATGCTATTAACTTTTCGATTAAGCTCAATGAATATCTTCTTTCCACCTTGGCTCAGCAAGAATAACATTTCAGTCTCTCTGCTGTCCAGATAGATGTATCCTTGACCTGAGGGTTTAAATCATTATTCAGGGTCTGACAAGCTCTTTCATTAGGAGAAGGAATTTATACAGTGTCTGTTTTTTCTTCACTACAAATCTGTTATTTCAAACACCTACAAAATCTCTTTTCTCTGCACGGAGTAGGAGTCTAGTTTTGCTCATAGTTACCTCTTTCCAGCCTGCACTACATCTGTGGAAGTTTCTCCCATCTTAAACTTAAGATCACACTAATTACATTCCTGCTGCTGATATTTTCATGGGCTTTTGTTGCCTTCCTCCAATGTGTGCACAGGAACATCTGCAGGAAGTACTGAGCCACTTACTGCGTTCAGTCCCAGGGAAAACCTGTCTGTCCCATCTTCCTTCCAGCTGCTTCCGTTAGCTGAATCTCAGTGGAAGTGTATAATTCATATGATGAGCTATTAAAATTCTTTTTCTTATCTTTGTTAGTTTACTGCTTTTTAGAGAAATTCTTCAGGTAGTGGTGGGTAAGGGAGAAGCACATACCTGTCTTCAGAAGTCATTGTATTGTCCTTGTTCCAATGAATCATTATTTCCTTTTGTATGTAGTTACGCTTCTACATTAAGCATTTTATTCTGGCTTTCTTAAGTGTGCGCTACAGTAATCATGTGAAACTTGCTTGAAGTACCTGACAAATTACAAACAGGCAAACTTTTAAAATTGTTCTATAAATTGCTTGTATCTTGAACATGGAAAAAAGAGGGTAAACATTTAAGAGCAATAGTCTACACAGTGAGAATGGCAGTGTAATGGCATTCACATGTGGCTTCCATCTAGATGTTGCTGTGAGAGTCTCAGTGGTCTTTGAAAGGTCATGGCAAGAAGGAGAGGTTACTAAGGACTAGGGAAAAGAAAATGCTACCTTTATCTTCAAGAAAGGTAAGAGTGAATACCCAAAGAACTTCAGCATGGTCAGATCCTTCTTGATGGAGGAGAAGGTGACAGAGCAAATAAATAATAGAATCATAAAATATTCAGAGTTGGAAGGGACCCATAAGGATCATTGAATCCAGCTCCTGGCTCCATGCAGGACCACCCAAAAATCAGACCATATGACTGAGAGCGTTGTCTAGACGCTTCTTGAACTGTCAGTTTGGGACTGTGACCACTTCTCTGAGGAGCCACTTCAGGGCCTGGCCACCCTCTCAGTGAAGAACCTTCTCCTGATAACTTGGAAACCATTTCAAAACATGTTAAAGAAGGTGATGGGAAGTAGTCAGCAGGGAAGAGACAGCTTAGGGGATTCACAGAATCACAGAATTGTAGGAGTTGGAAGGGACCTCTAGAGATCACTGAGTTTAACCCCCCTGCCAAAGAAGCTCCCTATACCAGGTTGCAAAGGTAGGAGTGCATCTTACACATTTGCATATTTGATTGGGTTGGAGTAGGTAACACAGAGCCAGACACTTCTGCATGGTGCCCGGTGACAGGCCAAGAGGCAATGGGCACAAACTGAAACACTGGAAATTGCATTTAAATGTTTACTTCAAGGCTGATCAAACACTGGCACAGGTTGCCTGGAGATGCCGTAGGCTCTCCATCCTTGGACATGCTCATGTGTAACTGAACATGGCTCTGAGAAACTGACTGAGTGACTGCGTATGAGCAAGCAGTCTCCAGTGGTGCCTCCCAGCCTCAAAACAGTCTGTGAGAAAAGAGCAAGATCATTTTTGCTTTGTTTCTTTGCACAAATGTTGCTGCAACCCAGGCATGTATACCAGTGAAGGTTCATCTGCTGTTGATGCCTTTGACATTTCATAGTTCAGTCCAGCAGCTTCAATATCCACATGCACGTTGAACTGACAAGAGTGAAAGGTATCTACTTACTGGAAAGGTCATTTCTAGTATGTTTTCACTTGTGCCATAAGCAGAAAGGTAATTCCTAACTAGAATGCCTTAACTTCAATATTGTGTATGCGTTTGTAGGTTGTTTTTTTTTTCTTCTTTTTTTCCCCTCTTTCCTACCAATACATTTTTCTGTCAAATGCTGGTTCGTGAACTACTCAAGGGAAATGCCTACCATGGGTTTGGCTCAGCTACTCTGATCTATCATTTTGGAAAAACAGCGGGGCTGTCTGCTGCTGTCACATTAGCAGTGCATTAGAATTTGCTGGCAATAATAAAGCAAGCTCCATTTGCACATTTGCTAATAGTTCTTCCACAGCCACTGTTATTTTCTTGATAAACTCCAATAAATCAATAGGATGACAACTATTATGCCATTTACTTGCAATTAATCAGTAGTGCTCTTGCAAAACGCTTTGGTGGAAGCTGCAAAGTAGTTGCATGTTATTGATCACAAGAACCACTGTTCCTGATGATACATTGCCATAGCTATAGCTGCATCAACACTGTCGATGATGCACAGTTTGGTTCTGTCCCAGAGGTATATATGTTGCTGATTCCAGCAGTGGAGCATATGTACACTATCATCACAAAGGCTATTTTTTTAATACTATGAGGCAGTGTATGTAGTGGGTGCTATAAAAGTGTTAGGAAGGAAGAAGAGAAGAAAGATTTATTTGGACTGCAAACAGGACTGTAAAGCAAGCCTGTACCTGTCCTGCTTGCCTTCATACTAGCTGGCATCTCTTTGTGTCAGGTTTGTAATGTAAGCTCAAGTATGGGGGTTTTCTACTCTGGGTGGCATGCTGGTAGAGCACAGCCATGGGCTGCAGGCCTCCAGTCCTTAATTTTCAGAGGCTGCCCCCCTAGAAGGGAATGTGGGACTGTGGCAGTTCAAGGTTGTGGTCTTCTCCATGGCACACTGCACACCTGCCAGCTGACGCATAGCCAGTGCCTGGTTGATGACTTTGTGCTCCTGATGCAATGGTAAATATGCCACAGCTGGGTTCGGGTCATATAGCTTTCGTTACAGTTTTGACTCCATATTTTGCATCCTGTTATTGCCTTTACATAAAACTTTGTGTTCAGACTTTTAGTTTTAACTGCTAATTGTCAAATATTTCAAGCTCTCCACCGGGAAGTACTGCATGCCTCCTGCAGCCCACAGAAATCATATGGCCTGAAGGAGCATAGTATTTTGTAGGTTGGACTATGTGGGCCTTCAGCTTCTATCAGTCCATTTTACTTACCTCTTCAGTAACATCAAAAGCTTCCACAACACTGTATGAGAAGATTTTCTAAGATGGAAAAATGCTGTCTGTGTAAATAAATGAAATAAATCTCAGTTCTGCAGAACTGAGTCTGTGGCATGCGATTTTTCATATGGAGAGTTATATTTTCCCCTGTCTGATAGTCTGAAATGTTTCAGATTTCATTTTGGGGAAATACTCATTAAGTAGTCACAGTCAGATATCTGTTAGGTAGTGGCTGAAACAAAGTTTATGAACTGATCCATATCCAGAAATGTTATTAAAATCCAAGAATTTTATGTAATATTGTGTTGCACAGATACCAGTTATTGCTAGTTCCAAGCATTTTAATACAGGCTAGGCCTCCAAAGTCATGGTTATTCTTTAAGTGGAAATTGCCATAAACACGTTCAGCAGCAGCTATGAAAATACTGTGCATATAGAAATAAATGATTTTGATTTAAAACAGACAAACAAATAAACCCACCAACAGCAGTTACAACAGTTGAACTGACCTCTGTCATCCAAAGAATTAGATAATTCTCCAAATGTTGGTTGCTCTTCTCCATTTTGCACCTCTTTGGCTAACTTCCCGTTACATGCTGAATTATTAGCCTGAGCATATACAAGGAAGCCAGTAGGATCACCAGTGCTGCTGCTAGAATTTAAGTGTCCAAGAGCAACAGCCACTACTTCCACTGGAGTGCAGGTGAAGGAGGACAAAGAAATTTGCTGAAATACTACTTTGCACATTTTGTGACCAACAGCTCTTGTATTGAAGCTGAGCACTGAATACAAGTAGAAGCTGTTCTTTGTGAAAGTCTCTTAAAAGAAACTGCAAGCACTGCAGAATCATCAGAATTTACAGTTTAAAAGCCTGCTAGGGAAGTGAATAAGAATATATAGATTGAAGAGCTTTGACTTGCAAACAGGTCCACTCAACTGGTCACATGAAGCCAGCGAGGGATCTAGGTTTAAGATTTTCATATGAAGTTTTCATTAGGCCTAAGAAGTGCTTTGAAAAGTTATTAATAGACAGTAAAGGACAGAAGGGATCAGCAGAATGGTGGAGTTGGACCTCCTGCGTAATCCTGCACCTCCTCCACAGCAGGACATGAGCTGCTTTTTGTAATGAGATGAAGTGAAGCCAAAATTTGGAACCCTGGTTGCTGTTGCTATTTGAGTTGCTGTGTTGTGCATATGCCTCCCTGGATTTGGGAAATGACCCTGCAAAACTCAGGAGTAGCTAGACTCATTAAATTTATCTTCTAGGACAGTGTAATAAACATTTCTAAAGCTAACGCATCATTCATGACACAGGAGAAAACTCACATTTAGATTTATTCCAGAATTTGCCACTGGGTCTCAGAACCCCTATGGTGGGTGAAAATCTTTGGCTGTGGAAATGCAGAATATGCTGAGAAGCTTTCAGTCTGAAGACAGGCTGCAGCACAGAGTTGTGATACGCAAACTAACTTTAAAATAGCTGGGTCAGATACTGGAAGAAACAGAAATACTGCTGGAATATTGAACGCTGAGCCACTGCTGTTTTCTATTCCTGCTAAAACATTTTAAGGAATTGGTGCAGAGACAAAAATCTATATATACCGTCTGTTGTTAAGAACAGGGTGAAAGTAAAATGACTTTTCCCTTTACCATAGGTTAGTTACAAGCCTACACTTGGGAAAGTGTCCTTATTGAGACACCAGCTTTCAGAAGGATCTGGACTATAGCCAATTATGAGTGAGACCTCATGTGAATGTTTGGAGATAATTCTAGAGAAAGTGATTAGAATCTTCCAAAGAAAGAAAATAAATTCTGGCTGACACTTATGGGGAGATGAAGAGAAAGCTCCTGTATGGGAGTATCGTTCACAATCCCAAAGCCTGAAGTCAAATGCACCAGAGACAGATAACTCAACGTCTCTAGAAAGGGAGTCAGTTCATAAAAATTACTTCCACATATCCCTTTGTCCTAAAACGCAACAGTGATGGTTTCAGAAGTGCATTGTCATAGGAAAAGATTCCATAACTGCAGATATCATTAGAAATGAATGTGCCTTAAGGGTGACAGAGGTTGGGTTAGCCACTGGTAGCAACGTGTTTGAGATACTCCATCCCAGGACTGAGGGACCTGCACGTATTCACAGAGAGAAAGAAATTGGCTGCTGCTCCTCACTGATACTGACACAGATTACAGGAGTGGATGTAGTTGTGGCAGCAGAGGCAGAATCATGCTCTGCAGCTTTCCTCCCTGAGGTGTTATGGAACAGCCTGTGCCTCTAGAGACTCTCAGAAAAGGACAGAATCTAGAGGAAATTGGTTAAACACTTCTGTAGTATATTCTGCAGCAAATTAAAAAAATTGACTTTGTGTCTATATAGATTCTACAAGTTCATTTATTTTATAGCTCATTCACATTAACTGTATGTATTATTGTTGTGGAATGAGTAGATCTAATGGGGACAGTTTCCTACTGTCATATGTTGGACCGCTGTAAAAAGGGGAAAAAAAAATCCCACACATTTATGGAAGAATTATAATGAACTGGCTCATCTGAACTTTGCTTTTGCACGAAAACTAAGCAAGTTCCATGTCTCTGGTTGCTCAATTAAAACTGTTCTTAAAGCCACACACATAAACCTCAACTCAGAATCAGCATTTGACTTCAGGTTTCTCAAGAGGCCAGTTTCCTTCAACACTGTTGGCAAGGTCCTTTTTGAATCCTGTACTGCATTCACCTGTGCTACTCAGATCGATTTCTTCTTCATTGTGTCCTTCAGAAGGATCGGTCCACTTTCTCTCTCCTCTCCCATTCTCTGCTAAGTTTCCACAAGATGCCCTTGGATCTTTCTCCTCTACCCTTTTGTTTTTCCACTCCAAATGAATTAATTCTTGAGATGATCAACAATGATTCTTACATTGATGACTTGTAAATCTATGTGCTGTCCTCTACAGTCTTGTCTCTTTCATTCCAAGTTTTTGACCCATCTCTGATTCTCATTAATGTCTGTCAAGTTCAAGACAGTTTACTTATCTCTGTAGAAGCTCTTATAAAGTGGATTGCAGTGAACAACACTATCCTACCACCTGCATTAATCAAAGTGAAAATCTGACCCAGAGCCTTTTCCCATTGCTTTTAAATCTGTCTACAAGACTTTCCTCCCCCCCCAAAAAAAAAAATCATGAAAGCTGACCTTCCTGTTTTAGATCAAAAGTCTGTTAAATCTCTATCCATTTTCACACCTTGCATCTTATTTTTTTGAAGTAAAAGATGAATTTGGAATGATCGTAACATTTAGAGTCAGTCTTTTTCCAAGATCTACTGGCAGGCAGAATGAACTTATAGTACTGGAGAGGAACCTAGTGAATAGTCTGTAGTGATTTATTTTCCCAAAGATTAATGATGTCTACACAGTTTTAAACCTTTGCTACTTAAGTTGTTCTAGTAATTAAGAAATAGTGATTATTTGTGAAAATTAAGGTTTAAGAAGCTGAGCAAGAGAAGGTTACTTACAGTAACCTTAAGTTACTGAGGTTAAAATTGCTATCTCCTGGATTTTGTGTTTGGCCTTATGAATAGTCATTCTGAGTTCATTATTGCCTGCAGCCATCTCTTAAGCTGGCTTTGATGCACACATTTTGCCTTGACACACCTTTAGCTCACATATAAGAGTTCTTTTCTAAGTGATGAAATGTGTTGAGATATTTATGTAACTTTCAGATAGGTTTTGAATTATGGCAGTAGATGAACACTAAATTTTTTCATTGGTTAAACGATTATTGAAAACACAGTTGTACCATCAGTGTGATGCTTAAGAAGATGTTATACTGTTGACCTGATGTCAGTTCTTATGGGTTGAGGCATGTTTTTTCATAGGAGTCTTCTGAGGATGGAATATAAATTTGTTTAAAGATGAAATTGCTAGTTCAGCTACAGCTTTCAGCAGTGCTTTCCTGTACTTGGACTGCTTTTAATATCTTCTTGTTATTTCAAATAATCTAAATTGGAATTCACTCAACAGCTTTCTTAAAGAGCAAATGGATGTCCAAGTCAGAGAAGAGAGACTTAAATAAGGAATTCTTGTCAGTCATCGTCAGTTAAAGCATTTTCTACAGAAGCACTTGCAATGCATGGAGCAGCACTGACAGTGGGGAAAGCTCTGTAGCCTCTGGACTGTGGTGCCAGAGTCCTTTGTGTTCAAGGCCAGATCTCTGGTAGGAAAGAGCTGTTTGAGAAAGCTTAGCTGGTCTTGGACGCTTAGGAGGAAAAGCTGCAACAAAGCTCTGCAGGGGCTTCTTACTTATGCTTAGGGATGACTTACAATTCAGGCTCTTGAGCTTGCTGACCACCTGGGCTACGCCACAGTGGTATTGCAGCTGTGGTTGAGCTATGCCAGACTCTGACTGGGGACTTAATTCTTTACTAACAACCAGATTTGTCTGGTGGTCTGCTCTGTCAGCTCACTCATTATGGTGGAAATGGGCTTTTCCTAATGTCATTGTCCTTACTCATGTGGGGTCCCAACTCCTATCCCTTTTTTCCCCATAGCACAGCCTGCTCTTGCTGCTTCCTAACATGCAGGACCAAGAAGCACCATATCACATCCAGATAGGGCACAATTACAGAAACCACTCCCTCACCATGTGAGTGAAATGAGAGGTACCAGAATTCTCATTGTCCAAGGACAACTTACTGGCTCTGCTGCTTTCAAGGCTGAAAATCTGAGCAAGAAAATCAGAGACAATGTCCTTTAAAAATGTTGCAAAGATGTAACAAAACAGTTACTTGTGCCTTGCTCAGACACTGCTTTACTTCTACTTGCTGACTTCCACTGATAGCTGGTCTTTCTGTGATTGCTTTATAGAGCTGCATTTGGGACTCTGCCATAGGATGGTGTGGAAATCAGGAATATAAATAGCTTCACAGAGGTTAGAAAAATAAAAGTCCTTAGGCTCCACCTCTGGAAATAAGACTTCCGAATGTAAAAAGTGGGAAAGTATAGATTCATAGATACATTAGGTTGGAAAGGACCTACAAGATCATCTAGTCAACCATCCTCCTATCACTATCCCTACCCAACTATTAAATCGAATCCCTTAGCACCTCATCTAAACGCTTCTTGAACAGCGCTAGGGACGGTGCCTCAACCACCTCCCTAGGCAGGCCATTCCAGTGCCTGACCACTCTTTCAGAGAAAAATGTTTCCTCAGGTCTAATCTAAATCTTCCCCGGCGCAACTTGTGGCCATTCCCTCTCGTCCTGTCATTATTTATCAGGGAGAAGAGGCCCACCCCCTCCTCACCACAACCCCCCTTCAGGAAGTGGTAGAGTGCAATAAGGTCTCCTCTGAGCCTCCTCTTCTCCAGACTGAACAATCCCAGCTCCCTCAGCCGCTCCTCATAAGACTTGTGCTCCAGACCCCTCACCAGTTTTGTTGCCCTTCTCTGAACACGCTCCAGGGCCTCAATGTATGTCAGAGGAAGAGTAATTCTGCATTTGTGTGGCTTGCTGAATGCTTTCCCGTCACAGGTGCTGCTGGTTTATTCCTCACCTGAATGCTTGCAAGCAGTCAGCAGAACCAGACGTTCTCCTGGGGAAAAGCATGGAATTAGGTACTTACCAAAAATTATTTGCATCCTCAGAGGTACAAGCACAATGTGGAAAGCTGCTACCTATTTGTCCACGTGATATTTGGAAGATAATGTGGATCACTTCTGTTACGCAGCCTCCTAGGAGACAGATAGCTTGTGGTCACAGGAACTCTGTATATTCCTTTCCTCCATGTACAGTGGGAGGTTGGAGTGTAGGGGATGTTGATCAGGAAACAGAAATGGCTCTTTTTTACCATTCTGTTTATTTATATAACATTTTGTAATATTTTTTTATAATTTTAAGATGATATATTGCCAAGTGGCAACTAATTTTCACGTCACTAAATACTGTTAATGTCAAAAGAAAACTGAGAGTCAAACAGAAGTAAAAATGTTGTAAAGTTCAGTCATCACGGATGTTATGAATCATGCTATGTGCTCCTCAGCCACACTTCTCAATTACTGCAAAAGCCACTGCTATTTTTTAACCATTTCTTGTGACCTAGAAAATACACTGAGGTTAATGTGAGAGACTGCCATGGCTCAGTGCCTTAAATTGTATCCATAAAGAAAAAAAAAAAAAAAAAGGACAAGTAAGGATTGAATCCTTGCTGGGAGATAAAAGTCACGATCCATCAAATTAGAAATGTGCTGGCAAAACATCTTGTTTTCTTGGTGTATATGACAGGGCCATAGTTGACTGGTTAGTAATAACATAAGAGCGTGAAAATAGTGCTAAAGATGTATCCTAGCATTACTTTGGCTAAGAAATATGGCTCCTTCTTTCAGGTGTATCCTTTTCTATCACAATGTGTACAAATCTTTGCTGTGTAAACTTACCAGACCAGCTTTGTGATAGTGTTTGTCATTTCTTACAGCATATCCTTTTCTGGGTTGGTTTTCACTGACTACTCTAAGGGTTTTGTCAAATGGTACATCAAATGGAAGCCATGTCACCTATGCTCTCCCTCTCTCTGCAACCTAATTAAAGTAGATTGGAAAGAATCAAAGGCCTTAAACAATCAAAATGCAAATAGCTGGGGCTGTCCAGAACAATTGTTGCAGAACATGTTAAGTGCTACAAACAGGTATTGCTGTTTGAATATCTAAATTGCCTTAGTAAACATTATAAGGCCATTAAAGGCAGTCTATTAACCCTCTGAATGATTGTTTTTTTCTTCTTTTAAATTACTGGCATTCCATCTTCTGAGAGGATTCTACCCATGTAAATAGAATTAAAGTAAATACGTATTAATGATTTGGAAATGACACAGCTTAAAAATATAAGCTAGATTTTAAGCTGTTATTATCTGGTGAGTTTTACCTAAGTGAGTATTTAGCACAGACACAAAGTGGGAGGGAGATGCCTGGCCTTGCTTTTCCTTTCTTCTCTGTGTAAAAATATGGGGATCATAAGATTGTGTTTATTCCACTTAAAAATAAAAATTAAATTCAAGTTCAGACTTGCAAACTATTGACTGCAAGGTTTAAAAGAAATAATGAGTTATACATGAATATAGTACTTAGGTCAGTACTGCCTTTTCCCTGTTCTCCCTTGGCGTTAGTCTTTCCTGTGCTTTGCTCAATTATCTTCATAGATTTATAAAGATCTATGTAGATAATCTCTTCACAGATGTGAGGGTATTTATGAGTGCAGCCAGCCTTATTCTGAAGTCACAAAGGCCAAGCCTAGCACTGCAGTATCATTCTTTAGTTCTTAATATTAAGTCACAGATTGCAAGGTTCTGATGTTTGATATGTGCTTGGTCAAGGAATTTTGTTGCCATTAAAAGTTCCCATTAAAAGTAGCTCACTTCATAGTATGTATCTGGAACCACAAGAAAAAAGGCCTTTTTAAATTTTTTTTTTTAACCATTAGGGTGGTTAAGCACTGGCACAGGTTTCCCAGAAGGAGTGGGGAGTCTCCATCCTTGGGATACTCAAAACCCAGTGGGACATGGTTCTGGGCAACCTGCTCTAGGTCATCCTAATTGAGTGGGTTGGACCAGATGGCTTCCAGAGTTTCCTTCAATTCTTAATCATTCTGTGATCCTGTGGTTTTGTAACCTTAAAATAAAAAGGCTCTTTTTGTTTTTGTTTTCCCCCCTGCTTCCCCCCTCCATTTTCAGATTGAAGTTTGGAAATGTGTGGGTGTGAGCAGTGTAGAAATTCAGTGTCAGCAATGCTGTCTGACAGGTTTTAAATAGGAAACCAGAGTTTGCTTTGCCACTTGTGTTGAAATTTACTTCTGGATTAAGAAGCCTATATAGGTATATGTGTATATGTGAGGAAGATACCTAAGTCCCACCATGATCAACATACAGTCAGCATGGTAAACTGGAGGCACCTTGAGAGTGATTCAGGTTTTTTAGAAGAGAAACCTAGAGGTTAGGGAGATTAATCCATCTGCAGACTCCATTAAGTCGGCAACGGGACTATAGCAACCTCCCACATGTACATTCATTTGTTTTAACCTGTTTTAACCTCGCAAATCATCTCATCAAAATGAGTAAGAGCATGCAAACTGGAAACCCTATCTATGCAAAGTGGAATTTGTCTGAAACAGAAACAGCAATAGGAAGGATATTCCTGTAAGACATGCATGATGACCTAGGGTGTTTGACTAGTCAAATGATTGTGTATTTTCACCTGCTCAGAGACACTACAACTTTAGCAGTAAATTCCTCTTTCCTTAGATGTAAATTTAACAATGATTTAACAGATGAGTTTACTTGCTCCAAAAATTGATGTGTTTCTGCTGTTACAGTCCAGTCCAGGAAACTTGATTATGAAAGAATTTCCACTAATCTTTGTGGTCTCTGCTAAGACTGCAGTCACCTCTGCCTCAGTAGAAATAAAGTGCATATGTTAGTCATTATTTGGTTCAACTGAAAAAGCCTTTGTTTAGGCCTCTACCATCACCTGATCCGTGTCAAAAACGTGAAAAGAGGAAGAGCTCCCAACTCTACTTCTGCAGACTTAGAGAGAGGATTCATCTCAGCTGTACTCTTAACACTTGGCTGAATTGCAGTGACACTGAGCTGGTGGGCTTGTTTCAGTGATTATTAAAATACTTTTCCTATCTTTCTATTGATTACAATTCTTGCTGACTCTATCTTTCCATCTTTCTACCTGCTATTATTTAGTAGTCTTTTTTTTCTTTTTTTTTCCATAGTGGGATTACACTGGACTAAGTACACTACTTTATGCCTATGGAAATTTTAGATCCTGATCTAAAATTGTGTAACACTATCACTACTCTTTTTTTTTTTTAAAGGTTGTGCTGGTGTACTCTAAGAAGCACTGTTTTGACTCAATGATCTCAAGGGAGGGGGGAATCATGATCCAAATGCTGCAGATCCTGCTGCCTTGAGGGACTCTACAATTAAGGATGTAGTACAAATGTTTTACTCCTTTCAGAAATAGGAGCGTAAAAAATGGCACTTCATGCTTTTACCCGGCTCTGCTGCCAAGATGGTAGTGTACTCTAACATAAGTTCAAAAACCACAGGCCAAATCAACCAGACCTAGAGCTGTGCTAAGTCATTTATAAACCTCATAGAAAAATGTTGTGCTGATGTATCTACATACCCAATTTGTTATGTGCAGCCATTAAAAACTGCTCTCTCAAGCAAGGAGAAAACCTCCTTTCACATCACAGACTCCAAAGAGATTTTCTTAGTTTTAAATGCTAAAGTGGTCTGACTAACCACTACATCATGGATTTTATAAATATATATTACATCCCACAAGAAAAGTCTGACTTCTGACTTATTTTCTTTATTGTTTGCTCAGGCAGAAAGTTATAGGTTGCTTTGCCATTTTCCTGCTGTTATAGGAGATAGAAACAAATGTGGATTTGATTATCCATCATCTAACAAGCTACCAATCTGACTGCTTTTACTGAAGAATACTGGTCTTACTTCTGTATCTTTTGTCTAGACAATATCTACTAGGCTATAAAGAAATCTGTTCTCCCGTGTGAGGGATAAACTTTGGTTCTTTAATACTGCAGTGGAATAGAAAAATGTTAATGTTTATTCTCCACCATCAAGGAGGTTATTTCTGCATTAGAACTGCAATCGCATTGTGCTAATTATCTTTCAAGGTCTTGAATGGGTTCTGTTACTTTTTTGTCTTCTGCTGATATGTAATCTTAGTGATTAGTGTTACCGTGTTTTCCTTCAGTGACAGCATGCTGACATCCAGTGCCAGCAATGCGAACAATTAGTGTTACACAGAAATACTGAGCTTTATCATATGTAAGTAAACACTTGGCGAGGAAGTACTTGGAGGTTATCGTAGACCAAATGCAATTACATTGTGCAATAATCTTTGTATGAGTGGAACACATCCTGGATCTCTGAATTCATACCGCACCGTTATTCTCAGTTGATGTTAGATCATGTGCTAACTACATGAATGCTGTGTATGGACTGGAAATTGCCACTGTTATGGTACTTGAAAAAGATGGGTGTATTATACATTTGAAGATGATGAAACAGAGAGCTGTGTCAAGAACCTAATCATGAAAAAATATGTTCTTTCACAGGAGGGAAATGACATCAATTGTGCAATCTGACAAATATACATACATACATACATATATATATATATGTATAAAACATATATTTGAAGCAACCTGGTTATCTGCAGGAAGATGATTCCAGGTTGTAAAGTCAGTCTAAATGAAAGTACCCTGTGTTACCCTAGCTGATATAAGTAAGTCAGGAAGGCAAGATGTGCAGAAAGAACTGAAGAGAACTCAGGTTCTCATCTTAAAAACTATGACAAGTTTTTAATGTAGCATCAGAACAAAGATACATGGCCAGGCTTGTCCCAACTCACACCTGGTTTGTTATTACCTGTTCCAAGATTCATATGGGCCACCAATGGTTGCTAACACAGAAGTAGTTTGTATGCGAGGCTTTTGAAAACAAAATGAGCTTCTTTGTGACAAAATCATCTGCTTATCAGTGGTAGGGTTGGTGCACTTCATTCACTAAATGTTGCCTTCTTGCATTTGTTTATTTATTTTTTACAAGATTGGAAGGTGGTGAGTAGGTTGGGGGCAGAAAGGAAGGAAGAAAATGTGGCCCTATAAAGTGCTTGAAGATTCCAGGAAATTGGTAGGCTGGACTTGTTAATACTTGTGAAATGGTTTCTGACATAGTCTTTCAAATGGAAAAATGAAATTTTAGAAGGATGATAGTCTTTTATCTGCTGAGGAAGATGGATGGATATGACTTAAGATGTCATGTATATGAATGGATGCTATAAAGGGATCGTTCTAATGACATGCTGTAAAAGACAACTGTCAGGAATAAATTATTCTTCTCTTCTGATGATACTGATGATAACCTACTCAAATTCCCCTGACACATTTCCTCACCTAAAGTTAAAAGCTTTCCCTAAAATGTTTAATGGCCACAAAGGTCTTTGTTGTGCATTTCCAACTCCATGAAAAACATTGGGTAGTGGCTTACATAAGAACAATTTTGCCTGCAATTAGTATGTTTGCATACAAGTATACAGACTTTGATTAAGCAAAGGAAAGTACTTAAGCACATGTGTAAGTACTTTCCAGTGTAGGAGTAACGTAGCTGAAATATGGAAGAAAAGTAACAGAGCTGATAAGAACAGTTCAGAACAGCAAATCAGCCCAAAGCTCTGGTGGGGTTGGAAATGAAGTGTATGTAGCTATCTCTAGAGATACCAGTGCTAAAGGCACACCCTATACGTGCAGTTCATAACCAGTACTGTACAGCACTTTTTCTGAAGGAGCAGCACTATAAAGAAATGGAAAGGACAAACAGGCCAAGAATAATATGGGTGGAGGCAGTGACCTGTCCAAAGATATTTATCATCACTTGCTGCAGAATGGCTTACTGTTGAACTATGAAGGCGAGGGCCTGCAGGCTGAAGATTCATAGAATCCTAGAATATCCTAGGTTGAAGGACACCCACAAGCATAATCAATCAAGTCCAACTCCTGGCTCCACAGAACCCTGGTATGTCCAGAGTTGCCCCATCCTTGGTGCTGAATTTGGCACCTGCTCTTGTTAAACTTCATTTGGTTGCTGACTGCCCAGCTCTCTGGTCTGTCAAGATGTCTCTGCAGGGTATCTGTACCCTCGAGGCGGTGGGCAGCTCCTCCCAGTGTAGTGTCATCTGCAAACTTGCTTAGTGTACCTGCATCTGAGTAATTGGTGAAAACATTAAAGAGAACTGGCCCTAAAATGGTGCCCTGCAGAACTCCACTAGTGACTGGCCGCCAGCCTGATATAGCCCCATTTACTCTAAATTTTTAAGTCCAAATCATTAGACAGTTGTTCGCCCATTATATTATGTTTTTATATACCGATGTGTTGGACATTTTTTTTCCAGAAGGATACTGTGAAAAACAGTGTCAAAAACATTGCTGAAATCAAATAAGATTACATCAACTGGCTTCTCTTGGTCAACTAGGTGTGTAACCTTGTCACGAAAGGAAATTAAATTTGTTAAACAGTGCTTTCATCTCATGAACCCATATTGGTTGTGACCACTGACTATATTTTCTTTCAAGTGTTTTTCAATAAATCCCAGAATAATCTCCATAATTTTACCAGGCATTGGAGTGAGACTGAGAAACCTGTAATTATCTTTCTTGCCTGTCTTGAAAATTGGACAAAGTTTGCCAGCTTCCATTTGACTGGTACCTCTCTAAATTTCCAAGGTCATTAAAAAAATAAGTGAGGTAGGTCTCATAATGGAATCAGCCAGCTCTTTGAGTACTCTGGGGTGAATACCATCAGACCCCATAGACTCATATGCATCCACTTGGAGCTGAAAATCCTGCATAATTTTGGGGTTGGCTAGGACTTTGTCATTGCTGCAGTCATGATCTTCCAACTCAGGGCTCTGGAGATCCCAGAACCTGTCATCGATGTTAAAGAGAGGTGAAGAAAGCATTAAATGTCTATGTCCACAGGGTAAGGAAAGCTAACCACTTGCCGCATTGCATTCTTGTCAGTGGTTTCTCCTGAAGTTGTCTGTGGTTCTAAAATTTGAATTGTGAAGATGCCTATTTGCATGCAGCTCAGCACTGTAAGGCCGCATGGGGAATGTTGTGTCCACATGTGGGCAGCAGCACTCTGGATAGTGGTCCCCAGAACAAGGGGGACATTGAGGAATACAGTCACAGTCATGATAAGCAGGGAGACCTCAAGAGACTGCAGCTTGTGCATAGCCCATACTGGGGAAGGGAAGCTAAGGAACATTATGGGAGAAAGCCATTAATTGTAGAACAATAGAAAGAAACAGTAATTTACAATGTGACAGCCTCCTGTTATTCCTATTGCCTTGATGGAGAAATTTTGGTGTAGTGAGATTAAAAATAGCTGAAATAAGGGTATTTGAGAAAGCAAACAGTTAGGACAGGTCTTTAAGTAAGGATTTGCACAATCATTTGTGTCTTGTCTTTTCTCACTAACTGAACTGAGTGGTTGCAGGTTTGTGTTGGCTGACAGTAAATAAGTCAAGCAGAATTTCCTGATTTGATTCTGCTTTGCCTTCAACAGAGTAGTGCAAGATGTTACAGGCTAAACTGAAGTCAGGGAGACGTAGGCCAAGCATTTGAACATTTGCAGAATTTTTCTAATGGTAAAGGAGGCTGATCACAGACTGGATTTCTGAGGAAGGCTGAGAGCTGCTGGAGGATTTAAGAATGGATTAAATGAACTTCTGTCAAGAACAATTTAGAAGAAGTTGATCCTGCCTTTGGGGCAAAGAGGTGAATTAGATGACCCTCTTGAGGTGCTGCTGAGCCCTGTTGACTTTGATTTTTGTGACACTGACATGGTCTTGTGTACTTCTGGGAGAAAAAAGGATCCTGAGCTTAATTATTGGAAGGTGGTTTCAGTCAGCAGGAGGTGTTTTCTGAGAAGAGATGGCTTGAGAGAATGCTGAAGACAGTAAATAGGTGAAGGATACAATTAAATGAGATTATATAATTCTGTAATTGCAGTTAAATTGAAATAAAAGTGAATTGTTTTTTCATTTGACCTAGCAGTGATCATATATCTCAAAACAGTCTTCCTTAATTCAATGTATATTAAAAAATCAGAGCCTCAAGTGCCTGTAGGTTACTCTGTGGGCAGGGAAGTGCTAGCTTGTGCGGTTCATAAGAATTGGGAGGGCATTGTGGTTGTACTCACAGGCTCCTGAGGCTGCAAGCTGCCTTATTCACAATGATCAACACCTCCATCCTATGTCCCAATCATCTTACAGCAGCGCTCCTGTAGAGGATAAACAACACAGATTCATCTTTCTGCCTACCATATTATCACAGACATCCATTTTGAGTTTAAGGCCATGTTGGCTTTGAACCGATGCTGATAATGAACACTTGGATAGAGTTCTGCTTTATTTGTGTGTGACTGAGACATTATTATTAATTATTAAACCTTTCCTTGTAATAATTCTTTTTTCTCCATTTTGTGATGAGCAAGTGTTGCCATTATTCCCTGCAACCGTATTTATCATACTAATTGTGTCTTAACGAGGAAGGACCTGGATCTGGAGGAGTTGTCTACCACTGAACAATTTTGGGATATAACTTCCTGTACTAATGAATACAGGCTGTAATGTCTAGATTTGCTAGGTGCTGTATTTATCATGTAGACTTAAATGTGATAAAAATTCATCATATGGAAGCAGGCTTACAAAACGCAATGAGCTGCAATAGTAAATGTAGAAATATGCAAATAGAGTATGAACAGATATAACATTTATTCCTCTATTATGGTTTTGCCACAAAATGGAGTGAATTTGTTCTCACTCATTGTTACATGAAATTGGATGTGGGTCACGGTAAAAATGTTGCTCTGAGGTTGTGGTGAACTGCACATGACTTTGAGAGGAACACTGGGCTTGCTTGCTTATGCATCCCTCCTGGTGCCCTCCTCCTCCAGCTGTATTTCACTGGTCACACTTCTGCAGAGCCTTTGGGTCTGGTTGTACCCTTGACATCTCCTGGGTTTGTGAGAAGGGAGCAGGAAACTGGATCTGATACCTCAATTTTGAATGAAAAGAAAAATTGGATTATGCTCCAAGCCAGTGATCTGTTGGCAGGTAATGACCTTACAAATACAGAAATGATAATATTTTCCTCCTATTTCTTATTACTTTGCAAAGATTTTAACACAATAATGTCAGTACAACTGATGGAACTCAACTGAATATTCTAGAGAAAATACCCCCTTTGGTTTAGAACAGTGAATAATCCACTTACAGTTTTATTGAAGTGTTCAGTAAATACAGATGGAAGCACAGGTTGTTTTTGAAGTCTTACACATGAGAGAATAGCAGCCAATAACCTCTGCAGTCAGGAAGGGTGAGATCTGAATTTTTCTTTTCTCTCTATGCTCAGTAATTCTACAGTAGCTTTTACAATGATGCAATACTAACTATTCAGTATTAACCAATATGCACAGTATATTTTCAATATTCCCAACTAGCTTGGAAGAAGCGAAGGGGACATTCATTGAGCAAAGCATCCACACTACTCCAAATTAGTGGTGATGTTGATAATTTCAGGTTCTGATCTAGCTACAAGTGAATTCAGACCAGTGTTTGGGCGTTATTATTATCTGACTTTCCTTTTATCTCCCATGTAACTGTCTTTATCTCAAGCCACAAGTTTTACTTTTTTCCTGATTCTCTTCCGAATCCCACTGGAAGGCAGGGAAGTGATGGGTTGTGTGGTGGTGCCTGGTTAGTCCACAGCATCAGCTACAAAGTGAAATATTGACATACAAGACTGCAATTGTGTGAATGTGAAGAAGACTCTTTTTTTCTTCTGTGACCGTAGCAGTCATGATGAGCTAAGAACTGGGACTGGCTGCCACGTGATTGTGAAAGTGATTAAAGACTGGAAACATGAGGAACTTGCTTCTGTTCTTGAATGCTGGAGGAAGCGGCGATAATAAAGCTTGGCTGATTGAGAGATAGTCTGGATCTGGATTCAAACATTTTGGTCCTGGCTAGCCCATTTCTACTTTTTTTTTTTTTTTTTTGACTACCATGATGTTGGTCAAATAGAACATTCTACTTTAATCTAGCTGTGTAAGGATCTGAGAAGCTGTGCAGTCCTGTCTTTTCCAAGGTAGCAATCAGATGGAAGTATGTGATATCTTTGCTGCATGTACTGCTGGTTCGTGCTTTGGAGAATCTCAGACTTTCCGCATTCTTCTGGCAAAATGGGTTCTGTTTTCACACAGCAAACTATTGTTGGTTCTCTCTGTGTATGTGTGTTACTTTGACAAGAATTTTAGAAAAAGATACCTATGTGGATCATAGCAGTGGGTACTTTGTAATCCTTCAGTTTTAGACTTGAGATTTGAAGCATTCTCTCTAAATAATTTATTTCAAATACCTTGGATCTTTCTTCTATAATGGTGTTACTGTTTTCAGATGTTACTATTCTCTCTCAGTCAGGAGAGATGATAATCAATAAATGTCCTTAAAAAGATACAGCATAGCAACGTGTTGTAAGTTACTATTAATTCAGTAGAGATGCTTCAGTATTTGTTTGCTTGTTTCTCATTGGGTTTTTGGTTTCCTGGACCTCTGATGGTGAATACCATGATTTATTTTGCATCCCCTCACTTATGTCCTGTTTGTGCTGGAAAATGCGTATCTTTCATCTGTGCTAACAGGAACTTCAGTTCTTGGCTGAGATCCATAATCCTAAAATCAGAGGAGGTATATTTCCTGCCTTTACTCTTAAGTGTGGTGGTTCTTATTTATTTTTATTTTTTTTATGTAGCTGTTCTGTGGGGGTTTTTTTGTTTGTTTGTTTTTGCTCAGAGGAGTGTGTATATGCATGTCGTCATTCTTGGAAAGCTTTCAGACAAGAAGTGTCACTCTCCTCCACGGGGGTGAAATGTGGAGCTGTATTCAGCCGCTGTAGAGGGCTAAGAGAGCGATCAGAAAGGTTTCAGGCTGGCAGCGCAGCAAACTCTTCTGTTTCCCAGAGGAAACACTGCCTTGCCATGTGCTTCAGCCCTGACTGAGAGGTCAATAACCATGCCAACTCAATCGGGCAGATTCCCGGGGGGCTGCACAGCTGCTGTTTGTTACCTTCCCACCTCCTCCTGTGCTACTTTCTCTCTCCTGTTGTGTTTGCTATGCCTCTTTTTGTTTTCTCTTTTCCAAACTACTCACTGCTCTTCAAGAAGGGAAGGAAAATATTTACTGACTTGAATTTTGGTACTTTAGTTACACTGGAAAATTGCAAAATACATTGTGTTTTGTTTCTTGGATAAGAGCAGAAGCGTTGTGCTGTTCCTTCACAAAGTCAGCAAAAATTCAAATGTCAGTACCCAGAGGGAAAAGTGAGTGTCTGGGCATGTGGCAGTGTGTGTGAGCAGCACGGTCTGCAAGCAGCCACTGCTCGTGTTGAGCACTGCAATTCTGCAAGGCAGCCAGGAGCCTGAAATTGTTGATTGAGGAGCTCTCCAGACCACTCAAGTTCAGCAACCCTGAGGGTGTTACAGAAGATCTGTGGGACACAATAAAAGCTGATGTTCTGCCTCCACATTTTTATAAATTATTAGGGTGTGCTAGGTAGCTTTAAATTGATTAGCCTTTTATCAGTTCTCAGCAAATCATGAAAGAGACTGATAACAATCCATGTAAGCTATAATCCCTTCATTCTAATGAATGCCATTCAACATGGTTTTATAATAAATACTTCATTTATTTCTTTGATATCAGTTTTAATTAAATTACAAATCCGCTTGATAAAAGCGACACTGTTGTCATGGACTCCAGTAAAACATCTGACTTTTGGCAGAACAACATACTGATTAGAAAAATAATTACTGCAATGTGAAATCCTTGTCATATATACTAAATGAAATAAAATGCAATAATTAAGATGCCTCAGTGAGCAAGTTCTGATGCACAGTTTGCAGTGGCTGCTTGACCTTAGCAAGGGGACATTCTTGTCCACAAATTTTGTATTCATTTTTTACCAGAGTTGAACAAAATAATCACTGAAGAAATTATAGAGAATGAGAAGTTAATGAAGAATTAACGAAGGAGAGGAGTTACTTAGAAGTACCAGGGTCAAGTACCAGCTCAAATTGAGCTCCTGTTATGGGGTGGTGTCAGAAATGACAAATGAGGTCCTAGCAAATTTCAGTGGGCTAAATATTGAATGAAAATATAGCAGTGCTATTACTGCTTTGGCATTAATGAAAGCACTGCCCGAGTACTCTATGTAATTGTGTTGTCTGCATACTTTAACAAGGATGTTGGCTAGCTGGGTACAGTTTAGAAGAAAATCACAAGGTCTTGCAAGGAGAGAGGAGAAAAGAAATCCTGTTCACTGCAGAGGATATTTAGAAGTAGATAACTTTCCTTTTGGCAAGAAGCTGTCTCACAGTAAAAATGTGATCAGTTTAGTAGATACGTTATGAATGGAGAACTGGAAGCTGAAGCTTGGAAGCTGCAGACTGAGGTGTACATTTCTAGCAGTGAGGACAACAACTGCAGTAAAAACTTACTAGTCCTTTCAAGAAATTGTACTTTTTCATATGAGGACCTTGGGACTTCAGATGTAATTATGAAATCTTCCGACTGTTCTCATCCTGCTATTAAGTCAGTTTTTTTTTCTAAGGCAATAACAGTGAAGCCTACAGTTCCCATTTGCCTGCCCATTAGCTTGAAGTAATGTAAAAAAGCCATACACTCTTCTTGATTTGTGATAATGTCATGGGTTTTTTTGGTAGTTATGCCAATGATGTATTCAGTCATGTTGTACTAGAGCATAACTAGTCTGTACAACAGCAGGAATAATTTATACCTAATAAAGTTGTACCCTCTCTTTTTCTCTTGGTGACAAACCTAAACTTTTCTCATTTGTTTTCAATTTAGTGACTGTGCAGAAAATTGTAATAATTAATCTGCATTTACCAAACTGTTTTAATTACCATGGTTTTCCTTGTAAGTGTAATTGCCATGGCATTCCTATTTTCAGACTGCTGTGCACTGTAGCTTTCATTTTGCATTCTTGTCTCTTTGTATTCTGCTATGGTTTTCCAACAATGCACTGAAGATACTCTTTTAAAAGCAGACATTACAGAAAAGCTCACTGTTATAAAACCGTTGCTTCTTTTTACTGGTAACGCCTATATTTAGGACAGGAAGCAATTCTATGAAGGACTTATTGGCAGCTGTTGCTTGTGGTTGGATCCACATGCTTCACCTGGGTGATACTGGACATGTGCAATTTACAGCTTGGGAGAAGAGGGTCTCATGTTCAAGTAAGCAGTGATTCATGCTCAAATGAGAACAGATTTCTCCCAGAAGAAAAAGTTGTCCTCTTCCATTATTTCATGTCAGGTTTGTAACATTTTTTTACCATCTTCAAAACATTTTTGGCACAAAGCTTGTCTGCCAGCAATTTTCAGTCGCTGACCCTGTTATTTCTCTCTCAGATTTACTGCAAGTTTTCTGTGATTAGTATTCCCAGCCTCTACCTGTTAATACAATGTCCACATTTCCACAGGCTCCATCATTAGTAATTTTTATAAAACCATGGGACTCTGCATTACACTTATCCCTTCTGTCTCATCACAAATATTTATCCCAATTGTCTCCATAAAAATTCTGAGTCATTTCCAGTGCTCTACTTATAAAAATTTCACTGGAAAAACACATGCATGCAAAACCAACTGAACAACAATAACAAAAATGTTTCCAAAAAGCAGAAATGTTTGTATCTAACTAAAAGTGAAATACTTTATGCATAGTGCATTTAATTAAATAAGTTATCAGTAATGGCAAATGTATGACCAAATAGTTTTTAAAGGTTTGTTGCTTTTATAGTTCCTCACCACTGTTAATAAACTTAGCTAGTATTCTTGTGATGTGTTGGAAGGAAGCAATATCCTTTTACAATCTCTGGCATGTGCTAATTACCCTGTTTATTCAGAAATACTGACCTTGCTCCTTGTTAGGCACTTAAACTATGTCTAAATCAGGCACATGACCAGGGATTTTTCTCTCACCTTTCTTTCTTTGCAGTGCTTTGGGAGTCTGGAGGGAGAAGTTGAACAGATCCTGCTGATTCACTCTGGCAGATGCTAATAGTTAACTGCATCCTGCCTGCAAGGACGTGGGATGGTCTCAGCAGGATACAAGCAAAATTAAATTTGGTCTGGTCAAGCTGGGATAAAGGGATTTTGCTGCTATTTTAAACACCAGAAAACCAAAATGGAGACATTTTTATAGTGTTTGTAGACTGCTCTGAAAGTAACACCTTCTATTTATTTCCATGGAAACTACAACAGATACAACGAACACAACAACATTGTTTCATAGAGAAAACTCTCAGCTGCAGAACACTATATTTCAACACAGTCACCACCATTAGCTATGCATTTTGACCAGCAATGAACAAGAAGCCTATGTGCTACGCTCATAAAAATCTGCATGGTTGTCCAGAACGTGGCTTGTCATATTGCTGTTGCCACTACTGAAACACACCAGCCACCTCCTCACTGTGCTCACATCCACTGTTTGGTCTCCACAAACATTCCACAAGTGCTGAATACAGATAGGTGCTGTTTTTTCTGTATGGAAGAATTCAGTTCCACACCTTCATCTGCGCTTCCATGTCAGACGCCTCTGTGTCAGTGTCCCTCTGCTGCAGTCTGTCACATGGCAACAACATGTAATGAAATATTGTTGGGAAGATTCAACCTCTAATGCCATGCCACCTACAACAACCTCTGACATTGTGGTCCAACACAATAAAGTTGGAGGCATTGCTTTTGGACCAGCCTTCGTACGTGTGAAGGAAAGATTCAGTAGGGCATGTTTTCAGAGCTCGTAATAGCTCAATTTAAAAAGATGAGTTAAGGAGATCTTGATCCCATTGATGACAAAAGAAACCTTACTACTGCATGCATTGAAGCCAACTTTTTACCCTTACTCTCAGTAGGAGTGCCCGGGCAGTGTTACGCATCTTCTGGTAATGATCAGACGTTATCTGGTAATTCAACAACTGGTAATGTCATGGCAGTTGGCAGCAACTTCCATGGCATTATACAAGATTGGCTCCATAGGAAGCCAAATCAGAACATCAGATCTCTCTGTTCCCTCCCATTGGAGCTGGTGGTGGAGCTTTTAAATATTTATTATCCTTAATAGACGCACAAGTCTGCAGATAAAGCAGCTATTGGCCCAGATACCAGATCACTGCCTAGCTTTCCCTGTCCAGCTTCTCTGCATTGTGTTTCTGTGCTGCACAGTAAGGAATTTTAAAATATGATTGCAATTCAACACTGAGACTCCACCATGCTGCTAACTTGTTAAAAACTTAATGGAAGGGAAGAAAATTTCATGAGACATTTTGTGAATTCTGGCGTTTGAATCACTTTGTATTTATGGTCATGAACTCTGATGGGGGGGTTCTTGACTCTTTGATATGTACTCCTTACAAAGCATCCTTACCACACAATTCATCTAAAAATTCAGCATGTTGTTACCTCATGATGATTTAGCAATTATTGCAGGGGACATTTTTTTACCCAGTTTAACTATGGCCTTTTTTTTTTCCCCAGTCGAATGCCTTTGAAAATGTTACCTCTTTTCCCCACCTCACAACATTACAAATAATTTACTCCAACAAATACCTGCTGCATTTAAATCATAAGACACTGAAGATACACTGCAGTAGAGCCCTTTCTTAATATCACCGATGATTTAACTGTAGTACCAATTATTCCTGAAACAGTGCTGGGGAGTTTGAGAGGGTTATGAATTGTTCTGGAATCACTGTTTTGGGATTGATTTCTCTTTTAAGTCTCAACAGGGATGGTTTTTCCTAGAGTAAAAAGGAATTAAAATATGTTGCGTCCTTTTGTGGTACAGAGAGGAAAGAATTAGTTTCCAAGAGGCTACTGCTGATTTTCTAGATAGTGTACATGCAAATACTGCAAATATTTGTTGTGGTGTTAAACAGCCCGAAGTGGATTTTGGGGGACCTTTAATCCTTTCAGTGCATCTTTGGGATTGGAGAGTAGGCTATGCTAGATGGTAACATTCCTGTTCTTTTAAAAAGCCTGAATTTTTGGCAGAGTTCAGAATGTATTTTCTTTCCAGCATGGATCAGAAGAGAGCTGCCTGTAGCTCTGTGGTGAGTTCACTTGAGAGTGCTTGAAGAGATCTCAGTTTCAGCTCCTATTCTGAATCATGTACCTTTAGAACCAGCTACCATGAAATATTTTGCTGTCTTTCATTAGGTTTACAAGAAAAAAATGCATTATTTAGAAAAAGAACATTGATCCTAATCTTTCCCTGTTAAAAAATGGGACATTTTAAGCAGTTGGTGTTCTTCATGGATGAAATTCCAGCCCACTCTACCTAGAACAAATTTAAGACTGTGCAAGTTATTTTGACAGAGCCTGATTATTTGTTCTGTCCCTTGAAAACCTTTCTTCGTGTGAATTTATACAGAAGTGAAATTTATACAGAGTGAAATCCCATAACAAAAGAATGTGTGGGAGGAGGTGGACCGTTTTCATCTATTTGTCTCTTTATTTTGTTGTCACCCCCTCTTCTGCTATAGCAACAGGGCTGAGTGTTGATGACATAGCACGTTCCAGCAATATTCTGGGCATTAAATTCAGTTCAGTCCATCTTTACTTCCTGTAGAAAATGAATTGTTACCTGTGAATACTTTTGTAACTGACTCCCAAAGTTAAATTTTATCTATCTATCTTACCTGTCTATGGCATATTTATAATAATATTTTCATTCATCTGCAGCCAGCAGATATTCTGTTTTCAGATGCCTCTTATTAATATTTCAGGTGCAAAAAGGTCCCTTAGAGTTGGAATAAGACACACTTGGCTGAGGAAAATTGGTGCTGCATCTTTCATAAAAATTCATCAGACCTTCTTTTCTGGGATAGTTGGCCTAGTCAGAAGTGGCAGACTCTGCTGTTTTAATCCATCTTTTCTTTTGTTTCCTTATTAACCATCCTGTCTTTACCTAATAAATTGTAACATATCTTTGAAAGCTCTGAAAGTAGTTATTCCTATTATATGATATTGGCCTGTGATATCAGAGGAGAATGTTGGTGGTATGGCAGTAGAGGTTGAGACTTCTCAACAGTATTCCTTTGCATTTTGAAGCTGTTTGTCAGATGACAGCAGATGGGCTGTCTGACACAATGGAATACTGAGGTGGAATACTCCCATGTGAAAAAATGGCACCCATTGGCATTCATTGATACTTGCTGATGTTTGTGGAGACCAAACAGTGGATGTGAGCTTAATGAGGAGGTGATTTGTGTGTTTCAGCAGTGGTGATAGCTGGTGCAGATTTTTATGAGTGTGGCATGCAGGCTCTTGTTCATTGCTGGTCAAAATGCATAGCTAATGGTGGTTACTGTGTTGAAATATAGTGCTCCATAGCTGAGAGTCTAGCAAATAGTGTTATTGTGCTCTTTGTATATGTTGTAGTTTCCATGGAAATAAGTAAGAGGCATTACTTTCAGAGCAACCAGTGTACATTTCCGTCACAGATAATGGCCCTGATGTGGTCTATGTCACTGGCACCTGGCAGAGTGAAATATTGCCCTCTCCCCAGTTTTGACTGTATCATCAACTTTATGTTATATCAGGTCATCTAGGAGCTACTGCAGTAATCTTTCATTCTTATTCTAGCTGTCCACTAGTGGCCTCTTATGTTTCATCAAGTGAAACACTGAAATAACAAGGTGTGTGTATTTATAGCCTCATTGTTGATTAAGTATAGTAGCCAGCTTCTGAAGAAGCTGTTGGAAAATAGGATCTTAAATCAGAGCTCATTTTCTCCCTTCACCTGGGATGACAAAATAAATGAGATATTCCTAGTATTGTCCACAGCTGGACATAATAAGGAGGATAAGGGACAGATATTTGGCTGTATTAATTAGCTATTCTTCATAGCTACACATCTTTCAGCTGGTAACTGCACCAGCTTCCCAGATAACTTTATCCCAGACAGTATCTTAAAATTTTTCATTAGTTTGGTCTTTGTACTGACCTTTCAAATAGAATGATATGTAGTAAAATGACATCTTATTATTCTGTAAAATTGTCATTTAACACCCCTCCAAAACAAACAACAACAAAAACAACAGAAAAAAGCCCTCAGAACCATTGCTACCAATGAAGACAGAGTGCACTGCAAAAGGCGGTTTTACAAGGTAGCAGTCATCAGGCTGTGCAAGGCATCTGTCTCCTTCATTTGGAGGTATATCTGTGTTGCTCACAAACTTTCCTTTGGCCTCGTTTTCTCAATTCTGTAGCCAAAAGTCCAGCTAAGATCAGTGAATAGAGCAGATGCTAAAATGCTTCTGTGATTTCTGTGACAGTACTGTCATCTTTCAGCTACAGGTATTCTTCACAGCCCACAGTGTGTATGGATGCTGTGCCCGTTCCTATAATAAGGTGGTATAGGAAGGATTACCACAGTGCTTCCTCCCATTGTGGAGGTTCAGGGTGAAGAACCTAGCATATCTCCTTCTCTCTGGGAACCTGAACTAGTGGTAGCCCCAGGTGCTCCCCAAAATCCATGTGTCCTGTCACTGTGCTTCAGCTCAAGGAGAACCATGCTCAGGTCCATCTGCTCTTTATTGCTCACCAACATGAATATTACATCTCCTGCTTCCCAGAAGCTCTTCCTCTTTTTTTTTTTTCCTTTGGCTGAAGGCTATTAGCACCTTGCTGAGAAAAGTGCCTGACGATGGAAGGCTATTTCTCAAAAGGAGCTGCAACAGAGATCTCTCCAGTCACTCTGCAGTCTCATTTCATGCCTCCATAGGGTATGAGCTGTCCTTGCTTATTTCTTTCCTAGTTAGCATTTTCTGTTTTTGTTTTCAACAGCTGTGATGCATGTGGTAAACATGGGCCTGAGGCAAGAACGGGCAGCTTTTTGTTTTCCATCTCTTCAGTGTTGTTTGTAGCTACTCTGCCTCCCCTCACCTGTCTTCTCGGTTGAAGCTTTACCTGCCTTGGATGACCATTTTCTCTCTGTATGTTTTCTCAAGAGGTAATCACCTCATTATCAGGAAACTGTGTTCAGTTTGGGGCCCCTTGCTACAAGGAAGACATGGAGACCCTGAAGCATACCCAGAGATGGGCAACAAAGCTATGTGGGATCTGGAGCATATGTCCTACAGAGAATGGCTGAGGGAACTGGGATTGTTCAGTTTCAAGAAGAGGAGGCTCAGGAGAGACCTTATTGCTCTCTACAACTCCTGAAAGGAGGTTGTGGCAAGGTGGGGGTCAGCCTCTTTTCCCAGGTAGCAGTGATAGGATGAGAGGGAATGGCCTTAAGTTGTGCCAGGAGAGGTTCAGATTGGTTATTAGGAAACATTTTTTCTCAGAAAGAGCGGTGAGGCAGTGGCACAGGCTGCCCAGGGAGGTGGTGGAGTCACCGTCCTTGGAGGCATTCAAGAACCGTGTGGATGTGGCCCTGAGGGACATGGTTAGTGGGAATGGTGTGAATGACTGATGGTTGGACTAGATGATCTTAGGCATCTTTTCCAACTGTGATGATTCTATGATTCCATGAAACAGGAGATCTTTATTTAGTTAGTTTAGCGCATACTGTTTGTTCAATTATTGCAGGAAGGCTGTGTGATAGCACTATAGTAATGTTATGGCTATGCATTACTGCTTTAGGTTCCTGCTTTATAGCACTGTATTCTCTCAGAAAGATTCCCAGATCCTTTCCCCAGCTTCCTTTCTGTTAGTAGGTTCAAAGCCTGTCTTGCCCCAAAACAAGTAGTACAGCCTGTTCACAGCAGAGCTAGGAACACTTGCTTCAGGTCCCAGAACTCTTGCAATAAACAGGCAGCCTCTTGCTTTAGTTCTGAAGTTATTAAACTTTTTGTTTACTTCCCAGTAAACTCCTGTTTAGTACTCCTGTTAAATATAGACTAACACTTATGCTTCTTGAACCACTTTCTGAGCATTGTTTTGAATATTGGTTACCTTGGCCTCCTTAACAGTACACTGAAACTGAAGCATTTCTACCCTTTTACTGCTCTAAGCAACTTGGTGGTGGTATATTTGTTTTTAAAATAGAAGGTGTAAATCGTCCTGGACTGAAATGAATAGTTTTCAAGGCTAGGTTTCTCTATCATTGGGTTTTATTTTTCTGCTCAACAAATACTGTGTATTTCAGTCTGGAACTCATCAACCTGAAAATCCAGAAGGCTGGGATGAAATGAGTATTACTGGGAAATGATTAAGTAGTGTAACAAATGCAAATTAAGTTTCTGCTATAAAACATTGCCTAAATTACTGTAAATCCTCCTTTGATTAACTGCTGTGCTACACATACCTACTTTTCTGTCAGTGAACCAGAATACATTAGAATGTTTACCTTCCAACTTATAGGCAATATCTATTTTTTAATGGAAATGAAATTAGACCATTATTGCCAGAAATGTTCAGAAGACACTGGGGAAAGTGTTGCCATCAATATTCCCATGTTCAGTTTGATTATGTAAATATTACATAGGAAAATTGTTGCCTGGAAGGCTATAGGAGAAACATCCCATGAACCATAACCTTTTAATGATATGGCACAAGAAGAATGTAAGGAGGTGAGAGCAGACTGAAAGGGCAAAAGAAGATGGGAAGTTTACATCAGCACTACAAGTTGAAGTGCAAATAGATGCAGAACAACTAAAATGAATGCTCACATCACCCTGAAGTGACAAAATGTGATCTGAGGCCAAAAACAAGGCAAAATGCAATGTATTTTGAGGCCACAAATTTACTGATGGACTGAGCACACTTTATAACTAGAAATATGGTGTTTCTTGCCACCACTTCCCAAACAGTAATTTTCTGATTCTCACAGGACAGATTTTTCCAACATTATCTCTCAGTAATAACAGTTACTCTCCCTTTTTGTTTTTACTGTATATTCTTTGGCTGAATTATGTCAGCGTATGTGGACTCTTATTTCTTACCATCAGTAAAATAGTTCTGTTTAAACAAGATCAGTTTAAAAAAGAGCAGAGGAAGCACGCAGGAGAAAGGAGAAATATTTCTGTGTTAACAGAGAATATTTTCCTTGGATTAGGGGGAAGAGAATGCAGGTTGTGGTACAAAGAACAAAATAACTGAGTCGTAGTGTTTTCTCATTTTTGTGGTTTCACTTAAAGCAGTCATAAACCAGTTCACTGTGTCTAGGCCAAAACAGCAATAGTGAGGTAAACACCTATGAAAAGGCCAAACTGTAACACTCACTTGAGAGATGTGCTTGGACCAGAACATGGCCTCTAATTGTCTTTTGCCTAATGATGGAAAAGACTCCAAAGGCTTTGTTCTCCTTCTAGCTCATGGATTAAGGAGTACATTCTGCTAAAAAGAAAAAAATTATTTTAAATTCATTACATTTTCCTTTGGTTTTTAAAGAATAAATATATCTTGGTTTTCTACTAAAATTAATTATAGGCAAGTTAACCTTTCCTATTATTTTCTTATCCAAGTTTATAAGATTCTGTGCATATTTTGGAGCAACACTACTTTTTTCTTTTCAGTCAAAAGCACATTTTATATCTTCTAGGAGGAAACAGTTCTCGTTGCACTGATCTGACATTGAAAGTTCACGGGTGTGCTGAAGAAGTGAGGTTCCTTGCTGATTGCTTAGAAGTAATTAATGCGTCCAGAATTATTTTGTCATGCATACACTGATTTAATAATACTATTATATTTACAGACTTGATGCCCCCAGTTCAAAATCAATGGCAAAACTGTATAGTATGAGAGTACTCTTCTCTCCAAACAAAATAATTGGCATTGATAGGAGTTGTTTTGTGTAACTATATCCTGGGTACTTCTGTTGCCACAGCACTGGTCATGTGGCAGCTGTCAGTCAAAGCAGATGTAGTATTCTTTACAGTTCATTATGAAAAAATACCTAATAGAGAATTTTCTGGAGCTCAGCCTCTTCCCATTGAATCTCTCTGCCCAAATGTGGGACAGTGGCGCTTGCAAAGTGTGCTGCGCAAAAGGAGGCAGTACAGAGGCAAGAAGTGGTAAGTGCTTCCAGAAATAACTCCTGTTTGAGGTTGTAGCTGTCAGACTGGGAGAGTCTTTTGTTTCTACATCAACAGCCAATAATGCAGAAAATGCCAGTAACTCTTTTGAAACAGTTTGGTGGAGTTCATAAACATCTGATAGAGATGTGGACTGTAACAAACATCACCAACTGTGAGCATAAAGTGTTATGTTTTCTTATATAAAAGATATTTGTCCTGCTGACCTTGTGTAGCCTGCCACAAGTAAAGGAGTTATGCTCAAGGAAATGTCTGATGCCCCTCACCTTGTTTCATATTTGCGTGCATTTGTCCAGCTTAAAAATGGCTGTAACTCAATTTGCATAATCCGTATGACTTTCTAGAATATGCCTATTTAGGTAAACAAAACTTGAGCCATAAAATAGAAATTAACACAGATGAGGAGAAAAACATCTTATGTGAAGGTTGGATGTTGCTTAGATGTTCAATCAGAAGAAATGACCTTGACTTGTCACGCAGATAAGTCAGAAAAAGACTCTGGATCACCTCAGATAATTAAACTCTCTCTATTCCTCATCTGCTAATGGAAATAAATCTTACCTTATCCTCCTGCTATCTTATCTGTTCAGATAATAAGCTCTGGGAACAAGACTGTCACATAAAAAAAATATGTTCAGCGCCCAGTTTGTACATGGGGCCTTTAAGCACTAGGGGCCAAAGTCATAACAGGATGCAAGTAGCTCTTGCCCATTGTGTTTAGTGGGAGGTACACTTGTGAGTCTTTGTCCTACATAATATAAATAAACTGTTTCAGGAAAAAAAACTTGCAAGACTGTTTAAATAATTGTGTTGGAAAGGAAAAATGAATGGAAGAAAGAAACACAGCATAAGCTCAGAAATATGTAACACTTTTTACCACTAATATGTAAGTTTCTAAGAGAACATGTGGTAACTTAAACATTATGCAATGCTTGCAGCACATTAAAGAAGATTCTAGTAGGATTGCTTCATTAATTTATTTTTTCTTTCTTTTATGAGGAAGAGCACTAAGATCTGTGATTTTCAAGGATTAGAAGAAAATCCAGGCTGGCCGAAGAATGTAGCTGGAGTTTGGGTATGAAGAGGCTTTTTCCTGCTGCTCTGCTACTTTGGGGGCAAAGCCTAAACCCAGAGCTTAATCATGTGCAGTGATTAAGGTCTTGCTAACAAGTAGATTGATTATGTAGAAAATCTCAGGCTTTATGTTTGAGCACGATACTGAAATGGATGGTGTAGAAAATAAAGGAGATAATGGAATTCCACTTTGGAAGGTCTGTGACACTGTTGTCACTGAACCAACAATTGGCATGTGCAGCCTCATAAAGCAAAATTCTTCATAGCCCATAAGGATTGGACTGAATTTACTCTGTAGCATATTACTCCATATTCTCTGGCTTTACTCTTGGTCTGACTGAGGGAAGTAGTGGATGGCAAGCATGAAGTAAATACATTGCTCAGCTGCTGTTCTCTCATCTTAAGCTGAGGAGGGCTGACTCAAAAACATGCCTACGTTCCCATGAGTATAACCTCCAGTGATTAACATGTGAAACCTTTTGGATGTGACGACAACCACATTATTGCTTGTGATTTTCAGTTCACTTGCTAACAGTCTCATCTGTCTTGTGAAGTCAGATGCTTCAGGACTTTGTGTGCGATACAAAGACAGAGTGGAAACAGAAACCTTGGGAGAGATGTACAGCTGTTTTTTATGTCAAACAGGACAGGTTTCTGTTTGTTTTATTCTCTCCAGATAGATATGGGTTGTTTTTACTTACTGCTACTGACCACCTTTAAAATTAAGGGTGAGAATTTTAAGAGATGTCTTAATAATGAGAAGGCATAAAGTTAACTTCATGGGAAATACTATTTTTACTGTTATTCTTGAGAATTTATACATCTACCTATCTGAATCCTAAAAGCCC
Source organism: Cyrtonyx montezumae (assembly GCF_038088225.1). Taxonomy (NCBI): domain Eukaryota; kingdom Metazoa; phylum Chordata; class Aves; order Galliformes; family Odontophoridae; genus Cyrtonyx; species Cyrtonyx montezumae. The sequence goes on along the minus strand of NW_027072034.1, from coordinate 47,357,147 downwards.
CTTCTACTCTCATCACGCAAGGCTAAATCTGAATTTTTATTTGAAGAAACTGGCTAACTAGGTGTTCAAAACCTGTCTGAAACCAGGCAAAGTAAAAAGCTGCTGTGCTGCAGCATTACTGGAAATAAAAGCAGTTCTCCCATTTCATTTAACACCGTGGACCAACAAAGAGGTAATTAAAGGTGTTCTGTTTGCTATTTGACTTCTTATCAAGGCATTTCATTGAATTAATGTTTTATTCAGTGCTAATATTAAATGAAAAGGACAACAACAAAGAATTGTTCCAACAGATCAGGTCTGGAAATCCTATTGAATCCTATTGAATGCTGCAGTCAAACTGAAGCTCTGTAGAAGCTGATCCTACACAGAAGGTGTCAAGTAGCAAGGAAGTTCTCCATTTTCTCAGTTGACACTTCTGCACTGAAAAAGCACCACTGTGTTGGAAATACAAGTAGTAAGTTTGCCATCATAGTTTCTTCAGTATCTACCTGCTTTCTTATGGCAGCAGTACTTATCTATTTAGATGTCTTTCTGCATTATTAGGAAATTATTGCTGTGATATACTAATGTGGTTCAATGAAGCCGTGACTGAAGTGCATAGGTCCCTTGTTTAATTTTTTGGATACAACATATCATGGTTGTAGAAATCTGGCGGTTGTGAGTAACATTATCATAAGGGAACAATTTGTATTTCAGATTATACAGTAGAAAATTTTACATTTGCAGATAAAGAGTATTATTCCTAGCTGTGCAGGCAAAACTGATTTTCTTCTTCCATATAAATATCACAGTTCCTTGGAAAACTAGATACATCTTTCACTGATGTATCGGTAAATAGCCTCTCAGTCAGAGTAGTGTGATGTCAGATCTACAAAAGTTATGGTGTGCAAATTATAACCTTGATTTACTTTGTGGATGTATGAATTTAAACATGTTCTTTCCAAATCATAACAATTTTGCTGTAATCAGAAGATGCTGCAAGCAATTTCATTGTCACTTAAACTAACATGCACAAACCTAAAAAGCACAGACAAGATAGCTTTCTATGGGAAGAATAGCTGCTGTTTGAAATAGGTATAAATTTCCTGGGAGATCTTGGTGCGCCAGTGGAGCCTATGATAAAAGTCAGTTCTATGCATACATCTCAGGTTCAAAATCTTCCTCACTATCTCAGCAGCTCTGATTTTCCTCCTTAATCTTATCTAATTCTTTATTCATCTTTGTTGGACGTCCAGCTAAGGAATCAATTCAGATCCTGTTTTTCTTTAAAAAAAAAAAAAAGAAAAAAGTAACGTTGTTAGTGATGGAATATTAATATTAAAGACAATTTATTATAATGATGTCATTTTATTTTCTTGCATATAATCTTTGAAAGGTGATTGTGCATTTTCTTATTTTATTATATTTATTTATTTGTGTGGAATAGTATGTGCAGAAATAGCTGAAAGTGATTCTGAAAATAGTTATTACAAGCAGATGGTGCTGGAGTTTTTTATGGTATTTTTTCACCTGAGTAGAATCTGGGGAGACAAACATGAGGATGGGAGGGTCTGTCTTTGTTGTTCCAACACGATCTAATTGTTCAAAAGGCAAAGTTTCAGGGTTCTTTTGGTTAGTAGGGATTCTTGTGCTTCTCTTTTTATTTTAATGTACTTGTTGGGGGAGGTAATTATGACAGGACTGAATAGCCACATGTCAAATAATTCATTTTGATTTCAGGGCCAGTTATGGCTTATTGTCATGGAGAAATCTAGCACAGTTCCTGGCAAACTATGATACCTTGCATGTAGTCTATATCCAGTAAAAGGGACTTTGGCCAAAAATGTTTTTCAGATATGGACATCTGACCTGGATTAATTGCCTAAGCCTATCGTGGCAAACAATATGAAGTGATATGCAGTCCTTATTTGCAGTAGGTGTCTTATGTGAAGTCTCTTCCAGATAAAGACCTAGGTATCGGCTACTGTAAGTCTTCTGCTACAAATAAATGACTTATCAGAAATTATGTAGATGCATCCTACTGGAGAAATTATTGGAAGACTAGTATTGAGAAAGTGGTTCCAGACCAAGAAAAGTGCACCATTGCTTGGGGTAGCCTGCTATTCCTCACAGCTGCAGAACAAAGAAAGGAGCATCTTTACACTGTCTTCTTAAATGCTTCCTTGGAGCACTTGTGGTCAGCAGGTTTGATTGTTTACAAAGTGATAATGTCCTTGCTGCTCTGTAAAGTTGGAATGCATAAAGCAGATATAGTGCTTAAATGTTTGCGGCCTAGGTCTCGATTCATCTGCCAAGAATGAAAGGATGCTATGCTAACCCAAAGATCAAACCATTAAATTGTAAGTTCTTAAGATGATAAAATGAATTGGTTTTGGTGAGGTGGTAACACAGTATGATCATGTCATAAGTCACAATCGTGGCTATTTTTTTAATCAAGCGGTTATCACAGGGGGTCAAATTGGGACAGTATTTCAGGAAGTCATGTTTGACCTTATGATTCTGCCCACAGTGGTCTTCTGAGCTAAAGCCTACCACCACATCAAATTTAGGCTTTATTATTTAGGCTGGGGAAGCGCAGAATCCCCCTGCAGCTGCATCATTTTACCCCATTTCATGGCTCAGAATTAATGATAAAATTACCTAATCAACATAAGTGAAAGGTGAGAGTTCTTGACCCTGAAAGCACTTAATGCTTGGAAAAGTATACAGAAAAATAATTGCAGCTTGCTATTTAATTTGTATATTTCATTGTCTGTCACTTTTTGCATGTTGTTAGAGACAATGTACTAATGGCACATTTGGAATTAAATGGAAAAGATCTGTAACACGTCCCTTGACCTCCTAGGGAAAAGCATCTGTTCAACTCATTGCAAGAATAATAGGAAAATCCCAGCTGATAGGTACATACCTTGCACAGATATAGGTAGTCTAAGGCCTTCCTTAAATGGAACAGATATACAGCTGAGACATGGTGAATTATAGCTGACCCCATGTTTCCACGGGGAAGATTCCTTTAGGAATCTTCCAAGACCAATCTGTTAGAGCAGGTGTTTCTTTTAATGATTGCAAAGGGAGTAGTACTGGATGCCTCTATAGGAGTCAGCCTGGAGGGACTGGGACTCTGTCTTGATGCATCATCTTGTGCTTATTGATACCAGTTCAGTGCTTTGTTGTCTATTCTGCCTGAGTAGTGCATGCATGGACACAAATTCTAAATTTTAGCCCTGTTCAATCCCTAAAACTCTATGCTTGCCTGAGGGTGGAACAGTGCAAAAAATTGACATAAACATTCTTTCAAATCTAAGCAAGTCCATTCTCTACAAGTTTCATGCTGGCATGGTATGTACATACATATATTTTGCAAGACTTTTATTAAGCCAAACTTATAAACAGGAGGGAGACTGACTTTTTACACGGTCTGGTAGTGACAGGACAAGGAGGGATGGTGTTAAACTAGAAGAGAGTAGATTTGGGTTAGATGTGAGGAGGAAATCCTTAACTCAGAGTGGTGAGGTGCTGGCACAGCTGCCCAGAGAAGCTGTGGTGCCCTATCCTTGGAGACGCTCATGGCCAGGTTGCATGGGGCCCTGGGCAGCCTGAGCTGGTGCAGGGTAGCTCTGCCCATGGCAAGAGTTTGGAACTATATGATCTTTAACGTCCTTTCCAACCTAAGGCATTCTGTGATCATGTAATTTGAGATCTCCTTGGCATTTAAATGCTGTGAGCAGTTCATTTCCCATATTACAAAACCTGCTGTCAAGATTGAAGAGGCTGCAGCAAAGAACATTGTAAGTGCTTAGGACTGTGAGGAGATGACTTATGAAGACAGATTAGACAGACCTAGCTACAGGCTGTAGTATATTAGACAGCATAGATAAATTGAGGCTAAGAGGGCATCTCACAGTGGGATGAAGTATACTGAAGGAATGCTATAGATTGATACCTCTCTGTGCTCTAAAACTAGCTGCTTCAGAAGTGAGAGGTTGTATACCACAAAGATGACAAGTAGACTTGTAGACGGGGAGACAGGCCACTGAAATGGAATGTTTGTGTTCATATAAGGGGAGACTGTGTAGAAAACTGTATGCATCAGCAATAAATAAAGATTGTTTGAATATTTGATTTTTGATGTTTGAATATTGGATTAAGCAGTCTGAGAAAGGGAGATAAATATATAGTTACAAATGAAAAAGGGTAGAACAGCTAGAATGCAATAAACGGAACCCCTCTATGAAAATATATTTTAATTTTTCTTCCCCACAGTGAGGAGAGATCTGTCTTTAATCTTGCCTTACTGACCTCATACCATGTTTTTACTCATGCTACAATGAATGTGGCTGAGTTTTTTGCTGTTAGGATTCCCCCAGGATTTGTAAAATAATTCAAAAGTATAGTGTTAGGGGGATTTTTTGAAATATTTTTGTTTTTAACTTGCTATGTAATAGCAGTTCATACGCACATCCTAGACTCAAATTAAACTTCATCTGTTTAACAAGGTTAGCTTATGTATCTGTAAGTAAAAACTCAATCTTCCCTATTGTAGTGGAAATGCTAAATCATGGCTTGAAGCAGTGATTAAGCACCTAGTGGGAAGACAGGGCCAACCCTGGGGAGCTCAGCTGCATGCAGTTCACCTGTGTGACCAGAACGGGTGGAGCCAGCATCCGCCCCTTCCCATATGGGGAAATTTAAGGGTTGGCAGTGGAAGCAAGGGTTTCTTGGTGCAGATCCCTCTGTCCCTGAGGCCTTCTGAGAGTAGGTAGATTCTTTCCTTTGTTTCTTTGTCTATAGCTGCTGTATTTGAGGATATCCTCACCTGCTGCAGCCTAGGACTTTGGTATTATGCTGTTGTTGCTGCACTTTCTATTGCATTACACCTATTTATTGTCTTTTATAATTTCAAATTATAGTTATTTGTAGAAAACATTGCTTCTATTGGAATGCAAAAGCTTTTCGTTATCTCACTAACTTTGCTAAATAACCAAACCTGCTGTATACCATCTTTATGTGGTTTCAAAAAGTTCATCTCATCTCAACGCTAGTAGTTATTGTGCTTCTTGGTAAAAAAGTGTCCTTGTTTTCCCCAGGGGTGTCCAGTTGTAGGAATGGCTGCTTCTGATTTCCATGTCCTTACCTTGCATTAGCAGGGTTAGAATGCTCATGGTGTGGTAGGATGAAACATGAGAGGTGGCAGTACCAGGTGTTCTGCGGTTTCCCAACTCTGTGTGGGAGTTATAAGCCATAAGATGCCCATCCAGCTGCTCACTCGCTTCCCCTCCTCAACAGGATGGAGGAGGAAATAAGATGAAAAAGATAATGGTTGATGTAAAGACAGGAATGTCACTTACTGGTTACTCTCCTGGAGAAAACTAGTTTGATTTATTATCCATTAAAGTAGACTTGGGGGATGAGAAGTGAAGACAAAAATAGGAATAGGGGAGGGGTCCGTAGCAGCTCCTCTCTGTTGCTCCTTCCTGCTTACCCTGCTCTAGCCTGGGTCCTCCCATGAGCTGCGGTCCTTCAGAGTGAACTTGCTCCAGCACAGGCTCTCTACAGGCTTCAGCATGGTTACCTAGTTCACCATGGTGTCCTTCCCGAGCTTCAAGGACATCTCTTCTCTTGCATCTGGAGCACCTCCTCATTCTCTGCACTGTGTGTGCAAGGCTCTTTCTCAAGCAGTTTCCCTCACTCCTTATATGGCCATGTGGCACTTTGCCCTTCCCTAAATTTGTTTTCCTAGGTGTGCCACGTATGTTGTTGAGAGGCTCAGCTGTGCCCTGGGAAAAATTATAGAATCATAAAGTTGTGTTGGAAGGGAACTGGACATCTACAGCAAGATTAGATTGCTCAGAGCCTGGTACAGCCTGACTTTAATTTCCTTTAGGATTCAGCAGTAGTTGAAATTTCCTTTCAAATTAAACCAAAAGGGAAGACTTTTTATGACAGAACTCTTTGAGAAATTAAATGTTTCTTAAATACTTCCATTTTGAATATTCATTGAATAAAACATGCTACTTCTCCTCTCATTTCATTGGAGAGGTGACCCTAGTTAATCTGGTTATATATATTTTTTTAAATTAGTTGCTGAAGCGCTGCCAGATATCTAATTAAGTCCTCAATTATTATAAATATTCTATTCTCAAATGGCTTCTTATATTAGTAAATAGTTCTCACAAGGTCACTGATTCCACCTGGTGTATAGAAACTTTTTTTTTTTTGTTGGAGCCGTGGTAGTAGGAGATTGAGCCCAGTTAAGTATCACAACTCAAAACATAGTGCTTGTGATGCCTACATATTATTGGAACAATATGGTCACGCTGGAGAGTAATCCTGCAACTTGTTCACCTCTGACAAAATTTGTAGCTTGTCTATAATTGTATCCAGAAAGGAAATATCGTGTACTCCTCCTTTTTGAGTGTAAACATCAGAATACCATTTAAAATAGTGGGTACTTTTACCCGCTTTTGAAATTATAAAGCCAAAGTTTGCCAACAGTCGTGTAATGCAAACTTCTTATCCTATCTTATCCTGTTACGTTTGTGTACCTGCTTTCTTTTTCCAGAAAGAAGCATTGCATTTCTTTTCTTTTGGCTAAGCCTGGAGTGCAAAGCACAGCAGCTGTGGTCCAAAGATAGCAGAATTATGGGTGTGTGTTTTGCAAATGTGGAGAAAGAAATCCAGCCTAAGATGTTTCTATTACCTTAGAAGTTGCTACTCTAATTTTTCAACAGTATATAAATACACTGAAATACAGAGGCTCCCTCCTCCTTTACAGTGTTCTTTTCATATATGTATCCTCTAATATAAATACCAGTTCTGTTTTCCATCTCCTGGTAGATTATTAACATTAATGCATTTTCACATGCATTTGCAACATGTTCATCCCAATGGCTTATCACCTCTGCAACTGACTTTTTCATCCCCTCAGCTGGAATGAAGCAATCTTTGCTCCAGACTTTTTTCCCCCGTATTTCCATTAGTGCATTCTCTTTTTACTGATACAGAGAACTAGAGATGAAAAATGAATACAGGAAGGACACAGGGCTGGAAATGAATATGGAAAATACAGCTCAGGAGTAACTTTTTTGAATTATCATCATACTTTTTAACAGAGGGAATTTGGGAGTTACTAAAAGTTTGTAATGCAAAGACAATTTTCACAGTTTCTTTTGTGCTACTGTGACAAGTTATATATATATATTGGCAGTAGTATATCATAGAAATGTTTAATTGCATCAACGTGCAATTATAGATGCTGTTATGTCAGGTGAGCTGAAGCCTATCCCCTCCTTGGGCAGTGCTAATGTGCAAGAGAATGAGGAAGGTTTGCATGAACACTACAGCTCAGTTAAGGTCCTTATCTGGATTGTGAAGGTTCCTTTTATTTTTTAAAACACCATTTTTTCTCGTACCAGGTATTTATTTATACTCAAGCAAATCTTACAGTCTCTGGGCAATTTATAAGAGTCTGTCAAGAGAGAAAAGTCAGTCTGGACTTCCCCTGTAGCTGAGAGTGAGTTTTTCCTATGTCTGGACTGTCATTTGGAGATGCTTACTGGCCAAGAAGAGAGCTTGTGGTATTGGAGTCCAAGTTGGAGGTATGTTTCTTAAGGTGAGTGAAGTCTGTGGGATGAAACCAAGCATTGGTGTGAAAGCTGATATTTTTCCCCTAAAGCAAGAAGTCAAGACAGAATACATCTGAGCAATGATGAGAGCTGGGACTCACGATGTTGCTCGGCACCTTAAAGTGTAGGTTGTCTGTACAACAGCCTGTATGTGGCATATGCCATTTCTTCTTCCACGAATTATGCAGTTACAAGCGTATTGAAATGCTTGTTTCACCTTCTGTAATTCAGATGTTTTTTGTTTTAATTCCAATCAGTAGCCCAAACCTCTTTTGAAGGAGACCTTTTCTTTTTTTAATAGAGAGAAGTCTCAATTTGTTTAAAATACAGATGTGATTTGGATTGTTCCCTGGTCAAATACCACCTACATTGTTTTACACTGTTTTCTCTGCAAAGTCTAATCAGCCTCTGGCTGGAGGGCAGAATTTAGGGTCCTGGTTTATAAACTGCTATAGCTAAGATGGCAGTACCTCATTCTCTGCTATCACATAGCAAAGACAAATCAGGTAATGCAGCTAAAATATCCTTTCTGCAGCTTAAAGCTGCAGATAAGCTGAGATAAACTGGGATTTCAAATCATTTGTAGTGGCAATAAAAACAGGACAGTAACCTCCAAAAAAACCCAAATACAATTGTATTTTGATTTCAGAGGCTCCTAAGCTTGTAATTCTTAGGGGAAAAAATAAAAGTGTCACTTAAAGATATTTTTAGTATCTACAGGTGTATTTTGCTGGTGGAAGTAACTAGTGATAAGTTAGAAGTATATGTTGATGGCTAGATGTTGAAGGAGTGCACCAAACTGTATATATTATCACATTTGATGATCAGCAGCTGTAAGCACAAACTAACATAAATTAAATGTGTATCACATTTTTCTGCACCCTGGGGAAGTGCAGAACAAAGTCATGCAGTGATTACACTTCCACCAGCGTGCCATTAACAACTCCAGATGGCAGCACTTTAACTGCAAACATTTCCAGGTGTAATGAGAAAGCTAAAAATAACTAAACAGTGAGCCATGACCCAGTGACAGTCTAATTTGTGAAAGGAATGAAAAGACAACAGGACTTTTAACTGCAAGCTTGTGGGGGAAATGGCTTGGGCCATGAAGAAACTCCTGAAAATGCCTTCTTTTCCTAAGGAAGGACAGATGTGCAGTCTGTCTCTTGTTTCCACGTAATGGGTAATGAAGATAAAGTGTATGTTCGTTCATGTGCTAGCTGATACATTTTAGCAGGTAGGAAAACAGTAAGTCAGTTCCTCCGAAAAAAGATGAACCATTTTCTGCTAGGATTTGCTGTCAAGCTGATAGGAAAAGGAGGTTTTGTGTTTGTTTTAGCAGACTTACTCTCTGCATGGTTAGTTAGTTTATTTGTTTTAAGGCGAGATATTGAAATTTCTGTACATGCATTAAGAAACAAGGATTCTTTTTTCCTTTTTTTTCTTCTTGCCCACAAAGTGCCTCAGGAATTCCTGAACAGTTACCATCCATTTAAGTCTGAATGTTATATGATAATTTTATTTACACTGTCACTTAGGTGCTAACAATCTCTGTATTTATAGGTGTGGATGGGCTGCTATTGGGCTTAAATAGAAGTAGTGATTTCTATCAAAAAGTAGTGTGTTCAGAAAAGTTACTGAGCCTAGAACATAGGCGAGAGTGCAGAGTGCTGCCAATACAGAAATAAATGACAGAAGTGGAGTTATTTCAGCAAGAAACTATTATCATTTATATAAAGTTCAGGTAAGTCAATCAGAAGTAACTGCTACCCAGCTGTCCACCAGTGGATGTGGCTATTTGGTGAAGAGCTCCTTCTGAGGAAGAAATAATATCTTAAAAACAATCCTATTTTCTCTAGTAGTCTGTAAGTTTCCAATCTACTTTAGCAGTAACGTAACCCCCTACAGACTTGTGTGGGCAGATTTCTTTGTACTGCAGCCGATAAAACTTGGGTGACTTTAAATTGTCAGTGGTGACTTTATTAGTGTAATCAGTTCAGAGCTGTTTGCTGTCTGTAAGGATCATACTTGCATGTTATAATGGAAACAGTTTTTAAAGTCTCCAGGAACAAGCACAGAGAAAAGTTACCATTGTTATTGCAGGAACACTGTGGGTGGTTCAGACCAATCTGGTTAAGCCTCAGCCTGAAATTTCAGCCAGCTCCTGAATGTGCATTGCAGATTGCCCCCAGCATGCTGTAGTTGGGCTGCAGTTCCTCTCTGATGTGAATTCGGCCTTCATCATTTTGCCTACACTGCTTTCTGCTATATACCTTCTCTAGCACATGGCCCACAGAAAGCAGGGTCTCCTCTCTTTCAGCACTGAATCTGAAAGCCATGGTTCCCCTGGGGATCAGAGTGCTTCTGATACTGTGACCAGTGTGTTGCATGGTCAGCAGCCCTGTGTTGGCTGAGACAAGGAAGAGAAGCCTGTGGATCTTACTGATTGACTTTTTGAGATAGTGGGGAACAGCAGTAGTAAATTATTCACAGGACAGGGTTATTGGTTTTTCTCCCTTGTGCATCTCTGGATTTCCAGCTTTCAAGGCAGGTGGGCAGAAGAGATGTCATTCATGATAGCCTTCTTCCAAGAATAAAAGAAGGCATATTAAAAATATGATTTTTTTTTTTTTCGTGAGCACTGGAAAGGATGACATCTGCTGCTGTTGAAAACATCTTAGCTAAAATCCCTTGTTTTGCATGGCCTGGACATTCCCTGTCTGCAGCAAGAGGCTGTCGTGAACTCATTCAATCCTGTAGGATCGAGGAACTCAGGAAAATCTTGCTAAATTAAGCAAGGTTATAGGCTTGTGTCTGAGTCTTACATATCAGACTCAAAGAAAGCAGTCAAACATCAACGCTTGGGCTGCTTACCCAAGTTAACACTCAAAAATTCTGAAATTTCTTTTCGATTCATTTTCCAAACGCAGGAAGGGGAGTTAGTGAGAGGCTTCCTTATATTAGTCTTAATTAGTTTTGAAGACGTAATAGTTCAAGCACTCTGTTGTGATAGGCAAATATTTACACACAATCATATCATTATATTAAGAGTTTGTTTTTCAAATATGTTCTGCCTTTTTGGACTTACTTTTTTTTAACATCCAAAAGCAATACTGAAAGTGGTGATACTTCAGGGTTCTTTCTGTTAATTAAATGTCTCAGTGCCAGAAAATGTAGCTGCTTGGGTTTGTTTGTCATGAAGAGCAGGAGTCTTCACTGTGTACTGAATATCTCTGTCTCTGCAGTAGCATTTCTATTTGGAGTTCCAGCCTGCCATTTCTTTTACAGCCACAGGCCTAAATACAGGAAGATGTTTATCATTTTCCATTTAGGAATTAGTATTCCACTCTCTCTTCAGTGAATATAAAACCCTTGTAATGCTGGAGTTCCACTAAAGTGGAAATGATTGTACCAAGGGAAAAATTTCTCTCCATCAGGTTTGAAGTGTGTGCCTCAGGGACAGGGGCATCGTCTTCTTTTTACACACAGTCACTCTTCTTATATCAACACCAATTACGGGGAAAGTTCAAAGCCTGACTGTGAGTTTGTTCATATTCAAGCCTGCTGAGAACAAGCTGTCCCTTCCCCTCAGCAGACTCTCATCTCATACTAGTACTCCCTTTTGTTTTCATATCTGTATAAAATATATCGAAACTTTCTCTTTTGGCCAAGGGCTTTGAAAAGACACAATTTCTGGTTAGTTCTGCATAACCTTTTAAACCATTTCTCTGAAAATAACCTTTTGTGTCTTTTCTGTTAGGCTGTAGACTCTTCGGAGTTTGTGTGCACCACAAAAATTTTTGGATGGGGAACACCAGGTTGTTACTTTACGTATAGTAGGAGGTAAGCTCTTACATGTGGTAACTGATCTCTGATCATTATTGTTGATGTCTGTTCTGATCTCTGTTCTGTTGTCCCTGTACATTGCAGGGGAGTTGGACTAGATGACCTCTAAGAGTTCCTTTCATTTCAAACAATTCTATGATCCCTCTCCGGGTGAAAGGAGAGCAGATTAAAAATGCAGTTTGAGTATCTGAATGAGAATGAACATTGCTAGAGCTGTCTTAAACTCTAATCTCCTTTCTGATAAAAGTGTTTAGGGGAATGCCTGCATTTAGGGACTCTTTGGTTCAGGTCATTTTAATTTACAAACGATAATCTGCAGAGTGTTCCACTGAAGAGAAATAAGGCAGAATGTCAATGTGGGTTTGGGGTGTTTGGCTGTACCATGGTAATCTCCTGTTTCTGCAGGAAGCAAAATAAGTTTTTGTTTCTGTTAGAGCAAAGCAATCTCAATCAGCGGACTTGCTTCTTGCACTGATACCCTCAGTTAATCTTAGCTGATTTTCTGTGTTGCTTCGCTTTGAGTTCATCGTGTTAGGAAATTCTTGAGAACCTTCTGGGACAAGGCAGTCCCAAATTAATTAGCAGCTGCCTAATTCTGTGCAGGTAGTTGTATGCTGCTGTGAAACTGTGTCTGTGAACCTTCCTGTTGGGTACTGGTAGGTGAGAAGTCCATGGAAGGCAAACAAATGTTGCACTGCTGTATTATAATCTGGCAGAAAGTGTTTTAAAAGTTTGGTACTTATCTGCTGGATGCTTCTTTTGTTTTTACAGAACTCAACCAGGTCTTTAGCAATCAGAAAAGGTTTCTAAAACAATTACTTGTTATGATAGACTTCAAAGCTTTGTTTCTAACTTGGTGGTTTTATTAAAAAAAAAAATGCGTAGCAAAACTAACTGGAGAAAGTGCTGGTCTTCCTTCACTTCTCATATCTGTTGGGGTATTGATATACATTATTATACAGCCCTTGTGTTTATCTAGTTCACCACGTGACACACCTAGCCTACAAAATGTGACTACAGCTTTGCAGTTACATTTATTTTGGGGAAAATCAAACAAACAAAGAAAACAGAACACACTTGAATGCTCTGAAATTCCATTTTGTGTAGAAAAAATAATATATAAGTTACTAGAAAATTATCAAGGAGAGTGAACTGAGTGAAGGAGTTCAGCTGATCTCAAAATACTCTTAGAATTTTAACAGCAAAATTAAACTTTCACTGAGGAGTGAGATAATCTTTCCTCTTACTGCACATAAGTTACCACCTCCCTTGCATAACACCAATGATGTATTAGATATCATGCTTGAAAGCATGATTTTGAAGGACACGAGGACAGAGGATATGTTTAAGACCCAGCTGGAGTTTTGTTGAAAAAATGATGCATTATCAACAGTTCTTTAAGACATAAGCAGAAAATGCACAGGCAAGAAACATTTATTCCTTCTATGAAAGTCCAAACTAAATAGTTCCTGCTGAATCTACTCCACTGGATGCCTTTCTTGTCTTGTGCTGAAGCCAACCCATTCTGCTTTTGGATGTTGTACTAATGGACTGCAGACTAGGGAACAGTTAAAATAGTGAAGATGCATGCTCTGAAAAATCTCATTTGATGTGGGAATTCATTATATCCAAATAATTCAGATAATATGTGAGAATAAAGGGAGGAAAATATTAGTAAATAAATGCTGTGAATGGTACAATGGTACAAATTCAGTGCAATAAATAGTAAATTTGTTCAATGAGGACACATTTTAGCCATAACATACTGAAAGACATTCTTCCTGTGAAGAAAGCTGCAGTTTTCCTCTATTTTGGAAAAGAATAGCATTTTTAAAAATGTCTATGAAATGTTTGACATGCCATTACTTTCTAATGCTCTTCCTTGAGTGAATTTGAGTCTAAGCTTTTTGGTTTAATTTTTCTCCCTACCACAGTGAGTATACAAATGTACCAGTGAATGCATTAAGTCAAAACCTTTAAACACTTTTTTTTAATGCTATCCCAACCCGTTTTTTGACACCTTTTTCCTTTCGCTGTAGAGATGCGGAACAGTTTATGGGATTGTCTAGTTCCACTTGGTATAGCAAATCATTTTCATTTCTCCTTATGGTTAAGGCAGTTTAAGAAGTCTCATTTTACTCTGCCTCTTAGTTCACTGTTAATTCATTTCACGTGGGGCAGGAGAATGTAACGCAAGGGTAATATCACTTTGGAATTTAGAAAAAAGGGATTGCTGAGTTTATACTGCCACTGAACAAGTAATCTCAACAGGTTTCATATATTTAAAAAAAACCAACACAACAATAAATACAGAATATTGATTCTTTTACTTCTGTCACATACACGGTAAAATAGAGCCATTTATCTGAAAAAGTGGATTTTCACGGTTTCAATAAAATGCCTTATTCATATAAGCAATAATACCGTTTTGTCTTTGCACTGTACAACAAAATCCTTCAGGGTAAAAACTCACAGAGGTTTAGAGCCTCTTGTAGCAATGCTTGTAGTTCAAGCTAAGTGAGTTTTCTCAAACTACTGATGAAGAAAAGAGTAGTGTTAGCCTACTGCTGGGAGAATTTAAGGTACGAGAATGTAATTACTCTGTGTGGTGTCTTGGTTTTTTTTTTTTTTCAGGAGAAATTTTAGTGGTTTAAATTTGTCTTTATTTTCCAGATTAAAAAAACAAACAAAAAAACCCCCACAAATTATTTCATTTTGGTTTTCTGTCTTACAGAGTATTTTCTCTGAAAAATTAACTTGAGTGACCAAAGTTGAGTTGGCCTTGTTTGGGGAGAATGGCCCCTTGCAAAGTGCCACCTTCAGTGTAAATAATCCACCAGCTCTAGTTCTTCCCCTAGCAAAATGCACTCCATTTAATGCAATGCAACGTGACATTTGAGAGAAAAAGTGACTAAGGGCGGGAGAAGGGTGTCAGGTAGTTTTCTCTGGTGTGACTTTTTGGGGACCCACTTCCTGCTTGCTGATGCAGTCTCTCATAGTACAAAGATTGTGTTCCTTTCAGATAAAAGAAAAAAATCACAAGAAGTTAGGCTCCAGAAGTGTACTTAATGTGTTGGTTCCAGACAAAGCAGAAGTGATGCAGGCAGGGAGTCAGGTATGCCATGTTGTGCAAGGTGCCAGGCAGATAGGACCTCAACTGCAAGAAGCAGCTCTTGCTGTGGTAGGGTAGGGAGCTGTGGAGGGGGACCTGCTCCTTTTGTAGGCACTCTGACTGTTGAAATCCTGCTCTGTGATATAGGCTCAAAGGTCTGTCCCTTCCTTGGGATAGGCATTCAGGAAGTGGACAAGTGAAAGAACATCAGCTAAGAACGCTCCCCCCCTTGCTCTTTATCTGAGGTTTAAGTGAAGCAGCACAGCACTGTCTGATCCTTCAAGCCTTCATTCATCCCCAGATCCCATTCCTTTTGAGAAAGGGGCTGTTAAAAGACAGAGAAGGCCTTTAACAAAAGTCCATCCTCAGAAGCTGCTTGCCTTTCCCACCACACAGTGCCAACTTGATGTGACTCAGAGGTGCACAGTTTCTAGATATCACAGGAGAGGTGTTGACCAATCTCTTCCCTTGGTACTAGGTAAATAATGTGCATGTGCAAATACTGTGCACATCAATAGGAAGAGAGAAGCTCAGGAAGTTTGGTCCACAATGTAAAATTGTGTGTAGGGAATGCTATATCCTATTGCTTATTTCTTGACAGATAATTTATTATGACAATGTATACCAGCAGTTGATGTCTTAAATAATTCAAGGTGTATTTAAGATTTGTAGGGAGTGCATATTTTGAAACTAAATCTGTCCAGATTTCCTGCTTGGAATAGTCTGCCTGACGATTTTAGACATTTTTCTTAGAATGTATTATCTCCAAATTTATTTATTTATTTTAACTAGAGCTATCTTGATATCTAATGCATAATTATTTCTGTGATTCTAAACAATGCATTTATGAGTTAATGTTCCTTTTATTTTAAAAAGTGCTGTTTGATTAAATGTCCACAGAAAAGTTCACATTTGCTCTGAAATGTTGTTTCACTGATGATTAAAATCCTTTTCTGACCATTTGTCGTATTTTCTCCAATGTGTGAAAATGTGTGCAAGCACATGCCTTGAAATCACCTTGAATAATTCAAATTCAAGCAGAGGAAAGGCACTGCATAAACGATAATGCACAGCTTTTCTGAAGACTTAAGTCCTGCAGTACTATAGATAAGAACATTCAATGAAATGAAACTCTCATTCTTGCTTCCTTCAAGTACTGGGATCGCCACTCAACATCCCAAGTTTGACATTTCTAGTTTTTTGAGGCTTTAGTGAATTACATCCCCCTGTTCTTCAACAGAGGTCTCCTGGGAGGGAACCTTATTCTCATGAACTCTTTCTGAGCCACTGCTTACCAGTGACAGGCTGCAGGAGGAAGTGAAGGAATATTTCAGGAAGAATGACAGCTGAGGAACAGTAACAAGGCCAAAAGAGCAGGAGATACTGTAAAATGCGAGGTTGAACGAATGTGTAGTTAAGCTTATTTTTGGGTGCACTGCCTCATTCCTTTATGAGAAAAACAGACCTGGATACCAAAGTATTTTTGAAATCAGAATTGTGAGTGAAAAGATGAAGTTTTTGAGGAAGAAAAGTGTGGTGTCCGGTGAAATGTACATCCTAACAGTCAATTTTTTCTTTACAGTAGTCAGAAAATGAGAAAGACAAAGAAAAAAGAAAATGTTGCTGCTGTTTCATGCTTCATACTATGAGACTTCCAGGATTTTCTCTGTGATGACTCCCTGGCTGCTTACGCAAACAGTCTGAAGGTTTTCTTTTGGTATTTTACCTCGTGGTCATATCTAGAAGATGTTCCATCAAAATAAAATTGTATTTTCATAAGTTTATGAAGCAAAGAATTAGAGCAGCTTGAAACACACAAAATATTCTAACATCACTCTGTAGTTCAGTTATAAACCTGAATACATTAAGTAATAACATGACACTGACATCACTTGAAAGGGTATCTACTTTGCAAATCAGATTTCCTACAGGACAGAAAATGTTAAAACTAGGTAAATTTTCCTCCTGCAACTTACCCAAGGATAATTCAGATAGATTCTAAGAATACGATTATAGGTGAAGACCCTAAACATCAATCAATAGAAGATAACCACTGGCAGTCTTCTAACTGCATCATTTACAGAAAATGACTGAGAAAATACCAGTGCATACCAGCTCTTCTATTTCATTCTCATAATTGTGTTGCTAGTGTTTATTTGCTATTGCTGTGTGAAATAATTCCTGAAGCCAAATATCAATTTATTTTGAGATCTGAGTTTAAGAGGGTACCAAATGGGAGGGATTTATGTCCAGTTAAAGTCAAGTTTGTGTTTTCTCAATGGTGTATAGGTTAGCTGACTAAAACTGAATTTAAATGATTCTTAAAAGCTTCCCTGATCTGAAGGCACCTTCCTTAGAGAGAAGCTTAATCTGCACAATCATGTAATTTTATGAATAAGTTTATCTAAATGATTGTATATAGTATTTTATGTATTTAAAATTCAGACATACCTAGTTAGCATTTTGTCCTGTTCTGGTGAGATTTGTTTGTAGCTCTGGTTTCAATTGTGGTGCGATGCAATGACAGTCATATACGGCTGGATACAGCAGAAGGTACATCTGCATAGCTCTTTGGGTTGATTGCATCAGGATGGTGAGTGAGCAGGACAGAAAGCTTTTTGTACCTCAAACATATTTTAAGGGATGACTTCCTTAATTACAGCTCATGCAGTGATGCAGACTGGTCCCCTGAGGTAGTTCCCAGGAGGTTATAGTGTAGATACTCACTCCTGTGGTTTGCAAAGTGCGCTCTTCAAATACCTACAGGAGTTTAGTGTCTAAGGGCAAGTCCCTTGAACTCCTCCATGCAACTGGTTTTGCTGGGAGCTAAACTGAAAATCTTCCAGATTTAGCAGTTGTGGATGACTCAGTCTTTCATAGAAGTAGCTGCAGTATACACAGGAGCTATGCAGAAAAGGCAAGCTAATGTGTTGGTAACAGCAGTTGCTAAATATGTGATGCAGCTTACAGGTAAATGGAGGCAGTGAGAAGGTAACACTGGGGCAGTTGGACAGCTTCCTGCAATTCCTAGTATTCCTAATGTAAGCTCACATTGAGAAGCGGCCAGATCTTTGAGTGCGATTGAAACACCTTTGTGTGTGAAGCCCCTGATGCAGTGATTGGATCTTCATTCTTTCTCTCTCTCTTCATGTGCTTCCCATGACTGCTCCTTCCTGCTCTACAGCAAGGGACTACCCAGTGAAAGCTGTTTAAAATAAAACATGCCAAGCATTCATCCATAAAATAACCGAAGCCTGAGCTTGTCAAAGTTCAAAATACAAGCAGACTAAATGCAATTTGGGATTTATGGAAAGAAAGTACATAGAAACCTATTAAACATGGTGATATGGGTATAGCCTCTTACTTGGATGGCCTGTAAAGTGAGCAGGGCTTGTAGGAGGTAACTCTTATTTTTTGCCTGTCTTGTCCTTTCAGCCTCATCAGTCCCATGCAATATCAGCTAAGGGCTGTCCTTAGAAGCAAGACAATGGTTTGGAAAGTCAGTACCTGGTATATTTATGGATTTTGGTAGGCTTCAAGCAGAGGGCTCAGTGCAAGCAGAACGGAAAGTAAAACATTCTTTTCTCCCTTAGAAATTGCCTGTGTCTTTGAGGTTTGTAGAAAAACGTTGGTTTTTCCATTGCTGTATTATTTCTCTTTTTTAGATAGCATCCTACCTCTCAGGTACCAGCCCTGACCCTTTCCTGGACACAAATAGATTTTTTCTTTGATATAGTGTCCACTGTATGCCATAAAGGATTGTAGTTGATCTAAAGCAGGTAGCAGGAATGTCTATTCAATATTTCTGTATTTCAGATGAAGCAGTAATAGAATAGAGGTAGAGACATACTGCTAAAGAGAGCATAACGTGGTGTAAGCCTGTGTGGAAAGAAAGAACTGTAGTGATGTTTCTATCTATTACAGACATAAACCTCTATGTTCTGTTAAACTATGTGCCTAAATATTTCTGAGCTTTCTAATACAGAATCTTGTACAAAGTATATGCATTTTTATTACTATAATTGGTTTGAATCTCTTGGTTTTAACTGTTTTTCTTTCTCAGTTATTGCACAGAATCATCTGTTAAAATGGTGGATTAAACAAAAGGCGGACTTTAAAGCAAAGAGGGCTTTTCCTCCTGCCCACACTAATATCTGAAAATATTCCTAAAATTATTCAGGATTGAAGCTTTTTATGGCAAAGCTCCTAAGATAGATTGTTTTGCTTTTAGAAGAGTGAGTCAGTTTTTCATATGCTGCAGCACATTCAGTTTGCGAATACTGCTTTCATCTTTACATTTGTGGAACATTGCAAAAACCTGCCTGTTTATGATTTGATCAATATAACTTGGCTGTTATGCTGTACTTTGCGGGGGGGGGGGGGGGGGGGAGCGTGTTTAATCATAAAAGCTGAAAGGCATACACTATCTAATACCTGAAAAGTCAAGAAATATAATAGTTAGCTTCTTGCTAATTAAGTAGGTCACAACTGACCAAAAATCAGCCACAGTAATCTGTGATGGTACCGTGAAAAATGCATTGTAATTAGGTATCACAGCTTGAATATGAATCATCAATATTCAACAGATGTATTCCACTTTGTTAGTTCCAAGCATCAGGCAGATTTTCACTGAAATGGAAAATGAAGTAATAACAAAAAAAAAAAAAGAGGAAAAGCAATTGATACAGCGTTCCATGATTTCATTATTTAAGAAGTAAATATTTTATTTATGATTCATTATTCCAACTTTCTTTTATGGATGACTAAAATATCGTTCCAAAGAATATAGCTCATTTTAGGAAAAGATGTCTAACACTGAAAAATGCTTCCATCAAAGATTCCCGTCTTTTGTCTCTTCTGTGTGGGAGGCTTTATGGTACTATCTGAATATATGTGAAAGCAATTCAACTCTACCTCATGCCCCTCTTAAGAATGCCATTGCTGTCATGATACTACAGAAAGCATGGCAATAATTACACAGCCAGTGTGCAGGGATTAGTGCCTATGATAATGTTTGGGAGCATGTTATGGGTACAATACACTCTCATTATCAGACTATATGTCCCACAGTTCCTTTCATATTCCTTGTTCTTGTCCTTACAAAGAATTTCCTGCAAATTTGTGCAAAGGGGCAATACCAGAAATTCTCCAAACACCTATTTGTTCAAATGTTCATTGCAGTTAAAGCAACTCCTCTCTCAAATGTTTGTTCCTGCCTAGTTGGGGGTGAAGTGTTGGTTGGCACTGACAGTGTATGTATGGTGTATGCTGGGTGTGTCTAAATTAGCAGATGGGAATGATCCTGAAGAGGGAAGCTGAAACTTCAGAAGAGCCAGTGCCCACACTGATGCTTATCTATGAGATGCACTTCCTTCCCCTTGAATGATGGTTCACAAGCAAACTTCGTGCACCTCAGTTTAATTTCATCCCAAGTGAATGTGGTCTGCATACTCAGACTGCCCTGCATTGAGAAGCAAAATGGAGTAAAGGGGAATGCACATGTATGGCTCTCTGTAAGTGCACCGCTGATCCAAGCTTAAATACTGTCTGAGACACATCAGATAGAGCTGGGATTTTCAAATTGAGGGAAAGAGACTTACCCCAAGGACTGTGTTTGGGCGCCTTGAAAACAGAACTTCCTAACTGTGATAGACTGTTGACTCTTTCATTTGCTTGACTGGGAAGAGCTGCTCTGTATTTTGAAGTAGTGTCTACAGTAGACTTTGGTTAAAATGCTTTTAGGTCTTAATATACCACTGCAGTTTAACTCAGTGATGTTTTGTGAAACAAAATCTGTTTAGCTTTAGCTTTCAATGTATTGCGCCATTTTTAAGGGGAAGCCAAATTTCCTACCGTATCCTGTAGCAGAGGCCCTGGAGATCGGCCCCGAGCTAGAATATACAAGTACATTTCTGCACATCTTCACAGACCGGGCATGGTACTGGGAGAGTGCTTGGACCACTCTTAACTATGACTTTGAATAGGGTCAAATGAATGATGTGATCTCGGAGTTAGAACTCTGATTCTCTCATGTCCCTCAAGTTGAAGATCTCATTTTTATTTCTGTGGCTTAGCTCTCTAGCCTCCTGCTGGCTCAAGCCTTTCTTCCTGTGATAAGAAACACTGTCTAGATATTGTTGTTTTACACATATACTTGTTCAGGCTTCATTACAATTTATTATTAACTTTATTAAGTCTCTTGTATGTAAGTCCTGAGTTACTTACTAATCAGTGTGGTATCGTAGTGAGCAGCTGAAGACGTCTGTCTTCTAATATTAACAATCTTATCGTCTAATGTTAACATTAAAATTATGACAATTTATTCATGGCACTTGTATTTTTACGTCAGCAACATACCTTTCACACCTCTTTACTTGGTGAAATAGTCTCCCAACCTACTTAATCAGATAAATGAGTAGCTAATCATTTATTTCTGCTTTGTAGCAGAAATGGGTAAAATGATCAGAGTTTGGGAATTGCTGTTGTACATGAAGTGATGCATAAAATTATAATTATGCTGGTAGAAATAGCACATCTCAGGACAAAAAAAAAAGAGTATTTCAAATAACCCAAAACAGTTACTGTGCCACAACAATGTCAAAAACTTCCTTTTTTGTTATGAGTATTTTAGTTTTAAGTCACTGAATTTTATGTAAGTGGCACAATTTTAAGCACATGCTTGCCCTTAAAAAGTTTTAGATTTTTCTTCCTTTTTAATATAATGAGATTTTTGTGTATGTGTATTTATTTTAAAATAGATTCTTGCTCCAAGGGGTTCCCAGGTTCACAGCACCGCAGGCTGAAATCTTTTTTACATGGAGTACTTAATTGGGTCAGTATTGAACTCTGAGTTCAGCAATCATTGAAGTTCAAGTAGGGCCAATCTGAAGAACAGTGCAGTTTGAACTTCAGCAGAACATAGATGCATGTTTCTTTGAGTATTATTTTGAGTTTGATAGATCTTCAGAATAGGTTTTCTCAAATATCCATATACAGTATTTGCATGTACAGTATAAAAGGTAGTCTATGGTGCCATCTTGTTTCTCAGTGAGATTTTCTCTCAGCACATTAGGAACAAAAAGTTTGATACTCATCCAGGTTTCTCACATCTAGGTGGAGTATTTCACTTCCTTCACCTCTGTGGTGCTCCTGGGGCAGGGCCTCTCCTGCAGTGGCTCATTCCTTTGCAGCCTTAAGGTGTGCTTGTGTCTGCTCCACTGGTGGGAAGCAGCTCCTGCAGGAAACATCTTGATTCCTAGCAATGTGATGTGATCAGGACTCATGGCATAGAATCATAGAACCACCAAGGTTGGAAAAGACCTCTAAGATCATCCAATCCAACTGTCCAGCTACCACCAACTAAATAGTGTCCCTCAGAACAACATCTAAATGTTTCTCGAGCACCTCCAGGGTCAGTGACTCCACCACCTCCCTGGGCAGCCTGTTCCAGCACCTGACTGCTCTCTTGGAGATGAAGTATTTCCTAACATCCCTGAACCTCCCCTGTGCAACTTGAGGCCA
Source organism: Cyrtonyx montezumae (assembly GCF_038088225.1). Taxonomy (NCBI): domain Eukaryota; kingdom Metazoa; phylum Chordata; class Aves; order Galliformes; family Odontophoridae; genus Cyrtonyx; species Cyrtonyx montezumae. The sequence continues at coordinate 47,335,043 of NW_027072034.1, read as the reverse complement.
TTCCCTCTAGTTCTATTGCTAGTTACATGGGAGAAGAGGCCAAGATAGCCCTTTTTTCAGAACCTTGTGTATTTTGTATCTCTCCCCAGTTTACACAGCTAAAAGACAAAACAATGGAAACATTGCAAGCCTATATCTAAGTCCTATTTGTATTTTACAATTTCCTTGCAAGTCTTGTCTAGATCCATGACAATCTCTTGTCACCATCCAGATTTGGTTGGTGAGGTAAGAAGGAAGAACCAAAGAGCCTTGCTGTAAATTTTATTTCCCTGAATTATTTCTTCGTAACCTTTTCTTCCTTCCTCTCTGATCTGATGATCACTTATCCCTGAGTGCAGCCACTGTAAGTGGTGATGTTAATGCAGATTCCATTGATCTGGAAAATACAAGCTGATAGTGTGTCTGAAACCAGGAGCACAGGCATTTCCCAAGCGATTACACAGGGATTCTCCACAAGAGCATCTTTCTTTTCAGGTTGTTCCTTAATCCCTTGTTGGGTTTTCAGCAGATCATAATTAAAATTACTCTGTGTACAGATTCCATCACATCTGTCTGTCAATTGTCTTGGCAGATAGGCTGTGTGTTAATAACTGTTTTGTTTGGTTGAAAGAAATACTAAATATGTTACAGAAGTTCACCCATAAGTATCTAAATATTTTAGATGCTGTCCACAAAAAATGTGAAAATTATAAATACTGTATATTAGTGTAGCCATTTTAGCACTTGCAATTAACGTTTCTATATTGTTCTTTGTGTAAGCATAAATAATAAGACTGCAAATATTTGTGTTTGTTTCTTTCTATATGGTTTCTGATACATAGCCTGAGAAACATACACTCAACTTGATGTCAGGCAGTATCAGAGAGAAACCTTCTCTGGGCCCTGAATAAAATACCTGTGCGAACACTCAGCTCCCATCATAACAGTATGTGAGCTGACCATCTCATTGAAGTCCCTTTGAGAGATTTAACCAAGGAATAAGATCAGAAAAAGCTTTATTCAGTGCTATAGTTCACTTCCCTGCCACGCAGGAGAGAATACCCAATGGTACATCTCAATCTGCTTCAGCTGTGTTGCAGCAGGATCAGAGTCCCAGTCGAGAGCCAGGCAGTAGTATCCCATTGTGTTTGGTTGTATTCAGACGTAAGCCAAGAAACTGGAGGCTTTTCCACAGCTCATGACTTAGTGATAGACGTATTTCCTGCTTTGCTTTTTTTATTGTTTTTATTTTTTTGAGATAAAAACTACATCATGTATTATGGGAACGTCAAGGATAGTGTCTTGCCTGTGCTGTTTAGTAAATGACATAGTGTTTCTTGGTAGAATATAGATGTCAACATGAATATTGAAAATATCCAAGGGTGTCACAAGTCCTTGCATGCAGGGGAGAGATGGCATGCTATTAATGATCCTTTCTTTCATGAGCAAATGCCAGTCATGGCATTGTGAGAAAAAAGGCTGAGAGAGAAATAAAAATAGCCTTTCATTGAAAACAGCCTTGTCAGCTGTACCTATGCCATATTAGAGTTGTTTAAATAACACTGCGGATTCCTGAGGAGAAAAGAATCTGGAGATGCAGCTATTATTTCTGCTGTAGTGCGACAAGGTCTTTACTGCTGTGAATAATAACAGCCATATTGATGGGTAGACCTAAATTAAAAGTGAAAGAGGTTATTCACTCATTGCAAAAATCCACCTTAATGTGAATATGAGGGAATTTAGGCAAGTTTTTATTTCTATTTTTGCTTTTAGGCCTGTTTCATACTATTCAGAATCTTTTTAAAGTTGGAAAACTCTGGTGGATCAGCGAAGTTTTAAATGATTTCTGAGTTCCTTTTTGAATTAATCTCATCTATTGGTGATTACAAGCTCAATTAGGGATTTTGCTCGTTACAAAGTGCCGTATCTGATGCCTAAAATGATGACTTTTTTCTCTTCCTCTATTTATTTATTTATTTATTTGTAAACTTTGGTCAACATTCATCAAAGAGTTCCTTCACTGTAGAGCCTGGAATATTTGAAATTCAGAAAAATCCATGGCATTTGATAAAGCAGGATGCTAATCACTGACAAACACCGAATGCTATAGGATCAGTCACAGTGATGTCCTGAGCTACTCTTTTTGCTTTTGATGGGGTCATGACTTCAGGGACTATCCTAAGACTGATTCTCAGTGCAGCCCTTATGGCCAGCAGATAGTTCAGTGAAGTACTTCAACTTTGAAGCTCCCCACCCAAAATCACACCCTCAGGAATGTGATGTCTTTAAATGTATTCCTCATTTGGTACAACCAGGAAGGGTTGGAATAACCCCTTCTGCTGTGAAGCACCCACCTGCACAGATGAACCTGTGTACTGAACAACTTTAGCAGCTGTGCCACCATGGCATTTGCAGTCTAAAGAGCTATTCAATACATTCAATATAGCTGAGATGAAGATATATTTATTAAACTCAGATTTTCCCTTCTCTTGTTTTGGATGAAGACCAAATTCCTTTCGCAGAGCAAGCGAAAGATGGCTGGGGAAATATTCTGATCTGAGTGCCTTCTGTCCTGACAGAAGGGGCTTCCAAGGCAGTAAATGACTGAAGACGCATGTATTTGAACAAGCTCTCGTCCAGGAGTCCTACAGCCACAGTTATGCACACTGTATTTAAATGTCTGTGTACCTAAATAACTGGTGCAAGAGGAAGTTTAGGAGAAGTTTTCTAGTCTCCTTACTGAAATGTGACCAATTGCAGGAGTAAAGAGAGAGTGAGTGATTTATATCTGCTACAAGGTATGAGTAAGGAGAAATGTATTTGTTGCATTTTGAATTAGGTAGAAAGCAATTAAATGAAGCCACCTTCAAGTGGCTGATTTGCTTGCCTAGAAATATTACTCCAAACACAAATAATGGAGAGTAGACTCTTGAACAGCCTTGAGATTAGGCGTTATGAAGATACATCTTTTTTTTGTTTGTTTGACAAAAAGTAATTCTATTCTCTTTTCTGTAGGGACGTGAATGTGAGTGTGAAGTGGCCCTGATAGATTTACTTTGCTGTCACTGGTGTCATTTGCTGAGAAGGAGAATGTGAATTTTGAACCTATTGTGAACTTTGTGTGTTATTAATTTACTCAAGAAGCTTAGCCATTAAAAATCTTTCATCTTTCATCAGCATGGGTCCTTGAAGCCAGAAGTCTTCTCATCAGAGGCTGAGAATGTCAGAAGGAATCTCGTTCAGTACTTCCTCTGAATGAATAGCTATGTCGTTTAGGAGGATGCAATCTGAAATCTGGCTAAGGAAATGAAAAAGCAAACAAGCAGGTTTATTTTTAAAGAGGAATGGTACCTTGAACACTTAATCACCTGAAAAAAGGGGAAATAAGACTAATATAATAAGACTTACTCTGTGGTAAGACTTTGCATCAGCATTCAGACAGAAATCTGAAATTCAATATTTGTAATCCTAATGCACCAAGAAAAACAAATACACTGGGCTTAGTTGTTTCTGGCTTCAGGAGAAGCAGATGAACATTGAAGTAGAAGGCAGATTACCAATACAAGCACCTGTAAATACAATCACATTTTTCTCTTAAGTAAAATTACCTGGTAACACATACTGTCTTTCTACCTGTCTCTTTTAAGTAGAACCGAGCCAGTATTTCTAATGGGCAGTAACACAGCAAGATGCTCTTGGAGTTCTGTCATCATGCTTATATTCCTTACAGAATAAAGCAAGTGAAACACAATTTCCCAGTACTAGTCAGTGATTCTGAAGGAGAAAATAAGTCAGGAAGTCTTGCAGGAAGCTTCAGGTGATTGATATCATAAAAAAAGATAACAAAAGATAACAAAACAAAAAACAAAAAAAACCCACAAAAAGATAACAAAAACAAAAACTAAAAGATAACATTTTCTATAAATTCAGTTTAAAAAGTTGGTGCATAGTGATGCAAACAGGCTGGGACAGAATGAAAGTGCACCAAGGCTTTAAAGTCAAGGGTGCAGTGAAGGCATTGCCAAGTTATGTTAATCAAGTTGAACATATTTTATTGATCGTATTTTATCCTGCCTTTTCCTCATCCAAGCTCAATGTTCCTTAGAGTGCTGTGGTGCTCTACACTCAGTCTTCGTGCAAAATTACACACTGAAGTAGGAAGTAGATTTAAATCTGTCTGGAAGTAAAGCATTTCTGCACCGTGATCAGAAATGCAGAGTGATGGGATGGCTTGGTGAGTTCTGTCCTTAGGGCCTTTCACTTTCAGGCTGGCATTCTGTGAAAAACATAATACGTCAAACTTGGGTACATCAGGGCAAGTCTGTACGCAAGACAAGTGGGTGTGTGTTGTGAAGCAGCTTCAAGTAAAAAAGAAGATACGTTTATAATTTTGCCAGGTGTTGTGGATGTCTCTTACTGTCCTACATATTCCTCTTCTCTATAAACTTGCCTAGAAGTTCAGGTCTAGCTAGCTGCCCACACGGGCCGTGCTGTCATTTATCATGTCATAGCCATGGTAACAGCAGATCTGAGATCTTTGCTGCTGTCTGCTAATAATAATAGAAGAGAAAAAAGGCTGATTCCAAATTAATTTCCAAACTGATAAGAACTCATTTGCACATACCTGATATGCATTTCACCATTTATATTTTTGAAATAGCGACAGTAAATTTTAGCTATGAAATGATCTGTGAACATACTCTGACGTTCCACGAATGTGTCATAGTTATTCAGTTAGAGGCTTGTATTTAAGCCTTGTAATTGCTAGAGCATTAAAGGCCACAATTATTTCTTTGGTAATTCAGGACTGATTGACTAGATAAATCATGTGGACTGTTTCTGCTTCGGGATTAGATGCCTTCCAGATCCACAGAAAGATTTCTGAATTGGTACATAAACATTTCTGCCATAAATAGTCATAAAAGTGATGACAGGGATAGGCAATTTTTTTTTTATTTTTATTTTCACAGTCCTTCCTGGAATAAAACATTATCTATAAATTAAGCAGTAGATTTCTTTGAGAGTTTTAACTTATGGGTAAGCAGTTCCAGTAACTTTAAACAGGCTAAAAGGGATAATAAACTGAATTATTGCTTCACCTTTAAATAATTACATAGAAACCTGTGTTTCTGTAGTTAATGGTTACAATTACTGTGCTGCATGAACTTCAGGTGACAAATAGGGTATGTGCTTGTTAATATCTACACAGCTACAGAATGTGAGCCCACTGCAGAGAAAAAAAATAGTCAAATGAGAGATAGGTATCTGGATACAAGTGTCTCAGAAATGAGGCTTTGATACCAATGACAGAAAGATGTCAATGGATTCTAAGAAGTCCCACAAGACTTGTCAGACATGCCACATTAAAATTAAAATTTAGTGAATGAGGATAAATCTTTAATGTAGCTTCAGTGCCCTGACCTAGATAAAGTTGTTAATTTTTGATTTATAGCTGGGTATGGAATTTTAATCTGCATTATAAAGAGAAATTTTCCATTTCAGTGGAAGAGTTTTCTTTAAACACTGGGAGTCTTACACCAAACTCTTGTAATGTGACATACTACCACCAAACCCTGTACTGAGTTTTGACATACCTCTGGCCTCTATCCATGTAAAACTCAGTTGTTTGCTCTCTCTGGACAAAATGGATTGTGAATATACGTGGTTTCATGTGTCTAACAAGAACTTCAGTTTTTAGTTCTGAAATGTGATTCTTGTCTTATACCATATGAAGACTCTTGTCTTATACCATATGAAGACATATATGAAGACATATGAGGTTTTCATCAGTCTCTTGCTCCTCCTCTGCCAGTTCTCTTCTGCACTATCAATTTGCCAGGAAATCCCATTGTATACAGACATCCTCTGACACACTTTAAAACCTTCCAATTACACACTGAAAATCACATGTTTCTTGCATAATCCTACACCTCTCTGTTCAATTTAGTGGATTTTTTAAGTGATGTATAATCTTAGCTGCAGAATGATGCTGAAGACTCATTGAAACTGCAAAGGAGAGCCTGACCCTGTTCAGAGATGAGACATCTGGGCTCTGTCCTCCTGCAGTTCAGGTTAGGTTACTGAATGTGCAGCAGACAGCCTGAAATTGGTTTTGGGATGTTCAGGGCTTAGTTGGAGTAGTCTCCAGCAGCAGGATGTAAATCTGAAATCTTTACAAAAGCCCTGATTTTACTCTCTGTATTGAACCTAGAAAGCTTGTGGCTACACGATATGTCATGTGGCTTGGGGTGCCTTATTGTTCTTACCAAGCACTGCATAGTTTGAATGCATGTGGTTTTCATCCCACTTTAGCTCCTCCTTGAAAAAATTTTATTCCTGATAGTCTTTGCTAGCTGTATCTCAGTGCATGCTTACCAATCTCTGGAGCATGTTAACTTCCCTCTCACAGAAGTGTTGGTCTCAGCACTGGGTGCTCAGTGATGGCATAGCTTTCCTTCATTCTCATCCAGCAGAGCTAGCACCTCTGCTCGTGCCTTTCTTTCTTCTGCTCTGCCTAGGCTTCTCCAGCTGCATCCCTCTAGCCCACGGGCGTCCAACCTTTCTTCTTTCCTAGGCCATAATGAGTGATGAAGAACTGTTTTGCTCCATGTGTAAAATATGTAGGACACTTTGCAAGTAATAATAATAGGCAGTAGCCTATTATTTCTACAGAACAAAGAGCATAATAACACTATTTGATAGAGCAAATTCTCAGCTACAAAAGCTACTGTTTTTCGGCGCTGTCATCACCATGAGCTATGCATTTTAGCCAGCAATGGACAGAAGTCTGCATACCATGCTTGTAAAAACCTGCACCAGGGGAGGTGACCTAATGTTGTTGTGACTGCTGAGAGGCACCACTCACCACCTCACTGTGCTCACATCCACTGCTTGGTATCCAGAAACATTCAGCAAGTATCAGTGAATGCCAGTGGATGCCATTTTTTCTGCATGGAGGAATACAGTTCCACCCCTTTGTTTCATCTACACTTCCATATTGGATGCCATTGTGTCAGACTTCCCCTCTGCTGCCATCTGTCAATCAGCAACAAATTGTAATGGAATATTGGTGGGAAGGTTCAACCTCTGCTGCCATACCACCAACATCCGCCTTTGACATCATAGACTGATATCATAAAACAGGAGGCATTAATTTCAGTGCAGCCCTTGTATGTAATTAGGCCACAAAGAATGATGGTAATGTTTGTACAATGCACAAAACTGCAGGCATAATCTCTAAAGGTCAGCTTTACTAGTTCATTTTGAAAGCTGCTCCAGCAGTGAGGTCCTGCCCAGTGCAGCTGGAGCTTAAAGCTCACAGAGAGGAAGAAGGTGGCACATGTGGGACAGACACAGTGTCATATTGCCCTCTAGTGACACCTCAAGTTGTACCCAGCATTGCCTTCATTGGGTGTCTAGATGTCCAGGCAGAGATGGCATGGCAGGAACAGATTATCAGTGTGCCACTGAACATGGACCTGGGGCATCTTGATGCTGAGGTTTGGTTCCATAAATCTGCTGGAAGAAAAAAGTAAAAATGAAACAGCCCCATCATGAGTTCCTAGTTGCTGGTTCCAAGGCCAAATAAATATCTATTTTAAATCTGTGAACATTACGAAGTCAGCCTACCAGAAGGAAGGAAATTTCTCTCCTCTGTAACCATCCCACTATTAACACGTGTTCTTTAGAGCAAAAAGGAGCCTACAGTTAAAGCTCATGCAATAGCAGATGCAACTTTATTTTCACTGAATAGCAGTTAATTAAAATACCAGATTTTGGTGGCTTGGCTAAGCAAAATCTTTTATTTTTTTCTTTCTGCTACATAAAAATGAGCAAGTTGGGTCTGATAACATCAGCAAATCACAAACACCTTGTAGCAAGAAGCGATTTATATTCCCACATACAGAGGAAAACAGCAATTTGTAATGGCCGTCAACCCAAGGTTTGTACATCAGCCTCATTACATTAAAACATTACCTTATTTTTTGCTTATTTTCATAATGTCTTTGACTTGTGGAGATTTCTTAACATCTTCTTAAGCTATTGTGATATTATTTCAGATAATAAGAAAGCTGGTCAGAGAAAAAAGATTGTTTTCAAGACGTTTTTTGAAGGTTGTACATCTATTTTTGTTCCACAGTGGGACAAAGTCACAACCTTATAATTCCGTTATGTGAAAATGTTTGAAGCAAAATGTCAGTTTTCAAATGGATAAAGGAAGTGTTTTCAGTCTTTTTTCTCTTCCTTGTTTTCCTTCTGAAATTGGCATGGACTACAAGGAAAAAAATTTTCTTATATTGTCAATGGAAGTCATGCTCTTCTGCAAAACATTTTAAACCTAGCATAAAACATTCTTACCTGCTTTAATCTATGTGGCTATTTCTATGTTCAAAAATCCTGCTAAAGAAAAGCTCATTTTATAATCACTGTTTACTGTGATTTGTTACTAATTTTTTTTTTTTTAATTCTTTTTGTATTTGTGCCTGAAGGTTGAAAAGCTGTGTCCTTAGCACTTTGCAGGTAATATGAACACACAATGAAATCAGAGTGCCATTGCAGTCAGTTGTAAAACCAAACTTCTTTGGACAACAAATTTCAGCAGTACTGTTATCCCAGAGGGAATCACATTCTTAGTCTGTTTTTCTTTTTTTTTTTTTTTTTTTGTACTTGACTAAAGTTCTGAACTCATCTTGGAGATTCTTTTACCTTACTGTCTCATATACTATAGCAGTTTGTTTCCTCTTTAGTAAGGCACTACCTCCCACTGTGTCAAGAAAAAAAACTTCTTTTTTCCAGCAACCTATCTGGGGGAAGAACTTCAAAAAATTAAAATTTTGATTCTCCATCCTTGCAATGTTATTACAAGAAGAGGGACTTTTTCAGTTACTCTGTTTGTTATTGAGATGGGTGGGAATGGGCATGATAGAAACCTTAATCAACAACCAGCCAACCAACTTAGGATGGAGAACAATTGGTTGTACAAAAAAAAAAAGCAAGAGAATAATAATATCCATGTGCCAGCTCTGTGTTTTACCTCTGGCTGTTTCTGTCCTTTCTAGTTCCACTGGTTATGGAAAGCAGCCCTTTGAGCATGCAGAGGTGATACTTGATTGTTTCAAATTGAAGTTATGGAAGCCCATTTGATTTTATGTTTTAATTATGAAGGCACATTTAATTTTAAAGCTCTTTCTATTGCTTATGCAATTCTACTTGGTTATTATCTTCTTAGCTTAAGAATAATACATTTGATTGGATGGAGTTGTCATTCTGTCCAGATGTGCACATGGCAATTTTTTATCTATATTTGATAATCTAAAAATGAATAGGAAAGTATCCAAGGTTGGTAAATTCTCCTATATATACCATTTTCACTACGCTTCAGTTTTTCCCTTCGAAATCCAGTGGGACACTGAGAGCATTTTGCATATATCATGTAATCTAGCTCCATCTGAAGTAGTTTAAATAGACTGGTGTGGTCATTCCAATAATTTCTTTGCTATGTTAGTCTTTGCTTGGATGTTACGGTTCTCCATTGGTAGTTCTGAAAAGCAGTGAACCTATTTTTCCAATATTTAGCTCAGAAAACTTGAAGAAATGACCACTTAATTTTTGTCAAAATTTTTGTTTTGTTTTGCTAAATTCTTCTTTTATTATGCAATGGTTAAGCGTCACAATGTCAAAATCAGAAATGGGAGCAAGTTGCCATTTGTGCGGTGATTATATTGTTATGTCACTGGTGGGTGTGTGTCATGCACTTGAATCAGACCATCCCTTTTGCAGCACTTGGAGAAATGAAACCAGTGTCTGAAAACCAGGGTTCCCCATCCAGAGGCAGCATGGTTCATAAACATTGCCCACCCTGCACTGATGGGTGCAAATATACTGTGCTGGGGCCATGTGATCCACTTTTCACCATAAACAGATGCAGGTAGTTTAAGCTGCCTCAGACTTGTTCATGGTGCAGACAGAAAACTAGTGACTGTATAGTAATTGGCTGCACCCCTAAGCAGGAACCTGGAAAACATGTGTGAGGAGTGACTGTGCTGCTGCTTATAAAATGTAGGTTAATAAACTATAGGTTAACACCTATCCTATGGCAGTGGTTGGTGCCTGTATCCATACTAACTGTTCTGTGAGGAGTAAATTACAAGTCTTTATTCTGTTCTCATTTGGTTCCTACTGGAGCCTTTGAAGCTTCCCTTGACTTTAAGAGTGGGGTGAGGACAGTCTCAGCTGCCCCTGTTTCCAACCAAGCGCTTATTTTTTTCTCCATCAGTGCAAAACCTCAGCTTGTTAGGAAAGTCTGTCTTGCAGCAGAGTGTCTGAATGTACAAATCTGCTCACAATCACAGCTGGAGTGGCTTATAGTGGAGACAGTTCGTGCTGGGATCTTTCACTTTGGCACCAATTATATTTTTCTATGAAAGCACAAGAGAAAATATGACTTTGCGATTTAAAGTCAGTAGAATCTGCAGAGCATAGAGCAACTTGTCTTTTCGTATGCTGCTCTTTGTAGATACAGTATGTTAAGAAATTAAACTCATGCCTAGCCCTGGGGCTTAGTTGCCTATCTGTACTGTCAGATCAGTCCAACTAAATCATCTGAAAGTAAGGCCCAAGAATGTTTTGAAAAAAGTGCCGTTGGGGTAAGACATCATTGCAGTGAAACAAACCTCTTAGTATGCGGTGCTTTAAAACAACAGAATAGAGTATACTTCATGGGCTTTTTAAACTTTGCTGCTTAAGGTAATACAGAGAATTTACTGGACCTCAGTGAGCTTTGGAATAACGAGCCTTGTAACTTCCAAAAAAAGTGAGTAGTAGAATAATAGAGAACTACTACTGGATTGATGGTGCACTTGCTCAAGAATTTTGCTGTTCAGGACCTATGATTTCTTAGGGCTTTAATAGAATATCCTGAAACATTAATTATAAAATATAATGTTGGACTCAGCAGGGACTCTGAACGGACGATCTGTCAAAATTTTACTAAGGGTTATGCTGAAACCTGGTTTATTCATTTCACTTCCTTTTGCCCACGAGTACAGGTAAAATTTGACTGCTTTGGCTGTGCTTTTGCTTTGAATTATTAGACTCATTCTGAACCTCAAGAAAACCGGAATCTGTAGTTGAAGCTCAAGACAAGAATTCCATAAAATGAGTTTTGAAATAAAAGCTAAGGTTTTTTGCGTGATCAATGGGATGCAGTGTTGTTCTGGATCATTCCTGTTACTGCTTAATTTTCTGCAGTGATATGTTAAATCATTATTACTTTTTAAATAGTTTTGCTACTCATTTGGTGATTAATTCCAGATCAGGAAAAGGACTCTGACTGTTCATATGAATCTTTCATAGAATTTGGCCTTGTTTGCTTTTTACTGCTTGCAAATGTTGCTTCAGGAGAAAGTACAAGCTGTGTCATACATAGTGGAACAGTATTTTGACTGGATTAGATTTTGGTGAAGTCAGATGTTTTCTTCCACTGAGTATGAATGTGAAGAGTGAGGTCAAACGTGATATTTACACCACCTGAAGTCAGAATTAGTGGGTATTTGCACTAGAAGTGCAATTGACAGAATGATGTATGACTCACTTGATCAATCACAACTAGCCAATGCCACTGAAGCAATAAATATTGAACACTTCATAGAATAGCTCGTGATGCATCTAGAGATAATAATCTCCCTCCCAGATAATTGTTTGGATAATTGTGTTGTATAACGGTTTTGGATAATTATCTGAGTAATGAACATATTTAGAGGAACTGTGGTCTTCTCTTACAATATAATGAGTATAAAAGTTACGAATTAATATGATAATATATTGGCTTTGGTCAGACAGTCATTTATTTCAAATTACAGTGGAGCAAAAGAATGATAATTCCCTTTCTGAATTAAACTCTGTTAGCAAATTTGGTGTGCAGATACTCGTGTTTGAACCCCTACTGCCCTGTTGTCTGTTTTCTTTACCTTTAATTTTCCATCCAGAAGCTTAAAGCAAATGGGCAGTTGTGCTTTATGGCTAAGTGGCAGCATGATCTCTGCAGTAATATGAGCTTTATAGAGGCATGCGCTCAGCAGAGGTCCAGACTCTGTGCTTTTTCTCTCCTTTGTGTGAGGATTTTGCTTTTGCTGTAATTGTTTTGGAATTAGATTGTGCTGTGGAATGAGTCATCTGCACAGACCATAGACCATGGGTATCTTTGCAGTTTCTTTTCTCAAATGATATCCTCGATGTTTGCCTTTTTTTTAGCATGTGCTGAGCTCTGCTGTGAGGTGACAAGAGGTAGAGTGAGGTGACTGCATAGTGCTGCCACCAGCTACCCTGGGGGAGAAAGAAGGAGGGAAAAGCAGAAGCCCCTCTCCTGAGAGATGTACTGAGGCACCCCTGGAGCTCTTCTCAGCCCAGTTTACTGAATTAAAGTTAAAGTGACTGGAAGCTCAGCTAAGTAAAAGAAGAAGAAAAAGAGAAAAGAAACACAAGAAAAAGCCATAGGCTTGACTTTGAAAAAGCCTTCTGAGTTCAGTCCAAAATCTCTCTCTCTGCCATGAATAAAAATGTATGTGCAAAAACTATGAAGGAAAGTAACTGGGCAAATGTACTGCTTTTGCACAGCTTAGGAGCCATGGTGTCTGTCTAATTCTACAATTTACCAGTGGTGGGAAGAGTTCTCTGCGGTAGTTCAGCTGAAGTGGATTCATTTTCTGGCATTACAAAGCCTGCTGATGCATGCCTTGTGCTGCCCATGCTAATCAACATTGCATGCTTCATTTGAAATTAAAAAAAAAAAAAAAAGCTGTTTATAAGCCACCAAGAATATAACCCTGAACTTTTCCTGTTGCTTTTGAAGCTGTGTGCTCTTGCAAAAGGGGCAGGTGGATGTGGAGAGGGAGATGCAGGCCTCAGCCAGACCTGCTCCCACCTGCCTTCCTGTTCTCCTCGCTATGTCCATCTATGTGCCATGTCAAATCCAATAAGCTGTCTATGGTTGACAGCTCTTAGCTGTGCATTGCCCTTGCTCAGTAGAAGCCTCCATGTCTTGGAGTGCCAGGACCAGGATGTGTCCCACCTGGGCTTGGGGCAGAGGGAGTGTGTCTCCTGCTCTCTCCCTTTCTGTGTGCCAGGGATGGTACTCATCTGGTCTACGGTGGTCAGCACTGAAAGAGGGTAGCACTTCTGGCTGGTATCTTGCATGGAATACTGCTTCAGTGCTGCTCTTCCCTCCTGCACTGTGTAAAATTGTCATGATGCTGGACATTGAGGCCATCCCCTCTCGTCCTATTGCTATTCCCAGATAACAGCAATAGGATGAGGGAGAGTGGCCTCAAGATGCATCTAGGGAGGTTCAACTTGAGTATTAGGAAGAACTCAGAAAGAGTGGTGAGTCAGTTGCACAGAGTACCCTGGGAAGTTGTGGAGTCACCTGGAGGTGTTCAAGAACTGTGTTGATGTGGCTCACGATTAATGGGCGTGGTGGGGATGTATTGGCAATTGGACTAGGTGATCTTAGAGGTCTTTTCCAACCTTAATAATTCTGTGATTCTATGATTTGTTGTTTAACAGTGTCATGGGAACCCCCTGTGTCTGTGCTTCCCCGAGGCATGGTGCTGTGTGCTGCAAAGTCACACTGTGAGTTAGCAGGGTGTGTGCATAGCCAGAGATTTGACATGTTTGGGTAGGAAGGTTTTCCTGGCATAGTTTGGAAGAGAAGAAAAGGCAATCTTATGTATGCTGAAGCATTAAGTGCAACATTTTTTTCCCAGTAATCTGAAGAAGTAAATTACTATTGCCACATATTTATTTACCGTTCTTTATTCTCTTTGAACTGCTAAGATTTTCTAGAAGAAAAGGTTTTAACAGAGAAGGTAATGTAAGCACCATAAGAAATCATTCTATTCTTCTGGTTTACTGCTAAGCTAAGCAGGTTTTAATTGCTTTTCATTCTTCTAAAGCTGTAATGTATTGAGAGTATTGATTCACTCTGTAGGTATGTATTTGTACGTGAATATTGTTATATTCACACAGTAGATTTTTCATTACTAAACAGGCTAAAACCAATCTATGAATTCATGGCAATTTTATACATTTGCTGTTTAATTCTGTTAATGCTTACTCATGATCCCTTGCACTGCCACCATCCATTTCTAATAGAAGGGCAGTTGAGTTACTGATGAATGATGGGCGCAGTGGGACATCTGAAGATTTATATATAAAAACCGTTACTCCAGTTGCTGGCTCAGTTCTTAACATGGCTGTTACACATCTCAGAAATTAAATACAATTTTGAACCAGTGAACGTTTGTTAATGTCTAAGCCTCAGTGAAGAGTTGAGGAAACACCTACAAGAATGGAAATCAAGGCAACCAAGTAATAAAAACCTTTCTTGTGTATGTTTTAGGGGAATAAGAAAGCAAATGGGGAATGCTGAGAGAACAAGACATGCCCGTTTAATGCCTATTTAAAAATATCAGTTATCTGTGTACCTGTAGAACTGTAGTTGAAGTACCCTATCCCCAGTAATACTACTTTGGATATTGCTTGAAGGCGTGGGGAAACGTGGAAAATTATTGGACAGATGGACTGAGAGCTGGTATTCTGCCCTCTCTCTTGGAAGTAGAGGGCTGTATGTGAGCTGCCACATCTCTTGTACCCAGGGACCTCACTTCTGTGTGGGCTTCAAAGCCCACCTGGACAGGGAAACCAGGTAGGCTTTTCCAGAACTTCTTCCTTGCTACTATTTGAGGCTGGGGCTAAACAAGCTTGCTGGAATTCCAGCTCCATGCTACAGATCCCCAGGAATCTGTGTTGGCTGTTTCAGGGGAACCAGATCCTCTGTCAGTGCTACAGGGATTGCTACAAGTGGTTACTGGTAACTGGTGGTTATTGAAAGCGTTTAGCAGAAGTGCCCATTCTCAAGTTCCACTGAACTGACACTGAATTCCCAAAGATGACATTTTCCTTCTTTATCCCTTGAGGAAGACAAATAGCGTTTTTGACCCTTCTCCTCCTTGCAAAAACCGCACAGAAAAATAATTGGATTGACAGTGTGGTATTCCTTCCTTCCTGTACTGATAGGATAATACAAAACCCTCAGAAGCATTCTGATAACATTCAGTAAAACTAATTTAATAGTCATTGAATTCTTCAAAGTTCTCATTAGGATGCAAAGAGCAAATATCTGTGTAATTTGAGTATGGTCAGCTTCACAGTGAAGCATGAGGAACTGATGTTGAAGCCGCCTGTTCCTCATACAAACAAGACTGTTTATTTATTGTACTTCATAGTGACTTAATGCAAATATATTTGGAAGAGTTGCATTAGAGGGGATAGAAAAAAAATATTCACATTGTTTTATTTGCCAGAAATGTAATGGTGTATGTGCAGCTGTGTATATTCTCAGCCATACATTAGGCCTGATCAAAAAATATTGTACTCCCTCAAGCTTAAATTCAGCTGCTTCTTGTTGTGCTGCTGGTATTGTTCCAGTTCATCATATGCTGAGATGACTCACACTGCATGCATTGTGGTATTTAACATAATGTGTTTCCCTCTTTTTGAATAAGTCTGCAGCGCACGATGTGAAATACAATTCACAATTATTATTTCAGCACTATTGAATCCAACTTGAAGTGTTTTTATGGAAACAAAAAATCTGTTTTATTCATCAGATGTCCCTAAACAAAGCAAGTTGTATCAATAACTAATAGTGTATATCATATGGTATTAACTGGTGTCTTTCAAATACAGTCATATTTAAGAACTGCTGTTTCATAAGCCACTAGCAGTCACAGAACTCAGTCTCACCTCTTACAGTAGTACTGAATTATAGTGGGCTTGATTTGCTGTTGGATTATCCCCATCACTTATGTAAAGTGCCAAGAAGTGGAACCACTTCACTATTTGGAGATGCTTGGTAATTACCCACCTTAATCAAGCAACATAAAACTTAGTAGCCTGGCTGGGATGGTATGGGATTGTTTTTGTTAGTGAGACAGCCAGAGTTGTTGACAAGTCCATGTTGATTGCAGAACCTCTCTCAGCTTGGCACTTAAAGCAAAGGTCTTTGACAAGGTTTCAGGGGCAGAAAAAAAAAACTGCTGCAAAAGCTGAAGAGAAAGCAAATAGTACATGTACACATTTTAAATGGACAGAGACTGTTGGAAAAAAACAAAAGGCATAACTCTGAAAAATGCTACGAATAGAAGGAATGGATGGAGGCACGTGGAATTGAAAAACAAACAAACATGAAGCAGAGGGAGATTTAGGTGAAGCAGTAGGGAAGGGGAAATGAGCAGTGATCTGACTGACTATTCCTTGAAAGGTGTAGAAAAGGGGATAGAGGGGACACTGAGGAGTCACCAACTACAGACTGGAGTTTAGCTGGAGGTTAGCTCTGTATAGCACTTCCATATGCAGTGCTGTTAGTGCAGCAGTGTGTCAGAACAGTGGTGGTGGCAGTCTGATGAACAGGTGTCCCTGATGAAGGCTCTATGCCCTAAGACTGACTGTGCATACACACTAGCTATGGTGTCTTGTATTAACTTTGAACTAGTCAGGCCTATGTGGATCTTCTGGTGGAATTTGTGAAGTACTAAGTCTTTTATCTTTTTGAAGTCTGCTGAATAAAAAGATGGGACCTAACAGGAAGACTGCAGGCTATTTGGTTGAGTTGCCTCTCACACGTTCTTTGCTCTAAGCCGAGGTCCCTATGCGTATGACATTTCTGATGGTTTTAATCAAACAGTTCAGTTAGGCAGTGCTTAAAATGCTGCTGATGGAGATTTCATCACCTGCCATAAAAAAAAAAAAAGTATTCTACCGGCTTAAACATCACTTGCATGTCAAAACTCTGCTGCAATCTAAGCTCTTAGTATTTCAATCAGTTCATAGATAGCATACCTTCTTTTGTGCCTTGTAAGCAGCCTTCTGTCAATGAAGCAATTTCAGTCTGTTCAATTTTTCTTCATGGATCAAAAGTCTTAGACTTTACTCAGTCTTCTAGATTCTTTATTTCTGGCCCATATCTTGGAAGGTGATGCCTAACACCTGACACATCAGACTTGCTGAGAGTGTCCAGTGAAAAAAAATGTAAGGGTTATTTCACACCTCCTAGAGATTATATTACTGTTTGCACGACCAAGTATAAGGACCATTAACTTCCATAGCAGTAGGCTATAAATGAGTCATTTTCTTTTTGCAGCCACTGGATCTTTTCCAACATGGCTGCTGCCATGGTTGGTTGTTTCCCATGTTTCTTTTTTTGTGTATAGTAATCTCGAGCTAGAATTTACACTACTGAATTTCACTTTTACTTTCTTTGGTTGTCAAGAACATCTTATGTTTTAATGTCCCAGTCTTTGCAGTCCTGCACATCCTGTTGCCATCTAACATAGCATGACCTCTGTTGAAACACTTGAGTTGTTAAGAAAGTACTGAATGTACAAGGCCTCAGTAGTAATGACTGACTAGTGGGGAAGTCTATGTGGAGTCTGATTTGTGTGCTTTGAGACCTCTGTCAAGTGAACTACAGCAAACTAATGAGGACAGTGAGAAGGCTTGATTTTGATCCTAATCAGCATCAAAACTGAACACAAATAAATTCGAAGGAAGTGTGGAAGATAGGAAGAAAGTGAAAATTATTGGTTGAGTGATAGGATGACTTAGAGATTCCAAAACAAAATCTGTTTCCTAGTTCTTTCGACAGTTAATTGATAAGTCCTGAATAGTATCTTCAGTAATTTAAAGGATCATGAGGGCTTTTACATATTAGGAACAATGTATATTTAGTTATTCTGGAACCAGGTAAATGCCATGAGAAAGCTCATTTAATCCACTTATTATATTGACTTGGAGCTAGAATTCAATAAAAAATAAAAGCAAGCATGAATTATTACAATTACTGTGAGAATTAAAACCCTATGATGACTCAAACATAAAGTATCAAAAGCAACTACAACAGCTTTGAAGCAGAGAAAAGACCAGTCTGTGCAGAGAGCAGATAATAAAGTGGACGTCGTTGCCTGGAAGATCCGGGTATACTAAGAGGGATATGAGCAAAGGGAATGCTCTTTATCTGCGCTGTGTAAGTCTCAGATCAAAATATGCTGTGGTTCAGAACATCTTTCAGGTGTACAGGCTCCCTCATTTTCCTCTGATTAATTTTGCTTTAGATCCAGCCCTTTAAGAGGATTCTTGTATTTTGTTTAATGTATTAAGGATGCTTTCTTCCTAATGGCTAAAGACCGCCTCTGGCTCCTGTGAACTAGGGAACCTCCAAGGATCTGCCTGAAGAAGGAATTTGCCCATTTTCTTCAATGGTTGTACAGTCTGATACAATTTGAATACTCCCAGTTGGAAAAATAGTCGTTTCTTATTAGTGGTAAACAATTACTGATTTACCAGTAACGTAAATAATATGAAGAAGTTCTTTATGTCCAAAAATGTCCTGTGAAGCTTTTTTCCTTGTACCTTGTGTAGGATCCTTCTCATTTGCCCTGAGCCTTTCAAAAATCATATGCTTGCTCAACATGGATGATTTGGCCTCCATCTATCATGGTGGAATGAGAGAGGGCAATCTAAAGATCCATAAGATGAAGGAACGGCTGCCTGGAAGTGCATGCGTCTTTCCCAAGCCTTCTCCCAAAGGCTGACAACAGGCCAGGCCTTACTTCAGATGGCTCAGGTTAGGTGCAGCTGAGTCTATTCTTGCTGCATACCTTTAGCTGGCACTTAACCCTGAAAGCTGAGCTTCAGGGTTCCATAGCTCTGAGCATTCATGCTAGCTGATTCTGAGAGCCAAAGCTTGAGATCCAGAGCCTTTTCTCTATTAAAGGCTGCCAAATGATTGGGGATGGGAGGGAACAAAGAGATACCCCTCATACTGCAAACTTAATACATATCTGCAAGTAGCATATTAAACAAAATACATAAAGTAAGAATAAAAAGGCAAAAGTATAAAATGTTTTCCCTGAGCTCTGAGACTGCATTTTATTTGAGGCATTAATTTTCTGGAATTATTTGAGCTGATACTTACACTGTCATTTGCAAAATGGCTTTGCTATTGCAGTAATTTCATTGGAAAGAGGCATTAGTTTGTCTCATAATCTGCATACTGTATAAGCATTAGGGAGCATGCAGGTGAATAGGGGAACTGTTAAATATTCTTTCTGCTATGATTCAAATACAAAATAAGACTTGAGGTAAGTGTTTCTTTGCCTGGGAACTCCAGGTCTCGGGGGCTGCGTGCCGGCAGTTATGACATCTTCTGCTGGATTAAGGCTTGAGAAAACTTCATCTCTGATTTAATATTTATTTACCTCCTAAAGGGGGTGTGCTACTGATGAGTAGGCATCACATATTTTGTGTCAAAATAGAAAAGTTGTCAGGATTTGTCCTACAACTGGTGAAGAGAAACTTTCTGGTAGTGAACCATTTGGAGCTAACCATTCTGCCCTCATTCCTTTAGAAACCCCCCGTCCATTCTCCTTGCTTTCCTTGCCTGTGACTTTCATGATGTTAAGCAGTACATCCTGTCTGACAGCTCTGTCTTCAAAACAGTGTTCTACATCTGTCTACGTCCTGACCATTTCCTTCACTTGGCTGAATTGCAGTTTTAATATTGGGTGAATATGTATACCTAATACAACATGTAGTAAATATTATGAGATGAGTTGATTCATCACTCATTTTTGGACAAATGGACTTATTCTTAGTGTTTGGACTAGTTCTTTGTGGATGAGTAAAGGCTTAGTAGTTGGCCCTAATTTTTTGAGCTTTGTGTATCCTGTGCTGAAAGTGATGTTTTTCCTGGGCATAATCAGTTATTCTGCAAACCTCTAGTTCCCAGAAATGATTCTTAGAAATCATCTATTTGTGAGATATCTTGACATTTTACTTCCTGTTTTGTTTGTGTTATTATGGCGACACCTTAAGTCTTTGTGCACTGTCATACAATGTCTAACTCTTCCTTTCCATAGCATATTATGGCATAGCATAGCACAGCACAGAATAGCTTTGGGCCCTTCAAAGATTACTGAGTCCAACTACCTGACCATGTTGGGGCTAACCAGAAGTTGAGGATTGTCCAAATGCCTCATGAACACTGACAGAAAGCATCAATGATCTTTATAGGAAGCCTGTTCCAGTGTTTGACTGCTTTCATGGTAAATTAAATTTTTCCGTATGTCTAGTCATAATATATTGCTCTAATAGCCTTTGACTTAAGAGCATCTTATTTGTTCAGCATATAGCATGCTTGTATGTAGTTTGTTCCTTCATTGCTTTCACTTCTTGATGACACTTCTTAAGTTCTTTCACTGAGTTCTTCTTTCTATATCAGTTATCCTTGACATTTAATCAACTTAATTCTCTAATCTTATCTGCTTTCTGTGTTCAATATATACAGTGAACATGGCTCACAGTTTGAACTTAGTTTCTGACTTGTCTAGCTGCTGTCCTTTTAATAACCTCTCAGTTCCAACAAATTGATGTTTTTGCATTTGAGGATACTAGTTTGATTTGGTTCTGATGAAATTCTCTACTGTTTAAAAGTCACACTGATTTTAACACAGTCAATGTTTCCTCAGTTGTAGAAGTTAGAACCAGAATTTTATACTCTACAGATTTAACTGAAAGACACATTTCTATTTTTAAATAGCGAATCGGTCTGTAAAATGTGACTTGCAGTGTAACTTACCAATTGGAGAAAAATGATTAGATTGATGAATATGCCTCTTTCAACAATTATTGAAATGTTGCAGTTTCTCATTTAGAAGTACTTCTCGTTTTCACAATTCATATTTAAATAAAACACAAAATATGAACAAAAATATTCTTTTTTTTATAAGGTGAAACATGTCAATTTGTCTGATTATTTTTGTTTTATTAAATTTCTTGATGAAATAAAATTCAACTTTTCCTTTTGTCACTGTTCTGAATGAAATCAAATCATATTTTCTAGTAAAATAGAAAGTTTGTTTTCAGACCTGAATTTTTTCATTAGTTTTGCAGGTTTATTTTATCTGTCAAACTCTACTGAGTAGACTCAACATAAAATTGGTCACTATTTTGGGACATGTATAATATCTGCCAGCACTGGGACAAGGAGGTAGTAATTTTGCCCATAGCTGCGATTTTTTGGGTTACTGCTTCCTGATTTCACAGTTAGCTGAGTGTCTCAAACATACTGAAAGTTAGATTTTATTGTTGTTGTTGTTGTTGCTTACTATGTTCAATCTACTGCTATTAATATTTTCTTAATTTAGATAGCTTTATGAAAGAAAATATCTATTATTTTTCTGAAACTGATTATGGAAAGCAATTTATAAGTAACAAGACCAAATTTCCATCTGAATCAAGTATTAGTGATCTCATTGGTGAAAATGAAATTAAGACTGAAGGAAGATACTTGATGGAGACCAGAAAAGGCAGTCCACATCTTGACAAAAATGCTGATTTTTCAAGATGTGATGAAAAATTATGGAATTTGGAGATTTTAAATATGTAAGTAAAAGAGGAATTATTTAGAGCAGTAGATGAATGTCTCTTCCATTCTTAGCAATTGAAGCCCTGGCCCATTGATACATAAAGCAGCTGGGGAGCTGTCAGCTGTGTCATTATGTTATGACTTGCCAGAAAGAAATTGGGGATCTTAGTGATGTATTGCCTTATGTTTGTCTTCATAGTTTCCTAATTTTCAGTTTTACATTTCCGCTTGAAATTGAAGTAATTATTTTCATTAAAGTCTTGCTTGTAATATAGGATTTGAAACTTTCTGTGAAAAGTAGAAACCTAGTTCTGGTCAAAATAAAGATGACATCAAAATCACGGTTTCTTTACTCTGATTTTGGAGGTTACCTAGTATAGTAGAAAGTCAGATATCACTCAAACTTGAAGAACATGAGCAACCATGAGACTAAGGAAAATGAAGACATTAACTAGAGACATGTCATTGTAGTTTTGAGAAAGGATTAAGAAAATTGCCCTTGAAAGAGCAGTCCTACATTGTAAATGAGGAACCAAAAGACTTCTACTGGCTTTTTTTTTCTTCTTTTTTTTTTCCATCACACCGGAGCTTGTGCTTTCCACACCTCCAGGATTGTGGTACAATTTTGAAACCCCCATTTTACTGTCTTGTGTTGAAAATTTTGAACATTTGCATGTTCCAATGAAGAAGAATCCACAGTTCAGTGGAAATCAATTGTAATTGGTTTGGTATTTGTTATTAGCTAGACAAAATGAAAACCCTATTAAAGCATATAAGTAGAAAAAATTTAGGAAAGTTCATCCTTATGAAACACCATCTATCTAGACAAAGTCACTTAATCTCTTTGGGCTATTTCCCTCTGTTTTTAGCATGGATGTTCTTAGATGCCTGGAAAATGAGTGTGCGAACTGTAACAAGAGTACCTTTAATTTCTGCTTTGCTTTTGTGCTCTGCTACTGTGAATTTGCCCTTCTTGAAGCTATCTAGGGAGGCATTCTTTCCCCTCTTGATTTTTTTTTCTTTAAAATCTTTGGTTATTATCACTGCTAAAATGCATGATTTTTAAACACAAAGTGGCGCTGGGATAACTGGAAGCATTTGGTAAAGAAGCATCCAGAGAACACTGGTCTCATTGCAATTGCTTTTCAGTGCAAATGGTTGATTGACAGGAAAATTATGCTTGCTAAAGGATAGTCTGGTCTTCAAAGAGAATTATGTTTGCTCAGATAAACACGATTTTCAGAAGCAAGAGCAATCAAAAGCCTTTCACTTTGAACTTTTATTGTGAGAGAAATTCTTCATGGTTATTATTCCATTGTATGTTTTGTTAAACAGTTGGTGTCTTTAACAAATGGCATTTTCTGTCTTGCTTTCTTGTTTTCATGCCTTGACATTTAATATAGGTCCTGCATTAAAGATTTCGAAAGTTCTACCATTGTTCTGACACAAATCCTGTTTTATGGGATGAAAAAAACTACGGTTTGACTGCAAAGGACAAGGAATGAGGCAATGTTTTGAAAACATGACATTGCCTTCTTTGAAATCTGCACCATTAAAACCGGTTACTACCAGAAAGATATTTCATGACTTTTTCATTTGGTTCCTTTAGCAATGAAGATATTCATAAGATTCTGTGCAGAGATTTAGCTACTCCAGTACTTGTTAACTCAGCGGTGCGACACACATATTTTGCCATTCAGGAGCACAGGGAGACATTTTTCTTGTCTGTTCAGCCTTGAAAAAAGAAGACTCAGAGTGGATCTGATCCATGTCTATGCATATCTAAGGAGCAGGAGGCAACTGGACGAGGCTGAACTCTTCTCTGCAGAGTGTGGTGATAGGACAAGGGGAAATGGCCACAAACTGAAGCATAGGAAGTTCCACACAAATGTGTGTGGGAACTTCTTCCCAGGGCAGTGACGGAGCAGTGGCACAGCTGCACAGAGAGGTGGTGGAGTCTCCTTCTCTGGAGACGTTCCAGACCCGCCTGGACGCCTACCTGTGCAACCTGGGCTAGGGAGCTGCTGTGGCAGGGGGTTGGACTCTGTGATCTCTAGAGGTCCATTCCAACTCCTAAAATTCTGTGATTCTTTGAAGTAGTATATATTTTCACCCCATTTGTATTGTCCTTAACTTGCTAATCATCAGGCATCTTCACTGTGGGGCTCTCCCAATCGTGACCACATCCACAGTGGTCATATTGAAGTTTTAGCAACCCATAGTTTCTCTAAGCTCACTATTCAGTGCCAACATGAAATCTCACATATCAGTTACCTTCCTATCTCAGTGTTTTTCTATATTATTAGCCAAATTATTTCAAGCTCAGAGGGTGAAAAAAAACAGACTTTAAATAAACTATAACAAGTATCATTAGTTTGTATAGTAAAATCATTAAAAACTGTCTGGTTAGAGGCAGTAGTATAGAGAACAATGGAATGGCCCATTCTAGGCACATGAAAAACACACAGCATAAATTTAAAGGTGTTTCATTTTCTTTCTTTCTCTTTCTTTCTTTCTTTCTTTCTTTCTTTCTTTCTTTCTTTCTTTCTTTCTTTCTTTCTTTCTTTCTTTCTTTCTTTCTTTCTTTCTTTCTTTCTTTCTTTCTTTCTTTCTTTCTTTCTTTCTTTCTTTCTTTCTTTCTCTTTCTTTTTTTAAGAAGTGAGAAAGTAGTTTAAAATATTATTCTTAATTTAAGACTTTGCTGGGGCATCGGCAAACAGACAACAAATGGAAGGCTAGCCTAACCCTTTGTTTAAGAGAAAGATGTGAGTTTGTCTGCTTTCAGTAAGCCTGCAGGTTATGTAGCAAAATGTACTGATTGAAATAAAAAAATAGAGATTCTTGGAAAATACTTAAAATCCTGTTTCTAAACTTCAGCTGCTGAAGGTGTTGTTTGATTGCCCCTCAGCTCGTGCAGTCTTTACTGATGTAGGAGGTGACCACGTTTCCGTCTTTCCTACACCTACTGTGTACCTCATCAGCAGCAGATATTCAGCTTGTTTATTCAGTGAAGCTGCTCTTTTTAGCCAAGTTTTTCAACCTGGATTGGCTAAGGACATTTTTTTTTTTCCTGCAACTGAACTGTTTTCCTTGTTATTCTGCAACACTTTTCCTTTTGATCGTGATCCTTTCTCTTGACTTTTGCTCTCTTTCATGGACGTTGTTATTTATCAATACTGCACTCCACAAAAGAATACATTTTTCTGTTACTAATTGTATTGTTCTTTGCTGATTGTTAACCAGAATTTATTATCTGGAACAGACAGTAGATACTTACTTTTGGTGCCACCATTAATATAATATTGAAAGGCTGAAGATCTACTGCTGATCTCTATCACAATTCCTTATAAATTCTTTTCCTCTTGATATTCACTTTTTGTGTGGCCAGTTTGCAGTCTAGTGAGCCAGCTTTTCACTTACTTCGTGTTTCAGCACTTTAACCTTTGATGAAGTGCTTGGCTAGATGAAATTTTCTATGATAGACTCCATACAGCTAGATCAGACTGGAAGGTGTGCTAATGAGCTCTAGGACATGAGGAACTCAATGTTAGTCACAGTGTTAAAGTTACCTCTAATACTGTTAAAACTCTACTAATCTAAAACTTTATTTATGAGTATCTTTGACCCTAAACGCACTTGAGGCCCATCTTAATGGCTTCCCCAGGTGCCTGATATCAGTCTGTCAGGCTAATGAGCTCCTGTACTGCAGGGGGAGAAATATGATGATGCTGGGCCATGCTCCTCAAAGCTTCTACCATTGGGACCATCACCAGCCCAGATGTCTCTCACCACACCTGACACAAGAGTTGCAGTGAGCAACTCCCATGCTTAGTGTTATGTCCATGTTGCTATTGTGAAATATGAACATGGGTCAAAGGGATATGCTTCCTTGTATTTGTAAGTGGGGCTCTAGCTTCTGAGAAGAAATGTTTTATCTACCATTGTCAGAGAATGAGCAGTCTAAAAGTTATTTTTTTCTGGATCCACTGATTTTATTCAGAAAGATATTCTGCAGCACCTACCCTCCAGTCCCTTGCTTGGAGCACCCTTATTCTCTGATGGATTTGTATAGTGTGTTTTCTCATGATAGGTCAGGTACATTTTTCTTCTCAAAGTCCATGTGTAGGGAAAGATGGGGAAGGAAGGAAGGAAGCCAAAGCTTCCCAAAGCTGGGAGTGCATGCCTTCTTATTTTCTATATGTGGGATAGCTTGGAGGAGGATCTTTACAATTGCCGGAGGACTGTACAGCAGACCTCAGCAGTAGCAGTTCCTAAGGACTCTGCCATCATCTTAGCTTGTATGGAAATCAGTAGGACCTCACTTCAGAGTAGATACTAGAGGCCTTTGGAAAAGGAAAAGCTTATCTTTCAGGAAACAAAATAGGGCTCTCATGGCGAAGGAACATGGGCTATCAAAGCTCATGGCTGAGCCTTTTCCATTCCTCACATCCAGAGACAGAGCTGGAGAGATACCAATTAAGTCTAGGCTACAGGGGGGAATGGGGAAGGAGGCAGAGGAGAGAAAACAGTCAGGCTGAATGAAAGTACTGGTATTTTAAGGGGGTGATTTAGAACAGGGGTTGTCAGAAGAAATGGCTGTGTTTTCATTATTTGATGTTGGACCCAGCAGCTTTCACTGAAAATAAATATTCATAGTTTATTTTGGTGCAGCCCCAAAACAGTATCTTGCAGCAAAGCATTGTTCTTTTTACAAATTTTAGAGTTTTTATGAAAACGAATCAATTAATTGGTGAGCAGAATTGAATTTCAAATGTAAAATGAGCTACTTGCGTAAGGTATAGCCATATATAGAAATGATGTGCACTCTTCCATAAATTACGAAAGCATTCAGTGCTGAAATGCTGAAACTTGATTCATTGCATTTGGAAGATTAGAAACACTTTTCATTTGCATACTTTGAAAGATGGCTAATAATTCACACCTATTCCTTGGAAAATATAGCTAGAAAGAAATGTATTAATGACCTAACAAGACAGTTTGTGTCACTAATTTGATATTTTTCAACAACCTAAAACTTTGCCATAAGAAGACCTGTGCAGGTAAATCTTTACTCCTACAGTGACATCACCAGATAGACAAACAGATCACCCTAATACTTTTCGAGTAACATGGACTAATGACGGATTTTAGAGCTCATTTTTTCAGAGAGGTCTATTTAATTTTGTTTTCAGTGATAATATTCTGTAGTTGGTAATCCCTTGCAGTACTGATGCACCAGCAATGACCTTAATTCCCTCATGCATTTTTTTCTGTTCTCCTTCTTCCTTCTACTTCCCCTGTGAACAGAGATTTCTCAATTGAAAAGATCAGTTTTCTGAACAAAACTCCATCTACTGCAGAAAAAAATGGTCACAATTTATCTTGGATATATGTAGAAGGACCTTCTGTTCGTATAGATGACAACTAATTTGCTGATATATGCAGAAAAAGGGACAGCATTTTTGTTAGGTGGTAGTGCAGTCCATAGGAAATAATATAATTATGTATAAAATATAGTAGTATATGAAGCAGTAGGGTATAATGAGGAAGGCACTGTGATTCACAGCAGTGCACAAAGCAAAGGTGA
The DNA here is from genome assembly GCF_038088225.1 of Cyrtonyx montezumae. Lineage (NCBI taxonomy): Eukaryota > Metazoa > Chordata > Aves > Galliformes > Odontophoridae > Cyrtonyx > Cyrtonyx montezumae. Next base: position 47,307,993 of record NW_027072034.1, on the reverse strand, counting down.
CCTCTTAGGATGCTGTCCCTTGCCATCCTTTCTGTCTCAGCATATAATCTTTCATGTTCGTGAAGAAACACCTTAGAGCCAGCAGGATATCTTCTCACATTGTTCCTGCTGATAGCTCTCCTAGAACCTCCAAGGCCTGACTGCTGGAAATGCTACTGTAATTTCAGACCTGAAGGAATATAACATACTGTAAGGATATAAAAAATGCCAGCTCCGGATCAACCTAAGAATTCTTTCTAGCCAGTGTGTCTCTGTCTGAAAGCAGCAGCAGATGCCTCATCATTAGGAACACAAGCATGTAGGAAAAAAGAGCTGATGTTTCCTTGGTATATTCTTCCTGTAACATGCAGATTTTCATTCCCAGAGGTCAGATTATAGTTTTCTTCCTGCCACCAAGTGCTATCTTTTTCTAGCAGAGTACCACCAAGGCCACAGTACCAATCAAGCTATTAGAGGTGAGGTAACTTTAGATGGGAATTTCACACTCTAAGATTCATTTTACTCAGTATGTTAGAGCATCTTTTCTTTCTAAGCAGTCTCACTTTTTATGCCATGCTGTAAGGCTAATTATTCTCAATTTATTTGCACAGCCCTGCATTTGCCATCTATTTTTCCCGAAATATAAAATGATCTGAATTCTTTTATATCTGGCTGCACTGCCTAATTATTCCTCATTTGTTTTTATTCTCTTCCAATTTAGTATCATCTGCGAAGTTGAAATCATGTTTTCATATCATAATTAGACCTTTAAGAACCTAAGAAAAGTGCTTGGTGAATAAGTATGCAAAGGGTTTGTTGTTTTTTTGCTCCTATTCTCATTTTAATGGAGATTTAAAGAGAGACAATAAATTAGAAATGCATGAAATGATGAGTTAAGAAATTCAAGTTGTTTGCCTATGGGCTGTAATGTTATGGCAGCCACAAGTGATATGAAGTAGTTATGATAAGGAAGTTGGTTAGGAATGACTGATAAGGATGTAGAAGATGAGCTGACATGCCCAGCTCCTTACCTACTCTGCCACACCAGAAGATGTGCTTACTTGGACAGGGCATCTTCATGGATGTGTCAGGGTATTAAAGCTCCCTTCCTGTTCTGCCCTACTAACAAGCAGAATATAAATCTCTCATTTATTTATTTATTTATTGAGTATCCCTTTGGCTCAAAGTGTAGCAGTTGAATGCCTTGTTTGAAGTTTTACAGAGCTGTAGGTAATTCAAACCACTATGTAATTTCACAAATATGAAAATAGTGTGAAGGATGTTTTATACTACCAACAAACAAAAACCTGCAAAGTGCACTGAATATTTCTCTTCATGGTTTACGTTTCAGTTTGTGTTTCTCTGACCAAGATTAATGTTTGAATCTGCAAAGCTTTCACACAGAGAGCAAACATCCATGTATAGGATCAGCTCTGATACCACAGACCCTGTTCAGGGATGGTCCCTCCTTCACTTCATTTCCAGGTGGTGATGTTCTGCTACTTTATACAAGTGTGTAACCATCTGTAGCTGATTTCCAGCAGGGAGCCACAGAGCCTTTCCTTTGTGAGTTTAGATTGGTGCAGACTTCACGTGTGCACCAGTGAGCTTATGATGACCATCTTATCCATTTCTTTCTACTTCAGACAATGCTCCGAACAGGCCACCCTCATTAACTTGCCCCTTCAGGCTGGTCCCGTGACTTTCTGTTGTGAGGAACCATAAAAGTGTGAGGAGACAGACCACGAGAGGTAAGCTGTGCCTTGACTTCAGCTGCTTCGGTGCTCCTGTGAATCCAGGCATGAAAAGCAAAGCTTATTTTACAAAGTCACTTTCACTGGAAAAGGGAGTGACAATGGGAATCTGATTGGGTGAGCTGTCACACCTGTGGAGTTGATTTGAGTATCTCTGGGCCTGATTCCCATTTCCCTTGGTGGCGTCAGTTAGGAACAGCTCCTTCAGATTCAGGATATTTGCACTAGTGACAGGATTACCACATGGCATGGTTTCAAGTGATGACACTTCTGCAAAACCAGTGATGTTGCTGGGCCATGAAGCCATTCGTCTTGGAATGTAAAACTGTTCATGAAATGGTTGCAGTGAATACTTGAAGACCTGCCTCTGCAGATCACCATGAAAATACATTACGTTTTTCAAATGCATGGCTGGTCTCCTAAATCTCACGTGTGCTTTCTCTTCCCTCATTAGATGATTCAAAAATTTTACAAGGGTGTAAATTATTTACATATTACAGATTTTAAGAAAAAATATTATTTATTAATAACACAAAGCTAGTATGTTTTATCATTTATAGTATGCTCTATATGTTTTGATTCACTAACATTTTCATCAATGCCCAACATTTCTCTTAATGTTCTGAGTAACTGACAATGAAACCCAGTGCATTACAGGAATTTGTTATTCTTTGTCATTAAATGCTAAACCAACTCTAAGAATTTAAGCATTGATATCTAAAAGGAGCAGGGACTGAGACACATGATAATGCTATCTGAATTGTATAATTTTTAATCGTGGAAATAGGAACTATGATCTTTATGAAGAGAAAACACACTTGAATAAAGAATTTATTCAGCAGGGTTCCCTCTTTTCATTTCTAGCATTGTTCTTTAGGTTCATGTTTTTTGTTTGTTTGTTTGTTTTTCCAGTTTACCACAGACTGCACCCCATACTTTGAGGTGCTTGTGTAGTAACACTGATATGTAAGAGAAACACCAGTGTGACCAATGCTATCTTTTAAAAGAATCAGCTCACCAGTATTTCCCTCATACCTTAACTTGCAATAGCATAAATCTTTCCTTAAACGCTGTATTCCAACAACTTTGTATAAAAAAACAGCCTTAAGAAAGTCAAAAACTGAGTTCAAAATGGAAGATTAGGATGAGGTCCTGCCTTAACACTAGCATGACCTAAGCACTGCAATTTCTGGCTTGGCCCAACTGATTTGCAAACGTCTCATTCCTCTACTTCCCTTGGCTCACTGAGCCAAAGCAACCAGCTTCATCTTGGGGCACCATGCAGCTTCCTGGTCTGTGTGAGTGAGATTGCTTCTGCACCATCCCTGGGATGACCACAACCCTTCCAAATTTGTGCTGGAGCTGAGCATCAAAAGGTTTCAATACCCTGTGCTTCCCTATCACAGTCAATACAAACACCTTGCTGTACAGATTCTGGTGAAAACCCAGCAATTGTTGGTCCCCATATCCCAGTCACCTCTTTGACTGTACCCCTGCCACCTGTCCGCCACTGTTAAGAATGTTACACAGTGCAGAGGACTTTATGTGAATCTCTGCTTTTGTATAAATTTTATCTTGAAGACATGGTTAAATGTAATTAAGTAGGAATTACATCAAATTCCCACATTACACTGAATTTGGTGGAGAGGGATGTGAAGTAGTTTTGAAGAAATTAGTGTAATTTTGGACTCTTTGTGATGCAAGTTCCTTCAGATTTCATGGCTTTGTTACACTTGAAATAGTGTGTACAGAGCTGATCAGCCATAGAACTATCTTTTATTTGAAATTAAATGTGGAGAAATTTAAATTGTTCTATGTGTATACAGACATAAGTAGCTCATCTTTGGCAGTGCTCAGATTATTTATACTGCAGCTGCAGTAAATTTGAGTTGCACCAAATGTAGCTCTCTAAATGTCAGCTCAATTTTCTCAAGACCTACTTTTCACTTGTTATAAATATTGCTTGTTACAGATGCTAAAACTCTTCAAAACGGAATGCCACTCTGGGTGCGGTCAACATATTCAGAAGGGATATGGATCATGACAGGACATTTATCTGTTTTCTTCTAAAACATGAGCAAAGTGACCTTAGTTTGAATTTAAGGATTTTGAGGATGTGTTTGCTGCAGTTAATGTTAATGTAGAAGTTTGGTATGTAACATGGAGGCAAGTCTGACATCACTGTTTTATTCTAAAATTGATTATAGTAAAAAAATGTTCATTAAAAAACTGGCAAATTGAAAATTTGAAAGACAATTTATATAGCCTTCTTAAGGTAAGATTTTTGTTTGTTTGTTTGTTTATTTTTTTAATAAAAGCAAGATGGGAATTCACCATTTATAATTTAAGGTCTTCAAATGCTGCCAAGCAATTAGATGGTCCGTAAGGTCCATAATTTACAATTTAAAAGTGAAGAGTCAAATCCTGCATCCTTTTCAGAATCTTATGAAATGCTGAGCTCAGACTCAGTTCAAATTTTCATCTGTTTCACTGATACAGATAGAACATTCATCACTACCTGAAGAATTAGGAATACAATAATTGATTGTAATTTTCTTGATTGAAGAGATGACAATTTTCTATTTTTACATCAAGTGACAGAACAGAAATTAGGAGAATCTGTGTGCACCTGGGACAGATCAGCCAAACTTGGAAGAAAAGTGAATTATCTTTTAAGATGGCTTTTAAGTAGACAGATAACTCTGAAACTTCAAAGGCTGTTCTGTCCCCAGTCATACAATTATAGCCAGTTATATTTACTTGGATTTGGTGGGGAAAAAAAAACCAAAACACTATGTTCTTAGCTATAGAGTTTTTAAGAGATGTTATCTTTGTTATTGCTTTTGATGTTAACTCCACAAAGGAGCAGTGGCAGTGTGGCAGATTTTGCTCTGACTGTTTTTGACTGCCAGATATTATTGATCCTACTTACAGTCTGTTAATGTTTTTCTTTCTTACCAGTCACCTTTAATTACTCGAAGTCTTAGCTTCACACCATCATAAATCAAGCAGCAAGGTGTCTAAAGAGTTATCTTTCATTGGGGTTTAACTGATTACTTACTAAACTAGACACTGGTTAAATAGGATGTTCATAACAGAAATAATTGTTGGGCTGGGAACAGCTGCACAGAACTTGCCATAGCCTTATTTCTCCTGCTTCACACATTCCTATCTGAAATACCTCCAAATAATTTCCTTTGCTATATTATGAGTCTGATTTTTATTGATCTTACAGATACTCGTTGAAATTTTCACCAGAGTTGCATCAACACACATCTTATTGCCCTGGTTTCATTATTATTCTAACTTCAGTTATGCTTCATTATTAATCAAAAACAATTCTAGTGAGACAAAAAATATTGTAACTTAACAAAATTATTGCCAAATGAGACACCTGTTTCTTCTTCTGAAAGAATATTAAGAGGAGAAATGTAATGCAGGTGCTCTGAATCCATTCTTGGATAACTTCTTTTCCCACTAACTGTGAGTCTTGGCACTGTGATTCCCATGGATTTATGACTCTCCTTGCCCATCTTCAGACTCCAGAGAAGTCATTGGTGACTGCTTCCGTAGCCTACTGGGGACATGGTACAGAATGATGCTGCTGATGTAATACCCTCAGGCATGTTCTCAGGGCTAAAATGATCCATGTAGTCTGTTTGGTTGATGCTCGGCTTAACATGAGCCGGCAGTGTGCCCAGGTGGCCAAGAAGGCCAACAGCATCCTGGCCTGTATTAGAAATAGTGTAGCCAGCAGGAGCAGGGAGGTGATCATCCCCCTGTACTCAGCTCTGGTGCGGCCGCACCTCGAGTACTGTGTTCAGTTTTGGGCCCCTCACTACAAGAAGGACATTGAGGCCCTGGAGCGTGTTCAGAGAAGGGCAACAAAACTGGTGAGGGGTCTGGAGCACAAGTCTTATGAGGAGCGGCTGAGGGAGCTGGGATGGTTTAGTCTGGAGAAGAGGAGGCTCAGAGGAGACCTTATTGCACTCTACCACTTCCTGAAGGGGGGTTGTGGTGAGGAGGGGGTGGGCCTCTTCTCCCTGATAAATAACGGCAGGACGAGAGGGAATGGCCACAAGTTGCGCTGGGGAAGATTTAGATTAGACCTGAGGAAACATTTTTTCTCTGAAAGAGTGGTCAGGCACTGGAATGGCCTGCCTAGGGAGGTGGTTGAGGCACCATCCCTAGCGCTGTTCAAGAAGCGTTTAGATGAGGTGCTAAAGGATTTGATTTAGTAGTTGGGTAGGGATAGTGATAGGAGGATGGTTGGACTAGATGATCTTGTAGGTCCTTTCCAACCTTATGAACCTATGAACCTATGGGAGAATTTATGGTTATTGATATAGCTAACAATTGTAACAGTAAAAATGAAAGCAGAAATTTCTTTGTGTTGTGCCCGTGCACAGAAAATAAAGAATTAGTTTTGTTTCTTACCAAACATTCTGATTTAGTTTCTCAGAATCTGGCAAACTTGTTGTGTACTCGGCAGTACCAGTCCTTTTACCTGCACAGAGATTAAACCTAGGAAGCCTAAAAGTAAATGGGAGGAATATATGTATGGAGTGAAAAATAAATCAATTAAGCTAGAATATTCTGAAACAAATTCACGCTCTGCTGAAGGAGCAAGTACAAATACTTTAAATGTTTGGGTTGCCTAGGGAACTTCATCGGAATTAGATCCACTTGAAAGGGTGAAAAAGCATCGCCATTCTGTACAATAATGCCACAAGTCTTCAGCTTTTGTGGTTGATATTAATGCAGCATTTTGCTCTCAATAATGTCTGAAAGTCAGTTGTAGCTTCCAACTTGAGCTCACAATTCACATTTATTTTGAAAAAGAGTTAAGTTCCGTTACAGTAAAGCCCAGTTTAATTTTTCATCTCAAGTTTGCCATGTAAACTTGATTTCTTAAGCATATTTTCCATCTCGTATTTTCTTATTAGACTCAGCATATTATGACATTTTCAAGATGCTTTCTATTTATAACTTAACATTATACAATGTCAAGAATAATCAAAAGCATAAAGAGATGACAGAGAAAAATCCCATTTAGTATGATCTTTCTGGGTCAGAGTTCTGAGTTTCACTTAGTATGCCTGTTTTGGGAGCTAAAAATACCTTTTTAGAAAGTGAAACATACAAACAAAGGTTGACAGAGAATGGACATGATCACTTAACTACTTTATAAATATAGGGTCTCAAAATTCAGTGCTAGGTGAGGTCATCACAGATGTCTGAGGATGACTGTCCAGCTGTTAGAGTGACTGACTCAATGTATTAGGATATGCCGTCATCTAAAAAATTCCTCTTCTTTTGGACACCATTTTATCTCATTGTTTTTTGTTTGTTTTTCATGTGGTCTTCATTTTTTGCCTTGAGAATAAAGAGCGGTTACAGTTTTAATATTTCTTTAGTCTGCATACCTTTATTTAACCAGTTTATTAAAAGAAGTGCCACCCTCAGAAATCTAAACCATTCCCGTTACTTTGACACAATGACTTTATGACATGCAAATATTGATTAAATATTTCTTCAATTTATTTATATTCACATATGCATCCTCTTAAAATGGGTCCTATTGCTATTTCTATCAGCTGATTTTTTCATTGTTTTTCTTTTAGGATTATGGCTTCACTAAGCTTCAGCCTGTCAACTATTTGTGTAAAACCGAGGTATCTGTTAGGTAAATGGTGAATCAGATATTTGTGCTCAGAGTTGATGGTACCATTTAAATCTTTCACTGTGCCAATAAAAAGTGAGCAAAACACATGATGAAGCCATCAAGGACTTGGGCAAATCATCTCTCTGATCTTGAGGGGTACAAGAGAGTAATTATCATCTCCCTTTTTTTTTCTGACTATGGAGCTGATGGTGCTTCTGGTTAGAAATAGGAGAAAGAGATCTTTAAACCTATTGTCAGTTCATAGAATATCATGAGTTTGAAGGGACTCATAATATTCGAGTCTAACTCCTGGCTCCACACAGAAATCAGACCATGTGTCTGAGAGTGTTGTCTAGATGCTTCTTGAACTCTGGCAAGCTCGGTGCTGTGACCACTGGCCTGGGGAGCCTGTTCCAGTGCCCAACCACCTTCTGGTGAATTGTCTTTTCCTGATATCCAGCCTGAACCTCACCTGACAGCTGCAACATAAGGATGCCAGGAACCTTGAAACATTCGTCTTCCCTTCATTCTTTCTGAGATACAGATCCTGCACAATATGTTCTTGGAGAACCCACGACTTCCAACTGTCCCTGTGTTTCCAGCAGCTCTGCTTTGTTCTGCTCCTTTCCTCTTGTCAGCTACTAGACCAGTGGGATCATGCAAGTACCATTAACCTGGTTGTGGTAAGGAGAGCAGTGGATGACATGAGAAGTGTAAAAGAGATGTGTAAAATAGATGTGTAAAAGAGATGAATAAGAGTAATTTATAAGTCATAGACAATTGAGCTTTGGTCTGACAGGGACCAGTGTCTAGATATTCATGGTAGAATCCATAGTCCTGAGTTACAGTCTAAGTTTCCTATACAGTGTAAAAAAGATTGTGTGATTTATAACAGTATACACAACTCAGAGCTACCCAAGGTAGCAATAGTAAAGCCCTGTCAACAGGCTCATATTATAAATCCCTGCTCTCTCTGAGGTGCTTAACTGTACATTTTTCTCCATGCATGATTTATAGCCATGCAAGTAGGCACTTAATTTCGTCAGAAAAAAAACCAAAACAAACCACCAAATAAACAGAGAGAGAAAGAATTAATCTTTTCTTCTAAGAATAAGCCAGAGAAGAAGTAGGTGGTGGTTCCTCTCACCTCCTCTTCACCTTCTTTTCATATGGGATCAGAGTACATCCCATTCTAGTATTTTTTTCACTTTTAGCACAAACTTGGTCTGACCTGGAAAGTTTTCCAGAGTATAGGCTACTATTGAGCATAAATACTTTCAAATTCTGTCCCTAAAGATATAGGAGATTGTATAGAAGGGTTAAATATGCAGAAATATTGAGAAGTTAGAGTAACCCTAATTTTTCAGTGTAGGTCATTTCCATGTGTATAGCAGACTCTAGTCTAAGTTTCAAGGACAAATTAGTTATTTTCTACTACATATGCAGTAGGTTAATGTGTGGAAACAGTTGTAGTAGACACTATTGTCAAGGACTGTCCTTTCGGAAACTGATCCTCTTGCCAGCTACTCTAGAATCAATCTCACTTCTTTATCTGTTCCTGTAAATGTGAAAAAGACAACATATGATCCAAATTAAAAACCTATGAAAATTACCATGCAAACTTATATAAATCCTCTTGAAAATTCTGGAAATTGATCAAAATAATTAAGTTATTTCTTTACTTCCTAATGTAAAAAATTGGAGTCAGTTAAACAATGAAAGAGAAGAAGAGCTTCAAGCTTGAAAAATAGAAAGGATACAGTGACAATGGTGAGCATGACAGTATACAGAAGGGAAGTGCTCTGTAGAAAAAAAGGTTTGATAGGAGTAAAACACTCTCAAGGAGGGTGGTGGTGTGAACCAGTGAGAACTACAGGTATGATTGTTGCTAATTGTGATAAACTCATAGGATGGTACTGCTTGGAAAGAACAAATTTGAACGGCAGCAGTCTTAAACGAGGACCTGCTACAGCTTAAATAATGAGCTAACAGTGGTGATAGCCATTCAAAAATAGTTACCTAACAGATAAATATACAAAGAAGTATGCATTTAAATTCTGAGAGTCGAAGCCTTGTGTTATGTCATATTGATGAGTTGTTCACCATAATGACTGCATCCTTGTTTGTTTGGACACCAATTATTCTTGGTAGCATATTTATGTCAGCCTCTGATAACTGCACATGTATATATACAACCACCTCCTCTCTATCTGAATATTCAGAAAATGTTTGTCAGGGAGCAGTTAGATAGGTGATACAGAACTAATAACACAGGACTTATCAACACCTTGTAACCTTTTTTGGAGAGCACTGTGCAGGTGCTTGTGCACGGACAGTGAGCAGAAATTCTGCTGTAAAATGCTGAGATTTTCCGATAAGTGTAGTATCCTACAGCTTCTGGTTCTGTTACCAGTTAAAATTTTCACAGTTGTCCGTTGTATGACATGTATGAATGGACTGAGCGGGTCATGTATATTATGCATCCACTTTCTGCAGCACTCTGCAATGCTAGTAGTGCTGCTCGGAAGTGCTGCTAGGCCTGCAGACTGTTGCCTCTATCTTACAATAGCCAATGTCACAGGTACAAGGTTGTTAGTGTGAAGCAAATTGAGACTTTCCTTCTTTCTCTATGTTTTATTATGGATTGCTACAGATGGTTCCGTTCTATACAACGGTCTGTTCCAGAAGATAAGAGCTATGAGAGTATATGCTTACAAATGTGTAAAACATGTGAATGTCAAGCATAAGCTAGACTAGTTGGAGCAGACAATCCTGAGTTTACCTCAAGTTCAATAAAACTACTTATGAATGAAGGAAAATGCTTCATGTGAAAAGCTAAAGTTAGACTTTAATTTTGGTAATAATGCTCAGTAACAGCATAAATACAGTAAAAATAAACAGTTTTAAAAGCATGTATGTACAAAGTTATCTGTCAAAACTAGCTTGCAAGGCAATAAAGCAACATGAATGAGAGCTATTCTTAGTTAAAAAAGTATTTTACAGAGCCTGGGTTTTCTCTTCCATGGCATAGACATTTTTGAAAATAAGATGAAGGTCACATCTGGAAGACAAGAATATATTTTCCCACAGAAGATAGTAAAGGCTCTACAATTATGCCAGAGCACGTAGTTAAGTATATAGAACCATTAAAGTTTGACAAGGCACCTGATCTAGATGAATAACATTCCCCAGTTCAAGAGGAATCATTAAGATGAGGGAAGGAAAGCCTATAGAATGCCTTTTTTTCACATCTTTTTAACAGCCAGGGAAGCATAGAAGGTCAAAAAGACAGTAGTCCATATTTTTACAGGGAGAATAAAGAGAGAAGACCATGGAATATGGAAAGAAAAATTGTTGCTGTTTAAAGATAAGATGATTAAAATTGAGGAAACAACTTTATTTCTTTATGAGCAGTTCTGATTAGCTACAGAAAACTAAGCTAAAAGGCATGTGAATACTTTGAAACTCATCATATATAGGCACACACAATATAGATTAAAAAGCTAGACTGAGATATTTACGTAGAACTGGTGAAATGAATTTAAAGCAAGTTTAGGAGAAGGAAATAAAACATTTAAGTTAAAAGAACTGCACTTAGGAGGAAAAATAAAACAAGAGGCAGAACGAGTGGTCAAAACTGAGTGCCACTTTTGTGTACAAGAAGGGAGTTACTGGAAAGAGTAAAAAGGAATTAGTAAAAAGGAAAAAAGAATGGAACAAGTGTAAAAATGTCTATGTAAAAACAATATAATGATTTTAACACTACGCTGCTAAGAAATCATGAATGGTTCATTTAATTTAATGTAGTAGGAGAATGCAATTAACCCTAAGCTCAGAAGAGGAACACTGAATGTCAATCAATAATACGAGCTGAACCTACAGATAAAAAATGATCTGCATAATGCTTAGCAAGGTTAATAAATCAGAATACCACATTTCTATGTATAAACATACTATATACCTTCATGTGATCGTTCTCAGAAGTGCTATGAGTAGAGTGCCTATCTATCCATCTGCTTTATTCTGCTGGAGTAGCATCTCTGTCCTGTTCCTATTCTTTGAGCAAAAATAACCTTCAAGAAGAACTTGACTTTTTTTAATGTATCTGTAGTTTATTTGTGGGGTTAATCTATGTCAAGCTTGTACTGATCCTTTGATTTTTCAGTGGTGGCTTTAAGTTGCAGACAGAATCAAAGAAGTGTGTTCCATGAATGGTGAATCAATCAGTGAGTTATGCAAACCAATCCAAGTGAAACAACACAAAAACCTTTAGACCATATCATATTTTCATCTTCATGCCTGATATGTCACATACAAATGATTTTAAGAATACACAAGAGAATTTTATGGTGTTTTTTAATTAGGCATATATTTTTGCTTGTAAAGCTTCATACTTCAGCACTGTAAGATCAGTTTTGTTGAGGGACTTATCCCTTTTAAGAAGGAAAAAGACATAAAGCCCTCAAAATTAAGTCGAAGATCAGCTTGTCTTTAATAAGAACATCGCAGTTAATAGCCAGTTGAATGTGAATGTGCAAGGTTAGAAAAAATATATGAAGCCCTATGTGGTAGCTAGGAATCTTCTCTTACAAATATTGTCACGTGAGGCTATAGCTGCTATGCCTGAAGGACTATGCATTATTGAGCTTCACAGCTGTGATGATTTCAGGTACAGGAGGGATGCTGCAGATGGAGAACTGAAAGCTTCTTGCAGCCTTTGTACAGAAGAAATTCCAAAAAAAGTGTTATGTGCTTTGGTGCTTGTCATTTTTATAAATTTTTAAGGTTGTTTAAAGCTGTGTTGCTGGCTTCGGCTCTTAAGTAAATCCCAGATTATGAGAATTTGGCAGAGAAAAATGATATCTATTTTAAGCTGTAAATTTGGTTGGCATTACCCACATGCTGAGTTGATGTATCCACAGGTTTAAATTCTCTTCAGTGAACTTATTCCATAGCTGATATAAGTTTCAAATATACTTTATTAAGATTGCTGTCTAGAAAAGAAATCCCATCTTTCTGGAAAATTTATAACTGAATAGTATCCAAATTGCAGCTGCTCAAGCAAAATGTTTGCCCACTGCATTATCTTTATATTTTAACATGTTTATTTATAACAACACAATTTTTATATGCACCCACAATAAATAGCATGCTTTCCAGGCAAATACATAAGATGGACTAGAATCTCCATTTATCTGTACTGTGCATGCTCATTTAGATTATGGTAAAGTGGGTATAAAACACTTCTGAAAGACAATGCAAATGATGTATGTCTCTTTGCAATGAGACAAACAATTATATGTGTTATTAGAGCCATAATTTTATGCTTGTTAGTCATCCAATTTTGATTAAGGGATCATTTATTTTGAGAATAATTCTGCCTCATTGTGAAGGCAATTTTATTATTATTATTTTTTAGATTAAGTTGTGTGTTTAAAGGAGGACAAAAAGCAGCTGAAGACTAGGTCAACTGAGACTGACATAGTGGAAGTAGCACAGCACGAAGCCCAACACTTTGCTTTCCAATAGAAGTACAAAATGCAACTGTTGGATTTTGCCTTCAAAGGTAATTTGGTTTAAAACAAGCTTCTGCCCTTGAAGGAAACACTGGAAGTTTCCACATCAGACATAAAATCCTAAAAACAACACAGAAGGTTTACCTTCCAAACACAGAAACTTTTTCTGATTAATTCCAGATTCATACATACGATGAGGTCTTCGATGGCTCCTGAAGTATTTCTGCACTTACATACAAGGATTCTAGAACCAAGTCAAAATCAACTGAGAAAGAATGCAGAGATTACAGGCTTTTAGATGGCAAAGAGACTTAAATTTTAATTGCTACTAAGCTAAAAAAAAAAAAAAGACAAAAAAAAAAGAAGAAAAAGCCCAAACTTCATATGTCTGTTATGCAGATTTTACAAGTACAATCTTTTTTTTTCCTGTCTGGATTCTTCAGCTGAGGTAATACCAAGGAGTAGAATCATAGAATCCTTAGTGTAGGAAAGGACCTTTAAAGGTCATCTAGTCTGATGCCCCTGCACTGAACGGGGACATCCATAGCTTTAACAGGTGCTCAGAGCCTGTTCCAGCCTGGTCTTGAAAGTCTCCAGGGATAGGGCATCCAACCTGTTGCAGTGTCTCACCACCCTCACTTTAAGCCTTTTTCCGTATATCCAAACTAAATCTCCCTCCTTTTAGTTTGAAACCATGTCCTCTTGTCCTATCACAGCAGACCCTGCTTTAGAAAATGTCGCCTTCTTTCTTGCAGCCCCCTTTAGATACTGAAAGGCCACTCTCCAGTCTCCCCAGAGCCTTCTCTTCTCCATGCTGAACAGCCCCAGCTCTCTAAGCTATCCTCAAAGGAGAGGTGTTCCATCCCTTGGATCATTTTTGTGTCCGTTCTCTGGATGCACTCCAACAGGTCCACGTCTCTCCTGTGCTGAGGACTTCACATCCGGATGCAGTACTCCAGGTGAGGCCTCACCAGTGCAGAGTAGAGGGACAGGGTCACCTCCCTCACCCTGCTGGCCACACTTCCTTTGATGCAGCCCAGGATATGACAGATTTATGGGCTGTGAGGGCACATTGCTGGCTATGTAAAGCTTATGCCTCCTGGCACATAGGATTGGTGACTCAGTGCCAGAAGGAAGCAGTTCTTAAATATACCATGAGTTGAGGTGTGTGACTTGGAAGTGGAGTTAACTTGATTGCCATATTTATCATTATTTACATTCAGGAAATTCCTGCCTGACCAAAAATGTGGAGGGTCTCCTCTGAGGCCTGTATTCTTAAGTTCATGTTCAACTCAGAGTTGGCTTGGGTGGCTCCTCCAAGCAGGCCTCAAGCCTTCAATGGCCTGAACCATGTGGTATAGTTTTTTGCTGAAGCTACCCAGCTTGTGTGCTCAGTTACTGGGAAATTCATTACGCTGGAGTCTGCAGTACTGACAGAGTGACTTAACAGATTTAAACCTCTGTTAGCCAGAGTGTGTATCGTATCATGGCTTGCTTTTTATCCAGTTGTTTCAGTGAGCCTGCAGGGCACATTTTCTTGAAAGATGGATATGCTTTTTCATGTAACACCCCATTAAGCAAAGCCCTTTAGCAAGGACAAAAAGCCTATGGGGATCCCCTCCTGACATAACATGTTTACAGACTGAAACACAAAACTTGCTGGTTTTTTAAAACAGGAATACAGAATCCAAAGTTCCCAGTTAATCTGCTGATTGCCCATTGATTTTTTCCATGGCTACACATACTCATGTGCTCTATTTGCTTCTGTCTGATATTTCTTTGAAAATGCTACTATTGCTTTGTAAGCTGCTCATCATGGCTTTGTAAATTCCTTTCAAGCAGCAGTTTTTGTGTGAAGTTTGCATACTACAGATTTGTGTGACAGAGGTGACTCTTGGACAGGAGCGTGCCATTGGGAGACTTGTGCACATAGCCAGAGTATGTATACAGTATTATGGGATGGCAGGCAAACCTTTCCCAGAGAATGGCTATCTGGGGCTGTAGGTCTTTGCACAGTGGAGTTGTAATATGCATCCTGACCCTCAGTTTGCATATTGTGGATTAGCAGAAGGCAAAAGCAGTAAAAAAAATGTATCAGCTTCAGTGTATTGCAGGACTGGAGGGCTACTGAAAGCAAACTGTACATGTGGAGCTGATGGCTGTGTGATCAGTATCTTCCTGATGGACCTGTTTCATGTTCCATGGCCTTAACTTCAGCCTTACACAGCTGTTTTTTTCTCGTTTTTCTCTGCCTGCCAAAACATTCCAGTCTGTCTTTCACAACCTCAGTAGAATTTATTTCTTCCCACCTGCCATGCATAGGAAATTTAACTCAGAAAGATGAGATGCAAATATTATGCAGGGTTGACCTTTTCGTTTGCAGGGTAACTAATTAGCTTGACAAGTAACACGTTTAGTAAAATACGTATATGTCATTAGATAATCCTGCCTACTTCCTTGAGGTTGCTTCCTAAAATACTTTTTACTGCTGTTGCAATTAGCTGCAAGCTTGCTAATGTGAGCACGAGTAACAACCTTTACTAAATGCATAGTAACTTAATACTCATTCTCAAATCTAGTAGTATAAGTAACCACATATTTACTTCTTTAGTTATGTTTTGGTACCATGGTGTAGTCCTAGCTATGTACCTTCCTTAGTTCTGCAGTGCATAGTATTAACAGGAAAGATATTAAAAAATATGAACATTTTTAAAGTAAACTCTGTCTGCATAAAGTATGAAGGTGCAACTGGCTGGGCAGCTTCTTTTGTCTAAGCTGTGTGATGATATTTATGCGCAGACCTCTATGCTACAGTCAGGCTTGTGGCTTTGGTTTGTATTGCTATTTCACTGATTAACAGCTAGGCATAGAAGGACACTGTCATGGCCATCATTTACTGTAGGTGAGGCAAGGCATTCTGGAATTCAAAAGGTCTGGGAAAACAATCTCGTGTCCTTTACTAAAGGGAAACTGAAGAAATGGATTACACAGACATGAGAGGTCAAAAAAGGTGGCCAAGATTTGACCTGCACCTAGGACAACAGAAAGAGGCTGACTGTGTTGAAAACACAAAGCTCACTCTGGCTTGCCTTCAGGAATCATTTATGACCATGAACAGATGTTCTCAACCACAGTGAACCTTGAATCCTGCATGGGTTGGTTTCTGATGTAGGATGATTAGCTTTCCCTACCTCTGGATTGCAGTGCACCTCACAGTATGGTGTGGCAACAGAGATAAATAGCAGTTTGCTAAAAATGGTAAGGAGTGGTACTTTGCAATTCTAATTAACTCATCCTATGCTAGTCGGTGTCCTTCAAACCATGACAATTAACAGGACTAAAGAACAGTCTTACCGGCTAGAAGGTAAGTGGGAATAGGAGTCTGACTTGCTATAGCAGAGTATACATTGATTTCATATTGGTATTTTCAAATGGTCTGTTCTCTTTTCAGATTTGTTTTGGAAGATGCTCACATTTTTACTACAAAATACATTAGATAGCTCCTCATTTGTTGTGTGCACTTTTTTTTTTTTTGATCCACTACTGAGCTCGATGCTGCCAGTAAGTCATCTGCTTTTTGTTTCTTTATTATTATATTGTTCCTTGTCAATTTATTGCCTCTCTGTCTCTAATGAAGCAGAGATGGGAGCTTTACAGATGGGAAACTAAATCACAGAGAAACTACGTGACTTTTTACATGACCTATGCACACAAAAGTAATAATCACTGTTGCTGACAGGTGCAGACGCTACAAGCATCTGCAAGTGTTGTAACAATGCAAATGTTTTAAGCAGTACAGGTCTTTTGGCAGTGCTGGTTTTGTGAAAAGTTCAGTTTTTATGAGGGAATGTGCAAAATATTAGTGTAATTCTTCTCTTACATTTTAACTCATGATTAACCTGTTCTGTGGAGGCTTTATGTACTTTTAACCCCTCTCCTGGCTACTGTGGTGTTGGATTTCTGTTCCCCATCACTACAGTATTTTTGCCAAAGTTGTGCTAGTTCAGAGTTTGGGCATAGTGCCTTAGCAGAACTGTTTCTTCATGGAGCCCTCTTTAGCCTACCTGCTTGCTTTCTTCTTCCTTCACATTAGCTTTCTTTCATCCCTTTCAGCCTTTTCTCTTTCATTCTCCTTCTCTTTTAGCAGCATCTCTTGTTTGAAGTTAACAAGTCTTCCCTCTCTATTGAAACATTTTGATTCCTTCTTTTATTCACTTTGTTCTTTCCTCCTCTTGGAATGTATGCCAGCTGGCACTGACATCCTCTCCCATAGAAATGCAGTAGATTGCTTTGTTAATTCCTAAGACAGAGGTTTTTTGTTTTTTTTTCTCTTCTGCTCTTTCATTCAGTTTTGACCTTTATGTGCTAGGCAATCATTCTCCAGTGTGCTCACCACAATCACTGGATTTGTCATCAGACTTCTGCATAGATGCTTGTCCTATACGACCGCTATAAGGCAGCATTTCAGCTGAGATCTAGTTATTGTTAATTGACAAAACGTATCATGTTTTACCTATATATCTGTACCAGGACTTGCATGGGTATGACAATAGTTCTTGAGTAAGTAGATCACAATGTTACTCAGCAACGTTAGGCTAGGAGGCCTGTCTTGAAATAAAGCTTATAGGGGATAGGTTGGCTAAGTAACACTATTTTCAAGCAGGTGGCCTGCCATATTTTTAATAATGAGTTGTTGAAAGAAGCTTACTCAGGTGAAGTGAGGATCCCACTCTGAATAAAGCTCTGGAAGAGCCTAACTCTAGTTCTTTATATGCAGGGAGGCAAGGGAAGTAAACCTTCTAGTATGGGTTATGCCAACCACCTGTAATAAGATTGAACCAGCCTGAAGGCATTGAGCATATTCTCCACACCTTTTTTTCTGTGAACTTTCCAATATGAATCATAGTGATTTCATTTTTCAAACTTTGCTATCACGATTTCTCAGTAACCAAAGTCTTTGGCTTTGTCTTGTGAGGGAAGGAGGTGGAAGAACAACCCAACCTAAATATCTTAGTAATCAGTTATTATGGAGCAAGTGATTTAATTATGATTCATTTCAAAATTGCATTTATATATTTATATGTTATGCTATGGTATCATAAATATTAGAAATATATAATTATAGATAAAATGTTAATCTTAAATTATTGATCCTTATCCAGATGTAAATTAAGCTGATTTTTTTTACAGGCATAAATGTATTAGAATTATTCTTTTCAGGCCTTTTCCAGTGAAGATTTCTGACCTGTAAAAGTGCATGTGTCTCTTTGATGTTCTTAGAAAAGTGATTAAGACACATAGGAAGTGCTACCAAAAGAGTTTCTGAAAGGTCCTTAGTCCATCTCTCTTTTCCACTATACTTTATTCCTCGGGACTTTTTTTTTTTTTTTCCTGGTCTTTAATGAATCTCACTATTATAAATCTTCATCCTTAATATTGTCTCAAATAATTTGCAGTTACAGTGTTTTTAATCACTGCTAACCAAAAATGCCTTCAAAAAAAAAAAAAAGATATTTTTCTTGTTATGACATGGGCTATGTGGTCTTTATTTTGTGGAGAGATAAATTAAATTAAAATCTAAAGTGTATTTCTTACCAAATATATCATATGGTTCAAAAGGCTAGAAATATCTTGGAAGAGCAAGAGGGAATATGAATGAAATGGGAAGCACAAAGTAAAAAAAACAATACAAACAAAAACTTTCACCCACAAACTAAAATCCACATACTTTTTTTTTTTTTTTTTTCCCGAAGAAAAAAAACCCTTTTTTTACTAATAACATTGCCTGGCATTCAGGTTTCTTATAGCAATCTCTTTTCCCCGCACTAAAGAGATTAAACTGAAATTTAGCCTAGATTCTTGGAGATTAACATTTACTAATGAGCAAATGCACTGCTTTTCAGATGCAGCTAATTTTGTGAACTACAACTAAAGCACTATTTTGAGAGTGGTGAATTGATTTCACAAAAGTTCTCCAATTTTTGCTCATAAAAGCTAGCAATGGAAGAATCAACTTAGGGCTTATGACAGTCAGGGAGCAGCCTATGATATATTACTGCCATCTGACAAGTTTGCTCTGAGCTTAGCCTCCAAACTTCAAGTTGTCTGGTAGGTACCCAAATATTTGCATCTTTCTTTCTTACATATCCGTAGCAGTTACACCAGTGAACCACTCCAAGCAGAAGAAACAGTCCTGTTAGGGTGGGCAAGGGCTAATGTATAAATCTTATAACCCAGTAACAGGTTGCACAAATCGCTCTGAATCTTTAGTAAGATGTGAGTGATAGCTGGGAAAAGTAATTCATTAAACACAATCACAATATACCAAAGAACCAGTGCCTGAAATAAAGAAAACAAAAGATTCAATGCAGGAAAAAGAGATTCTGAAATAGGGTTGGAATAGACTGGCTTCTGCAGATCAAATGTTAATATCATTTGCAGCTCTGCTTTTGGGAAATCTGCAGTGCTCTGGCTAAGCATCCCAGCTGGCCAGTTACCTCACTCTCAGCAGCATGGAGGAAGCAGGTTCCCCAAGCATCATCACCATTATCTCCATCTCTTATCCCATGGGGCTGAGTGCCTCGCTCCTGCTCCTACTTGCTACTGCAGCAATGGAAGTAGCAAGAGCAAGTAGCAAGAACTACAGTTGGCAAGAGCTAAAATTGCTGGTTGGTGACATATCTAACTAGTGTCTTTCCATTATCAACAATCTGCACTGTCTGCAGAACAGGAGGAAAAGTTAAGAAACCTTCTGTTATAATCCTTGAATAGGAACTCCAAGGTGTTGCAACAATATATTGTCTATTAACCCGAGCAGCTCACAATGATACAGGCTGACTCTAGTGTCATACATACTATTTCTTATATGTTTTTCAGATGAGTGAGAGACAGTAGATTTAATATCCCAAGCTCAATGCATGGTAGCATATTACAATGCATTATGCATTTAGTTGTTTAGCATACATCAAGTATTTCATAAGGCGATGACAGATGTTGGAAATTTCTGTTGGGTTGCAAATTATTAATGTGCAGTATTGAGTGCTGAAGGATATTACATGATGTTTGTGTTCCAGAGTTTCCATTACACAGTTATATGAGAGCATGGCAGTGTTCAACACATGACAAGTTGTTTGTCAATCTCTACCACATAGACACTGCTCTACAAAACATGCACAATACCAGCACTTAAAAGAAAGAGGTGGCCATAGTACTATGTGTATCACCTGCTCTTTCTAACACCTATGTGGATCAATGATCTGGTCATGGATAGTTAACTCATTTCTTCTTGCTTCTGAGCTAAAATATCTGGAGCAATCTGGATAGTGAAAACTACAGTAAACTTTTCTATTTCCTTTGCTAAAGTATTTTTTGCTTAGAAGAGGGTAACGTGGCTCTATTAAATATCGTCTGGTTTTCACATACTTCTCTTGGGTACTCTTTTACACAGAAAATAGCTATGTGGACGAAATTCTGAAAGGGAAAACCTTTTATCTGGTTTGAAGCAGGAACAGTCCAGATGAGGTAGGCCTGGATGCCTGTGCTTTGTCTACCTTTGCAGTGGCCTCCTCTATAGGACAGCTCAGTGTTGAGTCCTGTTAGAGACATACCTGCCTTGTCTTCATGGCTGTGCTAGCTTTGATCCTCAGATTCTGAAGACAAAAAGCTACCTGGTGTCAAATGCTGCAGTGGCTTTATGCTAACTGCTGGGCTAAATCAAAGAGGGGAGCATTTTTGTGGAGATTATTCCCTTCTGCAAGTGGGATGAAGGCAGGGTGGGCATATCAGAAGTGGCTTGGTCCTGATCTGTGGTGTCAACAGAGTGGCAGAAGCAGGGCTGGTGATTCAGTCTGGGTGACAGATTCCCTGCCATGATACCAACTAGCCTATTGCATATGGAGCTGTCTGCCATAGGTCAGGGCTATCTAGGAAACTGTAGTGAGGATCAGAATATTTTTCCACAGATATTCCTCAAGATAAATGTAGTGATGAAATCTTCGAAGTAATTGTTTCTTGTAACCCTGTCTTGAAAACAAATTACATCTAAAAAGAAGTAGAGACTTCCTTTTTTCCAGAATATTATTGAAAATTAATAGGCCATCTGAATCTGTAGTATCATAAGCCTACATCCCTTTTTTTTTTTTTTTTTACATACCTGCAGCTTCATCTCCAGCAGCTCTCCATCTGTTTGCAGGCTGTTTCCTAAACCAGTGTGATGCCTCAGGTGCGGGAGAGGGAGACAATAATTAACAGCATAACCTACAGAATCTTAGGGAGCAATTAATTTCAGTGAATGGATGGGGGAGGTAAAAGAGGGAAGGTATGCTTTGCACAAGTGTTTGTGCATCCAATTGGAAAGATGTACATATCTATATGTACACATCTCCCAGGAAGATTGTTTTTGGCATTCAGGCTTTCATTCTTTTGCAGTGCTTGTTGTGCACAGAAACTACTTGAAAAAGACAGTGCCATCTGCACTGAGAAGATTAGGGGGTGTCAAGGAAAATTCTTTTTTGCTTCTCACCTTCCTGCCTCTCTCCATCCCGCCCCTGGAAAAATCCCAGCTTTTAGCCTGTCAAAACAGTTTTAAAGCTGGTCTCTGATGTATAGAAACCTGTGAGACAGAGCCATGACAGCTACACACTGTCAAAGGAATATGACTGCATAAAAAATACAACCATAATACTGCTGAATAAAAGAAGAGGGAAATGTTTGAGGATACATTAGCATGTGGGGTAGTTTTTTTCATGCATATCTATGTACATAAACTGATCAGGGAATATTCTATTTGTATATAGGAAGACTATTTCACCCATTTATACAGAGAGAGATTATGCATACACAGCACTCAAAATTTAAGATTTGTGTGTCTAGGGAGAGATTAGAAATGAAAGCCATATGATTCATTTGAAATCCTACCTCTCCCCCCTCCCCCCAGCCCTTAAATTTAGGTTCTGAAATTAGAAAACTAAATCCATTTTTGTAAGCTCTTAAATGCAAGTGGCCTGATTTCACATATGCTGAGCAACTACTGCAACTGATGATTTCTGTTATGAAGACTGTTTCTGAAAAGTGGCTGTCAGGGAGATCCTATAGGATCTCCTCTGACGTGCCTAGCTAGCGAATAGCCAGGTATGACTGCAGTACCTATGTGCCTGATGAGTACAGCTGCAGATGTGGGGAAGTGGTACTGAGCTTTCTGACTGGCTATGTGATTTTCTGGGAGGAATCCAGCAGAGAGACAGAGCAAGAAACCCCATCACACAGGAATTATTTTTCAGTTTTAACTTCTTTATTCCAATTTCATATCCTTCTGTCCCTTCTTCACACACTACTGCCCATACTGAATGCAGAGGATATTTAGGCCACCAGAAGAAGCCCTTTCTGTGTTAGTTTGGAAAGGGGGATGGCTGCTCACTCACAGCATGCAATTATTTCAAACCTGATACATCTCCCACATGCAGTAAGACTTGGCAAGGGGCTGTGTTGATAAAAGGCACTTGAAAGCTTAATCTTGGGCCCAAAAAAAGGTCGTCTCTAAACCTTTAACTTTGTTCCACCATTTTCTTATTGCACAAGCATCAGAGAGGCAATAGAATGCTCAGTGGAAAGCCAGTATTGCATCTATCCCTTTGGAGAACAAATTCATTTGCCCTTTTCTTTTTACATCTGCTTATTCAAACAATTAAATAAATTAAAAACAAGAAAATGTTCTGCTCTGAGCCACTTTCAAATGTTTTCAGGCAGTAAAACAAATGAGAAACAGTAATCTAATGCAAAACTGATTTGAGCATGTTTACATAGAATCATGTTATTAGGAAGCTAAAAGGTTTATCCATGCTCTTGGTTCTGAGTTGATGTAAAAATACGTACCAAGTTTGTAGAAACAGATGCATGTAGAGGCTGCTGTTGGCTGGCTGCTCTGCAAAAAAAAAAAAAAAAAAGCATGAGTGTTTGTATTTTTTTCCTCCACAAGTTCAGGTTATTACAAAAAGGAAGACTATAGAATGCCTTTCAGGATGTGAGGAAGGGACTGTGCTATGAAGGTAGAAGTATTTTGCTATAAGCAAATGATATTCTGGGAAAGAATATAAACTTGTCTAGAATATGAGGAGTGGATTATGCCAATATCTGCATATTGCCCTGTTGTTTCCCTTCATATTACACTGGTCACACTGTAACTACTCAAAGTGCTGTCTGTAAGTAATATTGTTAACTATAGCCAACAGCTGGAAAAAAAAGATATAATTTTTGAGTTCAATTGCTTGCTCACCAGGAAAGCAACATGAAGACAGAAAAGAATGGTTTACCGGATCATATAAAGAAATGGAATTCCATTAGTTTTTCACTATTAAATACAATAAAAGATAGAACTTTCTGTGTAGTATTTGAATCACAACACCTGCAATATGTTTGAATCCTACAGTCTGACAATATAAAAAAATGACAATATGGAATATAATTTTAATTATTATACACACGTGGCGTTCCATAAAGATATAAATATATATTGGACAGAGATTTCTATGCAAAAAAAAAAAAAAAGAACCTTTATCTTGAAAAGAGGACAATTCCCTGTATATGTATTTTGCATGTGTATAACTTCCGTAACTCAGTCATACAAACTGAGAACTGTGTTGCTTCTGCATATGGAGCAGGAATGTACTGTATTCAGTTTTCCTTCACACCTTATCACTGTAGCTGTCACCACAGTGATGTCCCATGGTCAAGACTGAAAGCAGAAGCCCTGCGTACACAGCAAGCTGGCTAAATGGATACTGAACAGAAAGAATGAGGCTCTCTTATCTCATATTTTAAAAGAACTTGTTAGATAACTTACTCTATCTCTTTTATATCAAGGGGGATAATTATATTTCTTGAATAAATTTCAATCTGTTATGCTGCAAGAAAAATTTACTCAGTGCTAAGCATTCACTTGGATCATTTAAGGCAGTCTAGGTATTGACCTCCTAATATTTGAGATACCTCAGAAGGAGTTATATAAGTCACACTAGTGAGTAAAGGGAAGAAAGGTGTAGTGGCAGTGACACTCAAAACGGGAAAAAAAAAATAAATCAAAGCTTTCTGGGATGCTGTGTAAAGCTCGCCCTCATCAGAAATCAACAAAGAGTCTATCAGAAGGAAAACCTGTGCAAAGGTGGTTGCTTGAAAAGTTTGTGTTTGAAGATAGGAGACAATAAAAGGGGAAGACCCTTCCTGGTCAGAAAGTCTGTGCTGCCAGAGAGCACAGTTGGAGTCTGTGCCCTTCCTGATTTGCTGCCATCTACCAAAACAGCAAAATGATGCCAGAGCAAGGCATATTCCTCCTGGGAGAGGAGACTTCTGTCTCTGTTTTTGTATCTCTCTGTGTGTTACCTGAAGACAAAAGTAAATAATAAGAAACAAAAAGGAGTGGCAGAATTCTTGTTCTCAACAGAAATTTTCATTTCATCTAATTGAAAAGGCTAGTATCTAAGGAGGAATGTCTGTCTAGTCCTGCAAAAACAAGGCTCTTTGCTTACACCTCTAAAAGTGGCTCATAATTGTTGTGCTCCCTGTCTCCTGACTTACAGTTGTTCATTAGCCATGCTATGTATATTTCAGCTCATTTAATCTTTCTTTTGAAGTCATTCCCTCCATCTCTTTGACATTTGTCTTGCATGTCTGAACTCCTTCCAGCTCACCCTGGCCTGGAGATAGCCAGATCAGGGTTTTTGGATTGTGCTTTCAAAAAAAAAAGGTTATCAGGAAGGACTTCCCAGCCCTCTCCTTCTCCCAAATCACCTTGGTAAGCTCATGGGAACACTGGTGACCCTGGTTCCTTCCTGCTTCCTAAGTCTACTTTAAAGAGTTCATACCATGGAGCATCTATAGATTGTACTGGCTGTTGATTTAATTTTATTTTTTTGTTGCTAGTGAATATCACAATTCCAGTTCTGATCCTTCAGCCTGTGTATTCTCTCCAGATCTGTTTCAGCATTGCTACCTTTTGGTATTATTTCTCCCTCAAAATATCCAGCATATCTATCAGTATACCAGTGTAGCAGTATATGATTCATTAAACATACTTGTCTGCATTTTTATGCATCTTTTTTTATTGTTTCTGGGCAACATTACCATGCTCTTTAGTGTATTGCATTGCTTCAGTTATTTGTGTTTCTCCTTGGTGAGCTACTCCCATGAATTGAGAAACTGTTTGTTGTCCAGAATTTATGAGGTCAAGTTGTATAATGATTGCCACATTACAAACAACAGATTTTGGCTCAGTTTGCTGCTCTGTTTTTGTTTCCCAAGTCTCTCTCCAGAGACTTAGTCTACGAGACAGGCTGTATGGTTTCTTAACAGGTTTCCCTGCTATGCTCTTCATTTGGAACTGAAATTAATTAGCAGTTCTTTCCAGCACTTGTTGACCTTCAGTGATGCTTGAACTGTAGATTTTGCAGGTATGAAAGTTAAATTGTAAATAACCTAGTTCTCTCAGGACCTTTGTTTTTAAGAAATTGATGTCCATTCCCAAGCAAAAGTAATATTCTTCTTTATAAAAACTAACACACAGCCCCTTTATTTTCTCAAATATGAAGAGAGCATCAGAGGAAATGATGGTGGAAATACCATGTCATGTGCCTCAGTCTGATACCAGAGTATATTCAAACCGATAAATGTAAGATTATTTCAGAATTTTTCAGTTGCCTTATTAAAATATATGTCTTGTATTTATATCCCATTCCATGAAACCATGTAGTTTATAGTTTTGCTAAAAATGCTGTCAAAACATCACACATTTGCACATTAACTGTACATGATTCACTCAACATATTAATCTGCACCTTTGTTTGCTTGATTCTCTGCATGTATGCTGCTGGTTTTCTTCATGGTAGTTCTCGGTTAAGCCTTTATTTTGATCTGACAAGATCCTTGCTACTGTGGAGGGTCCCCTTGCTTGCTACTTTTGTAGCACACTGTTTCACAACAGCTTTTGTAAAATAGCAATCAGGCAGCTCCAAATGCTAGTATTGGAATCTTCCATCACGTACACAATCTCATCCTGCTGATTTGGGAACATGTAATGAGAGTGTGCATCAAAAGCTATCATGATTCGTGACAGTAATGTACAGAGAGCAAAGTGGTAGAGCTTAGGCTAGGAAACCATTTGCTATAGATTTGTGGGTAGTTAAAGAAATAATGAAGGTGAGAGGTAGAGGGACAGTTTTCAGAGAAGAGAGAGAGACCTAACCATAACAGGTATAAAAGTAAAGCAATGTTTTGGAGATATCAGTAGATCTATTGGTAAGTGGTAGATATGTAGTACACTCTGAAAGTAATGTAGACTACACCAGTTGCTGTCACCATAGCTGAAACATATCACCTACTCCTCACTGTGCTCACATCCACCATTTGGTCTTCAGAAACGTTCAGCAAATGTCAATGAGTGTCAGTGGGTGCCACTTTTTCTGCATGAAGGAACTCAATTCTGCACCTCTGCTTCATCTGCACTTCCACGCCTTTGTGTCAGACTGCCCCTCTGCTGCCATCTGTCACACATAATGAAATATTGGTGAGATGGTTCAGCCCCTCCTGCCATGCCACTGACATCCTCCTGTGACACTGTGGGCCAACATCATAAAGTAGAAGCAGTCCTTGTATATATTTTTATGTGTATACAAATGTGCATGTGCACATACTTGTGTGTGTAAGTCTACATCTTTGGACTTGCTAGTAGCAAAAGCAAATCCAGAAATAAAATGAGTGGCAAATATCTGTGAGTGACACTGAGAGAGGTCAGTTGGAGGTCAGATTAATCCACTGAAAATAATTTGCTTTTTATCAGCAGTGAGTCTGACTGTAGCACTGGAAGAAGAATGGTGATGATTTGGAGTCACATAGACTCATCCATGTGGATATACACACTGCAAAAAGAAAGAAAGAAACCAGGAAATTGAAGTATACTGAAGGAATGGTGGAAGAGAACTGAAATGAGAAGACTACACAAGATCAAATCTGGGAAGTCAGCATGCATCCAGCCACAGTGCCATAACACACATCCCACTAATTCGTAGTGTTCAGACAGTAAGAGTTTGAGAGCATGTTTAAAATATGCAGTGCTACCAGACAAAAAGTCTTCTTTTTCTTGTGAGGAATGGGCATACTTGATCAGAAGAGTGATTTATCTCATGAAGGATCTTGTCTCTGACAAAGTCTAAGACAAGATACGTTGGAGAAGTGGATGAAATCCTGTAATAGAAATAATTATACATGCTGCTCACCATAGGGATTTCTTCTGTCCTTACCAGTCAGGGAGCATCATATATGGTGATTTACACAGTATTAAAAATGAAAAAAGGAAAACAAGGATGTAATCATCTGTATTACAAAGAAAAACAGTCTTGGGATTTGGAGAGCAGTTCATGGTGTGGGACCGATGTGTCTGCCTTTGGGAGGGATGGGAAAAACATCCTCAGGAGAGGATTAATTCCCTAACTGAAAATGGCATAAATATGCTTTCAAACTGACCACATATTTTAACAGAAAGCTATTCATGAAGGACATCCTTATATTAAAAGATTCTGTAGCAGTATTTCAGACAGGCAATTGTTATTGACCAGTACACTTTAAACACTGCAAATACTCTTTTTTTTGGAGGGCCAAAAGGCATTCTACAGTCCCTGGAGCGTGAGCTAGGAGCTAGCCAGGAGGCTATAGAGCACCCAAAGGGCAAGAGATTTAGGCATCTGAATCCCAGGCAGACGTTGAACAGAGCTTCTTGATGTCTTGTAACTAAAGTAAGTTGTCAACATTGATTTGGGAATGCCTAAATGTGAAATCTTTACATTACTCTGAATCCTTCCCCTAATGTCAAATGTGTAACTCAGCATGAATTTTGAAGACTAGGTAGATAACAATTTGATCAAATTTAAAGTCATTCTGTTTCAATGAATTCTTTCCAATTAGTTGTCTTCATCATTATTCTTTTTCAGACTTAGAGCAAGTTAATATGACTAAGCTTGATATCATCTCTCATTGTGCACCTTGTATTATGCACAATGCCGTGCCACCATTGAGCTGATATTGAGTACGTCGGTGATGTCAAGATGTGCTGGAGGCCAGTTTTCTGAGGAGTGGGGCGCAGAAATATGTAGAATGGATAAATACCTGAATAGTTCCAATTCTGTTAGAAAATTTGCCATTTCAGTAGCAGCTGTTGGAGACATTCTATGTGTCTTTTGCTATACTCTACAAGTCTATAGAGATGGGCTTCTTATAATAGCAGCAATGAAGCTGATTAATGTAACACAAGTGAGAGACTGGTCTATTTCTGTAATGTTGAGATAGAACCTTTTTAAATAAAATGAGCTCCTGCTTCAATCTGAATACTGCTGAACCTCAAGAAAGATATGAACTTTTATGAACTTCGGGATCATCCATCCTTTCTCCTTGTCTTACTATCACTTGCACCCCATCTGCCCCTCAAGTCCGCTGCACCTCTGTGCCCTGTCCTTCGCTTCCCTCTTCAGCCCAAAGGATTGTGTTCTCATTCATCTCTGACCTGACCTACTGCCATTGTTTGTGCCCTCATTCAGGTATCTCTGTCCTCTTTAACCAGTCAACTCATGCGTACTGCAACATCCCAAGATTTTCAAAGAGCTGTCACTCGGTGTTAACTGGAGATATGCCAGGGCCTGTGAATCTGAAAGGACGCTGTGATAAAAAGGATTAATGAAAACCTGTTACATATAGAGAAGGTTTTTCCTGTTTAGCAACAGAGGCAAAATTCACTCAAAATCAGAAGGTCAGTTCAAGGGGAATAACTATTCTATTCATGGCTTGAGAAATAAAGACAAAAATGAGTGGTGGCTTTCTGCACAGAGATAAATTTCACCCAGGAATGTGGACTGGTCTCCTTGGGGACACATGAGGCTAAGTGGGTGTGAGGCAGCTCTGGCCAAACAACCAAAGTGCCCCATTTGTGTGGCATGGGGCAAACCAATGAGCTCTATTCTATAGCACTCCAACCTCCTCTGCAGTGTATTGCTTCTGAACAGTGTACAGCATATTTTAAGACAGTTCAGGTGGGTGGAACTCCAGTTCCTCTGCCTACACTCAAGTAAGTGTACCACAGTGCCATACAGATACACCAAAAGTGAGTGCTGCTCATACTATCTTTAGCCCACTGCACAAGGGCACAACATGAGATTATCCCATGGAGCATTTAACTGTAGGACAGAAGAAATTCTTCATCAGAAAGAGTTACTCAAAGGGAACTAAAGAGCAGCTCAGCTGTGAAATAAACCCTGAGGCAACTTTGAAACCAGTCAAAAAAAAAAAAGTGAAGGATCTGGTTGTAACTCCAACAGAGGCACAGATGCCCCTGTTGTGCTTCAGTTCCAGGCATTACGAATGATAGTTTAATTGCTGGGTCTCCGTGTTTGTGCTTCACCCACTACAAAGAAGAAAATAAGTGGGAATATAAATATAGGAACAGACATGCTGATTGTAGCTGAGCTGTACTGAAATGCCATTTACAACCCAATGGTTTTATAGTGGGCACATCTGCCTAACTCACAAATCCACTAAACATAATGAACAGGATTTGTAGCATTCACTGGGAAAGTTTCAGCTTCAAAACAGTAAAAGAATGCTGGAGTTGTGAAGCTTAGCTGAACAGGTCCTGGTGTTCTTGGTTTCCTCTTGTGGTCTGCAGATTTGTACTAAACCCTGACCTCTAACTAAACTAAATGCACTTGACTTTACAGACATTTCCATGAACTTCTCATCCATTTTTTTATAAGCTCGATGTTTTTCACACTGCAGCCCCCAAAAGATGAGAAATATTCACTGCAAAACTTGACACAGATTATATCACATTATCTTGTGATTTAGGGCTGAAAGTGGTCCAAGCTTTCCACACTTGATGAAGTTAACATACATCTTGAGCCTCTTACTTGTGAACAGTTTGCACTCTCAGAAAAGGTGAGAATTTCCTCACTGTAGGGACCTGTAACATGAACATGATCAGTTCTTGTCTTGGGATATGGCCATTCAGTTGTCCCACAGCTACTTACTAAGGCGTAACCCCTAAAACAATCCTAGTGTTCTTTGTCAATTCTGCCAACCTGCTGCTACCTGTTTCTGTGTCTCTAAATTAAAATTGTACTTGCTTTATCACTAGCAAGATTCCTTCATCAGAAACATCCGTACAGCCAGTTTGGAGCAAATAGTATACCTGTCTCTCAGCAGTAAGGAATTAGCTATGTTTCAAATTCTACAAGGAGTGTCTCAACACCATCTATACTTCTCTGCAAGAGGGTTTCTGATGTCTATATGTTTATACACCTGGCTTTTCCTTCAGGCTCTGTTTAGCTGGTTTTCTATTGTGCCTTTCTGTTCATTGTTCTTTAATGCTACCCTGAGCAATCCTTTGTCAGGAGATGGCTTATCTATTCCACTGTTGGTTTCTCTCTGCCTTGGGAGCATGATTTCTTCTGAAAAGTGTTTTTTTTTTTCCTACACTCATTTCTGTTCTTCAAATAAAGAGAAAGAAAAATCTCACCATACTAAATCAAATATACACCAAATCTCCAAAGCATCAAAAATGTGTCTTGTGTAATCAGAGAACAGCCATGATCTAAGTTAAATAACAGACAGGCAGAAGTCCTGTCTCAGTTTTACTGTTCTTAAGAACTCCTGGAGGACCTGTGTTCAGGGATACCATTTGCTTCCCATTTTCTTATACACAGATTCTTGCACTATCTGCTCTTTGCAGTAAAATGGAGCGTACTGTGCTGCTTTACAAATACCCTTGAGAAGTGTATTGTGATAGCAGTCTTTGTTAGAGTACTCCAGTGTTCTCCTCTTTGAGATTACTATACCAGTAGGAATGACACAACTAAAAGCAAAGTGAAGTATGCATTTGCAATGTCAAAATTAAGTTAGGCTGTCAGAAAGACTTGCAAAAGTGTGGGAACTTAGGAAGGCTGTATTTATTCCTGCATCAAATCCAAGAGAGCCCATGGACCTCCATCTGTTGGGAAAATATAAAAGTGGATCGACTATGCATTGGCAGAAATCCAAATCTTGCCTGTATAGTGTGTCCTCAAAGGCCTGGGTGGTAGAAGGACAAGGACCCTGACATGACAAGCTATTCTTCTGTTTCCATCTGGAATCAAAGACATTCCCATCCAACCCATGGATTTCTTGTTCTTTCCTAGCCTATCACTAACTTTCACCTACTGCTTTGGAAATGATGGTGTTCCTTATCAGAGCCAGGTGCAGTTATTGTCTGTTCAGATGACAGAACTGGCTAATGTCTGCTTTGGTGTTTGATTAGGTACCCAAATTTAGTTCTTGTACAGGAAACTAGTTTCAGCTCCTGTAAGGTATCATCTTCAAACTAAAATAATTCAGCCAGCAAATGATTTAGATAAGCTTAAGGTTAAACATCTCTTGTTGTGCTTTAGTAGTTGGATAATTTATGGTCTCACTTGAACATCAGGGACTTAAAAACACTTGCATGGAGAACCCACAGTTCACTGTGATTGCAAACTTGCTTTCTTGTAAAGAAAGAGAAGGATTTTTTGGTGCTTACTGTAGGTCTCTGGAGGCTATGCCTCCATGTACAGATAGTACAGTGCCATAGGAAGAGATCTGGTCAGTGGACTTGATGTGGCAATTTTTCTCCATTTCAGGTTTACTTTGAACTAATACCAGTCTATTCAGAAGGACAAAAAGCTCACTAGCAGTTTGAGAGCACTATGTGTGCTCCTAGATCTCATTTTCCTGTTTAATTTAATTTGAAGAATTTGGTTTGTATCTTCTGAGATCTTTCCATCATGTGAATCAAAGCATGCTAAGTGCAACAATTTAGAGCTTTGCCTTCAAAATCATATTCCTGATCTGAGTTAGAGCACAAATATGGACATGCTTGGCATGAAAATAAACACATCTGCACTGAAAAGATTCATTTAATGTCAGGTTCCCATACTTTGGGAACTTCTAAAGTTAGAAGTCCAGAATGTTGCAACTTGCCCCTTAGCCTCTTCTCTATAAATGTCTGGATTTATTATTTCATTGTTTTTAACATTTTGCAGATTGCAAAACACAGAAACTCAGAACATCCTCATTTAATTTAATAAATTAAACCCAAATAACCCAAGAAATTGAGTTAAAAATCGCCTCTAATAAACTATGTAATCATACAGGAAAATGGCAGTTTCAGTCCAAATGTATTTTGTATTTCTTGATCTTTTTTCTGTGATGTTCACATTTAGGTGCTGCTGTGGTTTTACAGCATGCTCTATGTTTACTAAAATGCTTGCTCACCAAGCATTAAGAATTTTTCTGTGTATGCAGTATTTAAGAAAATGTGAATTCATTTTGCCTGCTTTCTGTCAAATAAGCAAATCTAATTCAGATTGCTTCTGGATGATGGAATAGCATTTTAATACCCTTTTTGACTTACTGTAACTAACTTGCTGTTAAAATAAAAATAAAAACCACAACAATTTAAAGCTAACCGAAAAATATTTCCAATCTCTTATTGCAGTCTCTATAAATCAATGTGAAAGAGAAGTGATAAAAATTATAATTAGCTGGAAATTACCTTGACTGAAATCTAAGGCATAGAGCTCAGCTAGAGGTGCTGGATTTAGAGAAGCTGAATGAAGTTTCAATTAAAAATTATAAATTAGAGCTGCAAGAGCGTGGGACTGCTGGCCTGGTGAATGATCTTACTTTCACATACATATATAAAAAGGTCACTGACTCCCTGCACTCGCAGAGATTAAAAGAAATTGACTCCATCTCATATGGTCTTGAGAGAAAAACAAGCACTTTGATACTACTCTTCTTAGGATGTAATATTGTGGTTGAATTTCCTGTCACAGGAAAATCCACCCTCTTGATTGTGGATGTAAGAAGGAAGGAATAGCTAGCCCGTTAGGAAACTAATGGTCTCAGAAGAGCCGATTAGTTAAGAAAGTTTATCAGACTGCAGGAGTCACAAGTTCTGACTTCTCCAATGGAGACTTGCTGTGAACATGGCAGGTTCCTATTCTAGCCTGGGTTTCCCGTGTTCAATCAGTCCAGACCAGTCCAGTCAGTAACTTAAATTCTTATTTTCAAGGGGGAACTTCCATCTGATCCCCAAACTCCCCTGAAACTTTTTATAGTTCCTAAAGTGGGTACATTTCTATTAATGGTAGTGTTGGTGGAATGGTAACCTCTATGAGGACTCATGTTGCCAAACCAACTATATTTACTCAGGCTTTTATCTTTCACCTCACTGATATATTATGGCAAGCTGTCTGATGAGTTGAGCACACTTTTCCATGTAAGGTCAGCATCCCCAGTAGCAATGGTTTCAGGGTCTCTTTTAACATAAATGATCATTGAGTTTCTGAGGTGCAGCTAGAAACCAACTGCTATTAAGAATTTGCCATTATGCAGTCAATAGCTGAGTGCTTTATATCTGCAACATAAAGTTACCTTGTGTTTTCATTAAAAGGGATATATGTGATAATGTAAGACGTTTTCAAAGCAATGGATTCTCTCAATTTGCCACTGTGTCAGAAATCAGTGAACAATCCCTCAGTGATGCTTTTCCCTTTGTATCTACCACTTTGCCATGACCTCATGTGTTCCCAGACTCGTCTCAGTTTGCATACAGATTGTCTGCAACTTCACTTGTATGTGTTACCTTCTTAATGCTGATATACTCTAAGTCTGTCAAAATACCATGGCTAGACAAGCTTGTAATAGTAATTAATAGCTCATGATTACAGAAATGGAACTGCTGCTATGGAAGCACCAAATTAAGCCTGGTAAACTTATCCCCCAAAGCTATAGCTGAGCACTTTGTATAATGCTGCCCTGGTAGCTGTGGCTGAGGATTATCTCAGCTCTCCTCAGGTAATTGCTTCTGGAGCAAATGCTCCTGTTTGGGATCACCTCATTTCTACAGTGCATGCGCATGCCACTGGCTAATCAAACTAAGGAAGTTTATTGTATCCCAATTTGCTTAGCTCTGGCTGTTTGTACAAATACAAATGGTGCCTTATTTGAGCTTGTCTATGACAGGCAAAGTTATTTTGATGCATAGATTTTCCATATCATGTTCATCCTGGACTTGTTTTGGAAGCTGCATTGCAACCTTTCTGACTCCTCCCTTCTTGAATACAGAACTTGTTCTGTGAATCTTTTGTTGGTCCCACAGCAATTTACAAAAGATATAGGATGCCCCGATAGTCCTGTATTAGGTATATACAAATACTAGTACTATTGGCCATGCATTCCACCCACCACTGTAATTTTTATTACTACTGCCAATCATAGTGCAGTCTTCTGTCCACTCTTTCAAGCCATGTCTTTATATAGGAACAACTTTGTATTATATTGTCTCTCCTTCATAATCAACACATACATACATATCCATATACACAGCTTCAGATAAAATGAGGTATTAAGTGGGAAAAACAAAGAGACCAATAGAGATAGGACAAGGAACAATGGCTTCAAACCAAAGGAAAGGAGTTTAAGTTTGTATATAAGGAAGAAATTCTTTACTCAGAGGCCAATGAGGCACTGGCACAGACTGCCCAGAGAAGCTGTGGGTGCCCATCCCTGGAGGCATTTGAGGCCAGGTTGAATGGGGCTTTGGCAGCCTGGTCTAACAAAAGAGGTGCTGAGCTGGGTGATCTTAAGGTTCCTTCCAGCTTGAACCATTCTATGATTCTATGAGCTGGCCAAATACTGTTCCATTAATTTAGCATGAAATTTTGTTAAATGATGGGCTCAGGAGGGTTGTTCAATGGGAGCACTGAACTGTTGAATAAGAATATTTAGACTATGGTAAATAAGAGTTTTGAGATGGTATAACAATGAATAGTATATATCACCCATAACTAAATGTTTGTCTAAGGATACTAATGATGTCAGCTTTATAGAACTGGAATCTTTTCTGATTGATTGACATACATAGGCAGGCAGATTACAGATAGATGGATAGATAGATGGATGGAAGCTGAAGCAGATTTCTAGGCATTTTAATTCTCTACTGCAATTTAACAGCACAATCAATAGTTCTGAAAAGGGAAAGGCATTTGCAATGCTAAATGCAGTTTGCAAGTGGGAGTGTACATTGTGGGTGGAAGTTAGCTGTTTGCTGAGAGACACTTCAGAGCTGTGTAAGTTCTGATGCTCATATTTCCTTTTATAAAACAATTATCTGCTGAGCCCTCAAATGACTAGACATGGGAATTATTTCTAAATTGGAGACATCAGGGAGGGTGATACGTCCTCAGGTAGTGATTTGCTGAAAGGTTTTGCTGGTTGTCTAAGTGTGGCTGCTACTCAGATGTGA
Organism: Cyrtonyx montezumae; assembly: GCF_038088225.1. Classification (NCBI taxonomy): domain Eukaryota; kingdom Metazoa; phylum Chordata; class Aves; order Galliformes; family Odontophoridae; genus Cyrtonyx; species Cyrtonyx montezumae. Next base: position 47,272,728 of record NW_027072034.1, on the reverse strand, counting down.
GATTTGATGGAGAGTTGCAGAACATGGATCTTCTTGGACCAACAGTGTTTCTTAGCTTTATAGGCTTGCAAGGGCCATCACTCCATTCAAAAATTTGTCAGATGTGTCTAGTCTTTTCCTGTTTACTGGTACATTCTTTTTTGTTTTCTGAATAATAAATGAATATTTTTACCTGTGATATGACCTGAATCTGCCAGCCTTATTTAGCCTAGTTAGTACTCTACTCTGTGCATGCAGGTTTGTTGGCCCCAGTGGAACACCTTGCAGAATAAAGTACAAATCAGTGTGACACAGGATGACAAAACAGAGCTCTGTCCTTCTCTCTTACATCTTAAGATGGGACAAATATTCTCTGCACTCCACAAACTGAATCCACAGGCTGAAAACACGTGGTTGTATATGTGAGACCAGAGTGCAGAATCTTTTAGGGGAAGACGAGGAAGAAAAATAATATTCTGGTGCCAAGTGTTATTCATGCCAATTCTCAAAAGTGTCAATGATTGCTAGCTGTGTGGTAGTGAGGAATAGCGAAGGCATCTAACTCCTGGCATTCTGCAGGGTGCTTCTGACCTCCCCTCCTGTTGGCTGTTGAGACACAGTGTGGGTCTGGGTCTGCTCTACAGTGTTACCTTGTCAACACAGATGCAGTTCGTTCTTAACTGGGTCTAAAATGTAAATGTCTGTGACACTTAGATGTCACAAATGAGAAATTATAAAAGAGTAATAATAATACCTGGGTTAAGCATTTTGTGATTCCTTTTTACTGTTATTTTTTTCTTGAACAAGAAAGTGGTGAAATTGCTATTTGGGTTTTTATTATTAATAAATGGAGACCTGAAATTTCCTCTTTAAGTCAAATCATGATTTATTTTTTTCATTTTCTAAAAGAAAACAATTTTTCAGCAAAAAAGCAAAACCGAAACATCTTGTCAGCTTCTGACAAATTCAACAAATAATTATTGGACAGAGAAGATAGAGAAACCTGAAAAGGTATTGGAATGTAAAGAAGATTTGGATTACATTTTTCTGAAGCTAACTGTAGCACATTCGACTTTTCAAACCTGTGAAAGAAGATATAAAATAAATGTAATAATTTATCTCAGAACATTTTAATAATTTCCTATTTCACATTGAAAAATCTTATCACCTATTTATGTCACAGTAAAATATATTTATTACTGGTAGCAGTACTCGAACATCATAACTCAGTGAAGGAGATACCTATTGCTTTCTGCATATGTGGTGCCTTGCTCCAGAGGTGGAGCCCTTTCTGTAATATCTGAGCAAAGCTGCAATAACTCAGCTGATGTCAGCAGATGTACTTAGAAAAATCAGTACAGTGCAGCCACAGAGGGACAACTGACTGCAGTATAGTGTGTAGTGATGTAATGGTGTGAACCCTATTCCTTGGTTTCTGTATGAGAGATTTTCATGAGTTTTATGTGTACCCCAGTGTTGTTTGGTATCCTACAGTAGACTGAGTCCTTCCTTGTTCTGTTTGAGAGATGAAGGTGGTGAGAAGAGGGAGCGGGCAAGCATAAATGGCAGGCACAGCCTAACACAATGGCATTCAGCACATGCTCTATGGAAGAGCCACCTGCCCCTCACACATCAAACAAGGAATTTGAACTAAGGAATTTTGGAAACCCTAATCCTGAATACTGATCCATTGTTCTTAAATCTCTGGTTCTCAGCTCTTGTTTGGAGATTTTCTAATTTGCTTTGTAACAAGATAAATGAACTCCGGGCACTTAATAGACTAGTAGAGGATCACTATGTTCTACACAAATATTGAAGAAAAAATCGATGAATAAATACAATTGATGCCAGTTAAAAAAGAAAAACAACAAAAAACAAACAACATTGATGAATTGTGATGGATAGTGGTAGTATTTCTGTTTAAGTAAATGCTCCAAATTAACTCTAATAAGATATGTCTCATTATCTGTAACACATAGCAATGTGAATCTCCTTTAAAAGACTCATTAATGAGGACTCAACACTTTGTGGAGGCAAATCAATCTCACATAAATTTAAGCACATAGAAACGTTTCAGTGAGAAGATACTCCTCCAGTAGCTATGCACACACCCCAGAATGAAGTTTGACACACTTCAATTGTTTGTACTTAATCGTAACTTCATTATTTCTAACATATTCTTTGAAAGTTATCATTTGTTCAAATAGTAAACTCTGTGGAATTCATTACAGGATTATATGCTCATTTTAGGCTGATCTGTACACCGATACAGATTCTTTTTTCTGAAAACTCTGATTTCTTCTTACATTTTCAGCTGTGCATTACGGAGAGTGTGACTACAAGGCAGTGCTTCCTACTACTATCTTTAGATGTATGTATCCTTTAAAACAAAGCAAATTCATCCTTTTAACAGTCAGATACCAATGCCAAAGCTGTGTCAGTGTGAGGGATGTTAGTATTTTTTAAATTGGTGTGAAGGGGTTACAGTATGTTGGGTAGCAGCTAACTTATTGGAGTCATAAGGTGGTTCTAACATTGTCCTGTGTAATGTAACAGTAGGTCCTGACCATCAGCATTTGAGGCTTGCAAAAACTTTATCTCTGGAGGAGAGGCTGGGTCTCCGCTCCATAACATCAAGACTACAGTCAGTTACTTGGCACACTAGAAAAGCTACATCCATCACAAGGGATTGTAGTATGCCTCAAGCCATGTAGTAGCTCTGATTTGATTACCTTTCCAAATACTTTCCCTCTCCAGTGATACTTCCTTAATCTCCAGCTCTGAATTTTAGCCTCTGTTGTACAGAGATATTTACGTGGTTGCATTGCATTGTGTGGATGGCCTCTGGCTGCTCCACATGTCCCTGTGTGCTACACAAAGCTTGTGGGCAACCTGGGTTTACTTTGATCTACTTCAAGCATTAAATGTTCAAGTATCCAACTCAAGCACTGATGAACAGACTATTGAACCCGCACTGACACACAACCATTCCACTTTTCCAAATGCACACATTATTTCATTTTTTGAGTGAGAAGCTCCTTCTACATCTTGCATATCTGACAATCATGCTACACTTCAAAGAACTTCTCAGGGTTGGTAGCAGCAACAGGGATTTTTGCAAAGTCATATTTTTAGTGTAGAGCCTAAAAGAATTGTCTGACACACAGTACGGTGTTGATAACCTTCCTCTGGGAATGATAGGCAGCTTAATTTATGACTTAATTTGGGGGAAAAAAATCAGTAAATAATGTTTAACAACATCTAACTTTCTGTATAAGAAACATGGAAACCCCAGAAATTTTGGGTGAGAGTTTGTTATATGTAGGTTTGATTACATTTTTCATTCCTTGGTATGATTGATGCCCTAATTTCCCACCCTTTGTTTATTTCATAGATTTGAGGCTGCTATTATTACAGTCAAAGATATAGAGTGGTGGTAAAAATACGCTACCAGATTGGTTTAAAATAAATATTATCCATAATATTTGGACCAAAGGAAGAATTTTCTGTTCTGGAACATTAATTATCTGAACTAATTTCCAGAGAGCAATGACAGTATGTTTAAATTTCTCAGACTGATGAGTGTCCATGTGTTTCCTTTTTGACTCATTCAGGTTTATGCCCAATGCTGAGAATTTTTAAAGGAAAAAGTAAGGAAGTATGTTTTAAAAATCTAACAGAAGGGCAGTTAATTGGCAAAAGTTGTTCAACCTTCTCTTGATCATCTTCCATCCTCTTATCGTAGAATCATAGAACCATAGAGTCATAGAATTATAGAATGGCTTGGGTTGCAAGGGACCTCAAAGCCTACCCAGTTCCATACCCCCTGCTGTACGCAGGGCTGCCACCCACCAGATCAGGCTGCCCAGGATCTCATCCACAGCTTCTCTGGGCAGTCTGTGCCAGTGCCTAACCAATTTCTCATTGAAAAATGTCCTCCTGATACCTAATCTAAACTTCCTTTCTTTAAGTTTAAACAATTTCCCCTTGCCATATCACTATCAGAGTGTGTAAAAAGTCTGTCTCCCTCCTGTTTATAAACTCTAAGTGCTAGAAGGCCACAATGAAGTCTCCCCTGATCCTTCTGTTTTCAAGTTTCTCCCTGATAAATAATGACAGGACAAGAGGGAATGGCCACAAGTTGCGCTGGGGAAGATTTAGATTAGACCTGAGGAAACATTTTTTCTCTGAAAGAGTGGTCAGGCAATGGAATGGCCTGCCTAGGGAGGTGGTTGAGGCACCATCCCTAGTACTGTTCAAGAAGTGTTTAGATGAGGTGCTAAGGGATTTGATTTAGTAGTTGGGTAGGGATAGTGATAGGAGGATGGTTGGACTAGATGATCTTGTAGGTCAACAACCTAATGTATCTATGAATCTATGAATCTATAAGTTGAACAAGCCTAGCTTCTTCAGCCTTTCTTCAGAGTTGAGGTGGCCCAGCTCTATGAACACCTTTGTGGCCATTCTCTGGACCTACTCTGCATCCTTCTTTAGTTGGGGGCCTTAGCCCCCAGATGTGGCCTCATGAGGACAGAGTAGAGAACAGTCCCTTCCCTTGACCTGCTGCCACCCCTCTTTTGATGCAGCCCAGGATTCTGTTGGCATTCTGGGCTTCAAGTGCTGGCTTATGCCAAGCTTTTCAACCACTAGGACCCCCAAGACCTTCCCTGCAGGATTGCTCTCAATGAGTTCTTCTCCTAGCCTGTACACATATCTGATACACATATCAGTATACACACTGGGATTGTCCCAGCCCATGTGCAGCACTTTGTACTTGGCCTTACTGAACCTCATTAGGTTCCCATAGGTCCACTTTTCAAGCTTTTCCAGGTCCCCTTGGATGACCTTCCTTATATTCTATCAACTATACCACTCAGCTTGATGTCACCAGCAAACTTCCTTTCCAGTTCAGATATAAGGATGTGATGTGGGACCATATCAAAGGTTGTGCAGAAGTCCAGACAGATTCTTTTGTCCACTGGTGCTGTCACTCCATCATAGAAAGGCACCAGATTGATCAGGTATGATCTGCCCTTGGTGAAGCCATGCTAGCTGTGTTGAAACACCTCCCTTGGCTTGCATTTGCCTTAAGATAACTTCCAGAAGGATCTGCTCCATGATCTTCCCAGGCACAGACTTGGGGCTCACCGGCCTGTAGTTCCACAGGTGTTCCTTTCTTCCTTTCATTTTTAAATGAGAGTGATGTTTCCCGTTTTCCAAACACAAGGGACTTAACAGCCCATGACTTTTAATATGATGTAGGGTGGCTTGGCACCTTTGTACTTTTCTCTTTATTTTAATTTACTTATTTTTGTTGCACGATATCATCTGTCCTCTTTAGCTAATTATTTTAACAAGTAATAGGAAACTGACGCCAGTAGAACAGGAGCTTGCCATTATCATTAGTCATTGGCTTTCGTGGTATTACATATAGCTATTGTCATAGTTTCTTGGTTTTTATCCATTTTTTAATAATGTACTTTCTAACATAGGTGAGCCTGACCCACTGTGCTACCTAAAAGATGGATTCCATGTGATAAACCTGTTATCTTTTTTGTCCTTCTCTACACTGATGTTCATGTCTCTGTTGTATCTTGAGTGAGCTCACTGTAAATTTATTCAGCTAATACCATTGCAAATGCTTGTCTAGACACTTGGCAAACGCTTGTGGTGTGTATTCAGATTCATCCGAGTATAAGTTGTGAGCCCATGTGTCCTAGAACAGTTTCAGGCTATCATTTACATGATGATAGTTAATTTCAATCAACACAATTCTGAATTGTCACAGATGTGCTAACCCCCAGCTGTGGGTGCCCTTGAGGGAAAACCCATGCCACTGCTGGACCTTCATTTTCTGCAGCATGGTCTGGGAGGCAGTGGCTCTTTAGGCAGCAGGGGTTTTTAATATCATTGAGAAGTGTGTGTATCTTATGTTTCCAAAAATTATACGTTGCAGTTGATTCAGTAAGCCTACTGAAAATTTGAAGGCAGCAGTAGACAGTTCCAAGGATGAACCATTTTCTTTCTAGATGGAGCTTCTCAGTGTGGCTGAATGACTGCTGCAACCTTTCTGTTACTTGCGCACATATTTGTCTCCAGTACTACTGTAGGTGGCCATATGCAATTTGAAAAGATATTTTTACCAGATTGCCTTAAATCTTGTTGTACTTTTTTTTTTTTTTTTTTTTTTTTTTGCAGTAGTACAAAAGTGTAAAATTGATTTCGGGAACACGGATTTGCTTATTTATTTATTTATACTTTAAAAGATAAGCTCTCTCCAGTCTCTTTATCTATTTTGTTGATTTGTCCCACATCCATGGAAAAACACATTTTTGAAAACTGAATGGAAGTGTATCATATGAATGGAATGTACAGTTGAATAACTGAATGGAAGTGTACAGTTGAATGCTTTCTATGGATTTATCCACCATGCATAATGTTAGGTTCGGGTATTAGTTTGTGTTTATTCTCATTAGGTGAGTTTGTCTACATGACAGAAAACATCGATATATATATGTATATATAATAGTTGAGGAAATTATTATGAGTTATTCTTTCCTTTAAAAGATATGACAATGAAAATAAAAATCCACGAAGAGGAACATTTGTTGATATGAAGAATATAGTCTTTCTTAAACCTAGATATCGTTCCTTTGCTTCTGTCCAAGTTTCAGTAATCTCTGATGTGACACAAAGTCATAACAGCTGGAGCAGGGAGTGGGACAGAAAGCCATTGTGGGCAGCATCTTTCTGGTGTCTTTCCTAATCTCTGTCATGATCCTGATGGAGGGAAACCTCTTTTGGAATTGCTTTAATCTTATTTACATTTTGTTCTGACTAAATACTCATGTTTAAAACCCAGAGATCAACTTAATAAAAGAAATGAAGTCTGCCCCCTAACAGAGTAGTTATGTAATAAAGAGTGGTTTCCTGTCAACCATTGCTTGACTGAATCCCTGAAGTCTTCTCAACCACTCCTCATCTTCCTCCTACCAGAGCTTCTCCCTGCTTAAACCTCTGATATTTTCTCTGATGTTATCTCAGGCTGCAGGTAGTGGGACTTTATTTTCACATCCTGTCACTTTCAAAAAGATTGGAGTTGCCTGGGTTACAGATCCTGTGTGTGAAAAGACAGTGCTTACACAGAAACCCTGGAGGCTCCCAGGTAACTTGTGGGTACAAGGCTTTTGTTATGTTTATCCCATTCTAACAAGCCTGATATATTCTGTTATGTCATTTGCTTCTCTAGGTGAATGTGGGCCCCGCATTGCTAACATTTTCACCCTAACTACAGTATTCTTAATACACGCATTTTAAAGACTGTGGGGTTTTATATGTTGGTGTAGCAGGCTCAGTGATTGTACCTCTGATTTATGCTGCGCTACTGGAGACTACAGTAAGAAACAGATATGTGTATGGGTCCAGGGAAGTGATTAAGGTAGAAAGGCAAAAAGTTTCTCCTCTGCTGCTGTGCTTCAGTAGCTGAAGGCTCTCTGTAAGTGCATAATATGATCGTTTAACAAATTTCCTTGGCAACTGAGGCAGGGAAGCAGGGCAGTGGCTTTGACTTGTGCATTTGACTTTGCAATTAGGCCAGAGGGATTTATTTTCAATTTGCAAAAGCCAATCTAATTCATCAGCACAGGAGGCTATAGGGAGAATGTTCAGATGATTAAAACCAACCATGATCTATTTTAGACAGAAAAACAGTGCCATATTGTTAACTCTGATGCCAGTCAGCAAGGGGAATTCCTGCAGAAGGGAATGGAGCTTGTTAGAGGCCAGCACTGCCCAGAACCCTGTGACAGCAGCAACCCCTTCAACCTCCACTGACACTAAGCCAGGGTGTGGTATTTTGGGTGTATGGGTCAGGTTCCTGGAGGGCCTGCCATATCTGTATGTGATGTGGGTGCAGCAGCTGAGCGGGCTCTGCAGATCCTGCTGAATCCCCCTGTGCCTCAGCAGGGCTTACTAGCACAGGAATGGTGCCACATGGATGCACCAGAAAGCTCAGGTCTGGATATGTGCCCAGGCTGGTAAGCCCACTAGGAAACTTTTTGCTGGATGAGCAGAGAGCTTGAACTGAGTAGGATTACACCTTGTCAGAGCTTGTAGGAAATCCCACGACTGACTTGAGATGGCACGGGGATTTCTGGATTCTTCTGCTTTGGGTTTCTTGATGCGCGAGGGAATGCGAGGGCAGTGCAGACAGCAGCTCAAAATCTGCTAATGTCTGGTGCAGCTCATTAGCCTGGGCCAGGTGCCAGCCCAGCTCCATCCAAGCTCTGCAAACAGCTTCTGCAAACAGCACAGTCCTGCTGGTGTGGCACTCCGTATGAATGAACAAAGCCCACCAGATCCGGATCCATGCTGTTTGAGCCTGAGACTTTTTTGGGCCACTCTACATTGCTGTCAGAACAACTGTAGATTGAGCTATCTATCCCTGCATTATTCATTCATAATGTGGCACTGGACTAGAGGGATGCTAGCACAGAAACTACTACTCTCAACAACAAAAAGGTATGAAGCGCTGTGCTGGGAGGTAGTTGTGAGAGCAAATATGTTCAGAAGTTTTTAAAGTATTTTTAAGAGTATTTGTTTTCCTGAGATTTCATTATGTAGATGAAGATAAGGAAACCCTGGGAAAGTAAGAATGTACATTAGAGGTTTGAGGTGGAGCCATAAACAGGCTGGCTGCCTTATGGCTCCTAACAGGTGAAGGACCCTCACTTATGGGCTCTGGCACAGAGAGAAATTTGTATATATCTGAGCATTTGTCCCTAAATAGCTTGAAAGTTGTTGTTGAGGAACAACTAAGATTTACTGAGGAAAATACCTCAGTAAATCTTAGTTGTTCCTCAACTATATGAGGTTTCTATATGGTAAGAAAAAATTGAGCATTCGAATCAACAGAGCAAGGACAGCTTAAACCAATAATATGTTCCCCAGCTTCCCCCAGATACTATAAAAGAGAACAACTGCCATTCAAAACAACAAAAAAAAGAGCCAATCTCATAGACTGGCATAATGGGGAAAAACATTTTTTTTCTAGACGGCAGTCAAGGCTTTCCATTTTGATTGAATATTATTTAATCAAGTAAAGGATATTAACTAAAAACTAAGACAATTCTTTAATTAAATCTCCAGCAGTTTATATTTTTCAGCATATGTGGGAAAAGCTAGGCTTGATAAGTTCCCTCAGTTGAAGAATTTTCAAGTTCCAGCTGGACTGCACTTTAATTAAGTTCATTTTCTCCCTTTTCTCTGCTGAGGTCCCACTCCATTACAATTTCAAATCAATCTTCAGTATAACGTTTCAGAAAAGAGAGCTCTGTTAAATGATTTTTCAGGAAGCTGAAATCCCTCAAAACTTCTGAGTCTATAAGTTGTGGTGGCAAAGGGGAGCATCGGGAAGGCAAAGTGAAGATTATGAATATGGGAAGTACGTCCCATCTGAAGGCTGGTGCACAGAGCAGGCTTTTAATGGAGCTGCTTCTGTTTCTGCTCTTTGCCAGCTGTAGCGTGACACTGGGGATCTGCTCAGTAAAATGGTAACACTTGCACAACAAACTGTTTGTCCCTGGCTGGTTGACAAACTGAGAGCTGTTGTATTTTTTTGCGAGAGCCTAGAGTCCCCTTGTTGTCATCTTCTCATGCTGAAATAATTGTTAACCATCTATGTCACTGCTTGAAGACAAATAAGTTGTAAAAGTATGAGAGGGCCGAGGTCCAGGTTCTCCTCTGATCTGATTTCTTGAGTGTGGATAAATCTTCATGGCAGCTCTGCATGGTTCAGTGAAAACACTGGAGGAAGGCTCTTATCAGTAGTGGAAGACAATGCCACTCCTTCTTTCCTCATCAGATCAATGGAAAAGTGCATTGTAGCATTCCAGTGGGTAAAATTTGACAGTTGTTACACATGTAGTGGCAATAATTTGTGTTTCCAATCAGCCTTGGTTTCAAGAGAACCGTACTGGCAAAATAGGGCCTGACTGTTTAGGAAGGCTTTATTGGAAAGGCTGGTGAAATCCATGGGCATCTACACCATATTTTAAAGTTGTGACTTCATTTTTACTTCAGAAGGTCAGAATTAAGACATGTAGGATGTCAGCAGACTTATAACACCTAAACAAAAAACTTGTGAATTTGGCACATCAGAGAAACTGTGCCACAGCATGTCACGTGTAATGTCAGTTATTCAATCAGTCTTGATCCTTAAAGTTTGTATTTTTTTTCTTCAGGGGTTTTGGTTCAGTTATTTTCCTTTCTTCCCTTGCCAGTACTATATATATAGGATACCTTCAGTCTCCAGGGGTTTTGTGAAAGCTTCTGCTAGGTCTTCAAATGATCTAATTTATTGAGATTATTACATCTACAGTTATTGAGATCTTAGGAGTAATGCTGCTGCAAATTTGTTTTTGGTTTAGTTTGTTTTTTGAGGTTATTTTTGCTTGTGCTACTAGTAGTAGCATTACCTCTAGAACACAAGAATAGGAAGCACTGAGTGGAATCTTTGCAGCTTTGAGTTTGAGTCTTCCTTGTAGAGACAGTATGGCAGTGCTGCAGTGCAGAGATACTTGAGCTGGCATTAAGCTAGTTTCTTTGGATACTGGAAGCATGCTGGCTACAGCAGAGTGGAGTCCAGTATGTTCTGATTTTCTTTGCCAAAAAGCTTAGCAACCTGGGCAGCAATGAACCAATAACATTAAACAGCAGTGTCTGGATGGAATTGTATGGGGGAGTTTGTTGTTCCGAAATTTTTCATGTTCCCTACACTGCTACCTCTCTTGCTTCCATGGTCTTTTATCTCTCTTTTCTAACTTCAAAGGAAAAAAATTGAAGTAAACAAGGACAACAGGATGCAGAAGCTGTGGGCAATACATCATCCAAGAGCAGATACCTGACTGCAGATATTTCTCACGCAACAGGTCTGTTCAACAATTCCTGTTTTAGGCAAAGCCAAATTCTTTTCTCAGAAAAAAAGTTAGGAATAGAATTTAATAAGAATATAGGGCAGGTTGTGATGGTCAGGTGCAAATCTCAAGCATGCTCGCCAGGAATATGTTTATACTCAGCTGTCCCCTATTGTCCTCTCATCATGCTTTTCTCCTCCCATCTGTTTTGAAACTCTTTCCCCACTCTTTTATTCTCTTAAGTAAAAAACAACCCCTGATATTTCCCCCACTGGTCCTATTTTTGCTACCCCTGTACCCAAATCTTTTGCTTCTGGTTAGGTTATTGAGTACATCACACCAATTATGGTCTCCAGTCCCTGTTGACCTAGTTAAGATACATTCCTCAAAATATGCCTGGTTTTCCCCTCTGTTATCTGTGAGATCTGGCAAATTTCACTTCACTCTCCATTAGCCATCTGTAAAATTTAGTCCTTCTTCACAGCATTATTACTAATTGTTGTCAGCTTCTTCCTCTTTTTGTTTTCCATGTCCAGAAATTTCTCCTGGTTGGTTAAGTAAACCTTGAGCCATGCTCTAGTTGTTGGCCAGCTTACCATCACAAACTGGAAGGGAGAAGGACTAATGACACAGTTGCACATACAGTGTCATTCAGATGTCCACGGAGAAAATGATGTGGGAAAAATGACAAAACTCACAGAACTTTGTTGAATGGGAAGACATGGTAGGTTGATTTGTAGACAGAAAGGACAATCTGCAGAAATGCAAACAAGAACAGGGAAGAGACCATCTACTACAAGAGAGAGTGGGTCATGGAGCTCATCAACTCCTTTGAAGAGTGATGATAAAAAGCAGAGTTGGGAAATGGGGTGGCAGGACAAGAGAGAATCATAGAATCATTAAGGTTGGAAAAGACTGCTATGATTATCTAGTCCAACCAGCAACCCGTCACCACCATGCCCACTAACCCATGTCCCTCAGTGCCACATCTTCACATTTCTTGAACGCTTCCAGGGATGGCAGTGAGTCCCCACCTCTCTGTGTAGCCTATTCCAATGCTTCACCACTCTTTCTGAGAAGAAATTTTACCTAATATCCAACCTGAACCTGCCCTAGTTCAACCTGAAACCATTCCCTCTTGTTCTATTGCTGTTAGCTGGGAGAAGAGGTCAAACCCCACCTTTCCACAGCCTCCTTTCAGTCAGTTATAGAGAGTGATGAGGTCTCTCCTGAATGTCCTCTTCTCCAGACCTCAGTTTCCTTAGCCACTCTCCGTAGACTTGTGCTCTAAGACATTTCACCAGTTTTTTTTTTGCCAAAAGCTTGGCAAAGAGAGCATAAACAGCTCCTATAATCAAGAAAGACTACTAACCGGAACCATACAGAGACCATGAGAGAAGATGTTATGATTTGGAGACAAGGGATGGGATTAGACGTGTATACCAAAACGAGGCATAACTAGAGTCTAGATGACCATGATTGCTTGACAGACCTGCCACCAGGATATCAGAGATCATAAAGATGAGCTTCTTTGGTATAGAGAGCTAATGTCTCCAGAAATAATGAAATTGGTATGCTGATGACATTTGTTTTTGAATAAAATGACTGTGTCTCAGAGGGAATGTATATGTTGCAATTTGATGGTAAAGCTCCAGGAATGACATTGGGGACTAATATTGAAAATGCTTCCTATGAGTTCAGGAGTTTACTGTACAGAAATGATAAAAGAGAAGAAAGACAAGTATGCAGTAGTCAATAATAGGTTGATTTTAAACTGCAAATGTTGTGCAGCCATGAAAATGACTAATGAGTTTCTATGGATGTGTTGAATGCTGCATTGTAGATGTGAAAGTCTTACTGATATTGTTGTCAGTGGCTTTGGATTACTATGTGCTGTTCTGGTCACCTGACTTAAAAAAAAAAAAAAGTACTTAAATGAAAGGAGCTGCACTCAGGCAAATCCTTTCCCTTTCCGTTTCAGGAGTCTAAAATGCTTGAACTGAATCCTCAGTCCGGCCAAAGAGGTGCTGAAAAAAATGTTTACTGTCCGTAACCAAACCACAGTGTAGGTGCAAAAAAATGTAGTTGTAAGAAAAGGCAGGGATACATTTGGCACAAATAGATTAGATATGAAAGATGTTTCTGATCAAGAGAATGGTGAGAGTTTGAACTGAACTCGACATAAGTATTTTTGTCCAAATCTGAAATAACAGATAGTGAGGTTTTAAAGGCATCTTGGTCAAGGGTAAGTGAACATGGGTGCTCACTGTCTAGCAGTCTTTGCAAGGTCTGTCTTCTGTGTCCAACTTGTGACTTGCCTGCAATTTGGTACCTAATTATTGTGCCAAAACATCAGAATTCAGCTATAAGTTGCTTATCTTTCCTTCCTAAATAAACAGAAAATATAGAGTAGAACTTTATTTGAAACTCGAGTAGAACTTCTGTTTGAAACTCATGTTTGCTTTCTATGTCTTCATAATATTTTTATATTAAAAAAATAAAAATAAAAATGAGGGACTGAAGAGTAGAAGGAAATATTTTTTTCCTGAAATTTTGAAGTTTCAACCTCTTCTTGACTAATCCTGGCAAGAAGAAACAGTAACACAAAACAGACTTTTCTTTTCCCCTTCTGCTTCTTTCTTTACTTCTTTCCTCTAAAAACACCAACAGAAAATCTGATAGACTGCTGTAGTTTCCTGAGGTACTGGAAACCTAGCTCAAGAGTAAATTTCTACAGAAAAGAGACTTGACTGTAATTTTCTTTAACTAAACATGTTTCTTAGGCATAATATTCTCATGATTTTACTTTCTCCAGAAACTGCATCCAATATTTGAGAAAGGCTATTAATGAAATATGTTGGTCTAGGCAGCAGAAGAAGAATCAGTGTTTCAATTAAAAAAGGTGACTCGACAAAAATGTCTTGTAGGCTAGCAACAATAACTAGGAACCTTAAAACAACCTACCTTAAAACAGATAACTTCAGCCTGAATGAAATGGAAGATATTTGGATTAAGACCCAACCCAAGCAGGGTATATGAAGAAGAGTGGAGTCCTGAAAAACAAAACATTTTAAAAAATGCTCCTATATACATCTGAATAATTAAATACTTATTTTTCCTTAGCATTAAAAAATCAGAGAATTGTAGGGGCTGGAAGGGACCTCTAGAGATCATTGAGTCCAACCCCACTGCCAGTGCAGCTCCCTAGCCCAGGTTGCTCAGGTAGGCATCCAGGCAGGTCTTGAAAGTCTCCAGAGAAGGAGGCATATGAAAGAATGTTGTCTCGTCCCACTCAGTGGATTGCAAGAAATGTGAATCTTTGGAATCTCACTGAATAGGGCTCTCCCTGCTCTCCAGGGGTCTCTGTGTCAAGGGAGTGAGGCCATGGCTCAGAGGAACAATACAAGACAATTTACTGAGCTTTCTTACAACAACTAATCAACTACTTAGAGGGAAAAATAGGCCATTTTCTAAAAACAATTAATACCATCATGGATAATGGTGCTTGACATAGGTGTTTTTTCTTTATTTACTACCTTAAAGCAAATTTAGGCAACAGCTAGTAAAGAAAAATGAGTAAATGAAGATTGAGAGGAAGGAGATTGAGAGAGAGAAAGAGAGATTTAGAGGTAGATATATTTTACCACTCCTGGATCCAGTTTTGCCTTGAGTCTGGGGTCTTGATCTGTGATTGGTGAATTGACAAAGGGAAATGTGCGTGTTCACTGTTATATAGCCAGGTTAGTCCAAGCCTGCCCTTCAGAGTGGCACTCCACTTGTGTCTAGAAGATTCAGGAGTTTTTGATGAGGGTCTTTGGTGGTTGTGCACTCTCTCTTCTCTTTTCTGATGTTTATCAGCTGTGGGAGCCATAAGAGGAAATGAAGTTAAACATTTCATCCTCTGCGCTTCCAGAGTGAGCGTGCACAGATATTACAGCATCCACCTTCAGTTGTTAAAGTTCCCTTCTTTCATTCTCAGATGGTTGCTAAGCCTAGTTGTTTGAGCCAACAAATTCCTTGCAAGGTTCAGTCAGAAGTACAAAAAGGGGAAATGTAGAAATTTAAAATTTGTGTCCTAGAGAGTTTGACTAAAATTTTCAAGATCAGATTTGTATCTTTGGCATTTAAAAGCTCAGCTCTTTCTGAAATTTCTAGCAGAAAAATATTTTGGATATAGATATAAAATGAGGATAAAATATGACAGTAATTTGCACTGGAGTAGCAAATATTCTATGGGAGTTTCAGGTCATTAATCTGTCTTCTAACTGAGGGAACTACATTAGTAGCATATGGGGTTTACAGGGTGAGCATCAATTTAATGGTTCACCCTAAGTTTGGGGAAGATAGGAAAGGGCAAGAAACTGGAGGGTACATAATATCTCGATGTATTAAAATCAATACCAAAACCTTCTTGGTCTAAAATGACCTCTAGGTAGTTTTTAATTACATTGCTTCTATTTAACCTTTGTCTCCTGTCTCCAAAATGGAAATAAACATATTTGCCTACCTTATGCTAACGCATAGAAAATCAAGCTTTACTTGTGTTTTTGGTATAGAGTGGGGTAGGGATTGTTTTTTTTAAGTGTTGTGTCAGTATAGACAGAAAATATTTGCAGAGAAGTAGCAGAAGATCCCTGTAGCGTCGCTGTTTCAACTGCAGTATGTTTTAAGCAGCACTTGTCAGTGGAGTGCTGCCTGTACTTTGTAATTAGTCACTCCATTTTTAAACTGTAATATTTCCCTGTGCTCTGAAGCAAGGAGAGAATCCCTTTTTTTATTTTTTGCTCCTTGCTTTTGCAGTTATGGGATACCTCTATAAATGGTGGAAGAAGTACACTGTGCAGTTTGCAGCTCATTCGTGAGAAGGTTCAGAACTAGGACTGGGCAATAATACCATTCTTAATAGTTGAAATAGTACCTCTACAGGAAAGATTCATGCTAGTACAGTACCTATAAATCAGTTTTGGTGCTGTGCATCATCAGATATGCAACCTTTTTTAATGTGATAATTCCCATAATTTGGTTACTGACCTTGTTCTATGTTGTACAGACTTGTAATCTGTGTTTTTTTGAATGATCCCCACAGGTGGGATATTTCTAATGTGAAATCATGCTGTGAGACACCTCTGAGTGTGCTGGGAAGATGGGATTATAAATATTCATTGCTTTTGCAACCTTGGGCTATGAATGTTTCAGATTTTATAAACTAAACAAAACTGGGCCTAGTCAGAGGGAAAAAAACAAAAAAACAAACAAAAAAACCCACAAAAAAACCCAGCAACTACAACAGCAAAAAACCTTTGGTAAATCCAGGTGATGAATAAAGCTGAGAGGGTGAGAAAATGAGAGTTTTTCTGCTCGGTTGATTCTGAACTAATGTGCCGATTGCATAAGCACATATATAAAATTTGTTCACTTGTGGCAAAACCAAGACAGACTAGATTTCTCCTCTCTTGAAAATGAGATGGCTGTTTTGTAGTTTTGTTTCATTACTGTAGAACAATGAACCACAAGCTATTGTCACCTCACATGTCAAAGGAACAAGCATGGGTGCCACCAGGCTCCCCCATGCATTGTCCCATCCCAGGTGGGACCTTGGTCACTGACAACATGTGATCACCTAGAGGAGAAAAGCTTTTCTCGAATCGTACACGATACCACTAGAAGTTCCTTTCAGCCACGTGTCTGACAAGTGAGGGATGAAAGGCAGCAGGAGCTCATTTCATTCTTTTCTGATTTGTCTAGGTACAAAAGAAGAAGAACTCGTTATCACTCAGCCTCTACGTGTACTCTGTGACGAGATGTGGCAAGGGTCAGTCCTCAATCCTTCCTGTGATCAGGTAGAAACATGTCTTTTGCTGTTTTTGTTTCTTAAAAGAGTATCTTCGCAGATAGATGATCTCCATGGAAAGTATAATCTTTTATTCCTCCCTCTGAGCACTGACAGATCCCTGGGTTTATGCAACAGAAGTCTTAAATGGACATGCAGGATTGCCAGGCTGCTACAGGGTTTGCAGGAGTCCTGTAATTTACCTGTCTGTGCCTCAGATTCCTAACCCTGCCTTACTCAGGGCATAACAGTTTTCTCACTGCATTCATCCTCATGTTCATCTTCATAGTGCAAAAATAACCCAGAATCAACTAGCTTAAAGTCTCACTTGTGATTTATTATGCAGTATGAAGTCAGTGGGGAAAACAGGGATGGCCACATCCAGGAGGGACTGCCAGGAGGGGATTTGCAGGGTCTGTGGAGATGGAACATGGTAGCAACAAAGTTCAAAATGAGTTCAAAATGTAGATCCACCTCCTCACAAACTGTTGCTAGTACGTTTTTTTCTCTATATATGAGATTCTGGTGTTGCTGGGAAAAACCTAGAGGAAAATTTTTCAGCATAACAGATGAAAATGTGATAATCTCTCATGACCTATTTTTTATAAGATTATGGAATTGCATGAATCACTGTGTATTTCATAATGACAGGAGCATAAAAATGCCTAGATAGATACAGCTGAGACAGCCAAGTCAGAAGGAGAGTCTAGTATACCTCCCTCTATCTCTTTCTTTCAATTTCTTTTTGAGGAGAATTTTACTGAAATCTAGAGAGCATCCTAATGTCACCTGAACTTCAAGGTCCATCAGTGGATTTAACTCCCCACCCTGTCCCCAGGGGGGCTCCTGTTGAGATGGGACACTGGAGATGGATCAGTGGGAGACACAAAGAGCACTTCTAGGATGTGGAGTATCTTTCCCCTTTTTTTTGCTACTACACTACACAGTTTTTTCCCCAGTGTCCCAGCAGAGCTATTTTTGAAGCTGCTCTGAAAAAAAAAAACATCAAAATGTTGGAGATTTTATAAATGATCCTTTTAAGAATGATTATTATTATGAACCTAAAAGGGGAGGGGAAAGAGGGACACATTTTAAGCTACCTTCTCTGCTGGAGAGGCAGTGATGCCAGACCATCGCCCTCTTCACATGAGAGACACAAAGCACAGCAGCATCTCTGTAAGACACTTACCTGGTGCTTGTGGCTCTTTAACAGAGCTAAGTACACCATATTTCAAAAAATGTATTGCATACTCAAAGTACAAAGCTAGCAGAGAAGTGCTTACACCCATAAAAAACTTTTCCCCTAGGATCTTGCCCCCACCTAAGCTTACATGGTGACACACATGCATTTGCATTCCTCGCACTTCACATGGCATCTGCTGCTAAACATTTGTTGTGGATCTTGTCTGTGAACAGCTGGTGACAACCCACTTCCTCTTGCTTTCTTCGGCAGAGATTTTTCAGTTGTTATTGTTTTGATGTGAAACCCAGTGTTGTAAAAACAAGCCTATTTACCCTGATTAAAACCAGCCTTTTAAGTACTTGCCAATTAACAAACCATTTGTTATTCTCCTAAGGACCCAGGAAATACTTTCCTTTTAGCTGATTTTCCTTTCTCTCACTTTATTTTTTCTCCCCCAAATATGATACAACACAAATATAAGAAAATTAAGCTTTTTCTTTTTTTCTCAGTGGAAAATTATATTATAATTTCTATTTTTCTCCTTTTGTTCTGCGGAGCTGGAGACAAAGGGATCCTTTGCTTTCTTTCAAGATAATCTTAATTAACTTGGTGAGATAACCATGCAATCTTCTTAAACATATAGAAACTATGCCCCTATTTATGAGTATTATTGATGTGCCCTTTGGAAAAACAAACACCATGCTGTCCTGGGTTAATCTGGGACAAAGGTTTTTGTTGTTGCATTTTCTTTTCTCCCTTCATAGCGTCTGGTATGATGCTGCTTCTGGGTTAAACCACATCACATACTCACATTTGAAACAATGGTACAAAACAAAACAAAAGAAGTGATAAATTTTAGTTGCTTGGTGTTAATTGTACCATCAGGTCTTAAGAAAAATAATTTTAAATGCTTGTGTTTTTAGCAAAATAAGGAACGCTTTATTTCACACTACTCATGCACATTCACCAAAACAGAAATTTTCCATTAGGATTTTGGTCTCAACTCTGTCAAACAGCAGACTATAATTTATATTTTGCAAATAAATATGTACTAAAAACTGAGTTTAAGTTAGCCACCATTCTTTCTTTGTTCCCTTTCATCCAGCACATCTACGCTTCCTTGCCAGGTATCAGTATTATTACTTAAATATTTTGAGGAATTGATAGACTTTCAAGCGTGACTGGCTTGTTTCCATTTTTGAAAAGACAGTTTCTTGTCTCAGAAAAGTCCAGAGGCAGTTACTTGAGAAGGTATATATAATCCTATGAGACATACATGCAATAAAGCTAAAGTATCTTCCACTTTAAAACATTTCCTGTATTTATTACTAATTTGATGCCTGTAACTTTCTGTAGGAAATTTCCAAGGGTTCTTCCAACCCCTTCTCACAATTCAAATTGAAGTTATAGTCTGTGTTGACGAGACTGTACTGTGCCATTGAGTCCCATGAGTGATAGCTGTTCTTATCTTCTCCTGTAGTTACTTCACCTGTCCCTTAACATATAAGTGTACTTATGGCATCTTGCTATTCAGCTGTCCTGAATCTCTCCACATCTTTGGCAGCTGTTGTGTACCCTGAGATGAGTTTTACCTTGTAAATGCAGAGGAAGACATTTTCTTGGAGGGTCACATTTGCTTTGTACTATTTCTAGATGTGTTGTTTGACCCCCTCTAATAAACAGCTCCTTGGGTTCTGAATTTAAATACTGATTAAGCGCAAATTTGTTGCCAAATCTGGTTGTTGGTTTTTTTTATTTGTTTGTTTCCTGTGGTGAGAGTGTTTCAATCACTCTGCTGCTCAGGGGAAATTGAAAACAGGATTTGTTTTGAGTTCTCATTTACTTTCCCAAGATGGATCAGTTGAAACCTGTTATAATACTAATGTACTTAAAGATGTATTATATACACTTCGTTAAAATGCTGAGGGAAAAAGCTTTATTTTTGCAGTGGGTTTGGCCTGACGCCAGGATTTTTCCGTGAAGCTGTACAAAGAAGCCAGAAGGGAATTATTCACATATTTATATGCATATCGCATTATTGTACTCATTTGCTGTGAACCTATGCCCTTCTTAAAGTGTATTGGAAAAGACAATGGGGGGTTACAAATGGGCGAAAGGTACACACTTTCTCTAGAGCTGTGCAAATTGAGGGTTGATGTGAAGCATTTGGATGAATCTGCTCCCCGGGTCTGATGTCAAAACAAAATACTCCTGCATTACAGATAGGAATTAAAGGTTTCTCATTGCCTGAATTGTGAGTCCAAGTATAAGCAGAGATACCAAAACCCTAGGTTTTCATTTTTTGCATCGAACCATAAAGGTTACTTACATGTAATAATAATATAGTTGTTACTGTATTACCTGTAATTTCCACTTGAGAATACCTTAGGTCTGCAGTTCTCTACAGTTGAATGCATAATGTCCCAGTCCCTGGGGCAGTATTGGTAACAATTTATACTGTGGCAACCTCTTTTATAGCTGATCTATGAATAGCAGTGCCATTTGTCACATAGTTGAGAGCACTGCCTGTTCAACATAGCTGATGACAAATTTTAAGTTGAGATAGCTTTATCCTTCAGTTCATAGTCTGACTCTTTCACTGCTGTATCTTTTGGTGCAGGTTTACCCTTCTATGCCCTTTCCAGTCTCCAGGAGAAGACAGATCTGCAGATAA
The DNA here is from genome assembly GCF_038088225.1 of Cyrtonyx montezumae. Taxonomy (NCBI): domain Eukaryota; kingdom Metazoa; phylum Chordata; class Aves; order Galliformes; family Odontophoridae; genus Cyrtonyx; species Cyrtonyx montezumae. The sequence goes on along the minus strand of NW_027072034.1, from coordinate 47,252,149 downwards.
TTGGATATTCAACACCCATGTTTCAATTATTACACTATTTAAAGAATCTGGTGCTTCGCTTAATGTTCCTCAAGTAGTTTTCTTGATTATTTACTATTGAAGAGCTGGGGTAAACTTGTTTGCTTCTCCTTTTCTCTCTGCCTGAATTTGATTTCAGAAAGCAATCTCAGATAAAAGAGAGAGACTTCAGAATCCTAATCACATGCTGCTGTTGTTGGCTTTGTTGCTGCAAGTGGCAACATACTGCATAGTTTACCCTACACTGTATGAAATGCCAAGAGCAGAATACATTATTTTTATTGTGATGTGATTTTTTTTGGCGAGCATTTTCCAGAACAGACGTACGTGATGGTTGTATTCAGCATGGATTTATCTACAGTATTTAATTGCAAGAGTTCTGCATACATTTAAATAATGTATTAGAGGATTTTGTCATGATAGAATAGCTCAGGGTACATATGACATGTATCTCTCTTCTTCCTCTCTCCTGTCTATTACCCTAGAGTCATCCCACTTTCTTAAGTTTCAGGTCAATAAAATAAAATTCAAAGCAGAAGCTGGTATCTGCTAACTTAATCATCCTTTTCTCCTAACTAGATTGTTTCTCTGTTTTTCTTTTACAAAGACATTCTCGTGTTCATCCAGTAAGGCTTTATTTAAAGAATTTTTAAGTCTTTATCTTCTGTCAGAATGTACAGTATTTCCCCTTGTGTAGTGATGAGGAGGAATAATCTGTTTCATTCATACAATTTGCAGATTTAAGTTAGATATGAACAGGAAATTACTGAGGAGGTCGTGAGGCACTGGCACAGACTGCCCAGAGAAGCTATGAATGCCCCATCCCTGGAGTCATTCAAGCATGGGCTGGAGGGAGCTTTGGGCAAATATCTAGAGAGAGATATCCCTGCCCAGATCCCTTCCAACCCAAGCTATTCTATTGTTTTATGATCTTAGAATGGCTTGGGTTGGAAGGGTCCTCAAGTATTATCAAGTAAAAAATCTATTGCTGCAGGCAGGTTTGTCAGCTGCTAGTTCAAGTGCTAGATTGTGTTGCCCAGGGCCCCATCCAACCTGGCCTTGAATACTTCCAGGATCATATGAACATGAAAAAATAACAATTTGACTCTTCACTTCTATTTTTTTCTATTTATTCTATGTCAGCTACCTCCTAACAGATTCAGTGGCCCCTAACTTACAACTTGTCACAAACAAGAGACAAACAGAGAACTTTCCCTGTTTGATCCTTGCCATCAACTTTATTTCCCCTAAAGACTTCCAATTATCCCATTAAACAATGAGTCATGATGCTTATATTGATACAGGTGTCTCAATTGGTTAATTTATGCTATTGCCAGCCCCAGATAAGAGTTCATTTCCCTAAGACCTCCTTAGATAATCACAGCTCCTTCTAAACTACAGTGGTGATTCTTAGCAGGCTAACGCTTGAGCATAACATTTAGACCCATTTGCTAGCATCTCTCGCTGATGTGTGTTCAGCTATACACAGGTGCTGCTCAGCATTTATTTATTTCTACCTTTGAATTTCTCACCTGTTGGATTTGAGTTTTAACACTGTGATTATACAAAACTGACCACATACTTTCAAAGCCAATTTACAAGAAAAAATATCCTGATTTTTTTTTAGTAGCACTCTGAAGCAATTTAACACTTTACAGATACAAACAAATTCGGGTGCAGTCTATCACATACACATTTAGTTGTGTATGCTGCCTAGTGTGTGACATTGTTTTTGTTATTGACTTATGCAGATGGAAATAATAGGTGGATTGTTTACTGAATTGTCTTTAACTCTGCTTCAACCAAAACAGATAATTAAATGTGTAACAACTTTCACTGACACAAGCTGGGAGGTTTTAAAACCAAGGTGAAGAGAATGACAAGTGCTGGCCTACACTCAGTAATGCTTATTCTCCATATAACCAAAAAATATGAAATCCTATAAATCATCAGAGAAATCAGAACTAAAGAAAATAAAGAAAACAATAATTTCCAGGGAAGCTGGTTTTCCGGGATCATACAGATCCTTCAATGAGCTGCCAGGACTGATTTTTCCAAACTTTCTTCTTGATGAATGTCTTGATTTTGTCATAGCCCCTAGAAAGAAGTTTCCAAAGCACCTATAGAAGAGCTAAGTGTGCTGCTGTTCAAGAGACCATGACAGTTATCCTTTGACTGCGTTTCCAGTTTAGCTTGGTTCATCTTTCTCCTTTCTTTCCCTCTGCTGACATGATATTGAAAAGTACCTTCTCCACTCATTTTGTTATATTTGCTGGGCATTTTGCAGGCAGGATGTGCTGTAGAAGACAGTGTTATTTCCAGTTCATAGATGTAATATTCTACTTGCCAAAGGCTGCAGTTTGTTAAAAGTAAGACTTAACCTGCATCTTTTGAATTGCAGATTAGCACCCAATATGCAATGATCCTGATTTTCTGTTTACTCAGAAGAAAAAATCAGTTCATGAAAAGTAAGCTATTTCTGCCAGCCGTTATGTACAATTTCTATTTTGTACTGTCTCACTGATGTGGCTCAACTGAATGACCTGGTGCCTCTCTGAAACATGCTTGACAAGCATATAATTTTGGAATGATAAAATAGAGGAATGTGATTTGACTGGAAAACCCCTATTCACTCCAAGAAGAGAGTGATATCTTCAGGTGGCACATCCCAGCAAAGTATCTTTTTATGCACATGAACTGACAGAGAAAATTTGTATGTGGCTTAGTCACCATTTAGCTGAATCACCAATCTCTTGAAAAAACTGTGTGGTTGAGAGGAGGGTGTTTATCTTCCCCTGTAGAAATCAGATTAAATGCAGTATTACAGATATTCTGCAGAGGTAGTTTTCAGTATAGGCAGGAGGCCTTTTTCTCCTTTTGGGTAATGGTTAATATTTTATATCACTCAGGTAGCATATCTGACAGACTGGGTGCCAATTGCTGCTGTGCAATAGAAGAAAATAATGTCATTTCCAAAGGTACCATCTTCAGGGACACTATTTCTGAAATGATCACAAAATGGTGTTTCTTTTCCTTCCAGGCGTGAGTGAGCTGCATAAAACTAGTTCCTCTTCACTAAAAATATCATATCTACAAGTGAATATCTTCATTGAGGACATATGCCTTAGTGGGGAAACCACCTGAAGTACCACTAATGCTCCAGAAGGGCTGTCCTTTCCTGAGAGATAGCAGCTGGAACATCCTGACTATGGAGCACAAGGCAATTCCTGGAGAACACATTTTGCAATTCTGATTCTCAAGAAATTCATCTGGGGTCTATTCCCATTTTCCAAAAGGTCTACTGTGATGTGAATTCTGTATTTCTGCAGATATATATGGTAGTACTGGTATTTTGATTCCTTACATACTCTGTGTATCTTTAATGTCTTTCATGAAAAATGGTTCAAGAAAGAGAGAAGAAGAAAACAGGTGAACCAGCCTGGGTTACTTCATGGCCTATCCAAGGCTTCGTCTCAAAATTGAATTGTTGCAATTACCCAGAGTCAGCTGAGTAAATTTCAATGGATTCAGCATGTTCACCACAAATATCAGAATTGCCGAATTCTTGTGTCTCCTCACACACTGCATTTGACAGTGTATAAGAAAAAAAAAAGAACAAACAATAAATCAACAGAGGTTTTTCCTGCCTCTTACATTTCTTCCATAATTTCTCTCTCCTATCTACAGATATGTGAATGCAGGCTGAAGATTTGCCCTGAGATGGGACACTTCTTGGACCTCTCTCCTTTGGCTGATGTTTTCATAGCAAAGGAAAATGGCCACAAACTGAAGCATAGAAAGTTCTGCACAAATATATGTGGGAACTTCATCACAATGAGGGTGATGGAGCACTGGCACAGGCTGCACACAGAGGTGGTGGAGTCTCCTCTGGAGACACCTACCTGTGCAACCTGGGCTAGGGAGCTGCTTTGGCAGGGGGTTGGACTCCATGATCTCTTGAGGTCCCTTCCAACACCTACAATTCTGTGATTCTGTGATACTTCTGCTCAATTCCCAGGCTAGTTTTTATCCATCTGCTTTTTCTACCATCAGGAGAAGCCCTCATAATGTCAAGAATTTGCTTTGTGATACCACACACTTGAATTGCTGACCTTGTGGTGACAGTACTTGTGAGATTTCCAGATCAGTTTTATGCAGTCATTAAATTGATTGCTTTGAAAGTTTCCAAACATTTGAGTCCTCACCAAAAGCGATCTTAAGCTCATTACTCTTTAGGTGCATTTGCTTTATAGCATCTATAGCTTGGATGAAACACTGGAGGTACACTGGGAATTTGAGTTCATTCCTCTTGCAAAAGGCACTGGAACAACTTTATACTGCTACATAAGGCTTATTTCTTCATGTATTCTACCAGAACTGAAATAAACCCCAAGTGTGCCATGCACTTTCCATATAAGAATGGGGTATTCTTTAGCACTAGAACAAGGATTCTAACCAGCCACAAAAGGTTTTCTATGTTTAGAAAAGACATTTCCAGAATGGAGGGCTTTCTGGACGAATTCTTTCTTAGAAAATAGTGGAGCGTCTGCACGAGAGATAGGGAGCATTTTTTTTCCTTGCTGTTAAGCTGGGGCTATCTTGAGCCACCCATTAGAAGTTGATAGGGCAGATGAATGAGCATGCTGCTAAAACACCTGAATGGGGAATATTAGTGAGATAGCTCAGTAGCTCAGTAGGAACTTGGATGAGAAAAAGGGAACAGGTCACAGTGACAGGGGTGGTAACACTACTTTGTTTTGTGAACAAGAAATAAAGGTTACCCGTCAAGGTCTGCATAGTTTTAAACACTTTGATTGTATGGAACGCTTCTCTTTTTTTTTTTTCTTTCAGCTATGTTTTAATGGCTCCATTAGCAGTTGCCAAATTTCAAACATTGTTCATTTACAATATTTGCAACCCATCCCCAAGACTCTTTTACAACTAGTCTAAGACATGCTGTATGTGTATAATTGCCCATTATTCCATTGAAATTACAGGCAATCACATCATGTGCATTATTTTAAATGTATTGTCATCACATGTGCCATAAATTATCAGCTTTGGAGCTACTAGCTGCATGCTTCAGCAACAGTGGGATTATTGGCTGAAAACGACGTGGAATACAACATAAATATTCATGCAGAGACTGTACTCATGTTCATGAAGTGTTTTCAGACTTGAGGACTCCATCAGTTGCCAACATATCTCAGAGATGGGAACTGCACAGATAACTCCCTGGACAATTAATTACTCATTCATTTTGTATAAGGAAAAAATAATCTTCAGGCTCAGTTTCATCCGTTGTTTAAAATGCACAGAGAAAGTCTTTCCTTCTGAAGGAAGTGAATAGCAGATGAGAAGCTTCCTGAAAGACTGAATTCTTTCTACCTACTCTGAATTGTGTGGGTTAAAAAAGATTTGTATCAGCAATGGGGGACAGCCATAGATAGATTAAAATAATATAAAATAAATATTATATATATAAGAGATTTATAATAGATTAAGTTTGAATCTGGCATTTACCTTCTTGTACTGTTAAGCTGGAATGGCACTGCTGTCCCTAAGTCCACACATGAAGGAAGCTGCAATGCTTGCCACGCTGACTGACACAAAGCAAGAGTCTCCGTCATTCTCCAGGTGTCCTGTAGTGCCAACAAAATAGCTAACAAGGATATAGTAGCCCATGGGGCTTTAGACAGTACAAGAGGCAAAAACAAGGCTGTTGAGAATCTCTTAAACTCTCTGAGTCTGCCTAAATGCCCACGTGAGAAATCATCTGCCAGCTACCTCTCTAACAGGGAAGTTTTATAGTAGGCAAGGATTTTGAAATGTCTGCTAGATACTATACACAGAAATAGAAAGGATCTAGATCACCATTTTATCTGCATTCTGTAAACCAGGACTTAAGTATGTGTAAAGCAGAGCATGATTCTAGGGGCCCCTAATTTTGGCATACTTCTTGTCAAGTGTGAGCTTGATAGCAGAGTTGGTCTCACTGGTCAACTCAAGCAGCTAATAGGAAATAAAAGCAGAATTCGGTAAATTATGCTATTTAGTTTCAAAGATGGGGATGTGCTTATCTCACTTGTGCATACTGACTATGACGGAGTGCACTGTGATTGCAGCAGGGCTACCTGCACATTCATTAGTACAGAAATCAGTGCCCAGAGTTGGAAGATGTTTCCTTAGTGCTGCTACAGGCAAGATCCAGAAGTAAGAATTGCTCTCTGCCTTCTCAGGAAGAGACTGCTTTTATCTGTCCCTTGAAGGCGATCAGCATTTTCAGCTGGTTTGATAGCCTATTTGTGCCAGAGCAGTGCAACAGGAACAAAGCATGACTGAGAGCTACATGCACTACAGAGCTGTTTAGAGCTTACTTTTTTGATCTTCCTTGACAGCTATTTTCAAAGGCACACAGAATGGACGTTGCTATTTTACCTGTCAATTCAACCTCGTTTACACAATCAAGGAAACATTTAAATGTGCTGAGACTGCAGATTGCAGCTTTCTTTACAGTTCTTTCTTTATTTAATTCTACTAAAATCATTCCAGTAACTAATTGATTTTCAGAGAATGTGTCATTTTCTTTCATCCACACAAGGAAGTGGGTTTCCGAGATAGAGCAGATTTCCTGATTTGCTTCATCTGTTCAGTAGGCAGAAAACACGGTAATGAGGAGAAAGTGATTTCAAACCAAATCTCAGCAGAGAACAGTCCTTGGTTGTAGTGGCATCTATGTTAGCATGAGTAGCATGAGTTCACCCCGTGACGTTACCTCATTCCTGTGCAGATGACTAGGAGTTCACTACTCTCAGCGAACCTTAGTGATGGCTGGACTAACTTCTGTGGAAGCTGTATGTGGTTCCCACCCAACACACATGGATGATACCATATTCACACCTTGTTGTGAGATGAAGCCATATGTCTGCATGAAGTTTTCCTTTACCTAATAGTAAAAATCTTAAGTAGTATTATTTACTTTTATGAAAATCCTGTGAAATCTCTACAGACCACAGGTGGGATATGTGCAGTGGTATGCTGAGTATGAATGGATTCATCCAGTACTATAATGGGCAATGTTCCCAGCATCAAAAGGGGGATCAGTTTGCTATTAACTTTACTTGCAATTATAGTAGTATCAGAATACTACTCTTTTCTAACACTTCTGTTCTTTACACATTAAGATAGTTATTTGTGCCTTTCTTATTAAGATCTCCAAAGAACTAAAAACTCTGTGATTCAAAGCAAGCTCCTAGGATATCCCTCTGTGTTCAGCATCTGTTTGGTTTCATAAAATAGTATCCTTAAGTTGGAAGAGACCTTTAGGAGCCATCTAGTCCAAGTTCCCTGCAATTAACAAGGATGTCTACTGCTCGACCTGGTGCTCAGAGCCTGTTCCATTCCTGTCTTGAAAGTCTCCAGGGATGGGGCATCCACATCTCTGGGCAACGTGTTCCAGTGCCTCACTGTACTCACTGTAAAAGGCTTTTTTTATATCCAACCTAAATCTACCCTCTTTTAGTTTGAAACCATTTCCTCTTGCTGTATCACAACAGACTTGCTAAAGAGTCTGTTTCCTTCTTCCTTATAGTCCCCCTTTAGATACTAAAAGGCTGCTATCTTGCCATCTGGGAGCTATCTCCAGGCTGAACAGCTGCAGCAATCTCAGCCTGTCCTCATGGGAGAGGTGTTTTATCCCTTGGAAAATTTTTGTGGCCCTTCAAAATCTGCTTGTGGATATGTTGTGGTGGCCGTGAATAAAGTGCTACTGATTTTCTGAACTTGCAGTGGTTACTGGTAAATCCTTTGTCAGCTTCCTTCACTGTCTGAGAATGGTGGTTTTCATGATTTCTGTACTGATCTGATTTGTCTTTGCATGTTTTCCTTCAGTGTTTTGGGAGCACATCCAAATCCACAATTCTTATATGGCAAAGCCAGGCAATTCACAGCACTTATAACAAGAAAGCAGTAGAGCATACACTCCAAAATCTGGACTACTTGTTTCTTCTAGTTGTCAGTTACTGGACAGACCACTTTTGGTTAAGGTGAGTGATCCACATGTCTCTCTTGCAACCATCCTAATGATGCCCAAGGCATCAGGTGCTGCAGCTGCCTCCCTGCTCCTAGCTTATCTCCTTGTCCCAGCTGCTCTGCAAGGTGAGCAAAGGAGCAGCTGGGGATCCTCTGCACTGTGTGAGGATGCCTTCATCCAGGAAGGATACCTTTAAGTGGGAAGTACCTTCAGGCTAGAAATGTTCTTATTTTGTTGACCAGCTCAGATTGGCTGGAAAAGGGCCTGGCTTGAATGTGCAGTGGTAGCAAAGCAAGTAATCAGAGACGAGAAGAGAGAGCACTCCTTGGAGAACCCAGGGCTGGCAAATAAAGGGGTTGTAGGCCTTTATTAATGAGGTTACCAGTGCTGTACAAAACAAAGGAAAAAAGAGACTCAGAGCAACAGGAAACCAGAGGACAAGCATTTTAAACATTTTTCTGCTATCTTGGTGGATAGCTTTGATCCTTATACAGAAACCAATGGTGGAAAGAAATGGTATCAGAGAGGCAGAAAATCTGTTTCACACTGTCTTTTCCTCTTTTCTAATGTACTCTCCAATACAGATGTGGCAAAGGTACAGAACAGCAGCAGGAAAGAATACAGATAATGATTGAAAGAAAAAGGGATTGTACTAAATGCTGCCCTGCTCAGTGCTTCCCTACTATGAGAAGTAATGTGACTAACTGCACATGATGATGCACATTACACCTATTTTAATCTAAAGATTTCAAGATTTAGGTTGAAATCTTTGATTCCATGTAAATTTTAGTGTAAATTGAAGGCAAGTCCTACATAGAGAGAAAAGAAATAGGAAGGGTCTAATCAGAGATGAATTTCTTTCAAAGATTGTTCTACCCAAATATCACAGAGAAATGCCTTAAAAAAAGAGATGTTCTATCAAAGGAAAGCCAAAGTGAGATCATAAAAGTAATGGCTTAATATAAGATTAATATAAGCATAATTATTTTCAAATTTGACATAGAAACAAGGGAAAGATCCTCAGATGAGACATGGGAAAAAAATGTGCCTTGTTATCCTGAGAGAATGGTAACTACAGTTATGTCAGAGCAAGAGAGTTCGCCTCCAACTTAAATCTTTTCTATTCTCTCATTTCCCCCAAGCTGTCTCAGGGTTGTCAGCACATGCTGCCTAGCTGTCACTAACTCAAGAGCTGGTCATAGACTTTGCCAGTGCTGATGATATATTGAAAGTTCAGTTTGTAAAAGGTGAGGCCCAAACCATGAAAGTAACATTCCTTCAACTCTGAGTTTAGGCAACTTGCAGAGCCGTTGGGAATCGGAATAAGCAGCACAGGAACAGCTGGGTAATCTACAGCCTGTTTCTCTAAAGATGCACGATGATTTTTTCTTATACTGTGGGCTGCTTAAAAAGATTTCTACTCTTCTCCACCTGGCTTCAGCTATCTCATACTCAATTTGTTGGGCCTTATTTTTACACTGAAACTCACTGCTCTGAGACATTGGTGTATTTTAATGATTTAGGGCTTTGCTGTGCTCAGCTGAAGCCACATTTCCTTAGTCACTTGGTGGTTTTCTATCAAATCATATTCAATGGACAATTCTAACTGCAGCAAACATTTTAGATGCCTGTGAAATGTGAAACAATATCTCTTCTAATCTTGGAGATCAGTATAATTTGTAACTCCTAAAGTGAGTCACTTAGCCACAAGATTTGACTTTTCTTATGTATTGTTTACAGATTTATTAATGCACAGGTGTACATAAAGATTCACAGTACTTCCAATCTAGTATCAGTTAGGTAGATGAATCCTATTTTAAAGTGTACCGAAGAACAATTACATATATATACAAATGACACTGCAAAATATCCTGGTTCATAATTTTTATACAGTTTGGTTTCAATTTCATGAAACTGTTCGGCTTAGTTAACAAGGACTAGTACTAAGGCCTAATTCAAAGTCCACTTGAGACCATGAGAAAGATAGATGTGGGTGAGCCCTTTTACTGTACTAGAGTTCACCAACACCTCAGTGTTAAAACTGTATAACAAATACGAGGCAGAACTGGAGCAGCATTTACATCTAAAAAATGTTTTCAAGTTAGTAGGCTATATCACTCCTTTTGTTCCCAACACCCCATGTTATTTGCATAAAACTACTGATGTACTGATGTACTATGGACACTTTTGTGCCATAGTCAGGTAATGAAATTTACAGAAGTTCTTGTCTTAGACCTCAAGACAGGGTAACTTTATTATCAAGGTGCCAGAACCTGACTCAAAACTAGCGTCTTGCACTTCCCACTGTAGTGGGCCATGGCTTGAGGGGGAATCTGAGCTGCAAATAAGAAGCTATTGGAACAATTGTTGACTGAGCATGCAGATCAAAATATAGTTAGTTTACCATATATTGATAGTCTGCCAAATATTGTCATAGTTGTCACTGTGGGGCAAGATAAAGGGAAAACCACAAAGTGTTGTAGATTTTTAAAGGTCAGCACACTTATATTTTAATGTCACTGTGGGTAAAATCTTCTGTATGTTCAGAGAGATTTTTCTGAGGAAAGGGTAAACCAAAAATAAGGCTTACCTGCTCTTAACATAAAATATGTATGTCAGTGTTCCCAACACAGGTAAAACTAGTCTGTTAGAACATTCGCTCATAACTGCATGTTCTCCTTTGTATGTCCAATTTTCAATTAGCCTGAACTTCTAAAAACTTTTCTTCAGAGGAATGTCAAATATATGAAAGTATTTGATGTTGCTTTTTATTGCCTGTCAGCACTGAAAGTGATGTCAGATGGCCTCGTGGAATGGGATTGTTGTGAAGCAACCAATGAACTGCATAAGCTTATAGCTTATCATCTGCATTGAGGAAAGTGAGAGAGATGCAAATGTCAATAGTTGTGTCTGAAAATCTTTCTTTCTTTTTATTTCCTATCTGGGTAGATGGTAGATTTCATCATGTTATCCTACTGGTTTTCTCTAGGTTGACAAAATATATTTCAACTGGTTAAAAATCTGTTCATAGAATACATAAAACCAGAAAATATTCTTGGAGTTCTCTTTTGACATAAAACAGATTTTAAAGAGTATCTTCAACATAAATAAATTGTGATATGTTTATTGTACTGCAACAACTGGAACAGGCTGCAATAGAGGTCATGGAGACACCATTCCTGGAGGTGTTAAAGAAAAGGGTAAATGACGCACTGAGTGATGTGGTCTATCTAAAGTGGTCACAGGCATGAGCTGATGATTGGGTGAGATGATCTTATTGGTCTTTCATGATTCTATGATTCCAACACAGAGAAGAAATAGAAGATTTCAAGCCAGTTAAAAAAAATCCAATTCCTGAAAGATCTACAGGACCCTGTGCTTTAAAAGGTTGGGTCAAATAACATTTCCTTCTGTTGGGTCTTTCCACACCTGAGAGGGGCTGTCTCTGCTCACCGTTATACTCAGTTCCCAGGTGAAGCTCACATTGCATTTTTTGTGAACTTCTGAACACAATATGAGGATCTTTTCAGTTTATAGGCTGTGGCCTGTTGAATTAATCAGTCGTGAACATTTATTAATCAACTGTATTTTTTATTTTTTTGCTCCACGGATTTGAACATTAATTTTTACTTGAGACTTGGTCTCTTTTCAAACAAACACAAATGATGCAAGTGTGCTCCATTTAGGTAGGTAGCTCAGCTGATTCTAGATAGCTCTACAGTGTTCCTATCTTGTGTTTTATTTTCAGTCCTGAAGCAGAGTCATTAACACCATCTACAAAAATATGGGCAGAAATAGGAATAGATGCAGAGTTTAAACTGATATAAGCCACAGATTCTCACATAATGAAAAATTCCCGACCTTCTTTGGTACAAAGGAGCTGATCTTAACACTCAAGCCTTCTTCATTGTTATTGCACCATGCAGAATGCTCATTGCATTTATGGGACTGTTTCCTCTCAAGGTGAGAAAAGCCATTGTTCATCTTCATAATTCCAGGCACTGAATGAATTTCTGACACTGAGATAGAGATACAGGAAAGTAATGTGCATACTTACTCTCTTACTCTTTGTTTTGTTTTGTAATTGTCTTTTTGTGTCATTGTTGCAACACCGACCCTGTGTTCTATCTCAGAGGTTCTGTGTCATCAAGACTTGGAGGTCAAATACACCTGGGTCAGGAAGTACAGGGCTGTGAAACTCTAAAACAGTATTGAAGCTTACATGGGTGACATTCCTCTCTAGGAGTCACTTTAGAATAAAAGACCACAATGCCATTTTGATTCTGGAGGATGTCTTCTACAAATGATGCAATTCTATCTTACAACATACAGCCACTAGAGTTCAGATCCATAAGCACTTCTAAATTTCCAGTGTATACCTGAAACTTCCCCTTGAAATAAATATGATAGTAGATACTCAAACATGACTCAGTGGTAAGCTTCATAGAGGTAAGCAGGTTCAAAATTTGTTGGTATCTCATATATAAAAAGTTATCAAAAATCACTACCTGGAATTTTCTGGCCATAGGAATGTTTGTGGGGATGCTAATGCCAGAGACCACCTCCTAGTCAGAGAGCTGTATCCTCATAGAATCATAGAAAGGCTTGAGTTGGAGGAGACCTCAAAGGCCAGCCATCCCCAATCCCTGCCATGGGCAGGGCTGCCCCTCACCAGCTCAGGCTGCCCAGGGCCCCATCCAACCTGGACTTGAGCGCCTCCAGGGATGGGGCACCACAGCTTCTCTGGACAGCTGTGCCATGGGCCTTACCACTCTGAGTAAAGGATTTCCTCCTAACATCTAACCCAAATCTACTCTCTTTTAGATTAAAGATATTCCCCCTTATCCTATCACTATCAAACTGTGTAGAAAGTCACTACCTCTCCAGCTTGTAAACTCCCTTCAAGTACTGTAAGGCTCAATGAGGTCTCCCCGGAGCCTTCTCTTCTCCAGACTGAAAAAGTCCAACTCCCTCAACCTTTTTTTCATTGGAGAGGCGTTCCAGCCTTCTGGCCATCTTTGCGATCCTCTTTGAACCCTCCTCTGGCTCTGTGTTCTGTATAAGTCTGTCCAATCCCAAAGTGTAAAAACCCACTTTATACTTTGTGAAATCATCCTGAATTTTATTTAAAAAAATATTAAATGACATTTATTATGGAAGAAAGATAGAATAGGGATGGGATAGAATAGGGATGGGATAGAATAGGGATGGGATGGGACAGGATGAGGTAGAACAGAACAGGTGCTCAAACATGTATTGGTGGATAGCCTGAAAGAATACAGAGTTGAAATGTGTTTTCATACTGGATGGTATAATATCGGTAGGTATATTACATGACCACATCTATTCAAAGAACCTCTGGCATTTCTGAAGGGTATGAAAGGTGCTGTCTTCTGAGGTTATTCCATCTTCTTATTAGTTTCCCTTGCATATATCACCAGTAATTTTCACTCTCTAGTACTTCACAATAGGAAGTCTCTATCTTAATTTTCACTGAGTTCCAGAATCATTTGTTCCCTACAGTGTAAATTTTACTTATGGGAATATACCATTGTTTTGCACGCAGCTCCTGGGATCTGGAGAAATCATACCAAAGGTGCCAGTATTTTGTATGCTGGATACTCTTGCTAAGATATTCAAGAAACAAAGAGGAAACAAAGTTGAAAGACCTTTCATTACTTGACCCAGAAGATCCCAATGTGTCAGTGAGTGCCACACAGATTGGTATCTGTGCCTCTGCTGGACAAACATATATTAATAGTCAGTAGCATCAAAGACTGGCTTTGACACATTTCTCTACAAGTAGCTATTTCTCACTGGGGTATGTGAAGATCCCTTACATTTCAATATAAATGTTATATTTCTGTGACCTAGAAATAGCTCAGGTATGATCTGAAAAGTCAATAGATATTATAGATATTGCTCAGAAAGCAAAAATCATGTCAATTCTTGAAAAATGGTGAAGAAATCTCCAGTTTCCTTCAATAGTTCTATGATTCATTGTTCCCACTGCTCTGTGTGTGAAGAGATATACACATATATCTCCTCCAATAACTTACAAACCAGTTTGCTGAATTTGACATGAAACTACAGGACTTAGGCACACTATTTTCTCACAGGTTTGAAGTTGAGAACTGACTGGGTAAAATGGGGCCACCAGTAAGGGACAAGCTGATGACCTCATCCCTAATTGCACCAGGCTGGCCATGTGTGATGTAAGTGTTCTGTCTGTCTCAGCTGAGGGAAAAGCATTGGTCAGAGCTTAGTTTGTTAGCAAATAACACCATAATTCATCCATAATAAATCAGGCTTTGTTGCTTCTATTACTCCCAGAACTGTTTGTTATATGTTTATTTCAGGGCTCTGAGCCTGCCATAAATTTGGGGCTGTGTTTCAAACAGTGACAGTGATATATTTGGATATGGCTGTGCTGGCTCCCAGAAGTGGGACTGTAGGCATTCCAAACAAACGGAAGTTCATGTTTCCTCTTTTTTTAAAAATAAAATCACCTATCATGAAATTCATCTGCGGTCAGAGCCCATAAACATGGTTTACTATTGACCACAGAGTGTTTGAAAAAGCTCACTCAAGGGTGAGCTGCTGCATAGAGTTTGCTGCAGAGTGAATTTTAATTGTAGTAGGGCTCCTTTCCTCCTTTCCTCCTTTCCTCCCTTTCCTCCCTTCCTTTTCTCCCTCCCTTCCTTCCCCCCTTCCTCCCTCCCTTCCATTCCTTCCTTTCCTTCTTCCCTTTTTTTCCCAAGGATCTAACTTCAGATACCAGGACCTCTCAGCAACATGGGACTGTATGCATCCTTTACTTCACCCTGACTTTGGTTTATCAATATGAGGATGACTTCTTAGCACTGCCTTTGGTGACACAGTCCAGCATTTTCAGGATTTTGTAATGTGGGAATGTTTAAGCTTGGGAAGTATAAGCTAGCTGATTTACTCTGCTCTTAAGAACTCTTTTTGCTGTTATCTGCATATTTGTCCACATTTTGTCAAGCTGTGTCCCAATGAAAATATGAATGAGAATATGTGTATGAGAACAGTTCTCAAGAAGAGGAGGATCTGTAGTTTTCCCACTATTTTTTTCTGCTAAAAGTCAGAAAGCATGGCAGAACATGCAGCTGCCTGATGTCAGTGCAGAGAAGTCTGTGGGAACAACAGAGGATGGGAACGTGGAATAAGGAGCGGGGAGGGGAACCAGGAGGTGAGCAAGCAGCACCCTGCTGGAATGGGCTGAGAGAAAGACTACAGAGCAGATCAGGATTGGTATTGGAACAGGATAGGCAGGGCCAGGGCCATGATGTACAGGGCCATGATGTACAAGGAAGAATTAAAGAAAAGTGACCTGGAAAGCTTGGGTGAGTGACAGAGACAGGAAAAAGATATGCAGCCAGTGCAGAAAACCCCTCATCCAGAGGAACTGAGGACACTGGAGTCAGTGTTTCTCTGCTGCCAGCAAATGCTTGCAAAGCCCACTAGCTAACCATGTCTTTTGTCCTTGGCAGTGTCTGGTCCATACAGAAAATAATTCCGCTTTACAGACACCATTTGCTTTTGAGCCAGAGGTTTTCATGTGCCAGGGTCTTTCTGAAAGATGCTACTTCAGTTCTGTGCCCATCAACACAAATTTCTGAATGCAATCTGAATTTTGGTTTTCCACACCATTTGAGTAGATGAGTTTTTAAGCCCAACCTTTCATTCTCCTAATATGTGTGTATTTGCAGAGATAAATGATTAAATGGAAAACACTAGGAAACAGAGTTGAGTTATAAGAAATATCCCTTGCACAAATCCTCAAGTAAAAGAGATTCATATGAGGTTGTTTCTACCTTTTTCTCCCCTCTTTCTCTATGCAGAGACAGACAAAATGGGATGTTTTCCTCAACTAGTACAGATTATGTTTGCTGGCAGTGCTAATGGAAGATAGAAACTCAAGCTTTTTTGTTGCACCTGCAGTTTAAATGGATCAACTATTCAGCATTATAAATATAGCTGCAGTCTTTTTGTCCACCACAAATGACTTATTAAACCGTGAAATGAAAGGTTTGGAAAAAAAAGGAGGAGCAGAAATAATTGTGAATATTGTTTTTATGATGCTGCCCTGAAGTAAGGGAAAAAAACATGGAAGCTCTGCGCGCTACATTAGGAAAATTTGGACTGCAACAATTTTAAATCTCCTTTTCCATATTCCTAAACCTCTTTCCCTATCCACAGTAACAAAACACTCTCTGATCTTCAAGCTATACACACAAACTTAGCTAAAGCCATCTTTCTTGCCTTTTGACCTGATTATGACACTTCCCAGCTTTGAAACATTATTCATGCTATCTTCTTCAGTTTGTTCCTTTCATTCTTTCTGCTATTTTCTTCAAAGACCCACACAATTCTCTTCTTCCATTTTTAATCCTTCTGACACACTTCCAAATGCCCTCACTTCTCTGCAGGTGTTTCCCAATCTTTTCTGTCAGCTTAGACAAGAATTGGTTCTTATAGGTCCTACTATTTTTAAGATTTTCAGTGTTTGGGATCAGATATGAACTAGAAAATGTTCTGAACAGAGCAAATGTATCATATTGTGTAATCTTTATTTAGGAAGATTTTTCTAAAGCTTCCTGTGAATCTTTTTTCACTGCAAAATATGTTACACTGTCATGGAAAGACTGTGTAGCAATCTGATGGAGAGAGAAGCAGATCCTGGGATCCATAAAAACATTGACTTTGTCTCAAATGCTTCTTTTGAGGTTTGTTTATCTTTAACATGAGCCACAGTTTAGACAAATGCCAAAATTATCATTCCACATTTACATAGGTCTTGTGATTACCATCTAGAGAGAAAGATGTTCCTACCACACATAAAAAGAAAATATGCTTGATAAAGATGATAATTTGAAGACATCAATCTCTCCTCTCCCTCTCCTCTCCTCTCCTCTCCTCTCCTCTCCTCTCCTCTCCTCTCCTCTCCTCTCCTCTCCTCTCCTCTCCTCTCCTCTCCTCTCCTCTCCTCTCCTCTCCTCTCCTCTCCTCTCCTCTCCTCTCCTCTCCTCTCCTCTCCTCTCCTCTCCTCTCCTCTCCTCTCCTCTCCTCTCCTCTCCTCTCCTCTCCTCTCCTCTCCTCTCCTCTCCTCTCCTCTCCTCTCCTCTCCTCTCCTCTCCTCTCCTCTCCTCTCCTCTCCTCTCCTCTCCTCTCCTCTCCTCTCCTCTCCTCTCCTCCTCTCCTCTCCTCTCCTCTCCTCTCCTCTCCTCTCCTCTCCTCTCCTCTCCTCTCCTCTCCTCTCCTCTCCTCTCCTCTCCTCTCCTCTCCTCTCCTCTCCTCTCCTCTCCTCTCCTCTCCTCTCCTCTCCTCTCCTCTCCTCTCCTCTCCTCTCCTCTCCTCTCCTCTCCTCTCCTCTCCTCTCCTCTCCTCTCCTCTCCCTCTCCTCTCCCTCTCCTCTCCCTCTCCTCTCCCTCTCCTCTCCCTCTCCTCTCCTCTCCTCTCCTCTCCTCTCCTCTCCTCTCCTCTCCTCTCCTCTCCTCCTCTCCTCTCCTCTCCTCTCCTCTCCTCTCCTCTCCTCTCCTCTCCTCTCCTCTCCTCTCCTCTCCTCTCCTCTCCTCTCCTCTCCTCTCCTCTCCTCTCCTCTCCTCTCCTCTCCTCTCCTCTCCTCTCCTCTCCTCTCCTCTCCTCTCCTCTCCTCTCCTCTCCTCTCCTCTCCTCTCCTCTCCTCTCCTCTCCTCTCCTCTCCTCTCCTCTCCTCTCCCTCTCCTCTCCCTCTCCTCTCCCTCTCCTCTCCCTCTCCTCTCCCTCTCCTCTCCTCTCCTCTCCTCTCCTCTCCTCTCCTCTCCTCTCCTCTCCTCTCCTCTCCTCTCCTCTCCTCTCCTCTCCTCTCCTCTCCTCTCCTCTCCTCTCCTCTCCTCTCCTCTCCTCTCCTCTCCTCTCCTCTCCTCTCCTCTCCTCTCCTCTCCTCTCCTCTCCTCTCCTCTCCTCTCCTCTCCTCTCCTCTCCTCTCCTCTTCCCGTGTTTGTATGGCTCTGCTGGCAAGAAAAATGTTTCTGCAGTTGCAGCAAGCTGAATTCCCCAGATACACGTTCTCAAAATATGCCTGTTTCTACAAAATGGAAAAGCTTTGATGAATAGGAATAGCACTAGACTTTAAGGCGCACCTTATTTCATTGATGAACTTTGAGGTGTCTCCTGCAGTAACAGTTTGGTAAACTGTAATCGTTAACAACACTTATTCAGGATTTACAAGCGAGACGAACATTGCCTATTTTTTTCAGGCTGCTACAGGGATAAATAACTGATGCTGAATGATCAGGATTGCTGGAAAATAAATAAATAAGAATGGTGTGTGGATTTTATAACCTGCTACTGTGTTATAAAAGAAGGAAGGCCATTTTGTGGGCTCCATTACATAATATTATTGCAGAGCTTAATTGCTAAAGATGTACAAGGGAAAAGGGATATCATGGAAATCAATTCATATCATATAGCACTTATAACATTCAAAAATTAAAGTGTTTGCTCAGAACTTTATGTACAAGAGGATTAATTGTCAAGGAAATTAGAAGTGATGTAAGAGGAAAAGCTGAAGAGATAATCCAAGATGATCCAAAGGATTTTAAAGATATCTCTGTACTGTTAGCAATCTTGCCATTAAATCTAGCAATTAAATGGAATGCATTTTCCTTTGGTACAATTAGGTATACTTTTTCACTCTGATGTAGATCTGATTGTGATACACGTGATTTAGTATATTGTGCTGTATATTAGTACATGAATAGTTATCAGTGTACTCCTGTTGAAGGCAACAGTCTATTGATTACAAAGCCAAGGATGTGGCTTGTAAACTATTACTTTCAGAATGTCTGAAGCAAGTACTTGAAATCTTCTTCATACTCACTGTGATGTATAGCACCAGTTTGTATCTGCAATTTCATCTCTTTTTGGTGTCTGGTGTTGTCAGATGTTTTGACACATTCTACTTCTTTTATTGGCTGAAAAACAATGCAACAGTAAATAAGAATGAAATGAGCCAGCTGTCTTCATGAGGAAAGCACTTTAGAAAAGGTGCTGTGATTGCTCTTGCTGGTTATGTTGTGCCCATTGAACTTGCATGAATATCCTTGTGGAATTACATGACTGTATGGATGTTGTGAAGACAGTTTGGCTCCACATTCATGTCATGGGTCACAGTAGGAGCAGAATGTGACAAGAGCTGATTCCTGACTAATTTCTTATTACATACTGTGCTACGGTCATACAATGCAGTAGGAATGTACAGCAAAAGTTGTACTATAAGTGCTCCCTTTCTCTCTCTCCTTTATTTTACTCAGGTTTTTTTATTACCTTCTATTTCTGGTGCTTTCTTGAAGCAAATTCAGTGCTACCCTTATCTCTCCTTAAAGTTTGATGCTTCAATCAATCTCTTCTTCCTATGAATAATCTCCACTTTCTTTTCTAAAATATTAATCTTTTGCTTCACTTTTGTCTTGTCTTCCTTCAGCCAGTTCTCTTTGCAACACGGAACACGTCTCTTCCTCTGAATGAGAAATGCACAGATCAACTCGACGTTTTATAATGTCCTAATTACTGTACTTGCAGATTGCTGGGTTATAACAGTATGCCAGAGGGTCAATGAACCTTTTAAGTAAAATGAGGAGATGCATCTTCATGGAACCTAATTATAAGGTAAAGTTAATAATGATAGGGAGAAAAAAGCCACTAAGAAAGTCAGATATCTTTGAAAGCTGTCAAAGTAAGTCATCTACTGGGGCCTTTCTCAGTACTGGTGTGTGGGTCTTTGTGAGTGCCCCTTGGTGATACAGCTGGAAGTTTCCCACTGGCAATTCCCTTGGAAGACTGAGGACCTGCAGTCATAGATCCCTGTGGCAAGACCCAGCTGGAGAGATAGAAGGAGTCAGAGGAACCACCAGAAGTTATACCGTTTGATTGCATGGTGTTGGTAGACTAAGGGAAGGCCAAAAGTATGTTTGCTGATTCCTCTGTTATGGCTACCTAGAATGCATGTGTTGAGGTGAGCCTACCAATTGACATGTCTGCACTGGAGAGCTAGAGCTCAGAGCACAGTGTAACTGTTAGAGAGGTTGTTTTCTTATCTCATTTGGAAGCAGAGACAACATCTAGGGCAAACATAAACTGTTGGAGAAAGCATGGAGGCTGTTAGACCACAGGCTTCTACTGGTACCATATGCAGTGGGGCAGCTACATTTTTTATGGTGACTTTCTGTTGAGATTTTGAAACTTTTTCTGAAGTAATGGGAAAAGTAATTGCTGAAAGTTAGAGTACTTCTGAATTTACGTTATAACAATGGTGTTTTTAAGAGGTGTACATCTAATAAAAAGAGGTTGTTATCCCCTTTTCAGCCTTCAGCAGAAAAAGTCATGATGAAATTACTCTACATTGATTTCCTTCAGTATTAGTGACTCACTGCTAAGAATAGAAATCCACAATTCCAATTATTCTGTATTTCTCACTGGATTTTATGTAAGCAGTTTCCCATGTGTCTGTGTAGAAACCTACTGAATTCTCAGTGTGAACTCAGAATGTATTTTTATTTTAAAATTCAGTTTCTTTAAAAGGGCAAGAACACAGCTTTGACTTTCACACAAAAACCTCATTTCTTGCTTTAGATATGTTCATTTTATTCTTTAATTCTTTTGTTAACAGTGCACAGTTCCTGGATCCTCTCCGGCCCCTAAGCACACATGGGTATCTTGTTTAGTATGCAAACATACCTACTCCACTGTACTTAGGTGTTTGCCAAGCACAAATACAATCTTTGATATTTATGAAATTATTTATATACATTTCCTGACCTTTTTGCTATTTTTTTTTATTGTTGTGTTTGGAGGGTTAGGGAACGGGAACTAATAAACTGCCTGTAATTTAATTTCAGTCTTTTGTTGGCCCAGAAAATACAGATCAATGTGTGTATTTAGAAACAAATTTCTGCGACAAAAATCTCACCCGTTATGTCTTTGTGGATCATGCATCATAAAAGGATTTACTGGGCAAGTTCATGTCAGTCTGACTAGGCCAAAATAGTTATTACTGTTTTCCTGCTTTAATGCTTTGAGAGCATGGAAGGTTGACTTGTTGAGAGAAGAGCAGCAACAATGCTGCATGAACACCAGGTGAACCTACAGCCTTCAGATAAACATTGCAAAACTGTGCATGCCTGTGTCCACTTAGAAAGCACTGCAGGTCATTGGCACTAATGTTCTCTGAAATTTGAAATTTGGGATTTAATACAAGCAATTTGCCCATGCTGCCTCCTGGCAGCAGTGCTTTGTTGGCTCCTGTTGGCAAGCAAGGATAGCAGACCAAATCTGTGCATTACTTTGGGATGTTTTGGGTTGTTGCTGCGTAAAGCAATTCCCTACAAGAAACAATGAGCCATTTTGAACTTAGAGTGCATAGCAATCATAATATAAAAGCCAGTGTTAAAAGAAGGAGTTTTACTTGTAAGGTGAATACAATATTCAGAATCACGTAGAGAAATGACTGGGCAACGAAACTTGCCTGATGGATCTGGGGTTGTGAGAATAGCTGCTGATGAGGCTGTGCAAACAGCAGATTAGGCACTACAGTTCCTTCTTGGTCCTTTTTTTGTAAAGAAGTTGGAGAGATTTGGTCAATGAGTTTTGTGCATGATGGGCTCTTTCTCATGGAGCTGAAGCACTTTGGGGTCTGTGTGAGAGGGCACAGCTCAGCAGAGCAGCGAACACAGATGATGGGAATTATGGTTAACAGAAAATTAAGATCAATCTCAATCTGTAACACTCATCTTTCAGTAAGATACTTGAGATATCCACATTAGTAAGAAGGCATTGGGAAGAGAACTGAGGAAATGACAACAGACTTTCAGGAAACTGGGATGTTTTCTGTGGTTGTCAAATATGTGCCAGTGTCTTCAAAGCAGCCTTTCATCACGGATGAAACAAATCAATTCCTATTAAAAAAATCACTTCTGTCAATCTAGAAGAAGAAATTGAAATGGGTAGGAAAAAAACGGATAGAGGTTGAACAAAAGCAGTTCTTTCTTTTATTAAGTACTTGGGAGTGACTTGCAGAAGCAAACACTGAGTAGAATAAGAGTCAGAACACAACATAGCATTCCCTCATAACTTTTTTTTGTAGACTTGGTTAAATATATTTTTATATTGCTGAAATATAAATTATGCTGCAATAAGACTTCCACAGCAGAGATGTCTTTACTGTTTCACTTTTATCTTTCCTACGCTTTACCAGTGTTCTGCACAGCAGCACTTTTATTGGTCTCACACAGTTCACAAGGCTCTGTTTATTGTCCTTTTTATGATAAATCAAAGGGCCCAGTCTCTTTGCTCTATTTTCCAGTTGTTGGTGTAGCTACACTGAAATCACTTTTTGAATTAGGTTTATAAAAGGATTCAGAGCTAAACTTCCACTTATAGGGTTATAACATGGAATAGTTTGTGTACCTTCAATAAATGTACTGAAGTCATTGAAGCACTGAATTTGACCCCAGGGATGAAAAAGACACTCGTTAGAAAATATTTGGGAATTTGTTCATGCATTTTGGAGGACCTGCTGTCTCAGCCTCAATGCAGACTTGATTCCAAAAGAGCGTATCACTATAAGCCATCAGTGTTCAAGTTATCTGTACCAATATTCTCAGACATAGGCTTTCCCACACATGAATAATTCTGTTTTAGAATAAAGCAAGGCCAGCTCAGTCTTCAAGGTTCTGAGGACAGCAGAGATGGAAGACCGGTGAACAGTCAGCAAATGCCAACCTGTGGAAACTCCAGTTTTCTGAGCACTTAATGATTAATGCCTTAATGAAATGGTGGTGTCTGTTATTACAATGTCTGAAAAGCTCCCAGGGCATAATGTGGTGAAGGGTTGTGGTCATGTCTTTATTGGCATGGAAGGAAGATAAGAAATGAGCTAGTCCTTTAGCAAGCAGGATTTATCTGAAGGATACTCAAAGATGGGCTGGGAGCTGAGTTTACCTTGAGGGCCAGTCCAGTGTCTTAGCAGAAATGCCAGGGATGTTACTATTGCACAGCTGCAGGAATGAAATGAAATCTAAAAATATTCTGAATCTGGTCATAGCAAACAGAACTAAACCAAACCTCCCAGAGTTGTTCTAAGTAAAGTGTCTTATTTTGTTCTGCATTTCTGCTTTTCCAAATTGCAGACAAGTTCTCTCTCCATAAGTCAAATGTTCCTAACAATGTCTGGGCTGATAGTCTGAAATTGAAATCAATTCCACTGGTTAATTTCCATTTAAACAGCTACCGTTCTTTCAAAAGTGCACTAATGAAGTCACTTGGATCAGAAATATACGGCTATTGCATCCCAGGGACTTCCAAAGTGCCAGATCTTTCCATCCCCTTGGTCACACAAGTAGCTTCTTTGAATTCCCTTGCTAAGGTTACTCAAAACAGTTTTCTGAAATGAGCCATTTATTTCAAGCTAGAAGAAAACTAGTGCCAATTTCTGTGCTTTCTCTGTGCTTAGACTGATGGTTAATATTTTAAAATATCTTTTTGGAAATACTCTAATTGTCACAACAAATCTTTTTCTTTTTTTCTAAACAGAATCTTCACATTTCTGTTAGTGCTTTATTTTCAGGCAATACATGCTATTGAAATGCATGAGACGAGATGAAATGCCTGTGATTTAGTAAAATGTTCAGTTAAGAAACCTATGGTTTTGCTATTAGCATTTTGTAACATTTCTAATGTTTCTGGGTTTCAATCAAGCCAGCATACACTTGTTCCATGGACCCGGAATTTTGTTCATTATAATGCTGCCTTTTCTCCCTTCTGATATTGGCTAGATGCTTGGATAATTTCAATTCTTTCTATCTATCTATCTATCTATCTATCTATCTATCTATCTATCTATCTATCTATCTATCTATCTATTTATCTATCTATCTATCTATCTATCTATCTATCTATCTATCTATCTATCTATCTATCATCTATCTATTTATCTATGTATTTATAGCTTCTCCAAGCTGACGAGGAGAGCATTCTTATGTTGTAAAGTTATGCAAGGTTAGGAGATTCCTCAGAAAGCCATAAGCTACCGCAAAGTTTTGTAGGGAAGTGGACAAGGAGAGAGAAAACAAGTGATAAGAGAGAAAATCAGGAGAAAAATAAAAAATCGCTAATTCTGGGAAACAGGATGTTGCCCTGTAGCTTTTCTGGGGGGCTAGAAAATCAAATCAACATAAAAAACTCCAGACACACAAATTCTGTTAGTTCAGAAAGCTTTGTTTTTATAGTCTTTATCCTTACAATTGGAAATGATCATATGAATCCTCTTGTTGGCTTCAGTTATGTGTCCACCAGTGCCCTGGAGTCTCTCCCTGTGCCTGGGCCAGTTCTGTGAACCACACGACTCCTCAGATATGAGGTAGCAGAACCCATCAGAGCCCTGAGGGACACCATTTCACACAAGTCACACCAGAGCTTCATAGCAGACTGATTGATGTCAACTTGGTCTGAGTCTGAGTGTTGGATTTTTTCCCAGTGGAAAATTCTCCCTTATCTCTATTTTTCTCCCAAAATAAAACAAGCAAAATAATAATTTTTGATCTTCAATCTTCAGATTATTTTATGAATAAACATAGTTCCAAAATTCAGTTGACTTTAGTTATCTCTGCTAGAGTGTGAGGGAAACTGAAACACAGAATTATGTGACTTGGCAAAAAGGTGGTAGGGCAACCACTGAGCTCGCACATCTCTAAGGTATAACCTGCTCACACTGTTGGGTACAAAGCTGGAATTCCTTTGTTGCCATATCCAGAAAGATGTACACAAACAGGGAAAGGCTGGTCTTTTCTTCCATTCTGTTCCACGCATGGATTATTTTTAGGTTGCATGATGTCTACTTTGATCCTGAGAAAGAAAAGAAATCCTGGAGATGAAGAAAAATACTTTTTTTTTCCTTTTCCTCTTTATCTTTTTTTCTTTTTTCTCTCAATTTCACTTTTTTTTTCTCTTCTTTGTTCTTTTCAGATGTGGGCACGCTATGGAGTATTTACAATTATTTACTAGCAAAGGTTAACCTCCATCTCTGTGAATACATTTGGTGAAGAGAAGTTTACATCATTTCTGCCAAGAGAGTTCATATTGGACAGAGGATAATGTTAAACTTTGTAGCTGCCAGTGATCATTTCCAGCGGGAACGTACTACATTGACTTGATTTTATGTTTCAGAAAAAAATCTCAGTACAGCTGTGCCAGGCTGTATATGGCAGTTCTGGAAAAGCAAAAGGCTCATCAGGGATTTCAATGTTTCCAGCTTAATGTTCTTTGTTAACAAAAAAAAAAAAAAAAGAAGCAAAAACCACAGTCAGGGATGATGCTGAAGAGCTGTATGGAGTCCAACTGGGGATGCCCATAGTGGGGATGACTTCAGTTGGCTTACTCCCCATGGCAGGGCAAGAGCTTTGAGTATCCCATTGCTGCCCATGTGTACCAGCAGGAAATGCTGTGGGGCAGAGCTGGTAGAACATGAGTGGAGGCAGATAGGAAAGCTCCTCTGGCAGCATCTCCATAGAGACAGCTGGGACAATCAGTTAAGGCCAGAACTTAAAAGAGACAGATGTGCCTGAGGTAAACCAAAATTATAGTAGTCTAGAGAAGTTCTAAAATAAATGGTCAATTCCTCTGTTTAAGCAGGGAGAAAGACAGGTAGTTTCAGAAGGCCAGTGGAGAATCAGATCAAGTCTGAGGCCCAGATCAAGTCTGTGGTTTCCCACTGTGTAGACTGATTACACTATTCTCTTGAACTTCAAGCTACCCTGAATGGAAAACTGAGAAAGCAACAAATCCCACATTACCTCTCTAAGGAAGGGTCTCATGCAGGTACTAACACAGGAAGAGGTTGTCTTGGATGTGTTGCCTATTGCAAGGATTGTGTGCAGCCCAAAATGACTGCTCAGTGTAAACATGTTTGAGATCCAGATGCGAGCTCTCAGGAATCTGTGCTAACCGTTAACTGTTGACTGTTAACTGCCTCTCCTCCTTAATGTGCAATGCTCTCAATGCAGTGAGGTGCTGGCACTGCTGCCCAGAGAAGTTGTGGTGCCCCATCCCTGGAGGCACTCAAGGCCAGGTTGGATGGGACCCTGGGCAGCCTGAGCTGGTGGTGTGCAGCCCTGCCCACAGCAGGCACTGGGGCTATGTGATCTTTGGAGTCCCTTCCAACCTAATGCATTCTGTGATACTATTCTCAGCACTAACAAAGATGCAGAACTGCAGACCCTCCCCTGCTGCTAAGGAAAATGTGCATTGCTTTACACAGCATAGAAGTCCAGGAGAACCCATCACAGGTTGAGAAACCAATACCCACATGGACAGTGCTGTGAGTCCTGCACACAGTAGTGCCTCCTCTACCCACTGACCACCTGCATCTTGTCCTCGTGTGCCAGCTGCAGACTTCACCCTGCAGCCTCCCTTCGAACAAACCCATGGAACGTGGTTGAGCAGCAAGTGTTTGTTAACAAGGGATGTTGTCCACAGGCATTGAGTTTTAAGTGTGTTTCAGACTAAACTATAGACAAATCAATTTTGTGCATTCTTTACATTTAAAATGTCCTTGTGATAACTATGGCAACAATTACATCTTAAAAAGGGAAAAAAGTCCAAACCAAAATAAAAAAATAAAAAAAACAAACTACAACCCTGCACTGTAGTGTAGTGGAATAAATGCACACTTGCTTTAAATTAACGGATGGGAACTGGAATGGAAAAATGTGGTTAAAAGAGCCTAAAGCAAGCAACTGTTACTGCTCATGATCATTTTGGTGCTTAATAGAATCTTCTCTCTTCATTGCCTTTATTTATAACTACATGCTTTTGTACTTTCCAGCTAATTTTCTGCTAGTGTCACAAATGCCAGAGTCATTTCTGTAGTCTGCTTCCTTTAAATGAAAAAAAATCCAGATAGAGTCTAATAAAAAGGCTCCAATTTCTGGACTGATTTATGCACAAAAGCTCAGGCTCTGAAAGCTACAAAAGGAGATCTGTATAATTCCACATGGATTTCAGAGGGTGAAGGGAGCATGGAGATGCCTATATATCCATCAGGAGGTAGTCCTAGCACAAGCAAAGTTCAGGAGGCTTTAAGGAGATTTATACTTTAATGGAGAAAGTTTTAAAGGTATCTAGACATCTGTCTATGTAGATGCATTCTGAGCAATGTGTAGCAAAACAGCTAAGCAGACTAAGTGCCCTACATGCATAATTTAAGTGTAAGTTGGGTACCTATTATATTGAGCCATGTTAACAAATCTCTGCAGGCAGCTATCTGTGCTATGAGACATTCAACATGCTGGTATACTTTAAGACTCATATCAGCTATGAAAACAACATTTGACCGTGACTGCAAACTCCAGCCATGCTGCATAGTATTTACCATGGAAATAATAGACAAAGTTAGGTGCAAAGCTGTGGCATTGTCACTGACCTGAAATCTTTTGCATATCTTCAGGTGCCAGCTACCATTTAGGATTACTTGGGCAGTGATGATGCACTGGCAATTCATGCCAGAGGCTATGGAGTGGTGAGGGATACATCTAGTGGACCTGGCAAGACTTCACAGATTGTTCTGCCAGAAGGAGCTTTTATCCCTGGCATCTCTTCTGACCACAGCTGCCTGAGAGGAGGTCACAGCCAATGCTTGGTGGAGAGACCACCGTTTGTCCCCCAAGAATGGCACTGGTAAGAGGCTGGAGGGAAGGACTAAATGAGAATAATCAAATTGAAATTCTTCACTAAGAGGCAATTGTCTTTAAAATATTCATGGCTTTGTTTCATTACAATTTTCCTACTTTAATTAGAATGGCACGGGCAAGTTCTGTCAGAATGATTTTGGTATAAAAAGCTGTTTTTACCATCAGCATGTTACTATGTGGGAGCTGTGTAAGTCTCCATTCTCCTCTGTGGTCTGGCTCATCAGAATAGACAGTCAGATCATTGGGCCCCTGAATAAAGCAGTGCTTCTGAACAGAGCAGAGAAATACAGATCTGAGCTGAACTGACCTTAAACTATTGTTTGAGGAATATTCAATAGACCAGAATGATTTATTTCTTAAAAAAAACAAAAAACAAAAAAAAACTTGGGAAATACTCTTTCAACACAGAACCTTTCAACAATCAGTTTTTTTTTCTCAGTATTTCTGTTTAACTTTAACCAAAGAAACTTTTTTCACTGAAGTTTTAAAGAAAAATACATAGAATCACAGAGCCATAGGGGTCAGAGGAGACCTCTGGAAGTCAGTGAGTCCAAACCCCTGCCAAAGCAGGCCCCTACATCAGGTGGGCATCCAGATGGATCTTGAATATCTCCAGAGAAGGGCACTCCACAGACACTCTGGGCAACCTGTTCCAGTACTCACATACTTGAATATCCCAGAGAATGGTAATTCTTATATGACAAACTCCAGAATCACTAAAAAAGGGCATCTTCCCCAGCCAGGCTATGTGTTTGTCTCCTGTTCCCTCAGCCCTTCTGGCCTTCTGCTGAGAGGGAGAGTTCTTGGAGAGCCGTGTGGTGTCCCCAGTTGGGAACATATCACCATTAGCTCAGTCACAGGAATATTTTGCTTGATTTTTCTGCAAACATAACCTAATGATTTGGTTCCTGAAGAGAAGCAGGAGGAAGCTATTTCTAACTCTTGTGATTTTTAGTCTCATAAAATTTAAGGGGATATGAAGCGTACCATTAATCCAGACACTGGAGTGAGAATATAGGTCAGCTGAGGAATCAGCTTTCAATTTTTCACAAAACTTTAGCTTTCCCAAAACAATTCTAGATAAACTCAGTATTTGACCGCAATTTGTCTGCAACATCTACATTCAAATTCAGGATACTTTCATCCAGAAGTATATGGTACATGGAGGAATTTTATTTTATTTTATTTTTTTCAGATGATAAACTCAGGGATATTACAAACTATCTTTGTAAATGATAAAGGTAAAAGAGAATAAATTAATGTGATGTATTCCCTAGAAATCAGTATCATCCAGCATTACTGTTCACTTTCCATTTATCCACTTCCACAATGGAAATGACTGAGTTGAAACACTTGGTAAACAGTTTCATGAGGAGTGAGATGGAGGCAAAGTCACCAAAGGGAAATTAAAATCAAACCCCTTTATATCTGTTTCTCTGCAGCACAATTACATTTCAGTGATTTTGTTTGGCACATTTTTATATATGACTCATTTGGGGTCTGCTGAATGATTCCTTGGGAAATACTGTGCTGTTACTAGAAGTTTCTCACAATCACAAACAGCAGGAAAACATAGTTATTAAAAACTGAGAAAATATCAGTATTTTTTACGGCAAAATAACTACTAGCTATTATTAGCACAGCTTAGAATTCATTTAACTTACTTTGCTTTCAATTAGGGTTGTGCATACAAAAAGTTAGCTTTGGGTTTTGCTGCTAGCAGAAAAAAATACAGCATTTCAGTGCAGTATTTATGGAAAAGATACCACATATCACTGTTGGAGCTAGTAAAACTGCCTGTGGCTAATGTTGCTTAATATTTGCCATTAGCTCTGTTTTCAGCAGTTTATTGCTACACAGAATTGCTCAAGCTGAAATTTGCCATGCGTGTCTCTGCCTTAGGTAGGATTTTTTGGCTGTTTCCAAGAACAAATTTAGAAAGTATAATGTCTAAGTGGTTCCCGCTTCATCTGGGCAGTGTGCTGAACATTCAAGCTTTGCCTTTAGGGAAATACTGCTCATTGTCCTTTGCCAGAAGGGTGGAGTGTAGCACATCTGTATCATTAGAAGCCACATCAGTATCCGCAGTCTGGTAAGGATAGGGGTTGACAAGACCAATGGAGAAGAATGTGTGGGTCTGATTGCCACTGGGAAGGCAAATTTGGTTATGTAGAAGGATCTGGTAGAAGAAGCAAAGCGCCAGAGAGAGGTGGGCATGGCACAGGATGCACAGAGTAGTGGGCACGGCTTTAAGTGCCGGAATTCAAGGAGCATCTGCACAACACAGTCAAACATAGGGTTGGATTTTGGGTGGTGCTGTGTGGAGCCAGGGGTTGGGCCTCATGGTCCTTGTGGGTCCCTTCTAACGGGATATTCTATGATAATATGGCTCAAAGCCAGGCCAACCTTGCCCTCCCCCCTCATAGGCAAAACAGCAGAGACCTGTGTCTGTTCTGTGCAAATCCAGGGCACAGCATCCTGGCCAAGGTGCCATGTGGTGGCTCTGGGTTCCCCTGACTGCTCAGGAGCATGGTTAGTAACAGAGGATTACTTTGACAAGTCAACCAGAAAAAAAGCACAGTGTGGTTATCCTCAGCAAAGTGATCCGGATACCACATAAATAAGAGCCAAGTGCTTAGTCCCAAACGCAGTCACAGCTTCTTGGGGTTTGTGCCATAGCTCTTCATGCCAGGATGCCCATCACTTGGAGTGAGTCACCAGCCCTGGAAATCATTACTATTCAGACCCATGCGTTGGCATCCTCCTTGAAAGCTGCTGCTACATATTCACTTGTCATTCCTGGCAAGCCTCCACTCTTAGCAAGAAGCTGTTTTTGACCTCTTTCTGCTCCTGGCACACAACCTGCCTGGATGACACAGAAGTTTGAGGTCAGAGTCTCCTGGCCTCTTCTCCTACCCATAGATCATTCCTTGAACTAGGTCCTAGAGTTACTGTGGTGGAGGCATCGTTAGTTCCTCTTCTCTGACCGCTTAACAGCCAGTGAAAGCCCTGCTGCTATGTGGTAAAATTGCAGCTTTGTGTTTGTCTGAGAAGCAGCTGAAGACTCCAACTTTTTCACTGATGGATTATGGAAGAAGATGCAGACAGCCAACTCTGTCATGGTTAGGGATATGACCTGATGACACTGTTATTCAGTTAAGTCTGTTGCCTTTCAGAATAAATTTGTCAAGGCTGTGTTTAAGCCAAAGTTGTTCATAACCTTTCCAGCATGAAGGGAACAAAAACAATAACAAAAATCCTCAAACCAACAACACGTGAATTTGGAGTTAGCAAATAGCTGTGTAAATCACTGGTAAGACACAAACTATGTTTCTCCCATCCAGTAGTTCATTCACCTCACCTGTATGTAATGACCGTGATCAGCTTGCCTTGTTGGACCAGCAGTCGTACTAATTGCTAATTAAAGTTCCTCTTCACATGACATGTTACTTCACTTCCATAAAAAATGCTTTGTTCCTTTGCAGCACGGACGAGTAATATTCTTACAGTCTAGCAACTAATTCATGTGTCTTTAATCATCTCTCTTTTTGAATTAATCTAATTACTCTGAGCAAAAGACTGATCACATTACCCCTCTTCAGGGTTCAGGCTATTTCTACAATTAAAGATGATATTTCTGCAATTAAAACTGATTTTAAAAGGTGGCCTAGTGTTATTCAATTTTATTATTCTTATTTCCCTCTCTAAAGAATTTTCTTGCTGTGAAAGAATGCATGCACAAAACTGAACAGTGGTTTTATTATTACCTCACCCTGTCCATTACTGTTAAATAATTTCACACCTATTTGTAAAAATATACAGCCTTTATATGATTGCTTTTGTGTATTTCAGCTTAGTGCTTTTTTTTACATTCTAAAAGCATATGAAGCTGATGTCAGCTGAAGTCTGGCAGACAAGTTCTGATGGATCTTGCTCCAGCTTTTTAGGATATAACCAAACTCCCTGTCTGCTCTGTAACAGAGTCATGGGAGCCATCAGGGGGTATCCCTGTGTTAGGAACTTCAGAGGGAATGTGCTTTCTGCAGTTCATCTACTTGCACCCACAGTCCAGCACAACCACGCATTGCAGATGCAAATCTCCCAGTTGAGGGCTTCTCAAAGGAGGTATGATGAAAGTTGGAGCACCTTGCTTCATGTGACACAAGCTGGGCACCTGCCCAGCTCTGCAGCCTCCCACAGCATCTGCAATTTTCTCAGGCACTGTCTCCAGAGAAGTTGTGTGTCAGTACCCTCTTGTCAAGATCAACTGAATAATGGGCTTTCTAAGGTGACAGTAGTCATTTGCAACTTCAAGCACAACAGCTAATGCCACATGGCAGCCTGTGACCTGACTGACAGTGGGTGCCCCTTCCTCTTGGTCTGACACCAAGCTGCAAAAAGTGATCCCCAGCCAGCACCTTTTCACAAAGCCCTAATTCCTTGGCTGACTTTTGGACTGACGTGGTTGAAACCACTTGAGTTTGTTGTTGATGAAAATGTCCCTATAGCATAGGTGTTGAGGAAAAGGTCTATTTTTAATATGTTTGATACTAAAAGTCAATGACTTCTGTTCCTAAAGCTGGTTGGGAAAGAACTGAATGATTTAGCAGCCCTGTTATAGAGTGGAGATAGCCACATCATGTCCCAAATTGAGGGTTTACAACTCTTCCAAAGAAAGCTTTAGAGTGGTTAGTTCACTTCAGTCATCTTAATCATCCTTCCAGTATTCCATATGTTCCTCAAAATAGTTCATTCAACAGCTTCTTGCATTACACCGATAACATAGCTTGCTTGTTAATTATATGCCTGCTCAAATGATTTCTATTTGGTGCCATTTAATATTAGCATGCTTTGATAATTACTATAATTTAATTTATTTATTTTAATATGTATGTGCATGTTTCACAGGTGATAATCAGTGGTATTTTTCTTTCTCTGCCCTATGGGAGACTGTCACATTATCACTTCTTCCCTTGCTAAAATCCTGCTCTGTTCCCAAAGTGCCAATTGCATTTCCTTTCAGATTTGTCTAATTGATTGATGGAATTAAACTCAGCTCAGAGCAATTGCACTCAACCTTTATATAGCAAGTGGGTTGTTGCTTCTATTTTGGTGTCTGAAAAGGAGCCAGTGTTCCCAAAAGGAGGGCCATTGTGCCAAAAGCCTGTCTACTTTTCCCCGTAAACATTTTGCTTCTTCCCCAGAAAGCTTGCTTCACAGACACCCTCAGGCCACTGGAGCTACACCATCACAACTCTAGAGTCTGAGCTAGTCTAGGTAGAATCTACTTTGTATTGATTCTTTGGAAGCTTGCCACTCTGGATGTTAGCCATAACTGCCTGTGTCCCATCAGTATGCTGTAGCATGATGTACAAGCTTCAAAATGGATTAATGTCTAAAGTCAACACATGTTATTATATTAAGTTCATAGCATCAGCCTAATCATTAAAAGCATGACAACAGTTTAATATTCAAACAGCTGTATCTATTTGGTGTTCTAAAATCAGTGCACCTCCAGAAAGTGAGATAAGATTTCACTTGGTATTTTTGCAGGTTTCAGATTCATCTGCTAATGTAACATACACTTAAGAGCTGGGCAATTTCTTTCTTGTATTACTGTGGTTGTACTGTAGATAACACAGGGTAATAATAATAAGAGCTTCCATGAGCCTTATAAAGTCATGCTATTTCACTTTGTTGTACAAAGATGCAGTTCCCATTATAAGCTCACAGATATTTCCAGCATCTGAATCATACAGGGAGGTATTGCCTTGGGAATCTCTATTATCCAGATGCAGAAGAAAGTTAAAATATTCAAGGAGAGGAGAAAAATATCTGACATTCCAATATTTTTTGTTATGCACAGGATTCAAGCCTTTGTCCATCATGTAACTGTCAGTCTCTGAAAGTCACAGCTTCTCTTGTGCCCCATCTAAATAAATAGGTGGTTTCTTAAATAATACAGCTCCTCAACAGTATGAATTAGACTCTGTTGTAGTGCTTCTATTTTATGATTGTAGTAGTTTAACACTCTTCACCATCACACTCTTTCCTTCCAGGAGAAGAAAATGGGTTGTGGGTTAAGATGATGAAAAGGAGGTTCCTCATCAGTTACTATCATGAGCAAATCAAACTCAGCATAAGGAAAATGAATATAATTTGTTGTCTATTGACAACTCCTACAGCAGTGAGAACTAAAACTAAACTGAAGATTTCTCCTCCTCATCCACCCTCTTAGACCTCCTTCCTGCTACAGAATAATTAATGGAGGTGACTTTCTGAGATGTCCCCATCTTAAGAGAATGTGAAGAGTTGAGAGAACCTCCAGAGCAGAATACATTGAATGTGCAAAGACTCTGTTCCATGATGGTTCTCTGGCAAGATGACTGCAGCCTTGGAGTTGGCAACACAGGGGAGCTTGATGTACTGACCCTAAGAGAAACAGCATGGAGGGTGGTGTTAATATCACATCCCTGGGTGAAATTTGCTCATTATAATTTAATTATAATATTAAAATACACCTCTGTCTCAAAGGCTAGGTGCCTCCAAGGTATGACCTCCTCTCACTGAGCCTACACCTTTAAAAGCAAAACAAGAAAATTCTACACCAATCGCTATAAAAGATATATATGACTAGAGTTACTCAGGACCCTCTTGGAAGTAAAAAAGCTGTATGAACTAGCTTTAAAGAAAAAGAACTTTAGGAAAAGTGCCACTGACGTCAAGTTGGGAAGAGATCACTGATTTCTGGGATAAGTTGATGGGCTAAGCCTCTCTCACCCCACTGAGGGATGCCTGTTGGGTGAGATTCACACAGCTGGTAAGTCAAGTGCTTCCTTGGGAAACTTAGAAATCTCTGTAAAGTTATTATGTGAGCATTTGCAGCCAGCTGTATTATTCACATTGTTGGTACTCACACAAGTTCTGCAGACAGGGCTTATAGATTATCACCAGCAATCTAAAAGAATCTGAAGTCTGTTGCTTCAGTAAACAGCACTACTCATTAAGTTAGCCGTGAAACTTCTCATTGAATGCAGTGAAACTCCTCATGAGAGGACCATGTTAGTTCACTTCAGTGTGACTAAACTGAAGGTGCACATGCTATTTGTGCATCTGTAATTATGATCGTTCAATATCTTGAACTAGACTAGACTTACAGTGCCAAACTGGGTATCATTCAGAATCTAATCTTATCCTATTTACCCTTAAAGCTCCTGAGAAAGGCAAAGGAATGGGGAGTGGGGGCTGAGGTCAGTCCATAATGCTTTGTTTCTCCAACTCCTCCATGGCCACTCTCTGCCCCTGCTCCAGCATGAAGTCGCTCCCACAGGATGCCATCCTTCCTGAACTAATCCCATATGGACTTTCTACATACTGTAGCTCTCCAAGCACTGCTCAGCATGGGTCCGTACAACAGGGCCAATTCTTCAGTCACTGCTCCACACATGTCCCCAAGGATGCCAGCTCCTCCAGCCCTTCTGCCCCACTATGGGCTCCACCAGGACTGCATGTGGAGATCTGCCCAGTGTCATGCCCATGGGCTTCAGGGGGACAGCAAAAAGGAAATCTTCATTGGTATTCTTAGGAATCAAGTGGAAATAATTCTAGAAAGATTGTAAAAGCTCAGACACCTCAGTAACTTAAGGAAAGCCTCCTTCAGTTGGCACTAGACTTCAAAATTATAGATTAAAAGCCAGATACAGCTATTGCCTACACTATTTGACTTATCTCTGTTGTGTGTCTGCTTTGAGTTGGTAAAGTCAAAAGTTGACTGGCCATACTTGTCCTTCACTTACTTTCCTTAAGGGTTAAAAAGAATTCACGCTTTCATGTTGGGACTGTTTTTAAAAAAATGTCACCTATCTCAGTTGAAATAATGTGCCTATGTCCTTTGAGAGCTCTTCTAATAATAGGTGTCCTGGTGTCCTTGAGCTCTGAAGCAAATGCTGTTATCCAGTTCAATATATTGCATATTATGGATGATTGTTTTATCTTTCCATCCAAAAGTACATTTTCAGCTTTTGGTCACAGGTTAACTTTAATTACATTATCTCTTCTAGAGATGAAGGCTGTACAAGTACATAAAAGACAGGCATAATTCATTTACAAGCACACATGCAATGAATTTCCTCCTTTTAAAAGTGACTTTTTCCAAGCATTGGGTTTTTATTTCCCAGGATTGAAAATCAACTTCATGAGAACTCTTTGATCACTGCAACTGAATCAGTTTTGTACTTGCTGAACCAAATCTGAAGGTCTTGCCTGAAGAGGTCTTAGCTACGTGCTTTTTTGATATGACAGTCTAAACAAATTTTTCAGTGTGTTGGTGAAAAATTACTTTCTCTGAGTTTTTGGAGTAGACAATTTGTTGAGTACAGAAATCATCTGAAAGAAACATGAGTACTAGAAAAACAATCCAAATTCACAAGTGTATCAGAAGGGATATTTTTTAACATAGAGAATTATGAAACAGGTGAAAAAGTTTTGCAAATTGAAGCAATTTTGATGATGCTTTCCAATACGAACAATCTCTGTCCAAGCTGAAGTAGAAGCAGAAAATCTTTCAACTAAATAGTGGCGAAGAACATTTGTTCCAAGTTAAACTTAATTATGTTGTTCAATTAATTAGGAGCTACTGGGTTCCTCAAGCTTATAAGTGACCTCCCAGTTATCAGGACTGAAAGTGTGGTTTCACTCATTGGCTTCAACGTGGGTTCATTAATTACCACTTTTTCATACCAGCTCCAGCTTTCTAAATGCTGCAATGAAAACAAACAACAGAAACCTAGCAATCACTGAGTTCCCCATGAACTCACACAATTACTTCCACAAATCTGACATTGACCACAAGTCACTAAAAAGTCAGCAGTGCATAACCAAACCCTCAGGTGCCTTAGCAATTGGTCTTTACAGAGCACTGGCACCCACTGTACCAGTGAGATTGGGCCTCCACCCACAGGGAATGTTCCTGTGGGTAGGCCAATGGCGCTGATTTTTCTGACAGCTATAATAATACATTTGCCACTCCTATGCATTTTCCCAGATCATCACAGATATAATGACTCTGATGCCATCATTTAACCTGTCCAAGTTCTTAGACTATCAACCTGAGGTAAATTGTGCAGATGGAATTTATTGTTTATGGAATTCATCTTCTCAGTTCTAACATGCTTGTAATTTCTGTGCTCCCTTTAAGAATTTTAGGCATTTTTAATTTGATTTTTTTCTACTTCTGAAAAATACGAAACTTGGAAGTAATATAAATGCACAAAGCTTTCAGTGCAGGTCACTGTCTTAGGTCATTGTGAGAGAATGAATAAATTGCAACAGCTTAAACATAACGATATCTTAGTATTAGCAGAAAGTGTGTGATATTTTAGGGACAGCGTCACAGGATAGATACTCTGATGATCTTCCCTGGAGACACTCAAGACCAGGTTGGCTGAAGCCCTGGGCATCCTGAGCTGGTGGGAGGGCAGCCCTGCCCACAGCAGGGGTTGGAGCTCTGTCATCTTTGGATTCCCTTCCAACTTAATGCATTCTGTGATTCTGTGATAGCTGCACTGAGCTGTACTAACTTCCTCACGCTTTTCACAACCAAAGGTTGGTAGCTGGTGCTTCAAGCCATGGCTCAAAACACCAAAGGCAGCTTATTCTAAATGTTCTATTTATACACAGATTTAACTGTGAGCAGTAAAACCCTTTATGAAATGTACTTTGATCTTTTCCAAGAAAGTGACTCAGAAAAATTCTGGTGGAACTATCTCTTTTGGCATAAAGTCCTACCACACAGTTCACACAATTTCCTATGTTACTAAAGACATTGTATATATTCCATATATGTTAATTCAGCACAGAGGCATAGGCTTTATGATGTGTTCTGAGGCCATCAAACACATCAAACACACCTGCTACATTAACATTGTACACAAATGAGAAATTCCTTATCATGTGTGCTGGATAGATTCATGGCTTCATAAATTGCAAAAACACTGCATCTGTACCTGGACCAGCTCCTTTTGGTTTTGTTATTGATTTATGTGACAGAATGTCACCATATCACTGACATCACAAGGCCAAATTCACTTCTCAAACATTTCAGTCACTTTCCCTACTTGACTTAGTATATTAGCACTGTATAAGAAAGCTGTTTTTAAGGGTTTGAGTATGCATCTTGAGTAGAAATTGCTTCATTAACAATGAAATTAAATTGATTTAGAAAGGAACAACTTTCAAAAATGATGATGCATACACCGCTGCACAGCTAATATATGGACTGTTGAGCTGCTGAGTTGTTCTAGGCTAAACAGGAAAATGACATCCCAGCATATAGTCATAGATCCCTTAGTGCTGAAAGGGACCTTCAAAGGTCACCTAGTTCAACTCCCCTGCAATGATTTCACAGCTAGATCAGGTTGCCCAGGGTCTGAACCAACCTGGCCTTGAAAGTCTCCAGCTTTGGAGCATCCAATCTATCTCTGGACAACCTGTTCCAGTGCATCACCACCCTCACTGTATAAAACTTTTTCCTTATATCTGACTTAAATCTACCCTCTTTGAGCTTGAAACCATTTTCCCTTGTTCTACTACAGCAGACCCTTCTGAAGAGTCTGTCCTCTTCTTTCCTGTAGCTTCCCTTTCAGTATCTAAAGGCTGCTATCCGTCATCTCGAAGTCTTCTCTTCTCCAGGCTGAAGAGCCCCAGCTCTTTCATCCTGTCCTTGTAGCGGAGGTGTTTCATCCCTTGGATCATATGATGTGACTAATCCTCCGCAGAAATCAATGACAGTGTAAACAGCTGCTAACCGCTTTGGTATAAGGGTCCTTGAAAAGTGTTTCCAATTAAAATACAGAAATTCATTGTCTTCAATTTATAAATTGTTAGTCTTCAATTTATAAACTGTAAGATGTAGGCTTATAACAGTATATGCTTACAAACCTTGGGAAAGGGTCAATGAAGGGAAAAGTATGTATAGTTTGTATAGCTTCTCTTCTAGTTTGCAAAACTTCTCTGCCACCAGCAAGGGTATTCATGAAGCCTTTGGGGTTTTTCCTTGGTAACAAAAGAAGAATGTGATGATGGGAAGAGCAATATTCCTTATTTCAGCCCAGGAGTTGTTGGTTTAGTGACATTACTGTGCTTGAAGTTGGTAATGAGTTGAACTACAAGTCTTCCAGGCTTTGTCCCATCTGTTTTATGATTTTTCAAAGAGGAGTACATACTCCATTTATCTGGAAACAGTTTGTTTCTTACATAGTTGATTGGATTTTGATATGCAAGTAGTAGTGCATATGTTTATTCTCACTTTTCTTTGTAATACTGAATATCACACAAACCAAATGAAGTATAGCTGGCCAGAATTTGCTCATTGGTACTGATGGTAATCAAGTCCCTGGTTTACATCTTAATCACAAAAAATATTGATTCTTCACCAAAAGGTAAAGAGATCAATTTAATTAGCAAATGCTAAGATAGCATTGTATGCTTTGTTTTTCCATTAATTGCAGTGGGTAAATGACACTTTTCATTAATTTCAGTGAGTAAACAGTGTTTGTCTCGATATTTTGACTGGCAGCTGTCAAATGGTAAGCTGTGTTCATGTGTACTTGCTTTGTCTGATAGTTTGGATTCTGCAGCTCTATTCAAAAGTAGAAAAGGTCAGACATCAGAGTCTCAATGTTTACTTGAAGGGGAAGAAGAAAAGCATAATTACATTATCATATTCTCTAGACTATCGTATCAAAACCACGAAACATAGTATTTATTTAGAAGATGAATCTAAGCCACCTTCCAAGTTCTAACTCTTATTGCCAAATGTTGATAATTTAAGTTCTTGTGATTGCAATGATCCTTTGTGTGTGAGAGTGTAAAAGAGACAGCATTTCTGAACATGGAGCCACTTTGCCTTATTTCATGTTGTCCATTTGAATTAGGCTATGGCCTTCAGTTTAAAAAAACAACAGAAAGCTATTCCAGTGTTTGACCTCATGGTGAAGAAAGTTTTCCTAATGTCCAGTCTAAACCTGTCCTGATGCAGCTTTGTGCTGTTCCCACGTGTGCTGTGATCAGTTATCAGAAGAGATTGGCACCTCTGCAATACGGAGGCACAGAGCTGTTCTTGGCAATTAATCAAGTGTGTCAATCACTGCAAATAATGCCGTGATAGTAGACATCACAGATGCACCAAACAGCTTATTCTTGATTCTCAAGCATGCAAAATTTGCATCCACTCCATATTGCTTTAAATTCAGCCTCACAGCAGTCAGTTTTCAAGTTTTCTAACAATTTGACAGCTAGCTGAGATTCATAGTGATAATGCTAAAACAATTAAAATTATTTCAATTGACAGAAAAGAAATAAGTTCTTGTGGTTATCATACTGTATCAGCCACTTCTAGTTTTAAAGAACTAATGAAGACTCGATGAATAAGTAAACCATATTCTCTCAGTACGTTCTTATTATTGTAATTATTATTACTTTTATACTGTATTCTGATTTATCAAAGAGTGGACTTGGAAACTTACAAGAAGAGCCAAGCTTCTGATTTCTCAAGATTCCCTCAGTGGATTTCCATATCAATGCAGTTAGAGTGAGTAAAGGTTTGCTCTCTGCTGTTAAAGATCCTGCAAGTCCAAAGTCCACCCTGCAGAAAAAAAATCTTGAAAGCAAATCATCTTTCAATTTTTAGTGTTAGCTCTTACACAAACCTCAGAAATGTAGTTGTCTGGTGACTGAAAACTAAAGACCAGAATGTATCATAAGTCATAGACTTATGGAGGGTACATCTCCCCACCTGAGAAGGGACATCTGTAGCAGGGTGCCAGGCCCATGGCCAGGTGGCTTTTGAAAATCTCCAAGGAGTAGACCCTACAGCCTCTGGGCAGCTCCAACACCTGCACAGCACAGAAGTGCCACGTGAGGTATAGAGGCTACCTTCAATGTTTCAGTTTGTTCCCGTTGCATCTTGTCCTAGCAGTGGGCACCACTAGAAACCTGGCTCCTTCTTTACACCCTTCATTCAGATATTTTAAGATCTCCCTTGAGCCTTCTCTTTGCTTGTGTGGTAAGTCCCAGCTCTCAGCCTTACTCAGGAGATGCCCCAGACCCTTAATGGTTGTGGTGGTGCTTCACTGCACTCTCTCCAGTATGTCCATGTCTGACTTCTACTGAGGAGCCCAGAACTGGACCCAGCATTCCAGTTGCAGCCTCACCAAGGCTGAGAAGAAGGGAAAGATCACTCCTCTTGATCTGTTGCAATACTTTACCTCATGCAGCCAAGAATATTGTTAGACTTCTTAGCAGCATGGACAAATGGCTGACTTGTGTTCAAATTGGTATCCACCAGGGACATTTCCAACTGGGTGGCTCCCAGTATGTACTATTGCCTGAAGTTGTTGCTCCCCAGATGTAGGACTTTGCACTTATCCTTTTTGAACTTTGAGAGATTAAACATCATGGTAATCAGGAAAACCCCTAGAGATACAGCTAAAAAATTGTTATTTCAGAGGAGTTTCATGTTGACACAGCATTTTTTTTGGACACCCTTAGCACAGTGTGGTTAGGATTTTGGTTTGCCTATCACATCAGTTAGTCATGATATGGAAAGCCCAGTTCCAGTATTTTGATGCACTGCAGCATCCCTGGATAGAAAGAAGTCAGTGCTGGAAGTGCATGAGTTTTCCATAAGACTTCAACAGAAGACACTGAAGGCATTTTGGAAGTTCTTGAGCAGATTAAATTGTCTGTAAAAACAAGCAAGAAAAGTTGTCATCTAAATTGAAGGTATGCTAATGTATTCTCACAACTTTGACAAGAATAAATGCACCATCCTAGAAATAAAAGATGTGTCTTGTTGTCTCTAGATTATTAGGATTTCTTTCCAGCTAAGCAGCCCTGACGTTTAGCTCTCATGTGGAAAAGAAACCCTGTGGTTAGCATAAACTTCTTTTTTTTTCTGCATTCAGTGATAGACTTCCTGATAATTAAATGGCAGAAATTTGAAATGAACAGAAAAATTGAAGCTGACAAATTCACTGAAAGAGAGAAATGTGGTAGTTTCAGGGTAATATCACTCTTATTTTACAACTCGCAAGTCCTTAATAGATACTGTTATTGTAGAAATCATGCATGTTATTTTTCAAAACCTGTTAAAATTTTGTAGTCAATGCTATTAAGGAACAGTAGAAGCCTCAGGAAAGTAGAAGTATGACAAACCTTGTAAAAGTAGAAGTATTTTCTGTGGGCCTCGTAGTTCTATGCAAGTCTTTTTACAGTTCCACCAGTTAAGTTTTCTATACATTATCCTATAAAGTCTGGGGGTATTTTTCAGCACTACTTTATTTTTGTTAAATTGAGAAATATGTCTTAAGATGAAACAGGGTCTTGGGGCATCCTTTGGATGACATTATTAGTAGTATTGAGGCAGTTTGTGAATGATAACTAGGAATTATGCAGAAAGAATTTAAGTAACAAGGCTAGGAAAGATACTGTGAGGAACACTGAAACAAAAGTATTGTGTTCGTAACTATCCTGATAGCCTGGACTTTCTCAATACCACAAAGAAACATTCCACTGAATCCTTTTACATAAAAGCTTTACTGATTTCTCTACAGAGGCAGACTGGATTTTCATTTTCATTAACTACTTTCACATTGCATTTTGAGATCTCAGTTTAAATAATTTCATGTAAGTTCTTAATTAAGAATAAAAGCGATGTGCTGAGTATATTCTGCAGATTTCCAGTGAGAGCGAGGTGGTCTCAGAGGCAAATCAGCACTTTAGACACATATTACCTTTGCAAACTGCTAGAACAGTTAAATACTTTACTGAATCCAGTAATTATTGATTCCAGACTGCTACCTACACTGCGCTGCTGAAATTTGTTGCCCCACTGCAATTAAGAGGCTGGAGCTTTCCCCAGCCTCTCCAGAATAAATTCAGCTCTATGTGCCAGCTTCTGCAAGGTAGATGCAGGAATAATGTGCCCATCTTTGCAGGGCTGCAGGTACACGTGTGCACATCTTCTCCAGCACTGAGAACAGAGCCAGATAAATTATCTAATTTACACAGCCTAGCTTTTTGTTTCCAAATGGGACGTTTCCATCTAGCTGCTTGAGCTCCCAGTCTGCTTCCCACATGATCAAAGATTTTACATAATGATCATTTCCTACACATATCTGGGGACCACTGCAGAAAAATGTGATTGAAAAATATTTATCACAGATTTGAAAAACTATAATTGTCTATAATTATGGTCATAGGCTTTCCTTCTCCTTCTTCCTCTCCTTTTTCTTCTTCTACTATCTTTTTTTGTGCAGTATATTTTAGGAATATAACTTCTCACTTTTCATCCCAGACTATAGTAACAAGGATGACCCACTGAAGGTAGCAGTGGAATTTTCCAGCCCTCCTTCACTCTCCCCTCCAAGTGATGTCCAGCGGAGTCCATGTCTCAGTGATGGCCAAAGAGTGATATGAAGCCAATCCAGAAAACTTGAAATTCTTGCTTTGTGTTTCTGCAAGGAAAGAGTAGAGTCACAACTAACATAGCTCAGTGCTCTCTTCTGCCTTTAATTAGAAGATCAGTTTAAGATATAGAAAAGGACTGAGGATGAAGGAGTTTGGTGAAGGCACATTTTCATTTTATTGAAGACCAATTGTCATTGTGGGTTGTACTGAAATACCAACATTTTAAGTAATTTGCAGGTTTTTCTCTCTTATGCTGCAGAGATTCAAGTAAGTTCACTAAAACTCCTTCCCTGGTATGGTCTCTTGCCCTTATTTTCCTCCCATTTTAATGTTTTGCCAAATCTCTGGTTTAAGCATTTCTTTGCTATAGAAAAGCTTACATTGCTGTAAACATGGGATTCAGTCTAGT
This sequence comes from Cyrtonyx montezumae, assembly GCF_038088225.1. Classification (NCBI taxonomy): domain Eukaryota; kingdom Metazoa; phylum Chordata; class Aves; order Galliformes; family Odontophoridae; genus Cyrtonyx; species Cyrtonyx montezumae. The sequence continues at coordinate 47,208,474 of NW_027072034.1, read as the reverse complement.
TTTCTTTCCATCATTACAGATTCAAAAGAGAAATTTCAGAGTCTTGGATGTTCGGGTAAAATCTTGACTGAACTAATCTTGAATTCAGAGTTTAACCTTAAATATGTACTTAAATTCCATTGAAACCTGGAGGACTTAAAAACCAACATAATGTCAAAGATATGCTTAAGAGCTTTGCAGAATCAAAGTTTATACTGTTATTTACCCAGATGGGGTAATTCCCAGTATTGTCTCTGTAATTTACTTTCCTTGAACATCCTTTGATAGTTACTTTCAGTATTTCTCCTTCTGACAGTTATCTTTTTGTCTTGCTAGACTTTAATATTTAAGATTAGAGTGGATTCTTTGAACAAGCAGTCTGTCAGCACACAAAGACTTAATTTTGAACCCATTATCCCTGTCTTGAGACCTGTTACTCGCGGTTAACTGAAGCACAGCTTCCAGGAAACCACTTAATCTGGACTTGGGGATATCAGGTTTATTCCTCTAATATCTTTCTCCCATGGTCAAGGTCTATCATTGTTAGAAATGTGTGCCTTATTTCTTAGCTGGTTGTGGCAGGCCTCCATATTCAACTGCTGACTCTCAGTGTGCTGATTACTTAAGACCTATTTTGTATTTTTCCCTGGAAAAGTACTCAGCCCACATCACTTCTGAATCCTCTCTTTGACAAGATAAAAAGACTCTTAGTTTTTCACTGTGAGACGTTTTAATCTTTTATTGAATAAATTTAATTGTATTTAATTAAACCTTGGTCAATCATTCTCATCATTTGCTTAGTCCCACAATACGAGACAATTTTTTTTTAAATGTAGGCACCAGAACTCCTCCTTTCTGCTTTTCCTACTCCACAGTAATATTGAGTTTCTTATTTAAGATCCTTAAATCTTTTCCAAACTTTCTTGTGCTGAGGCAGGGCACTTTATCTCTTTGTGGAGCCAGCATCCTTTGTTCAGTGCATGTAGCTTTTAAAGTTTGGACTGAGCTTACCATCTATCTAGAACATATTCTGTTGGTACCCTGCCCTCATTGATGCAAACATTATTAGATGCATTCTTGTGTGTAGACTTAAACAAGCCAAATTGTATTAGGAATGATTTTATATTTGCTTCTAGAACACAAATGAAGATGATGAACAGTATCACTTGGTGCTAATTTTTCTGAAAAACACTTAAGAGATGCCTTCATGTATTGCTCTTGGAGACATTCTGTTTCACCAGCTCTTTAACGTTTCAGTGTCACATTGTTGATACTTTCTAGTACTAGGGTGGGGATGTGTAACATGATAACAAATTAAAAATACATCCATTACATCAATTATGTATAGTACAGCAGTCAACAGGCAAGTAACCTCACTAAAGCATGAAATCAGGTTTGTTTTGACAAATCCTTTTACCATCAAATTATGTTGAGTGACTTCCATTAGTCTGATTGTTATTAATTCATTTTCTTATTTGTCTGGGTTTGAAATCAGAATAGCTGTGGTCCACAGTTGCCCAGGACGGTCTGCTGGTCAGCTCTGAATACTGGAGAAATTTGTTAACAGTAATTACTCCCATCAACACTCAGGCACACAAAACTACTTCCATTGCTGCAAAGTCCACCTTACACCTTCTGAATGCTATGGTATAGAATCATAGAATCTCCAAAGTTGGAAAAGACCATTCCAACCATCCACTTATCACCAATAGTTCTCACTAAACCATGTCCCTCAACACAATATCTAAACACTCCTTGAATAACTCCAGGGTCAGTGACTCCACCATTTCCCTGGGCAGTTCATTCTAGCACCTGACACTTTTGGAAAAGTATTGTTTCCTAACATCCAGCCTGAATCTCCCCTGGAGCAACTTGAGGCCACTCCCTCTAGTCCTATCACTAGTTATATGAGAGAACAGGCCAACTCACAGCTCACACAATCTCCCTTAGGGTAGCTACACAAAGCAGATTCAGGTCTCCACTGAACCTCTTCTTCTCCAGACTGAACAATCTGAGCTCCCTCAGCTGTTTTTTTATAAGGCCTGTGCTCCATATACATCACCAACTTTGTTGCCCTTCTCTGGACACACTCAAGGCCTTGATATTTTTCCTGTAGTGAGGGGCCCAAAACTGAACACAGCACGTGAAGTACAGTCTCACTTTTGCTGAGTACAGAGGTACAATTCTCTGCTCTTGCTAGCAACACTATTTCTGATACAAGCCAGGATGCCATTGGCCTTCTTGGCCACTTGGGCACACTGCCAGCTCATGTTCAGCTGAGCATCGACCAACACTACCAGACCCGTTTCCTCTACCCAATCTTCCAGCCACTCTGACTCAAGCCTGTAGTGTTTCCTGGGATTATTGTGGTCAAAGTGCAGGACCAGTACATGGTCTTGTTGAACCTCATCCCATTGCCTTCAGCCCAGTCTTTCCCCATCTTCTGTGATGGGATGAAACCGTGCTGAACTCCATTTAATTTGTGTTGAGTTGTCTGCCCCAGGCAGCAATGAGTGGAGTAACAGTATACAGCCTTCCTCCTTCAGGTATGCCTCCAACGAACAGGCACAAGCTTTGTGTCAAACATTCAAAGCACTTAATGAGTTGTTTTGAATGTCAAAAAAACCTACACAAAGGAAATGAAACCAGAGTGAACAGGTAATAGAGATATGCTGCAAGTATTTAAATAGAAGCATCTTAAAGACATTTCTTCACACCACTGCAAGAATCTGCTGTTATTAATCTACTTGAACTAAAACTCTCCTCTCTACTATTTTTGTTTGAAATAATACTTTCTTTTTTTAATGTTTAATTTTTCCCTCCATTTCTCTGTCATTTTAATTACCTTTTACTTCCCTAAAAATTTAGACGTTTACAGTGAAAACAGCTATGACTCCACAGCCCTATGACTCCACAGCCCCCACTCAGTGTTGAATATCTGTATGCAGTAGCAGCTAGTATTTCAGTTTGCATAACTTATTTGTGACTTGTTATTAAAACTGCTTGCATAGTGAAATTAAATGCAGTTTACATTTAGTAATGTGTCTATTCACTTGCCTCTAATCAAACTGACAGCTTTTCCTTTAAACAGTCAGTCAAGTTTCCATTTCTTTCCAGCTCTGTTTGTTTGACTGGAGTTGAGATGTCATAAAACAGAATAAAACATTTTACAAGTTCTGATTAGAAGCGCTGACTTTTTCAGGACTGCAATTCTCCTTCATTCATAAGGAAGCCTGAATTATTAAAAAGAAAACCAAAAAATAAACAAAAAAAACCTTGATTTCTATTTCATAGTTGATGCTAATGTTACCACAGTCTGAATCCTAAATGTCTTGGGGTTTTGTTTTGGTTTTATTTTTTTTTCCTTTATCAAAAATAGCTAAAAGCTTACACATTAAGATCTTAATTGATTAGATTATAACAACAGTTGAACAAATAAGGCCTCTGAGCTGTATTTAAAGATAAGACAAAATGATTCTGCTACAGAACAGAATATAGGAACTGAGAGATAAGTCTGCACTAAAATGTTGTATGTTTGTTTGAAGTTAAAACTATCACCCGAATTTTTTATTATTATTTAGAAATGAAGAATATGTCTTAAGTGTCTTGAAAGGAAATGAAAATTAGCAATGAACAAGAAACACCTTAAAACCTTATATTTAATTCATTAAAAAGCAGGCTCTTGTTAATGTGTGGGGGAAATTCCTAAACAGTGTATTTCAGATCCATCCTCATTTCCGATTTGTAGTATCTGCCACACTACACAAGCATCAAACACAGCCATACTTTTATTCTTTTCATCTTACACTTTGATCTTTTCACGAATTATACACAGATAGTTAATGGTCTTATTGCTACCGGCCACATGGGATCCTATATTCAAAATGTCTCTGAAAAACTATGTATATTTAAAAGAGCCACTTGATTTCCTTATAAAAGCATAATGATTAAAGAAACGTTTTTGTCTGTAGCCTAATACAATCACGAAAGAACTGGGACAACTCTTAAGGTTCTGATTCCTTCTTTGGGTGTCACTGTTTCATAGCGTGAATTCAGGAAGTGACTGGTACTTTTAAGATATGTCTATGTGAGAACCAGAATTTGGACTGCAGTGTTATGAGTACATGACTTCTAATAGAGACAAGTAAGAATGCAGCCCAGTGATGCAATGCACAAGTATGTGACTGTTCATCATTAGTAAATGCAGTTTCAAATACAGCTCTTCAATGCTTCTTCAAATGGATGACTAACCTTGAAAAATGTTATAGAACTGCTTCAGAATGTCATTTCTCCATGAGCAATTTACATGAGTACAAATGTGTATATTCCTGTCTTTATAGAGATATGAACCATAAAAGCAGTATCATGAAGCAGCACAGGGAAGACAGGCACAGTGCAAGAAAATTTTAGAAGCATAAATCAGAACTGTATTCTTTACTTTGAAGTCTTATGAATTAAAAGCTGTGGCATGTCAGGGATGCTCTTTTCCAAAGGTTGAGCCATGCATAATTCTCATAAAGCTTAACATGACCAGAAATCACTAAAATAAGAATAAAGCTTCACTTGTAGCCTATGAAAAACTGGCTGCACTCCTCTCAAGAGGTGGAGATCTGAATCCTTATATATTTTTTCAGCTGCCTACAAGTGAAGATTAGTCACCTACAAGGGCAGTCCAATTCACTACACAGGATTCATGTACGGACTTTGCAGGACTGCATTTACGTAAGAAAAATGTGAGCCAGGCATACAGACTAGTTGATGATTATTGTACTACTGATTAACTGCAGCTTTAACTACAGTTTAGCAACTTCAAGTTTTAGCAGCTCCATAAAACAGAATCTTCTGAACATCTAATTGAATGTACTAATTAAACTCTAAATTACAGATATAACTTTAGTAAAAATCCAATCTGAAACATCAAGCCTGAAGGGATTCTTAACCCCTGCTCAATACTGGTGGATTCTTGTCGTCCATCCACATCTTAGGATACTGATGAAATTAAAAGAAAATCACCTACATTCTGTTTGCACTCGCTGTATGCATCTCATAAATAAGACAGCAGATATTAAAGGAGTTCTATCTAAATGATTAGGATTCAAATTTACATGAGCCATAAACATAAAAATTTATCATTCAGAATGTCTAAGTAATCTTCATCCAAATTAGAAAGAAAAAAAAATCAACAATAAACAAACAGGAGAATAGAAGAATAGACACTTCTAAACATATCCTTTATCATCCAAATCTTTCTGAGAAGAAATTCTGATAATTCTGTGCTCTTCTAATGAATAGAAAAGTAAATTCATACACAAGTTCAGTGACTGAAGCACATTTCAATAGTTCTCCATCCATTTTGAGAATGCTTCACTGCTGCAAGCAAAATCTGACAGTCTAATGTAGCCAGTTCCTGCTTGTCAGCATTAAAAATAACACTAAATTGTTTGAGCTAGTCTTCTAAATCCATCTTCTCTTTTCTCCTGGAGCACTTGCAACTACTGCAAATAAATGTATGAGTTTAGAGTAAATCATTCATTGAAAGAAAGCCTAATTTTTGTATTTTGATAGTGAAAAAGCTTATTTGACTCCTTTCAGATCTCATAAACTCTCAAGTAAGCAATCTTGCAATGCTCGGACTCCCAACAGTATTGATCATAGAGGCAATATTACAAGTTTTCATGCCTTTCTCAGTTTTATGTCTATAAATATTTCTACAGAAGAGTCTGAAAAGGGCTACAGTCTCTATGTCAGTTGACATTCTAGGGTAAGATTACCCATAAGTTTCCTCCCCTACAGTCTCCATCTGGATGAATAGGAACAAAATGGTGCCACATAGGATGGAGGAAGGAGAAGACAAGGCTAACATGGCCAAGATGTGGGGGCAACAGCCCCATACAGAGTTTGATAGGGCAGCTCAGTGTTGCTCTGTGTGCAAGGTGTGAAGACCTTGGTGCTCTGTGCTTTGCCATCTCAGGGACAAGCTGGTTGGCTTGAGAAGACCTATAGTGGCTAATATGCTTTACTTTGTGAGATTCGCACTATGTTTTTTCATTGAACGTAAATATTGCTGTTGAATCATGATCATTAGGGCACTCTAAAAGCATTTGATATTTCCCCCTGCTGTACTTTTGCTTTAACTGCAAATAATTGACAGCGGCAATTTTGCTTCTTAGCACAGCCATAACTTGAAGTAGAGTCCTTTGGACTAGTATCTCACCATTACTCCCTGAACATTACAGAAAGAGAAGTCTTTATTGTATGTTTTATGGTGGTTGGGCTTTTGCTGAGCTTCCCATGTTCCCCCTATGGATGTTGCTGGAAAAAGCAATCAAAAATCCTTAACAATTTTGCAGTTACTCCTCAGTGAAGCAGTAACTTCAATGTTTATGTGTAGGAACCTTAGGAGGGCTCAGAAAAGGAATGGAAGATCCCTTTCACATGGTCGGACTAGATGATTTTAATGGTCTTTTCCAACTTTAATGATTTTATGATTCTAAAAGAGGAATAACCCTGGAGGCTTTCCCAACCTTAGAAGAAAATATACTTCAAAGCTGCCAGTCAGCTTTTCCCAGCTGTAAAGCTACCTTCTGACTCTTAGACCTTCAGAGAGCTCACAGTGGATCTAACACAAAGTTTCAGTAAGTTTTGACTTGTGGTGTACTTGGCATGACCCCAAAGGATAAAATTATATCCACTGCCCAGAGTCACAGCTATTGCCTCCCACTTGGTTGCATTTCCAGAATGCTGAATAATTGAGCTACTGCATTTTAGAAGGGGGTTCCCAAAAAAGCAAAGCTCTCCCCGCCAAGTGCTGACAATATTTAATGTGTAGGGATACCAGTGTTTTAGATTCCTGCTTATCTCTGCTGATCACCTGCTAGGAAAGCGTTTACCAAGCTAAAAGGAGTAACTGATTTCTGTCTAAAATTGCTTTCTACTCTACTCTGCTAAGTGTCTTCTTTGCAAAGATATTCTTTTAATTTACTTTTCAGTTGTCAGTCAACCACTTCTGCTTCTATTGGACATATAGAAGAGGTAGTTTAGAACCACAGGAATAAGAACCTTTGCTCTTGTGTTGGTGCTAAGCAATGGTATGTTAAGGGAGTCAGTGTCACTGACAAACTCTCAGATTGCCAGAGTTCACCTTTGCTTTTTGAACAAAGCCTTCTGAGGCACAACTGGGCTTTGGGCACACCACTGCCCTGCAGGCTCCCCTTTACAGCTATATCCTAATGTTAAATCATCCAAGAGCAGATGAGCTCTTGGGATATCTCTTTCCATCAGCTTCGACTATTATTTAATACAACACTACTTTATCAAATACTATTTGATAAAATAATTTCATTTTCAATATCAAATAGTATTTGATAAAATCGCCTCTATCCTCACCACAGCTTGGCCTGCATCTTGGTGGTGTAGAGCATCCTTTGGGATAGGAAAGCTGTCATGTCTCTCAGCTTGAGGAAGATACAGGATTCAGGTACTTTGTCTCCTCGGCTAGTGCTCTAACTTCTGCACTAATGTGTAAAATGCAAAATGCTTGTGGTGAAAGTGGCACTGCCTGCTGTATTTGAGTTGAGCTCATTGCTAGTGCATGCTTCAAAGTGTATCTCGCAAGGAAGGCAAGTAGAACCTCATCACCCCTCAGCATCAGTTTTTGATGGCAAAAAAGTAGTAGTTTTATAGATATTCCAATAAATCCGAAAGAGGTGAGGCTAGAAAAGTCTTCAGGCTATGTTTCCCACAGCACTTTTCAGAATGGCTTTTATTTTTGTAACAGGAGAAAAAAAATTCCCTGCATGCTGTTTGTATGATGCATAACTCCTTTAGAGACTATGTGGTGAAGAAGTCAGGACATAAATATTTTTAAATTTCTCAGTCAATTGCAGGCTTTTCTCACTGTTACCAAAGCATCCAAGAAATACTTTACCTTAAATACTTCATTATGCATCCTGGCATGAAGAGCTGCAAGAGGAAAAAAACAGGAGGTCATGGGATCATTTATCATTAGTAAGATGAATCTACCTGTTCTCAGGGTACCCAGCCTCAGCAGTGTGCAAGACACTATTTAAACAGACCACTACTAGTTTTCAAAAAATTGAAACTGCTGTCCCTGAGATGAAAGGTCTTATTCATAACTGCATCTTCCTACATTAAAAATGAAAATGCCAGGCTGATATGTCATCTTAAATTAAGCATCAGTAATGTTCAGACATGGGCAATCCATCTAATTTGAAGCCAAAGAAGAATTATTTTAATTTCCAAGCTCATTTAGATCATATCTAACAAAGAATTGTTTGTTTTTCAAAGGATATGAAGCATATTACAGTAATTCTGCCAGACTCATTACTCGGAGGAAGGACAACCAGTTTCAGTCATTGAGCAAATCCTAATTTCTTTTTGGTGTTTTAGCAATTTTCCTGGTTTACATTCAAGGCAGTGATCACATTTGCATTTTTCTGGGCAGCAGACAGTAAGTGAAGTTATCCACATATAATTATTTGTTTTAATTTGGGAACTTGTATTATCTTGTTTATGCAGGAGACATCAGTTAAAAAGTGGCTCTTTCAAAGTCAGCTGGTGATCTTCAGACTAGGATGGACTTTATTATTATTTCAGTAGTGGTAGTACAACCTTTGAGTATCTAAAGGGAGGATATTAGAAAGAATGGGACAGACTCTACAGGCTCTACAGCAGAGTCTACTGTGAAAAGATAAGGGGAAATAGTTTCAAACTAGGAGGGGGAGATTTAGACTGGATATAAGGAAGAAGTTTTTCATAATAAAGGTTGTGAGGCACAGGTTGCCTAGAGAGGTTCTGGATATTCCTGTCCCTGGAGATGATCAAGGTCAGGCTGGACAGGGCTCTGAGCACCCTGATCTATGTGTAGGTGTCCCTGTCCATTGCAGGGGAATTGGACCAAGTGACCTTTAAGTGACCTTTCCAACTCAATTCTATGATTTTACTGTAGTCTTGTTGTAAGAATGAATATCACAGGTTTTTCCCCATATTTAGAGATGCTGATATGCCCCCTCTCAGTTGCTCTCCACTCCCAAGGCACACAGAACCTATGGTACTATCACAGCCTCTGTCAGAGTTTGAACCTAAAGATGTTCAGCACAGGGGCAGCACACTTTTTTCTTTTTTAATATTCTAATATTACCAAAGTTATCATTAACATTTCACTTTCTGTCTCAAGGAAACATCTGTTTCAGGCCCATTACCCCTTGGTCACCAACTGTGGCAGGCCACCATTTTGTTCCAGAGGTCTTGGCCTTGCTTGCCCCAAAGCTGGCCGTACTGCCCCAGAGACTCCTGCTGCACCTGGCCTGTCACCACAGACCTTTCTAAAGGCTCTGTCCCCTTCTTTCTTATAGCCCTCATTTAGATACTGAAAGACTTTTTAGGGCAGAAAAGACCAGGGGAGACAAAGCCTGAGGTCATTTATTTAGAGAAGTTGGTAAGAATAATGATGCAAGATGAGATAGTAAGAAAGCATTACACTGTATCCTGCAAAAAGGCAATGAAATGGGGCCATGGTGCCCAGCAAAGCAGTATGCAGGAACCCTGGACTAGGGAGAACTGTGGAGGGGAGGAAGAGCAATGAGACAGTGGCAGTGGTGGCTGCAATTTTCAGGGAGATACTGAGACAACAGGAAAAGGGAAGCTATGGGTCTGGTTTCCTGCTCTACCAGCATGTGGTGAGACAAGCAGTAGTGTCATCAAAACTTCTAAAGTTTTATTTCCCAACAAATAGAGGCCACTATTTAACCTAGAATCCAATGATGGACATATCTTGTTTAAAGCTGTGTGTGAAGAATGATTTTTAAAATCCCAATTCTTTCTCTAAAACACTTTTGAAAAAAGACTTTTAAAATGTAGAAGAATGAGCTGAAAATCTTGCTGTTTCTACTCAGATTGAAGAAAGGCTATCTGGAAACTTCCTCCTCATGCTATTTTCGCATTTTTCTTGGAAGCCCTTAGGGTCTAAAACTGTAGTTCTGTATAAGAGAAAGTGAAAAATATATCTGAATATATCTGCTATAAAAACAACAGCAATGCAGGGGAAAAAATGCCTCTAGCTATGAGAATATGGAGAAATTGAGGAGGAAGGCTACAGGGAGCTCTTTGAAAGGGTTGGTACTGATGGTCTATGGAGCCCTACATACCTGCAGAAGGAAACAGAAAACCATACATATTGTGAATAGACTTAAATGTACTGATCAGATAATTGTATTTCCATTTTGAGGTTTTTAACAGGCTGCAAATCAAAAAGAAGGGAAAAACATACAGAGAAGGTGAGAGAAAAAGAACATCTAAAAGCCACTATTCTACAAGAATTCAGGACTGAACATAAACTTTCAGTGTTTTCCATTACTGCTCATTAGCTCCATACAAAGGCATATATCTCTATATATTCTGGTATAACTTTTTCCACAAAAGGTCATAGTAGCTTGAAAATGAGCTTTTGCATCCTTGTGTTAGAATGAGATTCAAAACTCACCAGTTTGAGGTTCTCTCTCTAGTTCTGGTCTTCTCCTTGCTATGGCAAAATTTAGAGGGTAAGATACGAAATAATTCTGATCACATCAACTAGAAAGCACCTAACTCCCAACAGCAAAGTTCAAAAAAAGGCTATCACTCTTCTTAAGGCATGTAAGAAGTGACACACATATTTCTTAACCTAGTTCATTTAGCTGCTTGGAGCTTTGCTATTGCATTCATCTACAAATATCTTAGCTGCACTGAATTCATATTCCACCTACCTATATGGCAAATGCCTCTAAACAGTCTTTTGAAGAGCCTGGCTCATTTTACAAGCTCAGGTAACACCTCGTTGGACAAATAGCCCCCTGTTCACTCAGAGGAAGGAGGAGGGAGGAAACAGGAGAAGCAGATGCTGTTTTATATTAGCTCAATGATATAAAGTACTTTTGCAGAAAGTGGGTGATACAGATTCTTGTTTATCCTCCCTCTGTAAAGGATAGAAACCTACACTTGTGCAACTGGTAAAACATTGTTCCTGTGGTCAGAAGAAAGGAGCAGTCATGCCTCCTCACATACAAATGTTAAGGATACAAGCTATGCTGCAGAAGAACAAAAAAAACCCAAAACAAACAAACAAACAAACAAACAAAGCAGGTATGTTCTTAACTGTTTAAGAGCAAAGTGAGTGACACAGTTCCTATCCTTTTATTCCCATCTGGCAGGTATGCCTGCACCAGGGAAGCAGGGGTTGTCCATCTCCTGGGGAGGCCGTCCTGAGGCAGTTTGAAATGCTAGAATCAACATGCCCACATTTATCAGTCAGTCTCACAGGTTCTGGCAGTATTAATTTTCTCTCTGTACTGGTTTAAGTATCTCCTTTATTAGTAAGGTGGGTGTAGTGAATCCCATAAGGAACTTGTTAACTCTGACTAGTAAGTGTTCAGGAAGCACACAGTTCATTAGGCTGACAGAATCACAAATTTCTTACCTGTAGTACTGAAGTTTTGGGCTCTGTGACACTGTCACAATACTGAATTCCTTTTCACAACCAGTTTAATTAAATATTGAGCAGCCATTAGGGTTTTATGGGTACACACCAAGCATAAATTCACATTTATTGCCTCAAAACTATTGTCATGAAACACAGTATAACTGAATTGTGTTTGCCTAGCAGTTTAACAACAATCATCAAAACATAATCAGGATATCTGAAACTGCTATAATTTCCTTAGTGGTACATCCATTCATTGTTTGCTTAGCTTCTCTGTGAGTTTAATTTCTAACTGACACTTGGCCTTTTGTCTCTGTGGCAAAGCAACCAGAATAATATTTAATTACCTTTTTTGTGCTTAAGCTATCATTTTTTAAAAACAGACTGGAGTCAAGTTCTGCAGTACTTTTTAAATAAGAGAACGCTCTCAGAAAAAATCACATTAGCTCTGTGCTTCCTCGGTGACATAATTAGGTTCCTTAAAAGCTGCATGATTCATTTTTTGTGGCTAGAGAGAAGATCTCCTCCCATTGGGGAGTGCAGAGAGATACCCTTCTCTGACAAAGCTGTGTTGTTTGCACTCCTGTCTTTCTCTGATGAGGTTGCTTTTTGTGTGTGTGTGTGTGTGTAAAAAAAATACTCACAAGTTGGTTGAGCAAATTATTTTATTTTTGCTCTAAGTGTGTCCTTAAATCACTTCCTCAAACCAATTTCCTTCACAGAGGCCGAAAGCTCTCCTGGATACAGACAGCATTTTTCACGTTAACTGTTTCTAGAGTCCCATTTTAATGCTTTTGGAAGCCTATTGCTACATTGGTAATGAGTTTTCTCACTCTGCCAAGTTATCTGACAGCTAGCTGATAGCCAGTGATAAGCTAACATACATATGCTAGACAGGTGCCTGCATGTGATTGAATTAGCATTGTCTGCATTTAAACTCCTGTATTTTTGCACCCTGGAAGTACACAATGAGGGAGCAATCAGCAACTACAGAACCTGAGTTATGAAACGCTACAATGGATTCTCAGTGCCAAGATCTTCCTGAGCTGGCAGCATGCTTTGGTCATTGAAGCTGATAAATATGGAAATTCTGCTGCCTGATTTCAGTTGACTCTATAGGTGCTGTGTCTTTGAGGTTTTGCAGCCTGAGCTGAGTTTCTCACTAGGTGCTGACTATTCAGACAGTTCGGGGGCATGAGGAAACGTATGCCAGTGTCATAATGTGTTGCTGAAAGTCTTAGGGATTTTCAGAAACATATTTCATTCAACACTTCCCAACAATAAACCAGCTCCCTTAAGTCACAGGTTTCATGTTTCCTACAGTCCTGCTGATCCTCACCCAGAACCTTTCCTTACCCCTTCTTGCCCTCTGTCACAGCTCACCTTTGAAAAATATTGCTCCTGGCCATAAACAAAGTCGATTTCTAGAAAATTGCTAGGTCTCGTTATCTCAGCAAGCACTCTGCTGGGTTACTAGGAGGGCATAGACTCTCAGGCCAACAAACAAAATGCTTTACTGACAAAAATAAAATGGTGTGAGAGATCACTTTGGAAGATCGGAGCCTGTGCTATCTGAGCCACATCTCATGCTTTAGCAAAGGTCTTTATCTCCCTTCAGTTTTATGTCTGTATGTGTCCAAGATCCACTATTTTAAAGACACTGCTATTTTCAGGTGTTTCTGGGAACGTTTTAAGGATCTGATCACTCATGAATGTTGGTCACCTGCACCAGTTTTTCATGGTGTATATTCATAGGAGAGGCTATAATAGTATGTGTATGTATTATGCTTCTTTGTACTATTTTGCCTTGCATTTTGTGCTTTTCCCCCATCATCTTCTTTTCTGTCACTTGCCAGTATGTAAAGCTGTTTCCATCACTAAGTAGCATATTTATCTGATGCAGTGATAAAAGAATATGCTACCATCCTTTCAAACTGTCATCTGCTTAAAAGAAATGTCAACAGTGCCAAAGCCTGTGATGCTCATCACACTGGCACTTCAGGGGTACAATTAAATGGCTAGATTTAGACCCATGTGGGTCAATTTTTTCATGCATACAGCTAAACGAATTTGAGTGTTGCAAATGGAAAATGCCTCTTACTAAGCACTTAACATAATCTCTCTCTGTTACCTCAGACACCTACAGAGAGCACATATCTTGCATTAACTCACTGAAGTACACTCCAAAGGTTCAGGGAAATGTCAGATAAAAGGGCCATTGTATGATTTTTCCTACAGAGCGTAGAGGTCATTCTCAGCACAGCTGTGGTGGAAGACACAGATGGGGAGATCTAGGGAAGGACGGAGATGGATTTTGGATGGCAAAAGAGAAACACCTACAGGTGCTGAACACAAACTGTACCTCCTCAGGCCAGGTATTCTTCTGGTAAGCAACTCACAGGAAGCCCCAGAGGAACTATGGAGAGAAATAAATTTCTCACCTGTGAAGGTCTAATGATGGTTTTTGTGAAACTGGGTGAGAAAGTGCAGATGCTGTCCTTGCTTAAAAAAATATTTTAAGACTCCTTCAAATCTTCCAGTTGAAGAAAAGTAATAATGAAAGCCAGTATGGAAAGAGGGTTCAAGAAACTCTTTTCAATGTTTTAGCTGCTGAGAAGATTTTTGTCTCACACATTGGCTGCAATAATGAACATGAAACAGCCAGGAGGCCCATTAGCTCTAAAGGTACTCACCTTAAATGTATAAGTCTGGGACATAGATTTCAAATAAGATATTCTATAAGTTTCTGTATCCAGAATTAGATGTATTATTCTTCAAACATATTACTCTATTCTCCTTTATTCTCTTTGACTGTAATAGATACTTCTTCAAATACCTCAGCTAAGGTTTGCTTGCACTCTGACACTTATCTTGGTTCATTTACCTTTTGGTATTCCAGTCTACATGCAGATTTCTAAGTATGACAATGTAAATGGAAAGAGGGAAAAGAGAGTGGGATCTTACTGTACGACAAGCATTAAACTGCTATGTTTATCGCAAAGAATAGTTATTCAAATCCACCTGGAGGAAAGATATGAGAACTGCATCACCTGAAGTAATTGTGGAAATTTGTGTGTGTGCTATGAGGAAGCATTAAAGCAATATGGATATAAAAAAATAATAATCTGTCTTTTCAGAAAATAAAAAAGAAGGAAAAGAAAAGGAGTGGTTGACTTTCATCTTAGTCTTACAGAGAAAATTGAGATCCCTTTGGAAGCAGAAGTGCGTACCATTTTAAATTTATTATTTTTTATCCCAGATTGATTTGTTTTTTTGGACTAGATGCTGCTAGGACTGTGTAGAGAAAAAATACCATCACTTTACCTTCAGTGAAAGAACACATCCAGAATGGACAGTGACTTTCTTTGTATCAGGGTGTGACCATGTCTCAAGTCTATTGAAAAACCAACATTCCTAGGGCAATTATTCGTGTAGTTATGTTATGCAGTGCAGTGAAACCATCAGTGCCAATTTCATAGTGGCCAGCTGGGTAAAAGCTATGGGAGTGCTGCACTGCTTTTTTTTTGTCATTCCCAGATGTACAGGGCTCTGTTTGCAAAACAGTGGCTGTTGGTAGCAACCAAACTAGATGAATGTGCATCAGGTACACCTGCACTGTGCCAACCTGCTACATGGACTATACCTTCAAGTGGATATTAAAAAATCAGCCTAGTGAAGGGGAGCTTTGAAAGCACAGTGCTTCCCATGCTAAATCAATGTGGCTAAATGAAGATGGAAAGAGGTGTAAGGCCAGGCCCTCACCTCCTGTCTCTTAGGATCTCATATTTCAGTCCAACAAGTTACTTTTTCTAGCTCACTAAAACACATCATTCTTACCAAACAATCGAAATGAAGCACTGGAAAATAGCTCCTTCTTTTTTTTTTCTCAAGGAATCTAACATCAAGAGTTCAGTGGATCCATATCCCTGAATTTCTTTAAATCACAGCTTGAATTTCTTTATGAATCATCACTATTACATAATTTTTACATGACTCTGCAAGGACAAAAGACATGGAGAGAGTGACAGGTATAACAGAGCTCAAAAGCAGTGATGCTAGTAAGAGTATGCCAACAGGAAACATCCTTCAAAATTGCTGGCATGACTTCTTTCCACAGGAGGCAATCAATTAGTTAAAAATTGCTCAACATCATAGAGCTAATGCTGTAAGAAACAACCATTTTTACAGCTGTTTGATCACTTGTAATCCACAGGGAAGTAGCATTTTCCCGTCACATTACATGATTTTTGAAATTTTCACTCCAAATAGAAACAGTAGAGTTTTGAAATATTTAGTAATATTAACCATGGTGAATAGGAGTAAAATGAAATTTAAAGTAGTCTAAGATAAATTCACCTGTGATCAATCAAACCCAAAACTTGAGTGTTAATTCCTCTTTCAGAAATTAACGTCAAATTTGTGTCATTTGTTGTTTTTTGTTCTTTAACGCATACCTAGAGAATACTTTCTCTCAATTTTCATTTTCTAAAAGAAAATATAAAATAGGAAAAGTAAAAATATGAAATATGATCCAAGAAAAATGGTAAGAAAGAGAAAATTGCCAACTGGAAAAGAAAATACTCACTATGTAGATTATATCTGAAGGGTAAGGCAGAAGTAAACAGTGTCATCCAGCAAATTCTGTTTGTCCAGCTAAGACTTGCTCATGTTGATGCATCCCTTTGGCTCAGATGACTATGTTTCTACAATGGAGAACAGAATCTTTCATCCTACAGCTTTAGAATATCTTAATGAGGGTGCTATGAACAGTTTCTAATCCTTTTCTCCCTGGAAAATGCCACATTACCCAATTTTGAGCACATATAGAAATAATTACTTTTTTGATGTTGAGATTGAAACATCTGTAAAAACAAATCTGGTGCACAGGAAACAGGAGACTGCAAAGCAGATGTACTGCCTGGGATGCATGTGCAACCCTGACTGCAGTGGTGCATTTAGCTGTTTCTGCAGGAACACTCTGTTCGTAGACACTGTCATGAGAGGTGTGGGTGTCAGAACCACTCTACAGCTGACTGGGAATACAACTCACCCTTACCTTGACCTCAACAGACAGGCCAGTCTTTAGAAATATAGAACACAATTTTCCTTCACAATTCTCTCCTGTTAGGCTAAGCTTGCTCAGACAGCATGGCCACAGGGTAGGGCCCTGAACCCGTAAGCTGCAGAGAAACACTTAGGGAATCCTCAGGGGGGTTTGAGAAAAAGTTCATTGATGTGCTGCCTTGCAGTCAGGATTCCTATGGTCTACCTTCCCTCCTGGCAGAAATATGGATTGGTAGAGGTTATTTCACTATCTATCAGTGACACTGATCAACTGGTGAAGTCCCAGAGGATTGAAGGCTTGCTAGTATGACTTCCATCTACAAGAAGAGACATAAGGAAGACCTAAGAAACTACAAAGCTGTCAACCTGACATCAGTGCAGGGAAGGTTATTAAACAGATAATCTTGAGCAAGTTCACACAGCATGCATGGGACAATCAGGGGACTTGTCCCACCCATCATAGGTTCATGAAGGGCAGGTCCTGCTTGACCAACCTGACCTCCTTCTATGACCAGGTGACCCACCTGGTGGGTGAGGGAAGGGCTGTTGACGTAGACTACAAGGACTTCAGTGAAGTCTTGAACAGTCTCCCACAGTATTCTCCTGAAGAAGCTTGCTGCCTGTGGCTTTGACAGGTACACTCTGTGCTGGGTAGAGAACTGGCTTGATGGACAGGCCCAGAGTGTGGTGGTGAATTCAATTAAATCGAGCTGGCATCTGATCATAAATGGTGTTCCCCAGGGTTTGGTACTGGGGTCTGTCCTGTTCAGTAACTTTAATGATAATTTGGATGAGGGCAGTGAGTGCACCCTCAGTAAGTTTGCAGATAATACCAATCTGGGAGGACGTGTGGATATGCCTAGGGGTAGGAAAGCCCTGCAGAGAGATCTGGGCAGGCTGGATCACTGGACTGAAGCCAATGGCATGAAGTTCAACAAGACCAAAAGTGGGGTCCTGCACTTTGGACACAACAATCCCAGGCAACGCTACAGGCTTGAGGCAGAATGGCTGGAGGACTGTGTGGAGGAAAAGGATGTGGTAGTGTTGGTCAAAACTCAGCTGAATATGATCCATCAGTGTGCCCAGGTGGCCAAGAAGGCCAGTGATATCTTGGCTTGTATAAGAAACAGTGCAACAAGCAGGAGCAGGGAGATGATCATACTCAGCAGTGGTGAGGCTGCACCTCAAGAACTGTGTTCAGTTTTGGTCCCTTCCTTTACAAAAAAATACTGAGGCCCTGAAGCATGTCCAGAGAAGGGCAATGAAACAAGTGAGGAATCTGGAACACAAGTATAATGGGGAGAAGTTGAGACTGGGATTGTTCAGTCTGAAGAAGAGGAGGTTCACGGGACACCTTATTGCTCTCTACAACTGCCTGAAAATAGGTCGAGGCAAGGTGAAGGTTGGCCTCTTCTCCTAGTTAACAGTGATAGGATGAGAGGAAATGGCCTTAAGTTGCACCAGGAGAGTTTCAGGTTGGATATTAGGAATTTTTTTTTTCTCAGAACAAGTGATAAGGCATTAGAACAGGGTGCCCGGGGGGTGGAGGAGTCACCATCCCTGGAGGTGTTCAAGAAACATGGAAATGCAGTACTTAGGGACATGGTTTAGTGGACTACATTGATGGTGGGCAGTTGAACTAGAGGATCTGAGAAATCTTATCCAACCTTAGTGATTCTATAATTACTGAGAGCAAAGAGGGCACCTGCTCTGAAGGGCAGGTAACTGAGGAGACTTGTGGGCAGCAAAGTGTCATTGGCACCTAAGGAAGGAAAACTGATGCCTAAATGGTGTCACAAATTTAAGATCCACTTACTAACAGTTGTACCACTGGCATACAGGGCAGGGGTAGAGCTCAGCAGCCCCCAGCTCTTGCATGAATCTGGAGTCAAATGGGAGTTCCAGAGTAACACTCAACTGCCTCATTGCACCTTCACTCTCTGCTGTGGGTGAAAAAGAGCACCTTTCACTGCTCTGCACTGGCTACTGGCACGCAGAAAACATGAGTTCCCTGGGACTTTATTACATAAGAAGAACATTGGCAGAAATTAAGCTGCTCCTTGACAGAATCCATGGTGCTTTGTGTCACTTCTGATGGAACAACAATCGTCTCCATAAGCTTCATTTAAAAGTGACAGGAAATGATTGTGCAGGATGTTCCAGCTGCAGCAGATTAGACAAGTCACCTTCGACACATTCTGTATGCCAACCGGAGCAGGCAGAAAAGAGAAAGTAGATGATGAAGCACTGCAAATCTGCAAAACACTTAACCTGTATGCAATTATCATATATAGTGCCTCTATCAGATCGGCCCTGCCGCTTTCCACCCTTACAAAACAGCAGACCCATGCTGGGGATCACCGCAGGACTATAGCTTCATGCAACTGGATTAAAATGTATGATGCTGTGTAATTTTCTACTAACCTGCCTATTTAATCGGTGCTGCCAGAGAAGCCAGTGCTTCTCATTTCCTGAAAGTTACAGAAACACATAACAATACAAAAATATTTACTCCATGGGAAAAGATGATTTTTGCAAATACTAAGGGTGAATAGGTGGCCCTGCATTTGTGCTATAGTTTTTATCTCAGCAAGCCAAAAAGATCATTAAATACTGATGAAATAGCCATTGCACAGGCAAAATTACCATCAAAAGCTGTAAGTGTTCAGAAAGCTGTAAGTATTAGACTATTTTATAAAACTGAACTATAAATCAATGTATTTTATTCATCAAATAAATAAATAAATAAATAGGGTGCAAGTTGAATAGTAGTCCATTTCCCACTTTTACAGGGGCACATCCTCTGATATTTTAGCTGCATTTCCATTTTCTCAAATGCCCTGTTTTTCAAAATCTGTAGGGAATTCTTCATCTTGCATACAAGAAGTATGTAGGTGCATGACAATTGTTTTAGCCCTAATTCTCCAATGTGGGGAATTTTGTGAATTACTGCAGTCATGGAACTGAATTTCAGGTCTGACTTCTGTGTTTACAAACATCAGATATTTATTAGAATTATTCTTTCCTTCTTGTATCTATCTAAGTCACCCACAGGCCTTTCTTATTTCCCAGTTATCCATAGCCATTCTAGGAAAGCTAAGTAAATTGCAGGTGCACTTCTGATTTGGCTGCAATAGAAAACCCTGCTCTCCTAACCTCTGGCAAATGCCAGGAGATGAAGTAACTCCTTTCTGTGCTCTCCTTTTGCAATGAGCATCTCCTGTGTTGGAAGACACAAGGAATGCAGGCTGCCCAGAGAAGTTGTCGGTGCCTCATCCCTGCTGGTGCTCATTGTCCTCTATTCTACATTTTTAATATCTCATATTCTGTTGCTCCAAGCATTTCCTAAATGCAGTGCAAGTGGCCTGAGACCTGACAAAATAAAAATTGTTTTCTGAATGGTGATGAAGTGATGCCCATAAGGGAAACACAGAGATATTGCCACTCCCTCTGCCAGAATAGATTTGAGGTGAACTGTGTATCCCGCTCATGAAAAACAAAAATATCCTGCAAGCAAAATAATCAAAAATATCATTTATACCATGGAGGATACCTTGCAGGCATTCAGGTTTCCTGCATGAATTTTTCATTTGTTTGTGCTTGTTCCTCTTTGTAGCGATGAAACACATACTTGGGCCTCCTAGGCTGAAGGGCCTTGGCATCATCGTTTAATTGATATGTGACACACAGTTTAATTGATATGTGACACACAGGCTCAGCCTAGAAATCCCACACAGGCTCAGCCTACAAATCCCACTACAACCATTTAACATACACAGGGATCTGGCAAAAAAATAGCTGGGTTTTGTCTGAAGACTTTTGCCTCTTGAACCTGATGAAGCAGTGTCTGCATCTGTGATAATTAATCTTCTACTCTCTTTTGTACACTTGTACATTTCATGTATTTATTCTCTTTCACAAGCTTCTTCGGCTGCCACATGAAACTGAGGAAAAGAGGGAGAATTATTCGTTCCTACAGCCCAGATACAAAACTGAAGCCGATGGGGATGGGTATCTGCCAGGGGATTCTCAGAGTGCAGCATCTCCTGTGTGAACACCTCATCACAGATGAGCTCTCTCTGCTTCAAAGTTGATCAGTGTAGGGCTTTTTTCGATCTTTTAAGCACAGTTACGTAGTATTTGCTTTATTTATTTGTTTTAATTATTGTCAGATAATTTATGAATTTTGGAGTCTTCAAACAGCAGCAAGTTAACTCATCTGCCAGTTTTGCCATTCTGCTTCCTCCACTCAAAATAGAAAATGTGTATGTATCACACCACAAACCCACAAACCCACAGAGGTGTGGGTTTCTGTCTAGTGACAGCTCCTAGCACACATGAGAATCATCACTTGCAGCAGCTTTCAAGAGTAACCAAACCAGGTAAGTTCTATTATATTACTCCTCCATTGCCAGACAAGTCCGTCCCTGTTATGCTGTTCCTCACAATGCTCTGGTCTTGATAAGAGTGCTGTGTGACTGGCTGGACTGTGCTTGAGACCTAAGGTCAGCTCGTATGGACTTGCCTGCAGCCCTCTGTGTGGGGACTAATTTGTAAAATGGCTAGTGCTGTTGATTTTCTCTGGTGCTTCCCAAATCATCTTCTGGAACACCATGTGCATCATGTAGCAAGTAGCCTTCCAAAGAATGAGAAAACTGTTGTTCAAACCAATGAAGAAGTCAGTCATTTAACTTGTAGTGAAGCCTTGACTGTTTTTCAAGAAGAGCTGGAAGCTCTGGAGATTTTATCTCTAGTCTTACAAATGGATTTCTGGAAGAATTAAGAAAAAAAAAAGAAAATTGGAGTCTAACAGGTCGCCAGCAGAATATCAACTACTGCTGTTGTTGCTTCCAAGAAAATGTTCCAAACTTACCATGACCACATGACACTGCTCTCCAAGCCAAATCTGGAACTGTAATGATGTGGTCAGCTCTGGCAGACCCTGAGGAGGGCTCAGAGCAGTATTTCATCTGATATCGTCTTCTATAGCTCTCTCCAACACCACCACACTGAAAGTGTTATCCATGTCTTAAAAGTAGCAAGGATATTGTATATGTCGCATGGCAGAAGATTCCAACTCCTCTGTGACAAGCTTCTTTCACAACACAGTTTCATCACAAACTCACGTTACAGGAAGACAGTGAGCAAAAGCAGTAGTGAATAAAAAGTATTCAACTTGAGAAGACACTTTGGGCAAACCAAAAGGCTGAGATACAATAGTCACTGGTGGTAATGAATCAGAAGAACTTTGCAAAGTCAGAATCAATAGTCAGCAAGGAGTCAAACAAAAGATATCATTAGAGACCATACAGGACTGAGAGAATCACAGACAGTACTTATATCTCCCAAGCATTATTTTCCAAAGATTTTTATTCTCCACTCTTGGCAGAGTGGAGAATATATTTCTATCCCTCTTTTTTTTTCAGTCAAAACTGAAAAAGACAGCAGGTCACTTTTTATGTTTATATTCATTTATCTCTTGCTTGTGAATCCAATCAGTCTCCCAGCAGCATTAAGTTTTGATGGCTCCAGTGCAGCAGAAATACTTCCCTCAGTATCCTGATATGCTCTGAACTCTAGTTCAAGTGTGCAATTACCTGCCTAGTGCAGTATCTCCCTGCCTATGTTAACAGTCAGATTTTATCACAATACCACCATATAACAATGCTATGAACATTTACTCTAATGTAGTAGCCAAGAAAGAGCAATGGTAATTTGCCATTGCAATAATGTTTGCAAAGCATTCCTGAAAAATGACAGGCAGGGAAACAAGAATAATTGAAGCTAATGGAGACAAAAATCCACAGTTATAAAGATACATGACACTTTAGAAAATTGATTTAGTACCTCTAGCCAAAAGCGAAAGGGAGAGTGCATCACATCTATTAATTCACAGTCTATATGTCATGTGTCTTCCCTATTGAAGTATAAGTCAGGTAAGTAACATAATTGGTACCAGTTCCACTGACACAAAGTCAGAATCAGTTTCAAGATCTTTCTTGAAAAAAGTTTGAGTCATTCTGCTGCATGCTACATGGTAACACCTAAAAACTGTGAGCAATTCTTAAATCTATACAGAAATTTAATCATAGCTAAATATGAAGCATATTGCAGCTCTTATATCAACACTGTAATAAACAAAAGTTTTTTCAATGTTTACTGTGAGAAAAAGAATCACATGTGTTAGGATAACAAAAGTCTCTGTTAGTTCTCCCAGTCTGAAAACAATATGTTTTCTTATGGAATGAGTGTTGTACCTGGCATCTGCAATGCATCACTTATCCATGTATTTTATTTTATTTTTTATAAGAAGAAGAAAATATCACTCCACTAGATTTCACAGAGAAAAACTGAATTCATTGACACAGATCAAAATTTTGAAAATATTTGATATGGACCTAGTTACTTAGGAATCTAATCAGGGCAAAATACAGAATATAGTCTGAGAGTATACATAACTGATGGATAGCTCATACTCTGTGTTCAATCCACTCCACACACTTCTCTCAAGCCAGAATTTTTCAGTGAGGCCAGAACACATAATGCTATTTGTATAAACGTGTTGTAACACTAGATGCCATATAAATGTAATATTTTATTTCAATATACTTGAACATTATGACTACCCTGCCTTTTTACTAATCTTTCTTCGTCTGCATATTGCTACATATTTTCTATATATATGCGCAATTTGGTATTTAACCTGTGAACATTGACTTAATTTATGCAACATATGGCTAAATTAGACAGCTATTTTCTAAACAAGGTCTCCCATATGCTGCAAAGCCCAGGAGGTTGATAGTTCAAGATTTTTTTCATTTCACTGAGGCATTCCCTCTGTCAGAATGGTTTTCCATCCTTTTACTGAAATTCCCTGAGGAGTAATGAGTGGATTTATTGGCTGATAATAATGGGTATCATGACTGGTACCTCTTGAGCATTTAAAAGCTGACACATGCACCAACTTTCCTCTACTCAGAAAATAAAAACCATTTTGTCTAACACATTCACTTTTTAAGTGTGTATGAATTTAGGGCATGCACTTGTCATCTCTTTGAGCACAAGCAGAAAATGCTGTTGAGCCTGGAGTTCAGCAAAAAGTTTTGCATGTGTATACTTCTCTCACAGAGTTTTGAAAAAATGTACTTGCCTTTGGTGAATTATAAAGAGAGGGGAGGGGAGGGGAGAAGAGACAAGGGGAGGGGAAGGGACTACAATAGAGTTCTGGGAATGGTGTAACATGGTAGCTAGCAATGCAAATTAGTGACCTTTTACTATCAGTCTCCTGACATAAGGCAGGGCTCATTAAATGGTTGAGTGAATGACTTGTCAATCTTAAACTCATTCACACAGGCGTACTAACATATGCTAAGATGTTCCCTTAACTGATGTGCAAGAGCACCCTAAGCCAATCTATACTGTTAAAATAAGTAATGTCTCCAATGGAAGACAATAACCCAAGAAGTAAGAACTGACGCTTTTTATACTTTCTGTCATCTGTAGCTCACCACTTGTGCATCACCAGTAGGCTGGGTTCACTTTGCTTTAGAGATGCTTGCAGTTAGTTTGCATCTAGCACTGGGCATGGTACTACATAACTGTTCAGTCCACAGAGGTACCCATGGGCTCTCAATGCATATTGTGCCTATTGTATCTATTCTGTACGTTTTTCACAGTATCTTTTTTTTTTTCTGCATATATATTTTGTATATATACAGTTGTCCTGTTTAACTTGAAGATGGCTAACTCTGAAATCCCACCTTCTAGCACCATAGATTCATTCGAATGGGGAACACAACACTGGT
This sequence comes from Cyrtonyx montezumae, assembly GCF_038088225.1. Classification (NCBI taxonomy): domain Eukaryota; kingdom Metazoa; phylum Chordata; class Aves; order Galliformes; family Odontophoridae; genus Cyrtonyx; species Cyrtonyx montezumae. The sequence goes on along the minus strand of NW_027072034.1, from coordinate 47,184,150 downwards.
TAAGGAAAACAGAAACTGTAGATACAGATTAGACAGGCAGACAGTTAGGGAATGGGTCTGAGTTTCAAGCAGCCTTTGAATCTCCTCCTATCTCTGCATTCATCCTTTTTTATTCCTCTCAGTTTCGATAAGAAATTGAAGAGCAAAAAATCACAATAGTCTGTGCATATCTACTCAGATTTTTTCTTTTCTCATTTCCATAGTAAGATAAGCATTTATCCAGTGTAATCATTCACTGATTTTCTTCTACAGGCTATCAGTGCTCACAGATCACACCATTCTTTGCATTAGCCCTTTTAAACCATAGCCAAATGGTGTCTTAATGAATGGTGTCTTTCCATTAAGAGTTAACTGCCCCAAATCCAATTCTTTCCCAAAATTTTAGACTTTAGATGAGAAACTGTACTGACTTAGGTAGATTAAAAACCCATTTGTGAAACATTAAGCTGCACAGAAAATTTAAAATCAATAGATTAATGGCATTTGAACATGATATTTTAGAAATCAGTATTGATCTATTCATGTGGCTATGAACTGTGCATATAAGGAAGGATAACATGTACAATAGCACTTGAAGAATGAAAGTGTATTTATTTCTTTATGCAATAAAATTACAATAACTTACACAATGTGATTGATTAGAATGATGGAGCTTAGAGTGGGTGTCTATTAGATGATGGATGTGCAAAATATGAAACAGAACAATTTTCATGTTCATTTAACTTCTTTAAAGTGTTTTAAATGAGCATTAGAAACTAAATCAGGGAGAACTGTCAGGACTTTGTTGAATGATGCTCTCTCAACACAGATTATCTATCACTGAGCTACAGGTTATTTGTTGAACTAATGGTCTAAAACATGAGCTAATCGAAAATAATATAAAACCAAAAATGATCATAGGAGAAGCTGATAGCAGTATGACAGACAAATCACTCTGCGGGAACAAAATAAGCCTGACCTATGTCTATGAGACATTAGGGGAATTTGCCGATGCAATTCGTCATTGGATTCCTGTTACTTGCAGATATTCATAATTAATGGTAAGCCATTTTCATCTCCTGGAGTCTCTGGGTAGCAAGTAAAACCTCAGATAAAATCTTCAAATTAAATAGAATCGGATTTAGCCACTGCAAATCACATTGAAGAGGATATCATTGTTGTTACTCTGTTCCCATTACAGATGGTGATGTCACTGAAGCAGACAGTAGGATGCAGTAAGCACATCAACCTGCACAGAGCAAGCGGTTGCTTCTCCATGCCCACCATTGTATGTCACATAAACCAGCAGGCTGCTACTGCTGCTCCCCTTGCTTTATGTCCCTTAGCAAGGAGGTGGCACCGCCACTCATGTAGGAAGCAAAGGCTTTTTCTTGGCACAGGAGAGAGGAAGATAAGAGTAAAAGCAGAAGATTCAGGAGCAGGCAGCAAGGCAGAGCTTCTATAATGATGTGAAGCCCTTCCACTTCCTTCTCAAGACCAAGGTGAGGAACAATGGCCTTGGGACCCTTGAGCAACCCAGAGCTGAAGTTCAAACCAGCTTGACTTTCGTAACAGTTCCAGACAGAAGTCATTTCAGGTACACTGCATAAGTTTACAGCAGATAAACTAAGCAAATGGCATCTCAGAATAGTTTTGGAGACTGAACATCCCTTCCTTCATCTGAGACATTTCTTCATAAACTAGGTTCATTTCTGAATCCCAGAAACCAGTAGTTCCCACAGAATACTCAAAGAGGATTTTGTTGAATGGTTTTCTAGCATATAATGGAATAAATTAATTATCTTTTCTTGTTTGATATTCTGTTACACAATTCCTTGTTTTGTCTTGGGTATTTCTGTTTGGTTTTGTTTGTTTCTGTTTTTGCTTTCACAAGATTTCTCAACCTTGGTCATAAAACCTTCTTTTCTACCTGGTTGCAGAAAGAACAGAAAATGTCTGCTTCTCTGAGAAAACAGCCCTAGAAAATAACTTTTTTTTGTTATGTGGGGAGGGAATGAAAAGAAATAGAAGTAAATATTTCAACTTTGTAACTTCATTTTCATGCCTTTTATAGTTTAAAATTTCTTTTTGGAGTGTTTTAATCACACTTATGTTTTCATTTTGACAAAATTCCCAGTAAAAAATTAGAGCTTGTAATTTAGTTTTCTAAGGCAATGCTTTTCCACAAACTCTCTGTCAGGCAGATTCCTTAATTGGTAGAAGGGATAGATATCAGCAGGATTCTAAAAGCATTTGACTTAATATTATTTGCTTAAAATAATAGCATTACATGAAACAAAATGTAACCCTTCATAAGCAAATAGATTGAATGATGTATCTCAAATTACAGGATTAAATGAAAAAAAAAATTACCCAGAAGAATTGTTGCCCATTAAATTGTCCAGAGATTTGTTTTTAGCTCAGTGCTGTTTAATATTCTTACGATATGGAAGAAAATGTGAATCATTGCTGGTAATGTTTTCAGATGGCACAAACAGTAACAAAATAGGAAATAATTATAATCAGAAGTAAATTCTAAAGGATGGGTTGTTTCTCTTGGTAATCTGCATCCATATAGGTGGAAGTTTTCCATAAAAAAAGTTGAGTTTCTATGGATAAACCTATGCAGATGCAAATTGAGGTGCCTAAAATAAAAGCTGAGAGGACACAAACAATTTGACTTGAAATTAAGATTATGTAGTGTGTAACAAATAAGGTGTAGAATGTATACTGAATAATAAAGGAATAACAAAGTGCCAAAAAATTAACTATGAGTGAATGCAGTCCACTGAATGAGGCAGAGGAAGGTATTTCCTGTGAAATACCAGCCTATTCCTTTGAAATAACTTTACATTATAAACACATCTGATTCAGTCAGTTATGAAATAATCAGCACGTAAACATTCTCATGGATAAGACTCCATCTCTCTCTGACTGAAAAGGCCTAAAACATTGATTAAACACAAGTATTTGTACTGCTGTCATGCACTTGTAAGTATGTCTCAGTTGCCTAATTTTCTAAATTGTAAGTATTGATCCAAAACCAATACCTGAAGTTCATTATTCTTCACTGTTCTGTTTAAAATATTTCGATCTTTTACTCATTTAAGGGAAACCACCACATTTAACACAGATAACCAGACTCGGCATGCAAAACAAATCAGTCATGAGCAATGCATCCATTGAAAATTACCAGCTGAATTAGTAGGTGGATATTTACAACAATAGTATTGATTCAAGAGAAGTGTGCCTGGTTTTCAAATGATTCATTAACCAGCAACTGAGATGAAAATTTAAACTCTATAAATGAAAAGATTATCTAATAGAAGCACGTACCTGCATATGTACAGATTCCTCTCTGCACTGTTTCTTCAATACGAACTGATTTTAAATGATGCTGTAAAACCAATCATAACCTATTTCTGAACTATATGAATCATGTAGTACTTTGAAAGTAGTAGTGAAATCTGTTCTGAGTTTTCAAGGAGAAAGAATAAATGAAAATTATCTAAGGCTTCTTATAGAAAAATAAAGGTGCAAACATCAGAAGGTTTGATTTATCTTTCTTTATAGACTAGTCTTGCACTAGGAGATCTCTTCATAGAAGATTATAGAAAGAAAGGAGAAAAGGAAAAACGTTCAAGAAGAGGCCCTTACTGTATCATAATGAGTGTCAGGACAGAAGATTTTAATCATATAAATCCAAATATATCACCAAGTTAAAGTGGGAGACTTAGATCTCTCTACATTCTCTTGTGTCTCCAAAGTACACAAGACAGGTGATCAATCCAGTGATAACATTTGAACTGTATGGGGTCATTCGTATCACAGCTTGCATTGGGGTGCTAATTTTTTAATCAGTCTCTGCTCTGTTCTTTTGCAAAACAACCAAGAGAAAAATGTACTTCCAGCTGTACAATACCAAAGATGCTCTCACATGCTGGGCACCAGAGAAGAAAGTAAACAGATAAAAACTCAGGGAGATTGGGGCATGGATTGCAGAAAATTACTCATAGTTCATTAATTTGCCCTGAAACATTATACTGTTGAAACAAACAAACAAACAAACAAAACAGGTAACTTACCTCTGAGATAAATCCATGTTCAAAAACTATAATACTATTCCACTACAGTTCCTTGTGACATTTAGTTTGTTACCAATGACTGCTATCAAGGAAAGAGGAACAACCTTGACTTCCTACAGCTCCCAAAAGGAAGAGGATAAAGACATTGATGGTATTATTTCCCCTTACGGCTGGCCCCTTGATGGTCAGCATCTTTTCTTAGGTAACTGGAGATAGGACAAGAGGCAATGGCTTCAAATTCTGTAAGGGAGATTCAAGTTGATTATTAGGAAAAAATTATTCTCAGAAAGATTGGTGAGGCACTGGAACAAACTGCTCAGGGAGGTGGTGGAGTCGTTGTCACTGCAGGTATGGAGATGTAGCACTGAGGAACATGGTTACTGGGCGTGGTGAGTTGGGCTCACGGTTGGATTAAATGATCTTAGTGATCTTTTCCAACCTTAGTGATTCTGTGAATCTATGATTCTAAATAAAAACAAACAAACAAAACCACAAAACTTATGTAGATGGACCTGATTTGTGAAACTGCAGGTCCAAATGGCTGCCCAACGGTCAGAGATGTGTTCAAGAGATGTACAAGAGTGTCCCTGCAGAGCTCTTATATCGCTGTTCGTAAACTCAGTTAGAATGATTGTGCTCATAATGGATTTGAAATCTGACCTTCCATTGATGTTTATTGCTCATTGCCAGCCTTGTTAAGACTGATTGGAAAATGAGGGCCAAGAAAAGTGACCAGGTGCAGGTTATGGAGAGAAAAGGTGTGTGTCAGAACCAGAAGCAACTGGAACTGAAGGCAATAGATTGCTGTCAAATAGTTTGACTAAAAGCCATCACAGAGCTCTATAAACACCATTAAAAATCTAGCCCCAAGTGTCTAAACCATTTTAAAATGTTCCATAGTCACTCAATATGTCTAGAAAATATTACTCTGTATTTGAAGGATTTTTGTGTTTGTGGAGCATTGTTGCAATTATACCCTAAAGTAAATTTACGCCAGCCATCCTAGTAAGCAAGGATTTAGAAAATCTCTGCACAGAATAAAAAGACACCCTGAGGAAAAGTACAGCACACGTTATGTCAAGGAAGTGCTTTCATTGTCATTAACATGTGGGTCTGTACAACTCCTTAGACAAGCATTGCTGTATGTGTGTTTTCTTCTCCATTGACTGCATCAAAATTCAGTTAAAGCATCATGCCAAGCTCAGCAGAAAAGAAAATTATTACCCTTTGTACAGCATAAAATTACAGACAACAGATATTGTAAATATGGGAATGCCACAATACAGCTACCAGCACCAAGTAGTGAGGACACTTTTAATCCTTACAAAATTACAGAGAGAGAGTTAGGTGAGGATGAATGTGTGATGTGTGTTATAAAGCAGAAATATTTATAAAATGTTAGCCGTTTATTAATAATTCCTCTAAATTCTTTTTTTATTTTGGTTTATGACATAGTGTGTGTAAGTGATTTTTAACTTTGGTGTGTTCTTCTATTGCATTGGGCAGTAAAATGACATTCATTACACAGGTCATAGTTAAGACACTGTATAACTTGATCTGTAAAGCTGTACTTGTCCCTTTATATTGACTATTTCTGTCTCCAATTGATAAACAAAATATTATTAATGTGTTCATTTTCCTCAACAGAGATAAATAAATATCATTTGCTTTTGTATGTACATGCTTGCAATGTTGTTTTGAAATGTGCTATCAGAATAAATATTACCCAGGTTTTAAGATTATTTCTATTCTAATACATGTATTCATACTGCAGCTGATATTAAAAAATATAGTTTTTCTTACAATTAATCATTACTTAATAAACTCTAAATTATTCTCAGAGTGATGGAGTGCCTTAAAATACGCATGAATGTTACATTTTCACTAGTGGATTTAGTTGTGATGTGAAAGATGGGATGCAAAATACCTTTTCGCTTTCTCCTACCACTGGCCATGACATAGCAGGGGCATATTGCTATTTCTGACATTCTTGTATGTGTTTGAAACACTAAGATCTTGAAGAGTGCAGGAAGCTGTTGCCTTGAGCTCTGTGAATGCTTATATGGATCAGATGATATGTTGAAATCATTACAGATTGCAAATTTACTGGTAAACTGTGATTTAATATTTCACTTTAATGGCAAAAATGAAATCGCAGTCCAGGATCAGAAAAATATACTGGGGTATATTCAACAACAACAAAAAAAAAAGCTTCCTTAAAATGGAACAGGCAATTTGTCTGCAAATCTACAAAAATCACTGAAGTATTTATGATCATGTCTACAACAGCATTTCCCATGGAGAGCCATTTAGACTTGAAAAAAGTGCATAGAATAAATGTATCTTCCATTTTTTTTCCGAGTCTTACCAATTACTTTGTTTAGAAGATGAGACAGTCTTTTGTGCAATAGAAACATTACATCTTTTCAGTCTCTTTTGAGTGTTACGGCATTTTCTGGTGACAAAATTTTTCAGTGTTCCACTGTTTTCTGTGCTTGGTACTGACATTTTTCAAGTGGATTGTGGAGCAGTAAACAGGGACAGGTTCAAGCTGAAGAATATCCATAAAATGATTTCAAATCTTAAAGCCCATAACGTCTAGTCAAACATCCAATTTTTTAGTACTATCTTACTTTGGTGTTTGGACTTGATCCTGAAGATCTTTTGCAACCAGAGCAACTTTATGATTCTAAGATTCTATTTCTCTTTCTGCGTAGCAAGTTTGAGAAGGAAACGCTGAACAATACTTCATCTTCTAGGCAGCGTCACAGGATCACTTAATTGTAGGTGTTGGAAAGGACCTCTAGAGATCAAGGAGTCCAACCCCTCTGCCACAGCAGCTCCCTAGCCCAGGTGGCACAGGTAGGCGTCCAGGAGGGTCTGGAACGTCTCCAGAGAAGGAGACTCCACCACCTCTCTGTGCAGCTGTGCCACTGCTCCGTCACTGCACTGGGAAGAAGTTCCCACGCACATTTGTGTGGAATTTCCTATGCTTCAGTTTGTGGCCATTTCCCCTCATCCTATCGCCACACACTGCTGAGAAGAGCCCACCTCACCCCTTTGCCTCCCACACCTCAGATATTTATAGATGTGGATCAGATCCCCTCTGAGTCTTTTTTCAAGGCTGAACAGACCCAGGTCTCTCAGCCTCCCCTCATAAGGGAGGTGCTCCACAACCTTTATCATCTTTATAGCCCTCTGCAGGACTCTTTCAAGGAGATCCCTGTCTTTTTTTTGTATGGGGGAAGCATCTCAAGTCAGAATTGAAAATGACTATTATCAGCCAAAAGAAATTAAACCAGGCTGTCATAGAATTTGTAGGATAACAAGCAAAATCTTCAGTTTAGGAATGGAAAACTTCTATTAAGCTGAACTCAGGTGCTTAACCATGTTTCTTTGTGTGTAATGTTGCAGATACTAATCTCATAATTAGCATTTCCACACCCCTATTTGAAAAAAAGTCCGTATTTTTCAAAGCTTGAAACTGATAGTTGAATAAGGAGCATCAGTTTAATAACAGCAATTAAGATTAAATCCTACATGGAGGCTTTGCAGCCCAATATAGAAGAATACAGACCCCTCCAATTTCAGATAGCTTTCTTGATCTGGCTAAAACTTTGAAAAAAGCTGAGGATCACTGAGTATAAGTATGTCTCAGCAGCTGTTTGACATTATATGTGAAATACTTCATGATATAAAACCATTTTCTAATAGATCGTGGCTCTTAAACCATGACTGTGGTTTTGTGCATAGAACATGCTTGTCAAACTGTGTCCTCATCTTCTATTAGCATAGAAACCCAGAGCCCAGACAGACTCAGGACCATGTAGCATAAATGTCAGTGCCTTGCTTGCTTGCATTATGCTAGATTCACTTCCTGGCCTCAAGAAATGATCTGATGCCTGTCAGGATAAAGTGCAATGGAATAGGAGTGTTTTATCAAATGTATAAAATGGAAAATAACTGAGAAAAAATAGCACAGTATGTCCTCTTCACTTGTCAATGTTTCATCTTAGTAAAGAGTTACAGTAATGGATTAAGAAGATAGCATTTTGAATATGTATTTCATAACAGAAGTCTGGATTCTGATGTTCATTCTGGACCCTATACAGACACTTATGTCACCATAGAGCAGGCAAAGAGCTCTGTCCAAACTGTGTGGGCACCAAGTTCGTGCTTTCCCACAAGTCTAAGCTGATGCTACTGGAGAGTACCACAGTGCTGCCCACTAGCCGCACATTCCTTTCTTTGAGCTGACACTGATGTTCATCCAAGTTGGGGGATGAAAGGTGTCATCTGGCTCACAGCTGAGCTCTGCTTGATTTTTCTGGGCTAGACCTCAGCTGAATGCTCTTCACCTGCCAATTGGTGGGCTGGCCATGTTTCTGCCAGAAGCACTACCCATGGAGTGCCAACTAGCAATTAGTTGGATATACACTGTTGTGGCCATCACTCATAATCTCACCTAGAAGGTAGGAGACCTTTTCCCAATTCGCTTTTCCAGGCAGTCTTAGTGAGCTTATATAGAGAAAATAAGTAAATAAATGAAATAATCCTTTGAACCTCTCCCCTCTCAAAATCTTTTACACTTGCAGCTTGGAGATGCTTGAAAACAATACAAAATGATACATAGCTCTCCAGGACTTTGGGTTATTAACTTTGGTGATGCTGAAAAGGGGAATTTTCTCATTGCTAGGCAAAAAAATCAGCACAGTTTAACCCCATTTGGGGAGTGATACCCGCGGCCTCCTTTAGTCCCTGGTTCCTTTTTCATTCCTTATGCAGAACTTCGTGAATTCTGCCAGCAACAACAAAAATAACTGGGATTAAGCACCATTACCATTATACTTAATGGCTGCTGCGTTTACTACTCAGACTTCTCACACCAAAAATAATAAATATTAAAGTGGTAATATTTCTAAGGATTAAACTAATAAAAAGAAAATAAGTGTGTGAACTTTTGAAAGATCATAAATACTGTTGGCTTTTAAAGCATTTTAAAGAAATATGCATAGTTACTGTGTTAAAATCAACATAAATAAATCAATAATCCAGAAAAATGGGTTACTTATTACATTATTTTTCCACTGTTTATTTAAGCCCTTGGGAAGGTCCACTTTTTGCGTTCAGACCTCGTTTGTTCTGTCCAACCCTGTCTCTAATTTCCTTAAAACTTTGTTTCCACAGACATGGAAGCTATTCTGTAAAAATGATGAATCAGCCTGTTAGAGATATTCTGAAACTCTATTCTTCATGTCTATCTATAGCACCGCGGTGCATGCTCCTTGGAAGCATTAATAGCCGCATTTCATTTCACTATATAAATATTTAAGGTTTGTAATTTCTCTGTTGCTGATACTGCCAGTGCCAGTGCAATGCAATGTTTCATTATCAGTTCCTAGTATACATATAATCTTGTCAGATTTTGTTTCCAATAAATATAGCATGATATATTTTGAATATTTGAATAGCTGAGTGCATTTGTATTGCTTTTAGTCATGACCTGCTTACAGATTTCCAGTTAAGAAGTACAGATACATGGAACAATAACCTGCAAGCATTGTGCCAATATATTTTCATTAGTCAATGACACTTAGCAGGGGAAAAAAAAATAAGTTAAACTACACCCTTCAAAAATGTATTATTTTATCTCCTGGTTCCCCACACAAGGATGAGCCACATCAGGACCCATATGATTAGTTTAAAATGTATAAGCGGGTAGTTCCAATTTAATCTGTTCATTTCCATTCTTTCTTCAGTGAACTGCCAATCTCGTTCTCCTTCCTTTGTGAGTTTTATTCTGTATGAATATCCAGGAGGAATGGTCACTCTCTCAGCAGTCCTTGGAAATCAATTTCAGAACAGGTATCAATTCGTAGTCTCAGTTTGAACTGGCTGTGAATTTCGTATTATTCTGCACCTTTCTGAAACCTGCAAGGTGCTATATTGAACATGAAGATAATGTGGGGGAAAGTCTCTTCTTTCATGCTAGATTACAGAAAATGTAACTTTTGGTAATGTGAGAGTACTTCGTGAGACTTTAACTGCAGCACAGCTATGTTCAGATCTACTGAATTGCTGTGCTATAACACAATAGTATGTGGAATGTTCCCACGTTCTAATGTAAAGAAATGGAAGCAAAAACACAGGTAAAAATTGGGATTATTATCCTCTAAATAAAGCACCCTAAACTGTGATAAATGAGAGCATTATCTAACCTCATGAAACAGGGGTCTGAAAGGCAGCTGTGCCCTGTCTCTCGCCCAGCCCATTCAGAGACTCTCTCTTCCTTTTCCCCTTGCCTACTGGCAATCTTGCACAGCACTGTGTTCTAAATTGATGCGTTTCTTAGTGGTTCAGATTAAGATCTTTTAATCTGGAATTAAGATCAATGCATTTCTTAACTTCTGGTTCTTGGAACTGAATGATGACGAGGGAACACACAATGGAAAAAGGTTTCCGGCTTGAACCATGTTGATGTGGTGAGGGACAACAATTAAGAAATATGACCAGCATGCTTTCTAAGGGATCAAACTCCCAGAAAAAAAAAAAAAATCTGTATGCTACTTTAAATTTCAGAATTTTGAAGTGTGACTTGCACTTTTTGAATGCGTGGGATTTTGATTGTACGATTCCCGAGACAGGAAATCCTTTTTGAGTGTTTGTAGGCAATGCCTTCCTTACTGCATGATCATTTTTTTAACTCATTCATTTTTTACATTTCACTTTTTTTCATTACCTCCTTTCATTTCTTTCTTTCTTTCTTTCTCCCACACTTCTGTTTACCTTTGTCCTTCACCTTAGCTGATAAGCTTCTGTTCATTCTTTTGTGACATTTTAAACATGGCTGGACTATGGAGAATTCAAGCATTAGTTTCATGCAGATACATTAGATAACCAAAAAGAAAAATTTAGGATGCTCCAAATTTAGGCTACAAGTAGATCCTACTCAATCATACCATGGGCTTGAGTATGGATATTTTTCAGCAATATAAATGTATTTCCATGTATGCAGCAAGCCATGCCTGAGGGAACAGGTTATAAAGGATAGTTAAAGTGATATCTGAAGTGATAGATGTGTTTGGCCAATTAAAGGATTGGGCCTTCCTAGAAGTATGCCTAGTAGCTCATGGGTCATGGTTCATGATCAGAAACCCATTAACACTAGGTTGTGGGGTACTCAGTCCAAATACTTCTAAATTTTCTGGAGTTTCTATATATTTCACAGATTAGATGAAACTCCTATTTCCTAGGTGAAATTTCTAACCACCAACACCTCCTTTTCGTTGCTCGACTTGGTGCAAGAATGGAAATGTCTGGAATTGTTAACAGGTCTTTGGAGACAACCCATTCCTTCTGTGTATACCCAGAAGGAAGTAAAAAGATTCTCCCAGCACTGTTCAAGTCCTTTTAAAAGCAGAGATTTCTAAGCTTAATATTTATATCGAGACTAACTTCTCCATCTTTTAATACTGATGAAAAGATCTGCCCAGACTAGCAGGTTTTCAGTCAAATTTACAGTGTTGGGCAATATTATGTGAATCTACACTTAAAGCTCTCTCAATTAATTTTTTTTTAATATTATTATGAAACTTTGCATTGCAGAAGCATCTGAAGATTTGCAAGATTAGAGACTATCTTACTGAGAACAAACCACAAAGAAGATATCTCTTTTATACTACGTAACAGCACCTAGAATAGTGAGTAGAGCGAATGGGTTGAGAGCCCTTTGCAGTGTTTGTTCACCTGGCAGGTAGCCAGCTGTAACAAGAAATGCCAGTCAAAGAACAGCATTTTCCCCTCAGATCTCTCCACTAATTGGAGGAACAAATTATGGTCCTTTCAGCCTGCTGTGTTGCTGACATCCTCTCTTGCACTGATTGCATTATTTAAATGCCATGCAATGATAGTTAAGTGGATGTTGTAGGCTATAGTGGTCAAACAGGTGATCACAGAAGCTATCAGGTAGTAAATGACAGTCTCTTCACTAAATAGCCATACATTAATTCCTTTTAGATGTGTTAAAATGAAAGGAATAACTTCTCATAATCATTTGAATATGTTTTGAATCTACACCTCAAGACTATCACATACTGTGTTTAAAAGCAAATTAGTCTGCAGCCAAATTCACCATCCTTTTAAAGGCTCTGTTGTCTATTCATACATTATTTGGATGGAAAATACCCACACGTTTGCATGCATCTCTTATCCAAAGAAAGATAAGCTTTCTGCCCCAAGGAGCTTGACCTCTTGACAGACAAATGCAAATGCAGCCAATGATGAATTAAGCATGATGCATGGATGAGGGGGATATAAAGCAGAGATAGTGTTGAAGAATAAAACATGTGGAACTCTGAGAAAGCCAATTCAACGAGGGCCAGTGTGCAGTATGACAAGGTAAGGAATACAGAGGTTATTTTCAGCCTAGGACTGATGCTTATTTTCACTTGCTTGTTATTGCAAATTGGTTTAAATACTTATTGCCCAGAATATTTAAACCAAGACTTTATTGCTGTCCAACGAAATGGTATAAGGAAAAGCTGAGTAAACCTAAGCTCTATACATTTATAAAGCCAACTCTGGATTCCTTTGTAGCCAATGGAGAAAGCCACTTTCCCTTCAGAATTCCTGATTTTGTTTGCATAATCATGTATAATGTTGTAGTCAAGCTGTGCCTCACATGGCAGGTTCTCACAGCTCAGAGATGTAATCTTAATTAACTCAGAATAAAGAAAGTAACTCATGAAAAAAAAAAAAAAGACCATCATAAGAATACATGATATAGGGATGAACTCAGCCATTTGTCTTCAAATGCTGAATAAGGGGAAATCATCTTTGTATTTCATAGTCTTAAGGTCTAGTCAATGGTGAATTGTTCTCCTCTAAATAAAGCATCCTGAACTGTGATGAGGGCCCTATCTAAGAAAGTGGAGGACACATGCTTTTCTATGCCACACATGGAATTGTTTGTCAGTCATCACTGCAAGCTTGAAAGACAGGGATCTCCACTATGTCTTCATCCACGATTATAATGGCATATTTGAAATCAGCAAATGCTCCTTGGCCTGAATGTCTATAGTCCAAATCTGTGTTTCCTCAGTCTCAAGAATCTTCTGGTCCTCCAGAGACTGAAACAACTTCGAGTGTGAGCTCAATTCAAGTTTAAACTCATCCCTGGTCCCTTCACGGCTTAGATCACGAGGTGGTGTTTGGTGCAGATGTAGCACACGTGCCTATTACTGTAGAATAGGAAAATTTATTGGTAGAACAGTAACAGAGCTCTGTTTTAACAAGTAGCATTTCAGTAGTGTGAAACATCATTTTGTGAACAGAGCTGTCTATAAAGCATTGTATGAGAAACACAGCATTAACCAGAAATATCCAATCCAGTGCAGCAGTGCAAGTTCCTAGGACAGATCTCATTAATCATTAGTGGGAAATGCAGCATCAAGCACTAATCAATTCAATTAACATGGTTATTTGAACTTTTTGCTTGCCAAGTAATTGCCAGGATGATTAAAAAAAATAGTTGCAAGAAAATTAGTCAGCTATCCTATTACTATCCTACTTTTTCTCCGTCATGACCTGAATCAAACATGATCAAGTCATGGGACATCGGATGTGGGTTAGGAACCTTCTAGATCCCATTTTTCACATTAATATCTTTCACTTTTGCTATTAAATGTATGATATAGTGATATTGACTAGAAAAAAAAAGAAAAAGGCAATTAAAAGCTACATTATTTTATGAATTAACATATTTATGGCTTCTTTAAAATAAATCTTCTCAACACTCTGAACAGTAAAACAAGTTGATGTCAAATCTTTGGTTGATAAATGAAATATACAAAATATTTTTCACCTCAGTATTTAAATGTTGATAGCCTCCTCATAATGTAAATGGACATAGAATATTTTCTTTAATGATGCAAAGAGAAATTGTCTTTGGGTAAACTGTTCCCAATAAGACATTGAGAGGAAGAAGTTCTTTTCCAAACAGAGCTTTTGTTGCTTTCTAGAGTCATGCTGCATTACTGAAGTGGAAAACTTAAGCATCTTCTTCTGTACTGGAAGTTTCCTTGTTCCACTCTCTGCTGTCCATCGCTCCACCACCAATCTCTGTGCAAGGCTGTGTGCACATGGCAGGCTGTCCTGGTCCTGGGCAACCTATCAGCATTGGGGAAATGATGCTCCATCATTTAGGGAATTTGAAAGATTACAGAGGGTAAGATATGAAATGTTTTCAAGGCAAAACTCACCATTAGCTGTTAGGAACCTGGGGATAAGAAAGGCAGGCTGTGAGTCTTCTTGGCATTAAACTCAACAGATTATACCTGCTGTGTAGGGTGCTCTTCAACTTAACAGCAAACTGAAGACTCCGTTTTTAAAATGCAGCTTCTTAAAGGACCCAGGGGGTTCAAAACATGATTTCTGCTTGTACACGCAGTTCACTTCACAGTGCAAGTCTTTTCCACAGTTTTGTGTTAACAATTTATGTAGACACAAACTCTTACATAAATTATAAAAATGGAGCACAGCTGGATTTGCATAGTTACATCTACTCTCTACGTATACAGCTCAGGGTGAAGAATCGTGTGCTGAGGCAGAGATCATAGGGATTCCTCTTGGTAAGTTTAACTCATTGTGTAGAATATGAATGCACACTGATGTGAAAAAAAAGTGAAAGGGTAGCATTTACATTCCTTTTCTGGTTGTTTGCCTCAAAGTCTTGTGGAGACCTTAAGGAGAACTACATCATCTTGCATCCTTGAAACATCTGCAGTAGTGCCATTTTAAAAGTCTCAGTGAATGCATGTGGTTTATTTAATGGAAACACAATAATTTCTGTAGCTGTGCCAGCTTGCATGGTTGCACCTGGAAGAAGTAAAAGAGGACTTGACTACTTTTGCTACTCAGTAGACCATTGGATATGGTTATTATCATACACCAGTCATCAGTGGAAATCACAGCTTCATAAGTTCATAAGTTCATAAGGTTGGAAAGGACCTATAAGATCATCTAGTCCAACCATTCTCCTATCACTATCTCTACCCAACTACTAAATCAAATCCCTTAGCACCTCATCTAAACGCTTCTTGAACTGTGCATCTAACATATCTAATGAATGGCAGATGGGAAAATTTACACTATAGTCTTAATAAAAGTGAAGAAAATTAACTAAAATTTCCACTGTTAATTTGCAAGTCATGCTTATGCAAAACTCCTGTAGAATCTGGACATGAGCTTTTGCAGTATGGATTCTATACCCACTGCGTCTGATTCAAAGCCCTTTGCAATTAGCAGTAGTGCCTTCACTGAGTTAAAAGAGGTTTGAATCAGGTCTGTAATGAGTTGATGTTTAATATATTCCACAGGCAGGATTAAAATGGCAGGGGAAAAAAAAGAAAAAAAAAAACAACACAAAACCAAGAAAGAAAAGGAGGTATATTGTGAACTTCTGTTACTTGAATCTCTATAAAATTCTCTATATAAAATTCCCTACTTAGTAAAAAATGGTGATTCAGACTGAAAGCAATTGCCATCAAATCAGATCACTCATTCATGAAAGTCCTTTTCATGACACTTTGCAACACCTGAGTTCTATTTTTAAGGGGCAATGAAGGTGGTCTGCTGGAAGTGATCAAGTCATGGGAGTATACCAAAGCCTGTATCAGTACAGTGATCACCATCTTTTAATACACTGAAGTGAGTAGTTATAGCTTTGAATAAAACAGAAGATATGTCCAAGCTCCAAAGCATCTCATTAGGCAATTGGATATATCTGACATTATTAATAGCATTCCATATGCAGGGATGAGTTTCTCCTGTTTATATTTTCTTTGGTGCTAAATGGGATCAATGTAGCCATACACAGAACATCTAAACCTTTCTGAAAATGTCTGAATATGCAACACATTCGCTGCTAACCACTGCTTTAGAGGAATTAGAATCACGCAAAAAACAGACCATAGTCAATGCATTTAACAATAATAGAGTGCATCAGGCTACAGAAATAAGTTTTCCAGGAACATTCAAGTTTCTGTACTTAACCTTCCAGCACTTCAGAAATTCCCAACTAATTCTAAATGTTTTCAGTATGAATGCAAACACAGACAGAAAAGTTCTGAAATACTGCGCTGATCCCTTATGCAGCCTGACAGTCCACTTGTAACAAAACAGATACAGCTGCCAAAGACTCAGTGAGAGGGGAAAAGCCCTCACTGCTCTCAGTAGTCAATGGCAAGTAGGTATTAAGTTAGCAGCTACAGCAGAGTGCTTTTGCCTCCCTTTCACGCCTCTCCTTTTCCCACTCAGGAGGGGATGAGCACTCAGGATACATACCTTCAGCTTCCAGGATGGCAATAGGCACTTCCTGCTTGATTGGAGGCAAATAAACCTTGTCCCTGTTCATTGCATGAGAACTGGACCAGATGATCTTTAAGGGTCTCTTCCAGTTCAGACAATTCTATGATTCTAAATCTAGCCCTGAGGGATAAATCAAAAAATGTAATTCCTCTTTTGTTTCTGCTGATCAGGAAAGGCAGCTTTTCCCACAGCAAGTATAGAGCACTTTGGTACCTAGCCCTCCTGCTCACTGCATGCACATCTAGGCACCTAGCACAGCAACTGTGAATGCAGCAAGGCTGCATTCAGTGTGCAGTGCATTAAGTGTTTCTGCTCTGAATATTGCACTACTTAATTCCTCCTTTGGGAACACCTATCTAAAATTGTTGAGATTTTACTTCTGTGGCCTAAAGGCAAGACACAGTTTGTGTTCACCTTTCTTCTGTGTGGCTGAATGGGATGAGAGATCTCAAGTAACGCATCTTTACACTGACACGATGATGTCCTCTAACTTCTTGAGGGGCTCTGCAGTGAGCTGTGCATCACTCACACAGAATTCTATCTTAAATTCTGCTAGTATCCAGAAAGCAGTTTCAAAATGGCATTCTTTCTTTCTAAGCATTCTGCACATTGGTTAGAGTAGTTTGCAAACTGAAGTGTCTTGTTTCATCCCCTGTCATTTCTATTAGTTTTGCTGCAGATCTGAATACCAAGCAGTGTTATTTTGTTCCCTGTGCAGCATAAACAATGCTACTGGTTGTCCATCCTCAGCCCTGTTAACAGACTTATTGATGGTCATGAGTCAGCACAGTAGTCAGTTATTTCACAATAAGCTCATTTGTTCCATAGGTTTCACAGGAAAAAATGTAAGTGGTTGGGGAGAATGGAAGGTTATCAGTCAGGTGATGATACACATGATACAGACACCAAGCAGCATGGCCCCCAAGAAAGAAGGATTTTACAACCCTGAATCCCGACAAAATTCCAAAAAGTACCTCAGGCACAGAATGATATTACTGAAGAGTTTAAGCAGGGAAGCACTCCACTGTTAGCAAGGGAGGGACAGTGATGGGTTTAACACCAGGTACCACTGCTTGTGGTACTAGGTACTAAATTTTGTTACTGGGGGAGAAATCTTGAAAAGCCCAGAGCAAAAGATCTGAGAGGTATGATTTCTTCCATTCTTCTCCATGGACAATTAATCCTGAAATCTAAAAGTGGCAATTTAATGACCATTGTTAATGATTTCATTGCAAACAGTTTTCATCATAACACTCAGTCATTTGCTTGCCTGACAATCTCCAACTGTTTTATCCTTCTGTACTTCTTATTTTTGCCAAAAACTATTCAACTTTCCAAAACTTCTAGTGCCCCCATCTTCTGTAACAAGCAGCCTACTTGAATCAGAAGGTACAGATTAAATATTTTGAATTTACAGCCAACGTGGATAGCCTAAGATGACTGTGATGATGACTACAATAGCTGATTTTCAGTCTGCCAAACCACAGCACGGAAGAAGTACAATCCTTGTGACAGGACATGTAGAGCTTCAGATACCTGGTGTGTCTTAAGGAGGGCTGCTAAGTACTTTTTACCATCCTGAGGGTAAAGAGTGTAGAATCACATTTTAACCACTACAGGATTTGTAATCAGCTAGAAATTTGCCTTTTGGAAATCCAAATTTGCTCTCAGTCATGCACACATATAAATGTACACGTACTCCCACGCCTGTCGGATTAATTTTGATATATTATTCTCTCAGTGTAGAATTACTTACTGGGAATGATTTTGGGGAAAAAAATGCAATTATATTCCCAGGGTCATCTGTTGCCAGCTATGGCTAGAACGGAAATCCATCAGCTAGACAGACGCATCATCATTTTCCCCAAACACTGCCAAGTAGGATCATCACATCAGCCATTCATTTATCATCACTCAGAAACAAAGATTTACTCCAAATCCTGCCTTTTCCCATAAAAAATGAGTTATTTCCCCCCTGTCAAATAACTATGGGAACACTAAAGCTGTTATCATTTTCTTCCCTTAATCTCGATGCATGTGACTTTACTGGAGGATATGACCCAGCATTTCAGACAGAGATGTGTTTCATCTTCATTGAAAAGAAATTAGTTAACTTCAAAGTCAAGACAGTGGTTCCCTCAGTATAATTCTGTGATGATGTTAATTTTGGCCCAAACAAAATGTTGTTTATCACCAGTAAAAGAGAAAATGGGAAACATACAAACTAACTAGACATTTTTCCGTAAAAATTTTGCTTTTGAGGAAGTAAAGTTAAAATGTTTTACACCATGCCCATATAAAATTAAGGTGAAATCAATGCCAAAGAACATTATGATTGCATTTGGAACTTTTGGAAAATAATTTAAAAAACCTTGTTTTATAATATTTCTTCAACAAGTTCTTGTTAATGCAGGAATGTTTGAGTGTCCTGGAGTTATGGGATGCCAAAGTATATCTGGGAGATATGCTCTTCTTCTTTGAAATTCATAAATAAATGGCAACTTTCTCTATCAAAAATGGGGAAAAAAAATGACTTCAGTGCACGAACCTGTGAGCAAATGAAGTGCACCCTGAACTGAGACTTTTCTTCGTGTTCAGAAAATTCAGAAAACACGCTGCCCCATCACTTTCTGTTTTTATGTACCTCAATGTCCTGATGTCACAAAATACTGGGAGTTTCAGAAGTGAGACACTCTTGTCAGAATTTCTATTGCAAAAAAGCAGCTTGGATCATTCACGCTAATCTGAACAACATCTCCATCCTCAATTTATGACTGCTTCTGTTTGTTTGCCATTTAACAGTTTTGGCAAAGCTTCACTGAAGCCAGCATACAAGAGCATCCTAAGGTCAGAGTTGATGGTAATCTCCCTGAATCAACTGATGGAAGCATGGATTTCTTTCTTTCTTATAATAGCAGTTATTGGTCTGTAAAATTATCCACAGAAAGTTATTGCATTTCTTTATGCAGTTTCAGTCACTGACACTGCTTATTATATATACGGGGTTAGTGCAGGCAATGTCAACTCAGGAGAGCTCCACCAGAGCTCCTACTGAGCCAGCATGTTGATGCTATATTGTTTCATGCCCACTACAAACCCTTGTTTTTCCCAAACCTTTTCTTTCTCCCTCCTTTCTTTACATGTGCATCTGCAGGATGACAGAAACAGATGTTGCTCATTAGAACTGTTCTTATGCACTAAATCCTACAGGCTCTCCTCAAGAAAAAAAATTGCTATGAGTAATGTATAATTCCAATCTTTCTGTCGCGTCTCTAGTAGCCACCCAGAGGACACACTAATAGTCAAGGGGATTTGTCCTTCATCTGTTAACATTTTACTAGTAAATTGTTTTATTCAAATCTGATTTTATTGCCTATTACAAGTGTGAAAACCTATTTCCCCCCAGGCTGGATGCCACCTATGTCTATATTACAAATAACCTGAAGAGTGCTAGTTTTGTTTCACTGTTCTCACTCATATTACAGTCTTCTGACATTTTGTTGTTGATTACTGCTTTCCCCATACCGGAGGTTGCTGGAAGTTGGGGGAAAAAAAAGCAAAAAAAAAAAAAAACATGAACAAAACCACAAAAACACAACATTGTATAAAATTCTCGTGAATATTTCTCATTCCTTGCAGGCTTTTCTTACACATATTCACAAACAGCTGAATGGTCTTTTGGTCTCACCCAACATGTCCATTTTCACATCACTGAATTATGTGCTAGTTCACAAACAGTCTTTAAGGTCAGCGACAATGGTAAAATTCCTCATTCCTTGCTCTAGAGGTGTTACTAGACATGTGTCTATGTGTGGTGCAAGATATAACTCGTTCCTGGGCAAAAATAGCAAGCAAGCTGGTGTCAGAGTGTTTTGTTCTATCTGTAGGTATTGCATGTGTTGGGAAAATGAGTACATGAATGACTTTTTGAATGGGTAATTTCTTTCATGGAGAGGATTAACAAATGGTTTTAACTCTAAAGATGGAACTTGGGCAGCAAGAACAGATGAAACAGAATGTGCCAGCATGTATAACAAGAAATGTCACCAGGTGCAAGGCAAGACATTTAGCAACAGAAGAAACTTTTAGAATTGGGAGAGCAGGTGACAAACATCACTCCAATGACAGTATGGCAAAATGCTGCAGACAGCCTTAGGCTGTCAGAGGTATTATGGGAAAGGAGAGATGACCTGATAAAAGCCTATAAGCAATCAGATTTCCTGTGTTTTGCTGGCAAGCACTGCTCTCATACTGTTCAGCTGTGCTGTGACACCTTGTATAGAGTTCACGAATGAAACAGAAGAGAAACCTCGTTACCACTTCAGGCAGCACAGTTGCTGGTGCTGGTGCTATGCCAGTTTGCCCTAGCAGTCTCTGCAAGGGGCTCTGTGAGGCCTTCTTTTGAAGCTTTTCTCTGGAAAGGAGGTTCCCACTGCCACTGCATTTGGATAATAACTGGTGGAGGTTAAATGGCCTTCACAAGCCCAAATGTCTCTCCACTAATGTCTGTGCTATGCAGAGTCTAAACTCACTGCACTTTTATTTGGAGGTCCAGTGAAGTCCTGGAACATGTTTCACACAGAGGTGGTCGATGCTCCATGACAGGAGACAAGGTGAGGTTGGATGGGTCTCTGAGCATCCTAATGTGTCTGTGGGTGTCCCTGTTCATTGCAGGGAAGCCTGACTAGATGGGCATGAAGGATCCCATCCAACTCAAAATATCCCATGATTCTAGGATTCATTCATCTGTTAGACTCAAGATGTTCCAGGCAATCCAGACATGTGCACACTCAACCAAGTTTTTATTGCAAAGTCTGATTCTGAAAGGGAAAGAGAGTTCCCTGGAAGGGGCCACATCTGACAACATGGATAATATGGACAGTTTATATTGCAGTTTCCACATTTATCTCAGCTTTTATGTATACTAGTGAATCTCTGTGGATTCAGAGGCAAGTTGTGCAAGTCAGAAATCTTGAAGAAATCTCTGCTAGGGACTTCACCTCCTCAGAGCAAATATGGTACCCATTGCTAAGACAGTCCATGGCCCAAAGGTCATCTCTGACTGCGTGGCACACACAGAACAAAAACGTCAGACTATAATGATGGCACAAAATAAGTTTAAAAAGAATCCAAGCATCCCTCTTATGTCTAGGAGGTCAAGACTCTTGGACTAATAGGAGCAATAATAGGACAAGTTCATGACATCATACCATTGCTGGCATTTGTATTCAAGGCAGAAAATATGTTTTTAAGGCAAAAATCACTGGCCTTAGGACAGGATCCTAGTTCTAGTGTGGAGAAAGTTCTGCCTGCATTTTGGCTCTGATACCAGCACAGCAATCCCAAGGGGCATAACCCCCTCACAGTGCATCTTGAACTGAAATACTCCCACTCATTACTCACCACAGTCAAAAAGTTTTTCCCTCCTGCAGGAAAAAGACAGCATCAAACTCAGGAGATGATAGATAAGTAAGCACATATAGTTGGATGAGTAATATCCCCATTCTGCTCAGCACTGGGAAAATCTTGTCTGGAGTTAGTGTGACTGATATTCAGCATACATCAGTAAGCCTTTGGGCTCTCTTTGGAGGCTTTACTGAGAGCTAGAAATGGATGCCCTACATGAGAAGCTTGGGTTTATTTGTTTCAAAACAGAGAAAGCTGAAAGGAGAGATGACAAGTATTGTTGGCTGTATCATCAAACTGCAGGATCAAAGCAAAAAGGAATTTTCCTCCCCATCACTAGCAGTTTAAACAGCACCAAATGAAAGTTAGGATAGACATTAGGTAATGTTTCCTGATTAAAAGGGAAGCTAACTACTCTATCAATAGAGGACTGTAAGGAGTAGGTTAGACAAATTAATTATGAAAGACTAAAAATTCTGCCTGGAAAAAAGAGAATACAAAGTCTCTTCTGGCTTCACTTTTTAAATTTCTTAGAGTTTTTCTGAATATCTCTGTTGGATTGGCCCTAGCTGCTTGAAAATGCATTATTCTGCAAGCCACAAAGCAAAATCCCTGTGATAACATCAATCAGCAGAGATAACTTGTGTAGCTGCAGAACTGACATAGTGCCAGAAGATGCTCAATTCTTTGAATCTTTACAGCAGAGGAATGAACAAAAAAAATGCTGGTCCTGGGACTTAAAAAACTTTATTTCTGAGCCTCAATTATTCAAAAGAATACTTCATTTGTTTGTTTATTTTTATTTTCCATTACATGTGCATGCAACTGTTACACCTAAAAATGAGCAAGTAAATATGAATGCTCTTGAGCAGCAAAGCAAAATGTGCTCCATAGCAGTAGTGAGTTTGCACTCCTGGGAACTGCAGACAGTGCAGTGATTGCAATGCTGGATGGAAAAGGGCATTTACTGTGAGATTATCTGAGTCACCTGTCCTTGACCCTCTCTTTCGAGGAAATCAATATCTTGCCTGGCATTAGGCATACCACTAGATCTTTAACTGGTTCTCTTTGACATCTACTTATTTTCAGCTCATATTGAAATCTTGCATTCATGAATTCCAGGTTTCCCTAGGTTTTTCTTTGCACAAAGTATTTCGTGTTTTTTAATTATACTCACAATAAGAATTGTTTACTGATTAACCTGGTTGCTTTCTGACAGGTCCTCTGAAAGAACAAAAGGTGGCTTATCTCCATATTGGCACTGTCACATTGATTTCAAAATGTTTCCAAATTGCTGTGCTTTGTTTTCTGTATGCATTTAATTACAGCTTCTGCTCCTTTGAAAGAGTGAGGTTTGCTCCCCTGTTCCCAGGGTCTGCCCTGTTTCTCCTAAAGCTCTGTCTTGTTGCTTGCCTATCTTGGTACTGACAGAATCGTTGTAATTATCTGATCCTATCACTTCTCATTTCTTAATGATGCTATCTCTCAGTCTTAGAAAGGTGTTTTAAGGATTAGATACATAGGCAGGCCATTCAGAGCAGGCTTACACCTTCCTCAGAGACTCAATCACTGAGTGCCCAGCATGGAGCAAGTCTCTCTTAGCCTTAATCCATGAATATTAGGTGCCTCTAGAGCTAGACCAAAGACAAAGATAAGTTTGGATCACCTTAATTTAGGATTTAAGGGGTAGTAGTGAGGATCAGGAACTTCCTAGTCCTAGTCATTAGCAACTGATGTACCCTAACAGCCAGAAGAGTGAGGGTAGGCTGGAGATGGGGTTTTACTCATATTCCCTTCCACTTCCACTTAGAAGCATTTTTTCTGTTTTTTTTTTTTCCTCAGAGATAACATTGATACAGCCCTATCAAACATGCAGCTATCATTGGATGATGTTTCCTAGGCAACATACCTATGGAAAGGAAGCCTACTTCCCATTCTCACCTCGCTTCTGCAAAGTCAAGCATTACTTTTATTTCTTCTTTTCCAAATATGTGGTGACTTCTCTGTAGGCAAAATGAAAGACAAAGTAGCCATGGGTATTTAAGAAGCAATCACAAGTTGTTCTTCTGTAACATCCTGCCCTGTGAGGTGGAAGATGGGTTTACAGTTGGACTAGATGATCAAAGTGGTCTTTTCCAAACTTAATGATTCTTTGATTCAATCCATCATACACCACTCTTCAGGCAATATGACTGGTAAAGTGTTCATAGACTTTTCTATGAAAATTAGCAGCAACTGTTAGACCTAGGCATTCTATGACTGAGTAATCCATAACCAGGTTTCTCACTACATGCTATTCAGACTAGCTCTACAGTCCACATCAGCAACTCTACATAGAGGCTACAATAGCTTCCAAGATCTGCTGCAGGAGGTTTGTGCAGACTGCTGAGGTCAGAGTAACACACTTCAAATGGACACAGCACTGCACAAATGCTAAGCACTATTATTAAAGTTCTCCCCTTTCCACCACGTTTATTTCTAAAGCACCATGAAATTTGTATTTTTGTAAGCTAATTAAGCCTCGCCTCTTTGATAAGCATGGCTTTTAACTTAATTATTTTTTCTTCTTTGATGGGGAGGGAGCGAAGCATGAAGTAGTGAAAGGAGCATCACAGACATTGATGTAATCAAGTGCAAGAGAGAGAAAAACAAAACTTCCTCAGTCACAAGTGTCACCTAGGCAAGTGGTGAACAAAGCAGGTAGTCAATATGCTTGTCCTGTGCTTCCTGGGCTGTCTTCCTGTCCTTAGATTCATAGCATGATGTACTGTTGATTGCTCACTTTCTCAAGAGGCAGTGCTAAAGGCTGTCAGAAGGACTCACCGTGTCTGTTCTGAGCCTCCAGGCCTATGGCAGGGGCAGAGGGATGGGCTTCTTCTGCTAGCTGAGACAAAAATATCCAGCTGCCTGTGGGCTGATAAAAGCAAAGCTGCAATTTCCCTTTAGTCTTCAGTTTCATATATGCAGTGTTGGACTGCTTCAGCTCTCAGTCACTGCAAAACGAGGCTTATATTAGCAGACCACACTTTGGTTGGAGCAGCAGCAGGTAGTGGGAGGTGGGAGAACTATCAACACTTTCTTTTTAGGTCACTCCTAGGCAAGAAATAACCCACTCCTGCCAGTCACAGCAATTGTACACCAGAAGCATGCAATAGAACAAAACAAGAGGTGTGCTTTAGGTGGTTCAGTCATGGGCACAATACTAACCCGAGACTGCTATTTTATAGCAGGGAACCAGGATTTCTCCTTTCTGGCTTTACCTTGATCTAATTGAGAAAGAACCTCAGCTGCAGAGGGCAAGGCTCTGATCATTGGTGTTCTCCAAGGGACTTCTGTTCCAGCACCCCCTCATTTAGCAGCACAGAACTGTGCAGGCAGGCATTTACCTTCACAGCAAAATGGTGCAGCTGGCACTAGAGCTGCTCGTGCAGCCCACAGGAACTGACAGTGCCATGCTAGGAACTTGCAGGAGACAATGTGTGGGCTTCACACGGTCAGATATGCAACAATGTAGGCATCTACTAATCTTCATGAATCTTGCCCATGACCCCATGCATTCAGCAATCATGATGAAAAGCTCCCCCTGCTCTGAGCTCCCAGAGGGCTGATGCAGGTCACACATGAATGAAAGCCACTATTTCACACTTGGTTTGCAGAGGGCATAGTGTGCGTGTCTGAGGAGAGGGAACAGGGAAGAAAAAGGAGCAGGGGAAATAGGAAGAGGAGGAAGGAAACATGTGGCGAGACTTGAATCTTCCTTCAATCATTTACAACACTGTATGCATCTAAATACAATTCACTGCTTGTTTTTGTGTTGTTTCTTTTTTTTTTAATTTTTTTGGAGCTTTTATAAAGATTGGAGCTTTTATTTTATTTATTTATTTATTTATTTATGAGTTATCAAGGCTTTTGTCCTCTCTTTTTGGCTCTGTGCAATTTGAGACTGCCTATTTTATCTCCAAATCCCAGGAAATCCCACAGGCTATCCTCTCTTTTAAAGTTTTGAGGTCACTTGCTAGATACACTGGAAATGAACAAACTAAATTCATTTGGTAATGAGCACCCAAGGCACATTTGGCAGACAAAACCAGGGATACGCCTACTTCAGCTCACACATGCTATCTCTGATACTGCTGTACAGACCTTTAGGCTATAGTAAAAGCCTAAAATTCATCCCAAGATATCTCAGATAGAGGAGAAGCAATGAGAATTATTCTTCACATCTCTTCATAAGCTTGGTTACAGGCTATTATACTTGCTTGCTTGAAACTAGAGACATGCAAAGTGGTCTGTGTGAACGAAAAGTGCCTGTTGAAGGTTTTATATTTAAATGCATCTGTAGCTTAGGTCCTTAAAACTTTCCAGAAAGAAACAGAATTAATGTTCAAGTTTTGCTGAGAAAACAAGTTTTGAATCAAATAACCTACAAATATTTCCCACTACTGCACTTATTGGAGAAAAAGTTATACTCAGAGGAGTGAAAGAGCATACTTAAAAAATGAACAAGGGCAGTGAATGGATGCAGATGTATAGTTTTGTCCCTTTTCTGCTCTGGTTTCAAACACAGGACTTGGTATGAGTATACTCAATCATAGAGAAAGATCCCCCAAGGATGCAGAGCTTGTGAATGCATCTCTTTAAGCAAGTTATGGCCACTGACTTGAGAATTGGTCATGAAACAGTTTCTTGCATGCTTTGGTACAAGAAAAATAGCTCCAGAGGTGGTAAAGTTATTGACGCACATTGGTATAGGTGACTTTAGGAAGACTGATGGGCTTCTCCTTCCCAGGACTTATCTTACACCCCTCGCAGAGTCTGGTATCCCTGCTTATATCAAGAACACTCCAACTGGGGCATGTATCCATCCCTGCATTGACATACTTACAGCTCAATGTATCAAAGCCAACCCACATAAATTTTAATTCCTGAGACTATTCCAAGCCGTAAATTGAGGTGGTTCATGAATCATTCAGCTGGGCAGGCAGCTTCCTGGAGAGAAGCAAAGCAGATGGCTGATGGCTGTGACAACCAATCATCCCCACTATCCCAAGTTTAACTTATCCCTCCAGGGCAGTATTCTTTTTCACTCCTCCTACTATAGTCCTTCAAAAGAAATAAATTTACTGCTCCCCCACAGCTTGTTTAGCTTATCCCCTACCAGGATCAAAAGAGCTCACCCATTTTTGTCCCTCACCAGCTCCAGAGGAAATGAGAAAGGAAAACTGAACAGTTTCAGCTGTATCTTGCTGGTAAGTGAGTCCTCTTTGGACTGCAAGCAAGGGCAGGTCATCTCAGCACCTTGAGCAAAAATTTGGAAGGACAGGGACAAATGAAGAGCAGAGCAAGAGCAGCTGCTGAACTCATTCTGGAAAACCTAGCCAGGGCAGTGTCAGCAAGCGATTATCCATGGAGCTGGGTTGGAAGGCACTGTCTTTCTCTTTTTAGTAATGAAACAATGCACAGAAGAAAAGCTAGTGCTCTTTTCTCTCTATAGGGAGCATGTGCAGAGGTAGGAGAAAACATGGGACAAAGATGGGATTTGGTACTGAGGGACATGGTTAGTGGGCATGGTGGCGATTGGCCAGCGGTTGGCAAGTTGATCTTAGAGGTCTTTTCCAACTTTCTATGTTTCTGCGTTTCTCATTATTACATTCCATACCACACAATTTAGCTCTTCACTTCTGCAAAGAACCAGTCCTGACCTACTTTGTAAAAGCTTCATCTTTAAGAAATCACACCTCAAGAAATCACACCAATTCATTTCCCTTTCTCCCAAATGCAAGGCCCTCTGTTTCCCTCTGTATCAAAGAGGAAAGGTTCTTCATAGGTCATGATGAGCAGTCCATGATGGTTCATGCAGGGCTTCTTGAGGAGCCCTCTTACAACGCTGGTAACTCCTTCTTTGTTATCTCCTATTCTCTGAGACATAAAAAAGATATCCACACAACCACAGTGCTGGGAATTTCTTTTGCCGTGGTGGGTCCAAAAGCTAGTCAGTGGTGCCAGTTCTCTAGCAATTGCCCAGTGCCCAGTAGCCCAGGGTTTTTCTTAGACTCTTCTTGGTTTCATAATGCTTAAGCACAATGTGAGGCATAGGTAGGTGTCCAAGGAGTGCCTGAAAACCCTATGCTATTTCAGAGTCAGCTCTACAGTGCACTGGGAGTCTTTAAAGCCTGATAAGTGAAAATCTGAGGGAAACCTCAGAAGTTACTTAATTTGCATTGTATCGGTATTATAACTACCTCAGGAGGAATATAGCCAGAAATGTTGTTTATAACATTAGATAGCACTGGCTTTGCATAGCAATGAGCAAAGAGTGAAGGAAAAAGGAAAACAAAATTCTACAGTTGTATTATGTCTCTTGCAGCTTAATCAAACAATCCCCTGCTTTGAGCTCATGAACACTTACTCTGCATATATTTTATGGGCTTTGGGTAACTCTTCTCAGCCATAGTCTTTTTTCAGCACATATGGGTTTCCAAATATAGTGAAACCAATCTTCTTTGAAAAGCAATAAATCTGCTAAAGGGCAGTTTTATTTTCCTTTAGGTAATGCACATCTCTTATGCACAACAGGATACCAAAATGCAAAGCCCTCCAATTGGGGACAGGGAGAGACAGCATACTAAAACTAGTTAAAAACTCTGTGACTTATTATGAAATCTCAGGGGAGCCCAACCTCAAAACTCTTACAGTAGCTATTCCCAACTATTCAAGCTCTCGGCAACACTTAAGCAAGAAAAGCAATTACTATTTTACTAACTTAGTGTCTATTAAATGACAACGTTTTTATATATTTGAAGAATCATTTATGGATGTTTCAAGGGCAGAAATTATTTGATAATAATTAAATAAAATTGTTTGCCGACTGTTCTACTGAGAAACACAATTAGAACTTTTCCACCTCACCTCATGAGCTGCCCAACTCACCCCTGCCTGCCTCCCATCAAGCTCTGCTATCACGAAGAGCTTTGTTCTCTTGCTGCCATTTCCAGGAGCTAAATCGTGAGCCTGCAGTCTGGGGACATCTTGGATCTTGGTGCCACGTGTAGCCCACTGAGGGCTCCAGGAGCCAAAAGCCTCAGGAAATCTCTCTAGCGGTGAGGTGGGAATAAGTGAATGGCTGTTTCATTTGGAGAAGGTGAGACCTTATCACTCTTTACAACTGCCTGAAAGGAGGTTGTGGAGGGTTGTGGAGGTTGGCCTCTTCTCCCATGTAACAATGATAGGACAAGAAAGAATGGCCTTAAGTTGTGCATGAGGAAGATCAGGTCAGATATAAGGAAAAATATCTTCTTAGGAAGAGTGATGAGGCAGTGGCAAAGGCTGCCCAGGGAGGTGGTGAAGTCAACATCCCTGGTGGTGTTCAAGAACCATGGAGATGCGGTACTAAGGAACATGGTTTAGTGGGCAATACTGGGGGTTAGGTGGGTGGTTGGACTAGATGATCTTTCTGGTCTTTTCCAACTTTAATGATTAGACGATTCTGTAAGTCTATGTGTAGTGCTAAGCTGCTGACTCAGCAACACAGAAAGTGCCTATATTACCACAGAGGGTCAGTATAGAACTAATAAGGTCCAGTTTCTTTAAACAGCTAGTGAGGCTAGTATAGGTGCTCTTCTCTTCAAGAATGATTGCTGTGCAGAACTGGGCATAGAAAGGCCATGTGGAACAAGAAAGTCTTTCCTGCAGATGAGTTTGATGAACACTTCCATGGTAGAAAGTGTCTGGTTCCTGATCCCAGATTGTGGTGTTTGGGCTTTCTTGGTTTCACTGGTTTTATGGCCCAGTTTGGGAGGGTTCCGTGATTAATGGGGCAGGGATACCCACACACCCATGCCCTGGGAAAGGGGAAGGGGGAAAAGGGGGATGGGCCTAAAAACAAAACAGCAGCAATGATCTGAGGAGGAAAGCTCATTTACTAAATAAGATCGTGGAATGCAAAATAATACAATGTAATACAGTATAGTTGGAATTGAAGCTAATAAATCAAATCTATTGTGAGAATCAGAGAACAGAATCATAGAATCATCCTATAATGATTTTATAAATTGAGAAAGAGAGTGTCCAAAATCTGAAGGTGATTCAGCTAGGGAGCACACGTGCTGCAGAGATGAGTAGAAAGATAAAAAAAAATGGGAGACATCTCGTGACATGTGAACAGTTTTATCTTTCCCTCTAAATGGAAAATGGAAACGCAGAGTCCTCTGGGGTACGTAGTTCTTCTCTTCTGAGACGGGTATACCCAAAACTATCAGCAACCCATGAAACTGGAGCATTAAATCTTTAACTCCCAGTGCACTGAATGATGTTATGATATGGAATAACAATAAGAAAAATCATAAAACCATGACGATTTGCTTGTTTATTTTGCAAAGGATGGGGCAATTGGTTGTGGGCTGCAAAAACACATCATCAGTCCATGTTAACTAGAACCAATAGCTGACACTTTTTCTCACCAAATATCTGAATTACTCTGCCCGTAATATCTGTGGCTTCTCTGTGCTGCAACGGATGAAGAAATTTTGCAGGCTATCCTTTCCTTGGATCACTGCATCCTGGTCCCATGCAACTCATGTTCACAAGTACACAGTGAAAAGGAAAATGACAGGAGTTCCCTGTTGCTTAAAGATCCCTACCTGAAGAGACTACTAGGATTTAGAATGACAGAATCAAAGAATGGCTTGGATTGAAAGGGACTTCAAAGATCCTCTAGTTTCAACCTCTATGCTGCAGGCAAGGCTTCCAGTGTATGTGAGTTTGCTGGCAAAGGGATTTCTCAATAGAGTGGCATCCTAGTCTGTAAGAGCACACAATATTCCCCGTTATAAATATAGCATAGCACACAAATAGGGTCCATGGGGTAACATTGCACACTGTAGCAATATCCTGCAGAGATATTCAAACATTCAAATTATTATATTCTGATAACTTCCCTATAGGATCTGAACAAGCTTCTTCTCCACAAAGAGCATCATTCCAGACTGCAGAAATGGCTTTTACATTAACATCAGTTGCTGAGAGAAATGACATCTGCCATGTGGTTACACCATGACTAAGACCTATGGTAGCTCCAGCCAGGACAGGTCTGCCTGGATTGTTTCCAGACCATTAAAAACCCACTACATTTCAGCAATAGTTCTTGTCATCCACAACATTTGGACTGGCCATCATTATGAGAGAAAAGGTATTTTATTACTATTCAATAGCTGCCACAAGAAATCAAGCTCTTTATATTAACAAGGGCCTCACAGTGAGTAAAATATCAATGGATTAATAAAATATGATGGGTAATGATTTCTAGCTAACATAGGTGCTTGTAATTTTATTGCTTATATTCATAAAAATTCCTCAAATTAATATGGGAGGTGGGTGTGTACACTGAATGCACGTTTTCTTCCTTCTCTCTCCCTGCTCCATTTTCAAAAGCATTATCTGTTGTCTGCTGCATGGTGGCAAGCTCTTCTGCATATGGTAGCAAGTGTTCACTTGTTATCACAGCCTGACATTCAGCAGCTTTGCTGATGTGCAGATAATGTCAGACTGGAAAAGTGGCAGGCAGCATCTTGTCCAGCTTTCCCTGTGGTAAAGGAAAGATAAGCATCTCTAGCTGTCAAAAGCCTTCTCCTTCCTTCTGTATGCAAAACTTACATCCCATTTGTGGTAGCTGAGAATGAGAGATATGCCCTTGGTTTAACATGCTTTGCAGTTAATCCTCTCTAAAGTGTATTTTAAAGCCAACTCTAGTAACTCAGTATATTAAGGGATTTGGTCAGTGACCATATTTTAATGGCCGTCAGATTGATGGTGCACCTCTTTATATTGTAATTCTCCTGTGATACTTAGGTATGCATTGCATGTACAAGCAAAAAGGGAGGGGGAATATAGTAAATCCAGGGGCCTGAGAGAAATCCAGCCCTGGCCAGGGACAAAATACGAAGCATTTCATTAATTTCTGTATCATTAGCCATCTCAATCTGCAGAAGCAAGCTGCTTATGATTGCAGCGAGGGGACTGATGTATGATGGTTAATATTTTAAGAGCTTCACTTTAAATAGCACAATGACGTAAGGTGGAACCTGTCCTGGACACAATGCGTAGAAGTAGGATGCAGCAAATTCTGAAAACAAAACAAAACAAACAGGCATAGGTACTGAAAGATAAAATATTTTAATACTTTAAGGAAAAATATATAACCCTGGTTTCCTGATGATTCTGTGATTGCAGAGTGTGCCAGCATTTGTCTCTGAAACCTACTGCGTCAGTAGCCAATTTCAACTTCCAGCTCTTACTAGTTCTGTGAAAATTGGGTGTCTGAGGTAAGAGAGGCCCGTTTAATCCAATGAGGGAAGAGGGAGAGAAAAAACTTCCATCACAGGAGGGTCAGGAAAGGTGTTCAGAAAAGGTTCTTCACCAGAGGGCGGTGGGCCTGGAACAGGCTCTTCAGGGCAGTGGGCACGGCCCTCTGAGTGCCAGAGTTCAAGGAGAATTTGGACAATGTTCTCAGACATAGGATTTGATTTTTGGGTAGTTCTATGTGAAACCAAGTGGTTGGATTCCATGATCCTTGTGGATACCTTCCCACTCTGCTCTCTTCCCATTTCTGTCCTGCCTGTTCTTTGCACTGTTTCCATGTGCCTGGCTGAGACTCAGCCTGTTCTTTGGGGTGATGTGGGCACTGAGAGACCAGGAGAGTTATCTAATCCGTTAACTATCTTGAAAGTAAATGTTTAGTTCTAGACAATTTACAAATGAACATGTATGATCTGAAATGTGCAGGCACGGAGATTATGTCCTGAGCTGCATCTGTGTCACTTGCCTTAAACAGCTAATACCTGCTTTCCAACTACATACGTGTATGAAGCTGTATTCCAGCTCATCTGTCTGCTGTGCAGGATCCAGACTGGATAAAGCAGAAGTCACATTGTTACCTACAGCAGAAATGCTTGTCTCCCCCATCCTTATATTTTTTCGGGCCCAGAAGTGTGCCCTCTGTCTTACACCACTTTTTCAACCAGTAGCACCCAAAAAGCAGCATGAAAAAAATAGAAATAAGTGGAAAAAAAAAAACCACTCAGAATCTGAGAATTTTATGAGACAGCTTCTAGAATTACGAGTGTATTTTTAAGGCAACTACATTTGGCTGAGTTCATGCAACCAGGCAGGGAGGCAAATAAAAATACATTTATTTTGTTGGCATTCTGACTGTCTGTTTTGCCTTTCCACAAGCTAAAATGGGTTGGTTCTAAAGCAGATTTTGCTTGAACACACAGGATTTCAAACGACATCTTACTGCAGGTTGAATAAGGAGAAATAATGGCAGGTAAACAAAACTGCAAATGTGTCTGGGTAAGGCAGGGAGAATGCAGAATCTCTAATCGCAGGCCTGTCAGCTCCCAGCTCGGGAAGCAGGACGGTGCTCTCTAGGTATAATAGAGGCCTATAAATAGCTGTATCATTATATAACTCAGCAGCAGGCTCATTCCCTTGCTAAAAATAGGCTGCAGCAAAGGACAGTCTGGTGATATGTTGCTGCTGATACCGATTAATAGTGTGACTCACACTGCCTGGCTAATAAAAATGAAATGAGTGCCTTGGAGGGACCACTCTGGATAGAGTATAGGAGGAAAAGACCCTGTATTAGATTTGGTTTTTGTAACCAATGGAGGAGAAACTAAAACCTGACTGATTTCATAAAGTGGGGGGGAATATTGCTTTATGTTTCTCTACCATAATAACTTCAAATAAATGTGAAAATGTCATCAGTGAAATGTTTACTGTCTTGTGTTCTGTTCACAAAAAGTTATCTATTGCCTTTGAGTAATTACAGCAGATTCATTTGGTGGATTGTAACAACCATCTTAAATTTTTGGGTTGGCCTGGCTGCCAGTCATGGGATGGCAGTTCAGAGGTGGTCATGTTTACTCGGGTCACATCTCCAGAGCTCCCATTGTCAGCCAGGGCTGCATGTGAAGGGCAGGTTTCTGTAACATACAAATGCTCTTTATGTAAGAGCTGTGAGATCAATGCAGCAAATTGCATCTGACACACACTTTGCCCTTCAAACTTTGTCACATAGGTAGTAAGGTGTGCAGACACTTGTTCAGTCACTGCCTGTGTGCCCCTCACATCCAGTCTGTGCAATCAATATAGTCACTTCTCACCCAGGGATTATGTGTCTACCTTTTGTGCTTCCCATCTGGCTGCTGTCGAGTGTCACCCTTGCTGCTTTCTTCAGTTCACTACCTGGAGAAGGCAAATGGTTTACTCCAAGCAGAGAATTTAACTTCGATGGTGCATGCTGTAGCTGAGTCCCCTTACAGCTGAGGATGTTGGTCTTTGCTCAGGAATAAAAGACAACCTGCTGCAGTTAAGTGCAGCATCATTTAAATCCACAATCTTGACTTATTTATCCAGATTTTTGTGTCTATCTTTACAAACAGCTTGGTTGTCTTCCAGGGGCCTCCTTGTGCAGCAAAACAGCTTTCAAGAGCGGTAAAGGTCCTGAACTGATGTAACAGCTATTAACTGGAAAGAAATTGCTCAGGGAATTGAAGTGCCTCCTCTCCACCCTTTGTGTTGGCTGTGGATGTGGGAAGGGCCTCAGCCCTCGGTGTCTGTGGGCTGTTGCATTGTTGCAGCACGGGCATTCCCGGAGCCTCCATCAGCTGCAGGACTGACACTCGCTCCTCCCACATGGCATGGAAGCATCGCATTGCCTCCTCTTCTTAGTACTGGGGCTTGAGAGTTGTTTATAAGTGTCTAGCTGATGTTACAGACCAGGAGCACTGCTCTCCTTTAGCTCAGTACTACCCAGGGGAAAACCACACCTATGTGCTGCGGGCCCTGCATCTTTGGGAGCTTGAGCCTCACTGCCTTCTGCGATATTTTCCCCTCTACTGTCAGGATAAAGGTCCTGTTTGCACCTGGTCTGGGCAGAGTTTCTTCAGGCTCCAAGCCCAGCTGTTCAACAGAAACTTGACCATTTCCTCACAGACATCATATAGTATTTTGATGATGAAAACCTTATTAGGTTAGCAAGCACCAGAGAAGGAGCATGGTTATCACCCGTTTTGCACAACTTCTCTGACATATCCCAGTCTCTTGTTTCAAGCAGGTTGATGTTTGCCACTCCAGAACCTGCAGTGTCAGTAAATCCTAATTTAAACAATTTAGCTGAATTCCCCACCAAAACAACTTTTTTTCTTCTTTTCTCTGAGGGTGTAGAGCTCTGCTCCAGCTGCTTCCCTTTGACAGATTTACAGTAATAAATAAAAAAACCCTCACCCTTTGGCTTTCAAACACAAATCTTTTATGACAGATTAGACATAGTGGGATAACCTACCCAGCCGGAGGAGTCAGGTATTTATCTGCAGGAGTACACAGCAATATGCAGCAGACACATGCTACCAGCAGCTTGATCTGGGTCATGTGAGTAACCTTAAAATCTTTAAAACCCAGGGAAATACTAAAGCAAAGCTTGAAGGGAATGAACTCAGACAAGCCTTATCTGTCAGGAAGGTTTTTGCACCAAGAGCCTGGCCTCAACCACACTGTCCTGCCTGAGGCTGCCAAATGTCCTGTAGTGTGGCTGAAACCATCAGGATACAGCCTGGGAGTCTTGCAGGCCATAATGAGCCTGAAAGCTTCTGTGTGTTAAGAATCAAAGAGGAAAGCCAGGCACTGAGACCATCTCTGATGAAAAGTTGTGTACCTGTGACCTGTAGGTTTAGACTCTCCCTAGGTGCTTGTATCAGGTTTGGATGGGCCTGAGAGGTCACTGAACCTGATGGATGCTCAGGCAGAAGATGCCTAAAGGTTCTGATTCCCCTCTTGCTGTCTGTAAATCTCCCAGCCATCTGCACCCACACCTTCTTGGTGTAGCTGCAAAAGCTAATTTATAGTCTCATCCTGGTTAATTATTTTGGAATAAGGACTTGATCATTAAAACCCAGGCCTTTTATTGATCGTTTGCAAATGGAGGCAATGGTTCAATCTTTGGAATCGATCGTTTGTTATAGCCACATCTCCTGCTGCTGTACAAAATGTGGCATCATCCAGGTTAAAACTATCTAGGAAGGAAATATGCCTCCTCACAGCATGCTGCTCTGGCACCTTGTCTCTTCACAAGGTAGCTGCAGGACAAATGGAAAAGAAGCAATATTCTGCCTAAAAATAATATGCTTGAGTTCATTTGGAAAATGTAAAGCTCTTGCTTTATCAGCAACAAGAAAAAAGGTGAAGGTGCAGAGCAGCACAGTGATCTGAAGCTTAGAAGCACAGACTGGAATTTGGTGAATCTTCCAAGTTAGCATACAATCAGTCAGGTGAAAATAAACATCCACAAAGCTAAAAAACATTTATGGGTTAATAAAATCTGGGAACTGTATCTCCATCTGACCAATCCTGTGTCCAGCTGAAAGAACTGCAGCAGTCCAGACCGTGTCTGCCTCTGTGTCTGGGTCTCCTCCTGCTGTGAAAGCCTCTCCCAGCTGTGCCCTGCTCTGGCTTCATGCTGACCCAGAGGAGCCCAGAGACTGGGGAGGTTAGTATGACAGACTGACAAACAGCACGATCCTTTCCCTTTGCCTTTTCCTGTGACACAAACCCCTTGCAGAGTATCTGAGTGAGCACTGGAGTAGGAAAGTGGAGAAGAGAAGCAGTTAGGGAGAACAAATAATGGAGGTGGTTGTGAAGATACCTGAAAGGCTCTGGAAGACAGCAAGCAATATACCACTTCCAAAACACATTTCATTTCTAATATAGGCAGGTCAAAGTTTTTTCAGGCACTCTGTCCTGGATGATGCCTCACGCTGCAGAGACTGCAGTGTCCCACCTGGAGCCATTGTACCTCCTTGTACCCTTCTGTTGATGCTTCTCACCACTCACATACTCTCAGCCTTGTTCATTCTGTGCATGGTATCACTGCCGTCCTAGCACTTCCCACTGCAGCCACAACCAAGGATACCCCCTTCCTAAACCCAGTCCAAGTCAAGTGGAAAATGATGCCAAATATCCAAAGCAATGGATATGGACATCATGCTTCTTAGACATGGAATTTCTCCTTTTTTTTTTTTTTTTTTGGCAAAGAAGAGGTAACAGTCTCCTTGTTTCATGTAGACAAATTTAATACAGCAGACAGTATTTGCTATAAAGGACTCTAACCAGAGCAACCTTCGAAAGGCAAGGCTCAAACATTTCCCTTCACAGGCAAAAGGCTATCACAAATCTTTGACTGTGTATTTGAATGCTGGAATTATTCAGAATACTTAGAATCCTAGGATCATAGAATTCTTTGAGTTGGAAGGGACTTTTAAAGGCCATCTGGTCCAACTCCCCTGGAATGGACATGTACACCTACAGCTATGTCAGGGTGCTCAGAGCACTGTCCAGCCTGACTGTGTCTACAGAGACGGAATCCACCACCTCTCTGGGCAACCTGTGCCAGTGCCTCATGTCCCTTACAGTGATTTTTTTTCCTTACATGCAGTCTAGATCTCCTCTTTTTTAGTTTGAGACCACTTCCCCTTGTCTTGTCACAGCAGACCCTGCTAAAGAGTCTGTCTCCTTTCATACAGCTCCCCATTTAGATACTGAAAGACCCCTATCAGGTCACCTTGGAACCTTCTCCTCTCTATGCTGAACAGCCTCAGCTCTCAGCCTGTCTTCATATGTCCTCAAAAGTGTTCCATCCCCTGGATCATTTATGTGGCCCTCCTGTGGATGTGCTCCAACAGGTACGTGCTTCTCCTGTACTGAGGACCCCACATCTGGACTTAATGTATACTAATCCAAAATGAGCTCTAAATGAATGGCTCGTTAAATTGATATATTCTGTGTTGAATCTTCTGCTAAAGGTTATTTTAATAATACCAACAAAACCAAAAGCTTTAGCCTACATTTGGCCTTTGGATGTTCCAGTGCTGTAAAGATGTTACCAATATTAAGATTGTGAAATGGTCTTGTGCTGCAGAGATTATGTGTTAAAGAATAAGAAAAAAGGAATAGTTGAGCAAAGAATTATCACCTCTACTTTATGGCTGAGAAAAAGAGGCACTGAGTGATCAGCCATTATGCCCACAGTACCACAGGAAGGCTAGAGCAAAGCCCAATCAGATCCCACAGGATGTCATTGTCCCTGATCATACACTCTCACTGCAATGCCATATCTCCTCACTGATGTAAATGTAATATTTTAAAAGTACATTTTCATTGGTATCAACCTAGTTAGTGGACATCCAAGTTCTGATGTCTCAGTCATACATTAAAGCTGAATGGCCTTAGTTCTTCAGGCACAGATGAATGTTACAAACAGCTGTAGTTGCATGCACTGGAAAGAACATGAAGAAAATGTCACATAACAGCCATGTGCATCTGCACAATACTTCTGTAAAAAGAACAAGATGAAAAGCATCAGTAATCTCCCTTACATACAACATAAATGTAATTATGCTGGGCACTCCATTCAAAATCCATCAGAATTGAGTGACTTGAGTCAGAAGTGCCCACTGTGTAAAGATAGTGTTGCTTGTTGCATTTTTCCTTGCTGTTTTCCCTTCAATGAGGAATTTTCCTTCATAGATGTGGACAAAGCACTCTCTGCATGCTCAATTTAATTGAACAAAATCCCTATGATAACAGACAGTTGCAAGATAAATCTTCCTTTGTGCCAGTTGCTTTGTTTACATAACCCAGTACTAACATTTCTGTCACTGATGTATTTTATCAGAATATTTAATGAGGAACATTACACTGTGTGCAAGAATTACAAATAAAGTAATAGTGAATTAATTATTGTCATTTGTTAAGCTGCATCTAGGCTCCCTGATGATCATCTAGCTGAACTGGAAGAGTGATAAAAAACATGAGTCACTGGGGTTTTATAAGCATTTGTTAAAAGAAAGGAGCAATGGCTGGGCACTAGGAACGTAGTGGAAAGTGAACCTGATGTTCTGAGTGGGCTGTGTTCCTATAAACCACCAAAGGAACTGACACAGTTCCTATGCTCTGACCCTGTTTTATGCAGCACGGACCCCATTTTATGTTGCGGATAGAATTTTTCCTCAGCCGGGAGAACAGCTCTTCCAGATAGTTCCTGCTTTCTAAAGTCCGTCCTAAAGCTATTTCCATTAGCAGCTGTCACACTCTGGAGAACTGAAGGTCAAATCATGAATGACACCAAGGTTATTGTCAAGACCACCTTGTCTTTCCTAAGATGGAGGAACTATATATGGTGTTCATTCCGCACAGCAGGCCGACAAGAGGGAGGCACAGAAATGGTCTCTTCTACTCCCATAGCTTTCACCCAACCTCTATGTTCTCATGTAGTTACCATATTTGTGGAATAAAACTAATGGCCCAGGTGCAATCAATTTGAAGTCTTACTCAGATAGCTGGATTTGGTAGCACTTAATTTGAGCATCGAGAATCCCACTAACCAGTTTGCAGCTTCTTAGCTTCCAGGCAGAATCAAGCCACTGCCATCTTTTTACATTGATAGCCAGGGACCTCAGACAGACAAAATGACAGTTCTTCATCTCAGAGAGATTACAGCCATGGTTTCATCAAAAGGGCATGAGTGATAGATGAAACAAATATGGACAGAACAGAAAAAAGACAAGGTGACAGCAAAACTCATAATTCCTTCCATTACCCAAACAGCTTGAAGAGCTGGGTGTGACCTCTTTGCAACACCTGAAACACCGGGAGCAGAGACATTAAAGGCACCACTTGTGCATAAAATATTATTCAGGTGAGAAAGGGTGTCATATTCTTGTTCTAAACTTTTTAGCCAATCTTTCTTTTGCAGCAGATGTCTATGCTTTCACAAGATTGCTTTTCTTTTTTTTCTCTCTTACTAGCCATAATTGTACATCAATCTTTATCACAGAAGTTTGCTACTCCAGTGAGACCACTTTGTTCAGTGTAAAGAGCTGAGAAGCACATTACATTGTTAGTCAAAAGGACAGGAGAAAAAAAGATTTGAGATTTCTAACTTAATTTGAGCTATTCTGTGCTTGTGTTCTGTGATAACATTAACAGTGAAGTGTGGGTGGATGCTGGTTTTATAGAGCATAAACATCTCCAGGCCCTCTTCCCCACAACACTGCAATAATTCACTTACTGTACAAGCTACTATGCAAAGAATGACATTATGTTCCAAACATGTTTTGAAAAGAAAAAAAAAAAAGTTTAGTTAAAAAGGAAAATCCATTTTCTTCTGTTTGTGTCAAGGCATGAAGGCCAATTGATTTTTCAGAGAACTCAAATATATCTCTTCAGTGTTCCAAAATCCAGGTCCTCCAATGCTTTTTCTTTGTAACTATGGCAGACTGCCTGATTCCAGGGTTCTCAGGACATTCTCCTGCTGCAAGTCAAGTTGCTTCACTGTTTCTAGTGGGAAAAAAAATCATTTCTGGGAGTGCTGGGCAGCTGGAGAAAGATCAGATGGTAGTATTTCACTAAGTACAAGATGTAAACAATTAATCATTTGCATTTGCAGAAGGCTGGAGTTTTAGATTAACATGCACATCCACAGAGGAACAGAGAGGTCTTGCAGCTAGAGAGCAATGCAGCTGTTCATTCATTTGGCAATGACAAAGTGGAAGGTGATGTGGATGGAACCAAAACATTATTATTATTATTATTATTATAACATTATTATAAACATTATTAAGAGTCTTCCTTGTGTGCAATGTGCTGTGCTGCTCAGTCCATAGCCATGGTGTCTGAATCTCTGCTACAGTAGAGCTCATTCTGACTTCTGAGCTCATATTCCTTATGTAGGCAGCTTGCTGTCTGCCTGTGCAGACTGCTGCCATTTTAGACTGTCAGGAGGCAGCGTGTGTGAAATTTAATTGTA
Organism: Cyrtonyx montezumae; assembly: GCF_038088225.1. Classification (NCBI taxonomy): domain Eukaryota; kingdom Metazoa; phylum Chordata; class Aves; order Galliformes; family Odontophoridae; genus Cyrtonyx; species Cyrtonyx montezumae. The sequence goes on along the minus strand of NW_027072034.1, from coordinate 47,143,452 downwards.
GCTAAACCATAAAATCAGCTGTGTGCATGTGGGGCAAAAACCCTCCAGCTTTTAGCGCCTTCTGAAATGATGTGCATTCAAGGTTTTGCTTTGCACTTGTTCTTCAGACCTTTTCCTCTTTTCCAGCTAGGTGGCATGATGGGGCTCACAAACCACTTAATATTCTAGCTTTATCACGTAGCTTTAGCAAACAAGGTCATACAGAACAAAAGAAAAACATAAAATTAATAATTATCAAGACCTGCTGCTGTGTGGGCAGCAAGTCCCTGCTCAGAAATTAGAACCAAATGATTTAGGCTTCAGAAAGGTAGTTAAAATATCCACTGTGCTTAAACTCCTCAGAGGCAGTTTACCAGCTCTATTAACTCCCAGCATGTGCTTGGTTCCACACTAACACCTGCCACATGCCTCAAATGACAGCAGCTGGCTCCGTCCCACTGCACTTGCCTCATCCTCACCATACATTGAAGTGTATTTCCAGATACCTAGGCCTTGTCTCCTTTTCCTATCATCATGTGTTAATGCCAGCTGATCTGGAGCAGTCACGTAGGCAAGGCAGTTTCAAATGGGAAGAGATCTGAGACAAATAAATGTAAAATTATGTAGGACAATCCCAGTCACAATATGAGTTCTTCAGATTGATTTCACTCACTAATGGAATAGGGGAGAATTGCTAGGCAATGTAAACCTTTATCTCAGCTATTTCTAAAGAACTTGATTGAAATGGTACATGATGATGTTCAGTATCAGAGTCAAAAAGTTAGCCATTCAGTTGTTCAGAGAGCACAATTTTTTGAGACTAGGAGGTTACCCAGACTGGCTTTGTGCAAAATCCTGGATATTGATTTGTCACATATTCCCATGGAAAATCCAGTATTTCATCATTCTGTGAGGAATTGTTTTCTAGATATAATTGCTTATCTAACAATTCTGTTAATTTATCCCCAACTTTCAGAAACAGATTTACTTTGTGCTTGGAAACTTGAAAAAATGGAATCTTGAAAGACTGGATTGTAGATCCTTGTAAGGATGGGTTGTGCCAATACAGTTCTGGAGATGTTCTCCCTTGGAAACTGTCCTATGTGTGGAAAGAAGGTCCCAAGCCTCTGATCTTGTGTATTCCTTCATCAACAATCATTCTTATCCTCTACCTAGAGACAAGGTCTGTGTTTAGCCAAATAGTACTTCAGAGGTATCTACTTTCTCCTAGTAAAGCAGTAATGACTCTTAACATTGTGATATAAACACTTTCACATAGAAAATAAATACTTACATTCTTCTGAGAAATAATAAAAGAGAAATGGATTAAGAGCATTTATCCCACAAATAAAAAGTAAGATTGTATCCAAACATCTGCAGTGAAACTAAATATTTCTGCCACACAAATTCATTTGTTAATTGTCTCCTTTTTGCCTGGAATGCAGCTGTTTACGTAATTTCTGAAACAGCATCTCTGCTATTGACAGACATCTGTGTAGGATCAGTGATGCGCAGAAAATATTCTATTTATAGAGAGACAATCATGCCTTTCTCATCATCCCTCCTCCCTTCCACTGCTCTTTGCAGTGATATTAAGGGAGTCCCAGACCTGGTTTTTATTTATTTTGAGCTGAAATGCCCTCATAAACTTTAGTAAAGAACAAGCAACAAATGTAGAGTGAGGACCTTTTTTATTTAATGTAGGGAAATATGTCTAGATGTCAACTGTGAAGATTTTCAAATGCTGGAAATAGGCAGGGTTTTTTTGAAACAGAAAGAACAGAAAAATAATATCCAACAAAGAGTATAACATCCATTATTTATCAAAACAGTCTGTTGGTAGAGGTTCAAACTAAAATATTTGACTTCAGAGATGAAACAAAACGAGGTGGCTATCATGATAAAAACAAGAAACTTCTTGTATTTTCTTTGTGAAAATATTTTATTGAAATACATTTTTACATAAAGATCTGTCAGAGGAAAAATAAAGCTTTAATTCTTTCAAAATGCTCAGCCCTTCAAGAGAAAAGGAATAGTATATTTCATAAATGAAAAGCAAATGTACTGCTTTGCAAAGATACCAATTCTACTTAATTATCCATAACTTTCTAAGGAGCTAGTATGCTTCAGCAAATGTATTGCTTCATAATCTTATCACATAGCACTCCTTGTGCTCCAGTCCCAGAATAGCTGGATTTGATTGAGTGCTGCTTAGGAAAAGGAATAGGAAAGCTCTTGAGAAACTTTGTAACGAAACATATACTAATTATAGTATTATTTAAGAGTAAAATGTTTCAAAGTGTACTTTATTTTATGGTTTGGGGGACTGTTCCAATATTAAAGATCATCTATTCATTCATGAAGAAAATGAGTTATTACTCTGAAATGAAACATACACAGCAGGGTAGACAATTTTGTCATGACATCCTTCTTATTACTCATTGTTGCCACTGAAAAAGGAGCTGTGAATTTTGAAGAATTCTAGCTGGTAATTGTTCTGTTTCCAAGAAACCAATGCTCAACAGTAGGTTTTACATAGGACAAAGCTTTGACACCTGATTCTACGAGTCACTGAGCCATAAACTCATTAGGCTTGGAGGAGACCTTAAAGATCATCAAGTCCAGATGTGAAGGCATGTTAATTGTGGTTCTGCTTACCATATCTTCAGAATTGCATTTTTACCCAACTTTCTGCTTTGCCTGAAATAAGAAAATCCCATACTCTCACTTCTCTGGATAGAACAGCAAAGGATCTTAGGATGACTGTGGAAATTACAACAATTCAGTGTAGCACAGAGGTCCTTATTCCTTTCCTGGCCTCAGCAAAAGATGTTGCAGAAAACTAGGTTGGTTGTTTTTTCCCCAAATACATTCAACAATTTAATTTACACCTGTGTTATAATGTGCATGCATAGTTTTCACATCCACAGTTCATCCTAAGAACCTCAACTTCCAGTAGAAACATTTCTGAAAATTATCAGAAATTTGCAGTAGTTGAGGGTTATAAACAATTTTTATGAACACCTCTCCTACAAAATATCTTAGTTCAGTTTATGCCAAGGTTAGTGTTAGCAGGACGCAAAACAGAGCCTGCAAGTTGCAATGAGTACCCTCTAGACTTAGCTGAAAGTCTTTTGGCTGCATAGGCAGGGTGACCTGTTGTGTCTTCCTTGCTTAGGAGCGATATCACAACATCCTAAAATATTCCCTATGGAACCAGTTCACAACTAAACTACAGAAAAGGATAGCAGACTGCGTGACTTTCCTATAGACTCCCTTCTTATTATTTGTGTCAGATATTTTTGAGTCTCACACAAACTGTCAGGTTCCATTCTACAGCGACTTCTGATCAGCAAAAGATTTGAACTGGACTTGCATTTCTAATCCCACCGAGATCCAACATAAACATACAAAAAAAAAAAAAAAGTATGATTCCTTTCCACAACCCTGACAAGATATCCAGGAAATGGACCTCTACCATCTCAAGCTAAAAGGTGTAAGAGCCCACTGTGGTGCACTGGATGTAAAGTAGGTTAAAGTACTAAACATCTTGGGACATGCTTTGTAAAATCACTGCTACTGCTGCTCCTGGGAGAGACAGATGTAGAGTCTCATCAGACACCTACTATCTTAAAAGCAATAGTTCCAAAAAAAATAGAACAAAATGTTGATATACATCTAAGAAACTATTACATTTTTTATCTGCTTTGAGAAAAAAAAGTTTGCCAGGTGTGTTGGAGAGCTCAAAATTCACAGTCAAAAGACCACTGCTGCTGCAGGATTACTGATAGTACAGTGCATTGGAGGGACACACTGAAAGAAATCAAGGCCTTTAGCCAAGAAAATGTTTTCAAATTCTGATTCAGGATTACTGAAATTCATATGAAAATAATATTCAGTGAAAGCTATGGCTATTTCACTACCTGTGCCCACTCTCTTTTTGCTGCATTTAATTGGAAGAACCATAGGGTTAGAGTTTATACGGACACTAGCTATAATGTCTGCATAGCACAGCACATCATAGCACATCACAGAAACATCTGAGTTGGAAGGGACCTCCCACAATGAATAGGAACACCTACAACTAGATCAGGTGCTTAGAGCCCCATCCAGCCTGACCTTGAGTGACTCCAGGGACAGGGTATTCACCACCTCTCTGGGTAACCTGTGGCAGTGTCTCAACACCCTTAGTATAAAAATCTTCTTCCTATATCCAATCTATCAACACCCTTACTGTAAAAATCTTCTTCCTTGTATCCAATCTAAATCTCTTATTTTACTTTGATACCAAGTCCCCTTGTCCTGTCACAGAAGACCCTGCTAGAGAGTCTGTCCCATTCCTTCTTACATCCCTCCCTTTAGATACTGAAAAGGCCACTCCAAGGTCTCTCCAGAGCCTTCTCTTCTTCAGGCTGAACAGCCCCAGCTCTCTCAGTCTGTCCTGAATTCCGATGTAGTGTTGGCTCAGCAAAAAGAGTGACAAAAAAAAACAAACATCTAGCAGGGAGCAGTTTTTGTCTATACTCAGTTAATTTGCTCACCTAGCTCAATCCTTTCCTTTTACTGGAGCTTTTTTTACAGCCACTGTGTTTGTCAATGCTAGGCTGAAATGAAATGCAAGATAATCAAAATGGAGATTAGTGGAAAGTTGGCCAAGGATTGCTCCCTTGATTCAGGCAAGTGTTTGCAACTTAGAGCGGACAGTTTCAGTTTTCATTATCAGTTATGTAAAACTGAGACTGCATTCAGATCCCCTACAGCAGTGTGTGTGACTCTGACCTCTGCTCCAGACAGGAAGGACCATCTTTCTGGCAGGTAGCAGAGAGAATCTCATTTAAATGAGCTGCTTGACTGACCATGAACATCTGCTCCACAGTAGTCCAGAAAAGCGTCACATCGCCTGCTCAAGATGCAGGACAAAAAATCTTTTTCAGTGCATTGTTTGTGTAGGTCTCTCTCTCTGGACTTCATTCTTTTCCTCTGAAATGATGAGACCAAAGGTAAAAGCCAGAGGATAGACAGATACACAAATTACCCTCTTGCGCTTGTGAGGCCCCAGCTGGAGGACTGTGTCCAGACCTGGGGACACCAGCACAAGAAGGATGTGGAGCTGTTGAGGGAGGTACAGAGGAGGGTCACAAAGATGATCAGAGGGCTGGAGCACCTCTCCCACAAAGAAAGGCTGAGAGAGCTGGGCTTGTTCAGTTTGGAGAAGAAAAGGCTCCAAGGACACGTCATTGTGGCTTTCCAGTACTTGAAAGGAGCTTACAAGCAGGAGAGGGCTGACATTTTACATGATCTAATAGTGATAGTACAAGGGGGAAAAATTGCTTTAAACTAAAAAAGGAGAGATTTAGATTAGATGTTCGGAAGGAACTCTTTGCTCAGAGGATGGTGAAGTGCGGACACAGCTACCAAGAGAAGCTGTGGTGCCCCATCCCTGGAGGCGCTCAAGGCCAGGTTGGATAGGGTCCTGGGCAGCCTGAGCTGGTGGGGGCAGCCCTGCCCACAGCGGGAGGTTTGGAACTGGATGATCTTTAAGCTCTCTTCCAACCTAAGCCATTCTATGATTTTCTATCTCTTTATAAAACTATGTGTTGATTTTACTTTATGTTGCCAACAAACCCAGGGAAGAATTTACTAGCTGACTTTTCTTAGATGTGTTGTAGCATGTCTCTAAATAAATCACTAGATTTCCTTTCTTCTTGTTGTTTGGGTTTCTGTGTGGGATTTTTTTGTTGTTGTTTTTGTTTTTGTTTTTTGGTGGCACTTTGAAGTGTGAGATGAGAGAGATAAGTGATCTAGATTTGCTGGACTGGCACAAATCTAACTAGGTTGCAATTTATGACTCAGCCCATTTGTGGTAGATTGTACACTCCTGAAATGCTTGATGATTTATAGCTGATGTAAATTGAGATACTCATTGTGCCATTAGCAAAGCCATTATCTCTGTCATGAGAACTGAGGATCAATATATGTCAAGAGAGACAGGAACAGTATTGTGAGCTTGCTGATATACGTAGTTTTGTGGAGGAACACACAAGGATGCCATTTGACACTGTCCTTTGAGAATTTTGAGAAAAGCATTTTTATTTGTGAAACTCCTCAAATCATGCAGCTATGTCCTGTGAAATTATTAGCTGTATAATAATGTCCAAATGCGTTAGCTCCCTCCCTCAAAAAAGAATTTTGGAACTTACAACAAATCTGCAACTTTAAAAAATAGCCTTTGTAACCTGATGCTGAAAGCCATTTTCTGTCTAAGAGTATGTTCAGATATTATTTGTCAAAATTAAAAGATTCATCAGAATTAATTAATTTAATTCTCCAAATAAAGAAAATGCTTTTTATTTATTTATTTATTTATTTATTTCTGAGAAAGAAACTGAAAAATGAGTTTTGTACTGGAGAAGAGAATCAGCACCATATGTTCAGGTCACTAGGCATAGACTGTGTTGTACCAGATAGTCAAACTTTCAAGCTAAAATCACAGTGAGCAACCCACTGACTATAGTTACCTTGCAGTTAAGAGCTACACAAGCTATTTATTCAAAGTCAGGTTAAAAATCATCGTACTTCAGTCATAAAATCATCTTCCTCCAACTAACAGCGCTAAATTCCCTTGCTGGCTACTACAGTGCACAATGTGGTTGGCCTTCTTTTCCACAAGGACATAATGCTCGTTTATATGCAACTTGTATCACCAAGATTCCCAGATCTTTTTTTTGCAAAGCCACCTACTAACCACTCAGTCCGTGGCCTACACTGTTATAGGCATTCTCTACAGCTCTCTCCTGATTGAGAGCCACTTACCTAACTATAGAAGGCAGTCAGCTTTATCAGGCACAACATGTTGTTGGTAACTCCATGATGGCAGATTCCAATCACCTTTCTGACATTCATGAACTTGAACAAGACTTCCAAGAATATTTGCTCCATAAACATTACCATGATGTATGGTACATCAAAGCTGATATGGGACACCTGCACAGTGACACTGGCTAGCAGCTTTGATGCTTCTGGAGACATCTCACTCTGTCCCTTTGACCTGTTAATGCTGAGTTTTCTTGAGGGCTCCTTAAATCTTCCTGTTCTCTGAGCATTCCTATGTTATTCTGAGTGCTGAAACCAGGTCCAGTGAAATAACAGGTCTGAAGAAAACCTTCAGTAGCAAAAAGAAAGCACAAAAGCATTGACTATTTTGGCCTAGTCCATGCCCTTGTCTCTCAATCTCTACCCCTTACACAGCTGCAGGCAGTTTCTTTAGTTTTCCTTTTGCAGTTCTGTTACAGAAGCCCTTCTTTTTGTCCTTCAAATCCCTTGCTAGTTTAAACTCCAGATGCTCTGTTGGTACCTCTGTGTATTTTTATATTACAGTAAATTAGTTATATTCATCTCTTTAGTAGGAAGAAAAAGCTCCAAGGAAGAACTCTCTAGAGTCATTTACATGAGGGAACTAGCCAAATGCATCAAAATCTTTCAAGACTTGGAAGCAGCACCCAGATGGAAAGGGATAATTTCCAGATGTCAGCCCTACATGGAAGCTTTCAAACCTTCAAAGGAAGCTACTCACAGAGAATTCATCCTATAAGAGACATCAGAGAGAGAGAAAACTAATTGTTGTTTTGTTACTATGCATCTGAAATCCTTTCCCAAATTCTGAATATTGCTCTATGTTTTTTGTCTCATGATGCATGTTAATTACCAACTGGATTTTAACATTCTGGCAGCACATTATATCTATTTTCACTTGGAAAACTTCAGTGTTTATTTTCCCCAAGGGGCATTCAGATAAGCACTTTATTAATTAAGCTGCCTGGAATCATATCCAGATGATTGGGAGTGCTACCACTTCTGACAAGTGTGAGACATCATTGTTTGGAAAGATGAAAGACAGCTCGGGGAAAAAAATAACCCATGATTGAGCACACATTCAGGGAACAATGCTATGTGTCCTTCAAATTCTTGCTCCCTAGGGCCTTCTTAGGAGAATCTTTGTGCAAACAATAAAGGTTAAATTCCTAGTTTGTCTTTACAGTGAAAATCTATGATTTTACTAATATGTAAACGTAAACAAACAAACATGCAGCAACAACAACAAACAACAGGAGAAGGTAAAAGGTATTCCTGATTTTTTCTTTGAAGATTCTGACTTGCTGCCAGGCACGAACAGAGGTTTCAACAAGTTCATGTCTTTGCTATGAGAAATTTGTTACATTTCCTCATAAAATACATCAGGTGTGAAACTGGCATGAAGGGATAAGAGTGAATATCAAAGAAGGTGCTGCATGGACACCTGCCTGTTTTTTCAAGTGATTTTCTGCCCTAAGGCTGTCACTACAAAGCAAAGAGAAGAATTGGTAGCAGCTGTGTTGCCAAAATTATCTTCCGTTCCCTTTGATGAAAATATTTTAGCTTTTTTACTTTCTGCAGCGATGTGTAAAGGGAGGAGTTCCAATTTCAATTCATCTTCCCCTAAAAGAAAGCACACACTTAGTCACAAATTCATATCTTCTACTTGTTGCATTAATGTCCCAAACAAACCTGGCTTCTCCTTTGACCCCTGCCTTCAAGCAAATTGCCCTTTCTCTGGTAGAGACCTGGGGCAACTGGTTTCCTCCAGCTTTATTTTAATTTTAAATATCAAAATAGAACATTGCTTTAAAGTTGTCCATCTATATGTCATGTATTGCAATGTTGTTCATTGCCCATGTGAAATCCTGTTCTGAGATTATATGGCTGTTATCTTCATATCCTGTGTGGTGAATATTTTATTAGCTTTTGCTGAAAATCAGCTTTCTGTTTCATTGAAGCTTTTCTGTCTCATTGAAGTAGCATTTTGGCCAATGTTCTCCTGTTTTATGGTTGTCTAACCATGTTACTGGGAGCTCTGTCTGGCAAATGAAGAAATTAACATCAGGGGTTGATTTTAGAACTTCCTGTATTCTTCATGAATATGTTGTCTCAAATCCCATCTGAGATCTGCTTTCTTAATCCTTCCTCTATCTTGCAAGAACAGCTTTTAAGCCCTTACTTTTAGACATGCATGAGCTCTATCAAAGTTTAACCTCTCTGTTTTACTTAAAATTGTACTGCTTGAGTCTCATCTTCACATGGAGAGCTCTTCCAGTTCCTGTAGTACCTATACCTAGTAAATTCCTTCAAGAATTAGTTGAAAATTGTTTAAAATATCACATATTTCAAAACCAGATGTTTTCAGAACCAAATATTCCTTCCTAATTGTTGTATTTGGTGGAGGTATCCACACTTCCCAGAAGCAGAACCAAGGAAATCTTGGGCACTCTTCAGCTGCCCTTTGAACTCTTGGGTAATTCAATGATAAAGAGTCATCAAGAGCTTCTCTTGTATCATATGGGTCCTATCCCACTGTGCTTTTGACCCACCCAGTTACCTCTAGGGAAGGGTCTGGGCAGGAACCTGCTATATTTATTGTCTGAATTCCAACTGGTCTGGTTTTATATCCTGAGCTGTTGTTTGCTACAGTACTTCAGTCCAATAAATGGATCTGAAAATGTCTTAAAGTAAGAGTTTTCCACTGCAGACATCAATCTCAGAACATCCATGTAATTAGCCCCTATCTTTATGTGTGAAATTTTCCCTCTGTAGCCCAGACATGACATCCCTCTTACACCTCTTCTGTTTTGCCAGCTGGTTAGTATTTTAGGTGCACTGTTGCTTCTGTATCTGCCAGTAATCAGACAGTGGTACTGAGGTTAGCAAAAGACCAACACTATGTGTGCAGCGCTTGTGCTTGCATAATATCTTGACTCTCCTCAGACTGAACATTCTTCTTTGGCACTTCCAGTGCTTTTGTGGCATTGTGAAAACTTAAATAACACTGCAAATATTCAGCTACTAAATGTTGAGATCAGAAAAGCGTTGACACTGGAAGAGGGCTAAAAGAACACCCGATTTTCTGATAAGATGTAGCTCCATGTCTTTTGTGTGGAAATGGTACTCTCTGTAGAAAAAAAAAAAAAGAAAATCTGATTTTTCAAAAGGCACAGAATTTCATAAATAAAATGATTCCCCAATGAATAAGAAAAGTAGCAACTAAAATTAACCTTTGGTTTATTGATTTTAAGACCATGAGGGACCATTGTGATTATCAAGTTCAAGCATCTGAAGAAAGCATGCCAAAGAATTTTCCACATTAATTCCCCTATTAAAGCCATGCCTTGTAGCTGAAAAGTACAAGTGCTCAGACTCAGGAAGCAGGAGGGAAGAGATCTCTTCTACAGAGAACAAACCTACTCACGTCCAGCTGAATACATGTAACATCGAGGAGCAGGAAATAAATTAGAGAACCATTACTATGGGCAGAAAAGGCTCAGATAAACTTGGAATCATCTAACACATGATACTAGAGTGTAGAACTCATGATCAACAATCACGGGCTCCTATTCTCCTTCCCTTGCTGTGTGTGCACAGCCCAGCTCAACATAGTGGCACCGGAGGGTGTCTTTGCAGCAGGGACAGTAAGCAAAGAGGGTGCAATACAAGAACATCAGACACTGAAATTTAGGGGAAGACTGCAGCAGAGCTGCTAATCCCACTTGAAAGGATGAGCTTCTGTCCAATTACAGTCTTTTTCCAATCCACTGGGAAAGCCATTACACTGATGGCAATCAGATGGGTGCAGTCATGGCAATCTTGAAAGTGTTTAGAATATCTTTGATTAGATGATATAGTGGCCAAAGCCTGAAATTACTTCTATAGCAAAAGCACAGCGTGCATAGATTTTTAATTAAAATGAATTAATATGGCAGTTCTATTTGGAAAAATCACGTGTAAGGGAGAAAATAAAATTGAAGAATATGAGAGGGAAAGCACCACTTTGTTTCCTCTTCTGGCTGATTGTGACCACACTGATTTAAAAATCCCTACAGGTTGATTAAAATCCTCTAAAGAAGTGAACAGCTGCACAGACCTCCAAAATCACACTCTTCGGTACTGCATCTGCATTGTCTTCTTTTCAACAGCTTTGTTTTCAAATTATTCTTTTCCCTTCATTGCCTCTGAAAGCCTATTACTGGATTTATTAAAACAAAGCCGAATAAGCATGCTGAATGCAGACACAGTGATTGCTTCAACACATGTTCTTGCAAAGAGCACTTTGCTAGCAGGTCTAAACTGCCAGCAGTTGCTGAACTGAAGGCAGAACAAAGAAAAACCCAGCTGAACTAATGAAAGTGTTCACTAAACAAAGACTCCATATTTTGCCCTTCCATCATATGCTGCAGCCTTAAAGCAATAATTATTAGGCCTAAGCCAGACCATGACATTTCACTTAAGCCCTGGCTAGGATGTAAACATTCCTTTACTGGTACCTGGGTATGAGACAGAGGGTAGGGAGAAAACACTCTTGAACTCTGTCTGCTGGTTATGTGGCACACCACTGCTTGCACCAGTGCTTGCTCTAGAGCTCCTGTGAACCAAGGTGTGACAAGAATCTGGGATTGTTCAGTCTGCAGAAGAGGAGGTTCAGGGGTGATCTTATTGCTCTTTAAAACTGCCTGAAAGGAGGCTGTACCAAGGTGAGCCTCTTCTCACACAGAACATAGATAATGTGAGAAGGAACGGTGTCAAGTTGTATCAGAGGAGGTTTGGGTTGGATATTAGGAAAAATTTCTTCTCAGAAAGAGTAGTGAGGCATCAGAACATGCTGTCCAGGGTGGAGTCACCATCCCTGGAGGTATTCAAGAAACTTGGAGATGCGGTAGTAAGGACGTAGTTAGTGAGCATGGTGTGGGTGGGTTGGTGGTGGAACTTGATGATCTTAATGGTCTCTTCCAACCTGAATGATTCTGTGAAGCTAAATATGATTAAACTTGTCTCTCTTGCCTCTAGCCCAGCCTTTCTGCACTGCTCTTCCCTCTGTAGGGGCTTTTTTCCCCTTGGTGGAGCCTCTTACACAACCTGGCCATCCCTCCTTCTCCTTGCCTCAGAGAAGGGAAGGAAACACCCATAGGCAGAGAAGGCTGTGGGCATGTCTGTGCAAGACTTTTGTGCTGTCATCACTGGACTGCCCTAAGGCAGGAGGATGGCTCTTTTTTTGCCCTTTCTGATTTTCTTAATGTTTCATATTATGGAATCAACAAAGAAATGCCGAGGTGCCTGCAGCAGTGTCAGGCTGTCTGGGCAGGCAATCTGTGAGGAGGTGGATAGCTCACTCTATGTGGACGTATAGTGAAAGCCTGACCCCTGAACTCGGTGCTACATCCATGATGTTTGAAATATACCACCTAGCAAAGCAGGGACATCTATCATTCCCACCAATGCATTATGTTTCTTGGGTCAGTTTTTAAGGTGCATTCTGCAAGGAGGATGTTTGCTTCATATTGGTGGGATATGTTTACTTCTTGCCCCAGCCTACTGACTTGGAAGTGTTTGCTTCAGCTCTCTGCAGCTATGTTCCCTCATGCAGTAAATGAGGTTAACATTAGCTAATGTCTTTGGAAAACATTCAGCAGAGCATGGAGGAAGGTTCCTGCATAAGACACTAGATATTTTAACCTCAGTCAGACGCTATTTCATCACGAAGGCCACAAAACCTCGATGCCATATATAAGCTTACACGTAGATTGATAGAACATATAGCATTTATTTTAGTGGTTTGTAGATCCTTTATTATGAAAGAACTAAATGAAAATATAGTACCTGCTAGATAATGGTAAAGTCAGCCCTATGGTGAAACAGATATCATTGTTTTAGAAAAAAATCCCAAAGACTAGAAGATTTTTTTAGTAAGAAGAAAATATTTGTTCCAAATAGTTTTAAATCAGTGATATCTGTGTATTGTACAGATGGAGTAAAACACTGGCCCCACCAGTGCTAATGACAAATCACCCAATGAAGTAAGTGGGGTCAAAGTGTTTCCCTGAGACTCTATTTATTTAAAAATAATTCATATTTCTGACATTTTTATATATACTTACATAACATAGACTTACAGACTTCCTCTGCTGTGCCTATATATTTTATCTTTTATAGCAGTGCCCTTGTACTAATGCGCTGTAAAATCTTTTCATGATATACACAGAAAAGATTTTCTAATTTCTCTTTCCTCCTATTCAGAGGTCACACCATATGTTGCTCTTCTCTCTCCAGTGCAGTAGACAAAGCTGCTCTCCCTAGCACCCAGTTGCAGACACCCATGGGGCTCCTGTGCTCCATTTTTTTCTCTCAGCAAGAAATGATCTGGCAAGTCTGTGAACCATTTCCCGGGCCTGCTGGGTCAGTTTCTTCCTCCACAAGAGCAGTGTTTTAATTGCATTCTGTGACATATATTTAATTTATTTCCCATAATTATCGTATATGAATATATTAGAAGGAAGACATTTTGGGGGGGAGGGGAGGGAGTAGATTTGTTGGTATTTTTTTGCTGGTTTTATCCAAATATTTTCCCAGTTTTGAAATAGGAGGATGTGACATTGTCATTATTCAGATTTCTCTACTAACGTGTCTACTACTCACATTTCAGAAGGGGAGCATATATTGGCCATGCGAAACAACCAACACTGCCATTGCTCAAAAACTCTTTGTCATCTTAAGTAAATTTTGTCGTGAAAAAAGACTTATAATCCCCTTTGTAGTCTTTCCCTTAGCTCTGTTAAACAAGTCACTTTTTCATCATTTCAAAGAGAAGATATAGATGTGATAATTTTTTATTTTTTTATTCTTGAAAATATCCGAGTTCACACCCACAGTTAACATATGCATCTGTGTATTTTTCTGACCTCGTACATAAAGCTCTTTCAGCTGTTGTGCTTATGGATGACTAAAATTATATCATTATATCTGTTTCTTTGATCACAAATTAGTGTAACACATTATCTTGATTTACAGTAACTTCCAGCTTTGATGTTTTATTTAATAAAACATGGCACTGTGTTGGAGGTTCCCTAGGGATTTTTTAATCTCTTTTCTTTTTTTTTTTTAATATATATCACATTGTAAATGGGATTAAATTGTCTGATTAGTGAGGCAGGATCTTGCTGTAGCAGATAAACCCTGAATTACTCAGGGCAATCTGTACCCATTGTTAAAGAATCTTTCCAAGACACTCAGCAAACTAGGTGAGAGTTGATCGAAACATTTCCGTCACACTGAGGCTGGTTTCATGGTCACACCCAGCGGTTGTTCTGCTTATTCATCTCTCTCTATGCAAACATTTACGTCTAACATACACAAGTTCATAAGGCTGCAAAGTCATTCCTTTGGTCCAGCTGGAAAGAGATGTCATTGAGCTGCGCTTCATACTCATACACATCTTCAATTTCTGCACCACCCAGCTCCCACCCATGGTAGTTCATCCTACATTCATTGTAATTACCTCTGGCAAATTAGTTGGGGCAAGTGGAGCTTAATAAACTGGTGGAAGATGTCTGGAAGTCTCTTTGAGGGAAGAGGCGATTATTTTGCTGTCAAGCAATAATGGCAGCCTTGAGAACCTGGGGCCATATCATTATGCTCTTTATTACATTTTATAAAGACTATATATTATGGAAGTAACATTGTAAAGTTGAACAGTGACAGTCCAAGCAGTTTTTGTTATACTGAATACATGGGAAAATTCTTCTTCACTTCGGTTTTTATTGGCTAACACAACTGTCTTTTGAGTCAATCTACATATTATACAATAAGAGAAGCTATGAGTAGAGTCATCAGCAAAATAAAAATCCAGATTAAAAAGGCATAAGCACAAAAGACCTTTTAACTCACTTTCTGCCTCAAGTCGTCAAGTTTTTAATTTTTTTTGGAGACAGATAAAGATATCACATTGCTGCAAGATAGACTTGTATGCATGGAATTTGTTGAAAAATACTCATGAAAAAGTTATACATAAAGTCAACTGATTATTTTATAAATAATTCAAACATTTAATGTTATGATAGCATTCCTGTTTAAAGAATGCTGAAGTTCCCCTGCACAAGGCATGAGACAGAGCTTTATAATGCAGCTGAGTTTTTTGGTCCTACAGCTTCAAGTCCCAGCATGGACATCATACCTAAGCAGTTCACATACTTGAGTAGCACAGCTGCCTTTTTGAAGAGCTACCTGTGTGTAAAGGTATGCTTTCACAACACAATCAGAAGAAATACAGCATGCAAGGTGATGCTATAGCTTTTTCAAGGTTGGGGCAAAAAATAAAGTTTTGCATATTTTCAGGATCAAAAGAAGGGAACATGGAAAAGAAGTAGGTGTTGTTTCCTTATGTCTACATAGTAGAGAAAAGCTCTTCAAATTCACACAGGTAAAAATACTCCTCTTTTAGCATCTTTCTCTTCCTGACCACTGGTAGATATGAAAACTATTGACCCAATGGAAGGAAACATTTTGCAGCGTGCTCAAGGGGAAATGAGGATTGTAATAATTACTGGCAAATAAAAAAAAATCTAATTTAAAAGCTCTAGGAGAAGAATATATATGAAGAACCTGTTTGCATAGATGTATTAGGTGAACCTGAAGGCAATACAGCAAGGCATTGCTAAGACGGAGCCAGGAGGCACAATGTGAAAACAAAGCAGGGCCGGGGGATCTGTTAAAATAGAGGCAATGAGAGACCTCACAAATTGTCACCATGTTCTAGTTACCTGTCTCTGATGACCAAGTTTTACAAATGTGCTTATTTACCTTCTGCTTTGCTTCCCAACTGTAACCCAGATAGCTGGTTCTCCTGTAAACTGCATAATCAGCTCTTTGGCTGGAGGTAACAATTAGGCAAGGGAGGTGGGACTGTCACCACACACAGCTCACCACACACAAGACCTAAGACCAGAACACTGAACACTTGAGTCCACAGCAAGGATTCCCCAAGCTTGTCTACTCGTGATGAACATGTATGTAGGGAGCAGTGTCTCCATTTTCCAGGCAGAACGAAGGCCTCCACTGAACTTCCAAAAGCAAGGCTCAATATCTGGCCATGCCCACTCTTTCTTCCTTCTAGTGTACTGTCCCTGAGCCCCTCAGCTCCCTGCTATGCTCAAAGAATAGAACTTGTTTCTCTGGCCACTCAAAGGGATGTGTACCTGCCCTAGTAACAATGAGATGGTTTCTGAATGTTTCTTGTGCTGTTGAGAGTATCACAGTTCAAAAGTCTTTGGTATTAAACACGAAAGGCTTGAGCCTAGCAATAAGCAGCAAGGGTGATATTTAAGGCAGCAAATGTGAGGCATTTTAGAAGAAATCACTATCCAGTATAGAGTAATAACTCCATAAACCACAAAATTACAAGATCTGTCCCACTGGAAAATAGCCATGAGAGAGAAGCTCTTTCAAATGCATCTCTGACCCGAGAGATAAAATTAGAAAACTCCAAGCTGACTGTTGTGAAACCATTTTTGCCTAGGCCAGTAATTTAGAAAGTTAAGATAAGTGTTTGAGTGGCTGTCCTGAGTTTTTTGAGGACAACGACCATATTGGTACTAACTTTAATGGGGCCAGGATTTTACTCCTGAACTTTGTGCTGTTGATTCAAAGAAGTCAGCATCAAGTATCAGTGCTTGTATGAAGACAGGAGTTAATTCAGGACTGCATTCAGTTTGCCATGGAACTTTACCATTTGCAGGCAAACACTACTACCTTGCTCAAGCACCATGCCTACTTGTATGAGCAAGTTCCTATGAAAACAGGGACATCTAAATAGTTTTTGTGAAAAATACCACCAGAAAAAAAATTGATAGTGTCAAATGACAAACTATAATCCATGGAACACAGAATTGACTTGAAGGAAGGTGTTCATTTGCTCTTAAGAAAAAATTGACTTTTTTCAGGGGAAACTTGAAAGAAGAAAATCCCATCTCCACCAAAGATAGTGATTTTATTTTAAAAAATGGTAACAGTGCTTTGAGTTTAGGAATCTCAACTTCCTCCACTCGGGAAGGTAGCTTGAAAATCTGCTTTCCTAAAGTAGCTTTCCATTATATTTCTGTTTTTTATACAGAGGTGGAAGAAACTAACTCAATTTGCAAAAATTTAGCTGCAATTGAACCTTCATCCACCTTGATTATTAGAAAATATTTGACCAATCCTTGTAAAAAAGTTTGTCTCATTAATATTTGTATATCAATATTGTAAAACTTAAAGAAATTAATAGAAGAATTTATATATTTTTGTATGTGTGTATGTATATATGTATATATATATAAAGTACAGATAGGCACATAGATTTGCAGTAATTAAATCAACATAAAGAAACCCCTGCTCCATTTGAAATGATTTCACAATGCAAAAGTGAATTAATGCACGAAGTATAAATAAATACCAGTTAAATATGTATATTTTTGTTGAGGAAGAATGGACTATCCTGATTTTCTGCACTTTTAAGTAATAGTGGTGTTCAAATTTTTCTGCTACAAAATACATTTATTTTTGTAAATGTTTTTGGAAATCAGGTGAAAAACTCAAATGGGCTGTGTATATGCTGTATTTGAAAGTCATCAGCTTCTAAAATGGCTTTTTTGACCCAGATAGGTCAAATGCTGTTGGCACTCTGGTTTTCAGTCACAAATGCTCCTTTCCTAAATACTGCAGGCCACTCTATCCTGTCCAGAATAGGGTTCTTGTATTCTTCTGTTAGATGAAGACATCTTAAAATTAAAACTGCTGTTTCAGGCTTAAAAATAAATGTAGGCTAAGCTATCATCAGTATGAGGCAAATTCACCCCTTGGGGGAAAAATAAATGCTTACACCGTAAATAGGGATACGTGCTGCAGTATTTCTGAGCATCATGGTGCTGGGAAATCCCTCTGCTGGGCTCTTACATCATGAAACACCATTTCTGGCGTGCTAGGCAGTGACAGTTTAAGTTATGAAATTGCTGTATCATGCAGCAAATCAGAGCTGGCTTTATAGCAAGTCTCATTAATTTCTTCATCCAGAAAGAGCAAATTCTATATGGGAGCATTCTGCATAGCCACCCTGCAGAGCAATAGATTAAAACTGGATTTTAGCATTTACCTCTTGCTCAAATATAAATCAGGAGTTGGTAATGGCAGTTATCCATCAACAGCAATGCAACTGCAGATGAACAGTTTTATGGATAAAAGTAGTGTCCATGTAGTTCATCCTCATGGATGAGGAAGACGCATTTGAAGTAACACCTCTCCAGACTGCAGAGCGTTCTTCTAAAACTCTCACAGTGAGCTTGAGCTCAGGCACAGCAGTTCACGTTGCAGACCCCTGCAGACAGAAGATCCAGAAGGGACACCTACCACAGCCGGCAAGATTCTGCCCCTCGGTTCATACTTGTATTCACCGGGCAGTTGAAAGCCTTACGGAACTCTTCAAAATTGCTCATGGCTCCAATAACTCTGCAAAGAGAAAAGTGGTTGACAGGCAGGTTATCTGACATTAGACACTTGTGTTTTGATGGGCTCACTTCGGGTTGAATTTTCAGGTTTCTCATGTTGTTTCTCCAGACAGAAAAACTAGAAGTTTGGGAGAATTTCCAGTTAAAGCTAATCTAAAGACAATCTTGTTTCATTCTGTGCTTTGAGAAATATCTTATTTTGCTGGAAACTCAATCAAAAACAATTGCAAGTTGTGGATACTATGTCATTTAGAACCATTTTCCAATGGGACTGTTGGCAAGAAAAGTGGGAGATTGGTGGTAGCTTTGTGTAGTGGAACCCTTCTTCCAGCAGCTGCCAAAGTGCTGCACCCAGCACTTAGAGCATGTGAACACACACAATGGGTGTCCTGGAATTACTTCTGCTTGGCTCATGCCAGCCAGGTTCCCATAACAGCCCCTGCCCACAACACACACAAAAACCATCTCCTTGGGATTTTACAGCATGAAGCTGGGGTGGCAGAGCATCTCATCCTTGTGCATCTCAGCTCCCCTGATATTCTGGAAATTAATTTTCTGAGGCTTCTGTTCTGAATGGCTCCCAAGCTCTCTTGCTTCCATCCCAGATGGCATGTTACTGAAAGTGCAGTGCCTCTTCACCTCACACAAGCCAAACAGTGTGCCTGCATTGCAGATTGACACTTTCAGGTACAAGGGAAGTGCTCTTTCTTTGTGTGCAGTCATCCTTGGCTCCTTCTTCCACATCTGTTTTATTTCATGCTGTCAGAAATGATTATTTTACCACTGCTATATTGGGATTGTACTGTTTGCTGATTTCTTTTTTGCATGCTTTTAAGCATCTTGGAATTACTAAGCTGAAATTTGAAATGGTATTAAAGTAAACAGCATTCTGAGTTAAAAGCAGAAAAGTATCTACTAAGGTATTAATTGTATGCCTTTCTCCACTCCTTGTTATGCAGTGGGAAAGCATTTTTCTCCATTGCAGACAATCAGCTTCTCAGGATAGCTCAGCATGGTAGAAAACATTCTTATTACATTGATTAGACTTTCTGTGGATATGAAAATTTGCAGTCAGCTGGTGCAAAATATCTAAAGGTCAGTTCTGTAAGGAGAATTACAAAATGCGCTTGGGGGAACAGCTTTGCCTTCAAGAGCTGCTTATCCAGAACTGCTACTGAACCTGGTGAGTATTATACCTTCAACAGTGTGGACTTCACTTTGAAACTTGATTTCAAAACATGTGAAGTCACAGACTAATATAGAAAATCTACCAATTAAAACTATATAAAACCAAAATCTAGCTAGCAAAACATCTTTATGTGCCCAGAAATGTGGCTTTCCTGCACGTGGTTTGACATTGCCATTAATCATGGAATCAGAAAAGTGGTCTGGATTTCATCCCACTGAACTGTAGCAGACACCTTCCCCTGAAAGGACCACCTTGGGCTTCCTTGACTGCCATCAGAAAGGCTCACCTGCAGAGTCAGGTATTGTAACTTTTTTTAATTTACAGAATGGTGAGATATACCTTCCAAATGCCCATTCTTTTTGAAGTTTGAAGAGAAGCAGGGGTGACTAGCTAAGAAGCACACACGTATGCTCAAGGTACAGATTTTTCATTTCTACCTTCTTTTATGATTATTTTTTATAATTATTTACGAAGGGTTGATTGGGCTTTTTTGGATAGCGAGAATTGTCCATTTGGAAAGTCACTATACTGCTGTTGTAGATACAATGGCCTTGTGACATAAATGAAGAAACTTGGGGGAAGCAGATAATATTAGTTGATATAATTTGAAAGAAGAGACAAGCACCAAAGTTTCTCTTGACATCTGAAATGAAAGTATATTCTGAGTATCTCGCATAAAAATGAAGAGAAAGATTCGTCTCTACTTTCTGATTCAAAATTCATCTGATCTTCACTGTAATTTTCTTCCATAACCTGATTCCTTCAGCTAAATATGAGTTTTTCCTCATGAATGCCTTATCCTCAGGCTCCCCTGTATATTTTGTGATTTGTACCATCTCATGGGACTGTAGCTATGTGATGATTCAGTATGTACTGAAAGGTAAATAAATCTGAGGATTTTAAAAGTCAAGAAATTGTTATTTTACTAAAAGCAAACAGTATAGGAATTATAGAAAATATAACTCTGTAGGCTGAAGATCAGCTGGATAATTCAGTCCTCGCTGATGTGAAGCATT
Organism: Cyrtonyx montezumae; assembly: GCF_038088225.1. Lineage (NCBI taxonomy): Eukaryota > Metazoa > Chordata > Aves > Galliformes > Odontophoridae > Cyrtonyx > Cyrtonyx montezumae. Next base: position 47,122,933 of record NW_027072034.1, on the reverse strand, counting down.
TTTCAGTTGTTAAAAGGCGTGCAGATCTGTATATCACATTTGTTTTATCTTAACTTCTGTGGCAAGTATTACAAAGGTATAGTTGTGCAAATGCAGAGTAAAGAAGTCTACCAAGACCAAGAACTGTCATCTACACTGCTAGCTTACATTAAATTCTTGTTATCAAGTTTGTAGTTTCATTATTTCTTAACCCATTCTTGTTACAAGTACCTCAAGATGTGCTATGTATACTGTGTTTATATATCCAATTTGGATGTGACTCTGTCCAGGGAATATGTTAGAGTACTTGACCCTTTCAGTCTGTGAAGCAACCTCACAGTTACCCTGTGAAGGCAGTGTTGCTATTTTTCTTTTACCAGGAGAGAACTGGGGCAAAGGATGCTCATATCCCAGTTCCATTTTTCGTCAGTAGAAAGTGATAGGCATTTCCAGAAAGCAACTGATCTGCTGTACTGGAGACATTTTCACTATAAATCAGTGTGTGGAATCAACATCCTTCCCCCAGATAAAGAGGTAACATAGCCACATAAGTGAGGGCAAATACACAATTCGTAGTTAAGTAAATGCAACAGGCATGAATCTCAGCAGAAACAACTTGATGGTTATGTATACTGTGTAAATGCAGAGAAATAAACTCTGGCCTCATAATTCTGATGTAGTCTTTAAAGCTTCCTCCTTTTGCGGCCTCTTCTTGATGTTCAGTGATCATGTGAGCCTTTCAGAAGCCCCTTGGGCAAAGATGCAGACAAGCTGTTCTGACTGGATTACTACAGCTCTTTCAAGCACTGCGCCTCTTGAAGGCCAACTGAAGAGCTCAGTCCTGAACTAAACTTAGAGGGCATGTTTTGCTTTGCATTTCTACCTGTTCACCATCATTTTAATTCAAAGCACTCTCTTTAAAACTTTTACTGAGCTCAGGCAGATTAAATCAAGAACCTTCCTAATATTCATTGTTTTCTGATCTAGAATTGCATAGGAAAAGAGAAGTGATAGATAAGACGTTTCATATATTCAGGTCTTGATTGTAGAATGTCACAGGGATCAGAGAACGTTCTGATTCAAATGCTATAGAAGGTAGATGCAAGCCTCTCATTTTTACAGACCATTTGTAATAGCAGAATATAAGCTAATAAAAGCACTCAAATTTCAGTCTAGACCAAAAGCACAGTCTGATTTTGTTTGCTTTTAAACTTCTCTTAACATGCTAAATTTCTGCAGTTGTGTGCTGCAGTGATTGATTCTGTAAGTATACTGAGTGAATACATTATTTGCACTACCTGAACATAGGAGGGCTGTGAGCTCCAATATATATTTGTTCTCTTGCAGACTCTGATCTAAAGGAGTTGCATCTTACCTAATAAAAGATAAAAAGAAGAAATAGGCATATTATTTAGGGTAAATTTGTAAGCAAAGCAGAATGCAATGTCACAGTTTTGAGTATGCTTGTTACTTACTGAATGTTCAAAATTGAATGACTTCACCAACTCTTATTTTTGCTTTACCTTTTCTTTGCTCTCTTAATATATTCTCCTGTTTCTTAAATCCCTTAATGGATCCAGTCTTCACCTACTGTTATTTTCCACCCACTCATTCTCACCATCTAACCATAACCATTTTACCATTTCTCTGCTTTTGAGATACTCTTAATTGCAGTTTGCTTTTCAGATATGAGAACATCTCACATTTTAATAATTACTACGTATATTTCTTTGTTTCAAAGCCATGTAATGCACAGAAGGTACATGTAATGATGCTGCTCATCTCTAGAATTGTGTCTACATTACCTGACATTTGTTCCATATTGAAAAGGTGGTTTCTTTTGAAATGAAATATTTTTCAACTTTCAATCAGTGGTCCCCAGTTCATTATTCCTAAGAGAATATTTGGCACAATTGTAACTGAACACTATGCAAGGTAAAGAAACTATTAGCACAGCTGAATAATCCCTCTTATGCTCTTATGCACTGAAAAACTCAATTTATCAGCCCTTACCTAAGTCCCTATGTTGAATGTTTAATGACAACAAAATCCTTTAAGCCAGACCAACCACCCAGGATCTATGAACTTCAATATAAACTACCCATATGCAGTCTTTTCATCTGTTAATATCATCAAACCTAAGTGGTCATAGATGTGTATGTACACTGCTACATTGACTCTTGACAGGAAAGAAATGATTTTCAGCTGGGGTTGGTTAAAAACTGACACTGATTGCATTGGGTCCCATTTCTTCAGTTTCAGATGATTCATTCATTCTGGTGGTTAGGGCAGTTTTTTAGCTCAATTTTTACTCCTCATACAATGAGTTTATCAAGTGCTTTTAACCAAATAAATCACTTCTGATTCTCCCCTTTGTTCTACTTATTTTCTTAAAAACACATCCTCTATCAAAGTTACACCACTGTGCATTTAGCATACAGCAAACGAAGATGTGAAGAAAAACAAAATAGAAAAAAAAAACACAAAGACTTTTCTCATTTCTGCCTAGTTTCAATGAACAACATGCTCAGTAATAGATGGTGGTAGTATACTTATTCCAGGAGTTTATGTAGGATAAAGTACTGGTGGAAAGCAGTGATAAAATGATGCATAGTACAAGTACTGGAAAAGCAGGATGCTAATACTGAAAGAGGTTAAAGAGGCAATATGTGTGAAATAACCCTTGCAGTAGATGGGAGCAGCAAGAAGGAAGAGAGCTGCCACGAGAACACTGTACAAAGCAGAAGATAAACTTAAGCAGTTCTGACACAACACATAGATGTGTAAGAAGAGAGAAAGAGAAAAGAAATAATAGACCTGTGTAAATGATTCTCTACTTATATCCTCAAAATTCTGGGTCTGATTGGTATAGATTGTTGAAACAAAGCAGCCTAATGTTTGTACTGTACATTACACAGGTCCATAGATGGGTTCTCTGAACACATTTGTACTACTCACATGGGCATAACTCAGAAAGAAAAGCTGGTTGTGCGTGAAGTCAAGGCCTGGCAGTAAAGGCTCTTCTTCTCCTCCTCTTTTTTCTCTAATCCATCTCCTGTATGCCTGATAAGAAGGAGATGTACTAAGTGCCTTTCAGTGACACGAGTATAACTTTCTCTGTTCTTTTTAAATAACCTGTTCCAGACATTTTTCATGTACTTACTCTGAAAGCCTCTCGCAAACCTCCATTATCTGCAATGTTTTCTGCCAAGGTCCTCTTGCCATTCACCTGGCAGAATGAAAAGACATCCATCATTTGACCTGTTTCTGAACTTCCTTCTTGATCATCTTCAAGAGACAGAGTGAAAAATAAAGGAAGGCAAGAACAACACAGTTTCAAGCACCATATCTCTGGTTAAGAAAACTGGTTTTAAATGTGAATACTGTCAGTAGATAATTCTTAGCAATGAGTTATCCTGGCTCAGAGCCTAGGTCTCTGCAGCACAAAATGGAAATGCACACAAAAATTCTGTTCCTGATCTTTAAGCTGAGCATCAATTACTTTACCCAGAAGGCTGTTTTTCTCTGGTTACACCTAAGATCTAGTAGCCCCTTTCTTAAACTTATGTAAGAGGTTATGTTTGTTTCTTTACATAATTTTTAATGTACTACTGGGATGCTAAAATAACGGTTAAGTCATAACATAAAATAGCATAATTAAAATAGCTGTCAGAGTCTGAATTGAAATTGATAGTAGTTTCAGTGTTCTAAAAATATCTGTGAAGGAGATTCATGTTGCTTTCCCCCATTATTCATTCCAAGAGCAAACATAATGGTAACAAGAGTATACTGTATCTGAACTTTCTGAAAAAGTCAGTCTCTTGGTATTAGAAAATGCAATATCATCACAAAGAACTAATTTCTGCAAGTGCAGCATTGCCTCTGATCACCCAGCAGAGAGGGTCTTAGTGCTACCAGACTGTACTTGTAATTAAGCTGTTTTGCTCTTTACTATGCCTAAAATGAGAAATGTAATTGAGCTCAGTTTTAAGCTAAGCACTGAAGGTCAATGATTGCCTGCAAATCCTCCAATGACAGGCTCCCCCATTCCTTAGGGAATGAGTATAGAGGGTATGGGTTCAGAAACTACCTTTGTTTCATGTTTATAAAAGAGGAGAAAACAGAGTAGAAAAATTAAATGGACATGTCCAGGTTTGTGAATACATCTTCACCACTTTGTGTAGGCAAGCATCCAGGTCAGAACCAAGTCATCTTGCTTGGCACCTGGTAAGGGTGTAACAAGGAGAAATGAGAGAAGTGGAAAGTGCATCCCCTTTCCTACCTGTTGTCCATCCACTCAGAATGCTGGAGTGGATATGGGAGAGAGTGGATATGGGAGAGAGATGATGAGGAGAAAAGACACCAGGAAATATGCATATGTATCAATTGTCTTTTTTTTTTTTTTTCTGGCCTCCATCCTTGCACATTTTTCTTTCAGTGATCTTGTGAAGTAGACCAATTTACAGCATAAGATGGCAGCAATCCTGCAGCGGCATGTGAGCCAAAGGTCATTTTAATAAGTGGAAGAAGTCTTTCTGTTGATCTCAGGCAGCTCAGGATCAGGTATCTGAGACTACTGTGTATAGACAGTTCATGACAGGGCTCAAGGACCAAGATAAGTCCTTTATTTGATCAGATGACTTTATGAGATTACTGCACTCTGAAGCTATTTCTATATCCACTTTTTCTTTCATTATCCCTCTTTTTTGGAGACATTTTTATTGTAAACTGAATGAGAAAGAGGAAGAGTAAATAGGTTTCTTGATTCATGTAAAATATTTGTACAGGAATAAAAAACCTGCAGAATATATGAATATTTATGTAAACAACTGGCAGAAAAAGCCCTTTGCATGCATACTTCTTTGTTCAGAAGCTATAAAACACAGTAGAAAATATCAAGATTTTTTTTCTATTCTCTAAAACATGCTATAGGTTATTTCACAGAAATAGGAGGAAAAAGCCTGACAGATTACAAGGCTTTGGGTAACAGAATCTCCCTGTAACCCCATCCGCCAGCTTCCAGAGTGGTGGGGAAGAAAATTCACCTGTACACTAAGAGACATCCATAGGAAGTAAAGCTGACAGCCGAGCCAAGGGCAGGAGCATTAGAGTAACAATCATCTTCACCAAGCAGATTTGGTTGACCTCTAAGTGACATTTTGTACTGATAGTTCCTGTCCTATAGATATTCAGGAAAAAGCCTGAGAATTTATATTTGCAAATTACCTTATATGAAGTATTTCAACTCTTAGTTGATGGACTTCAAATTGGACTACAGAATGGTCTCAGTGCCTCTGAGACTAATACAAACAGCCTAGTTAAAGTATTGAAAATATTGTTGAGCATCCAGTGCAACATCTCAGTTCTTGATAGGCAAAGAATTTATTGTATTTATGCTTCTAGAATGTAAGTAGAGGCGATTATATTGAGTAGAGGGGTGAACATGTGTTTTATCCTGAAAATTAAGATTAAAATCATATCCCAGGCAACATTACTGGAATTCTAGCCATTGGTTTCAGAAGGCCTAGAATTTATCCTATTTATCCATTGTCTGGGATACTTAGATAAATTGTACATTTTCAGAGAAGCCTCTATCTCTGATAGACAATGAAACAGAAACCATTCTCAGTCATTTTCTACGAGTTTTTGCTGTCATACTCCCTTCATTTGGGTCTGTGTGCACACATGAAAGAAAGAGCTGACTGTGAAATAAAGTAGAGTTTATGTACCTTCTTCTAAAGCTGTAATAAATAACAAGAATTTTTAAAGGACTGTATAAAACATGCTATTATATTCTTCTTTCTAAAAAGAGAGGCTGCTCAGTTTTCATTACTGATCTCATCTCCAGAAGACATTCAACATGCTCACAGAAATTAGACCAGCCCTGCCAAGTGACTTTCTCTTCTTCCTCTGTTTCCAATATGATGTGATAGGGAGAAGCTCTTTAGCTCTGTCACCAGTGTAAGGGTACTGGTATTTGACTTGACTAATCAAATCTGACAGACAATTTTGATCACAATTATTCACTTCAGAAAATGATTTGTTGTGAGAAATGAAGGCAGGAGTGAAATATCCCAATATGTTTGGATTTATGAACAGATAGTGTTTTCAATCACTGGCATTTTACATACATGTAAGCTAGCTCTCTTCCAGTAGTAATTGTTGTATTGATTAATCATGCATTTTGTTTTCTCTTTAAATTTTTCTTCAGAGCCAGTTGTCCACCAAGGGTCTAAATTTCCATTTTTGTCATATTTCCGACCTTCAGAATAAAGAAAGAAAGCTTTTTTAGCAAAAAAAAAAAAAAAAAAGAAAAGAAAAAAGGAAAAAAAAGGCAAAGCAAAACAAAAGCAAGAAAACAAGAAAATAACAACAACAACAAAACATAATAAGCAAAACATACCTTTACAGTTTTGTAATCTAGCACTTGCACAAAAATTAGAGGTAAACGCAAGTGTGTATACAAAATAGTTAATATAGCAGGCAAAATCTTGACTTGGGTCAACTCAGTGTTAAACAGCTTGCATTCTATTTATAGTTCTCCTTCTCATTTTGAGAAAAAAATAGTAATGATTATTGAATTCTATAGTATGTTTTATAGTTATATGAGGCATATGAGCTTTCTTGTAAATAAAATTGTACTTTTCTTCCTTGACCTTTAATTCTGCAAACCTGATGATGACTAAATTTATTCTCTGCTATTCTCTTAGTATAGTCATGAAAAAAAATGATAAATCAAAGGCTACGGTGGGCTTCTGTAATGCCAGCTCAAGTCATTCTTCACTGGCATGCAACAATTACACACTTGATCTACAAAAACAAAAACAAAAAACAATCCTGTGTCATGGGAATTTCTGAAATTTCCGTTTTTTGTTTGGAGTAAAACCATTGAGCTATATTTATGGAAGCAAGAAAGCAAGGAGAATACATATGTTCCATTCCATAGACTGGTGGTTGCAGCAATGACTCAGGGAAAATTCAGCCTTGCTCCATCTCATTTGTAGAAGAGCATCTTATCTTGTCTGCAGCCCATCAGAGCAGGAACCTAAGATTTTCTTCACTGAACCCCGACCAGGTTCTTAGCTTCCCATTAGAGAAATAAATATATAGGGAATTTATCACCCTGAACAAGGCAGCACATTTTCAGAAAATAAACCATTGTTAAGAAAACACAATACACAAATGATCTTTCTGTCATCTTCACAAATTTCTCAACTTCTGTAAGAAAAATAAAAGTTATCAACATATGGATTAGCACTCACCATTACTATCAAATCCATGAGTAAACTCATGGCCAACAATTACTCCTATGGCACCGTAGCTTAATGACCTGTAACACAAAGAAGCATTTTCCTCAGAAAGCATCTACACTCATGAACATCAAAGTACAGAATACAGGAGATCAAAGAGTTTTCTATGTCGGGAAAGATCATTATAAAGACTGTGGGGGGGGTGGGTGGAAATAGAACTAAAAATCACGGTGCACAGTTTTGACTTTATATTGTTGAAAGTCTAAAGATTAAATTCTTCCTTCTTTAAAAATAATCTTCAACATAAAATTTAAAAAAGCAAGGTGGTGGTTCACTCTTCCAACCAAATCTCTTATTAGCATAATCTGAGCATAATCTGCACGATTATTAGCACAATTATTAGCATAATTATTAGTATAATCTGAATGTCTTCTTCATATGATTGCATGAAGTATATTATGAGGCCGGGACAGAGTTACAGTTGGAATTCTTTTCTTAATGTAGTCATGAACAAAAAAAAAAACACAAAAAACATAGATTAAAGGCTACAGAGGGCTTCTGTAATGCCAGCTCAAATCATTCCTTAATGATTTGAAGCATTGATTGACTTAGCATGTAGCTAACGGACTTGCAAATTATTGACTTCAGTTTGTAAAGCATTAAATGGATCTTCCTTCAGTTTTCAAACTGAAGTTATACAATTTCCATGCACCTACATAGGAACAGTACATGATCTTCAGTTATATCTAATGCACTGGAAAGCAAGAATAGAGCAAAATGTTCTGTATTCCCAATTGATGAAAAACAAAACAAAACAAAACAAAACATACTTTCCTTGTTATATCTGAATAAGCATGCATCTTGGACAAATAGAAAGGAAAGGTTCAGTTGTCTGATATCAAATGCAGAGGATATTGGGGGAGGGGAGAGTTATCTACTAAATTCATCTTCCAATTTCTTGTTACTTGTGATTTTAATTATTTCAGTTATTGAGATGCCATACTTCAAAGTAGCTTAGAGTATTACTAACAGATTGTATTGAAACAGGAGAAAGGCTGAGGGGTTTGAAGTAACATGTTATTACTGGACCTAATGATCCATAGCACTCTAATTACTCATCTCACTCATATCCAAAAAGTATTATATGATTTAATTCCCCTTACTCCCATGGCAATTCTTCATTCTTTTTTTTTTTTTCTTTCCTGAAAGGTAATTTTCATGTGATAAAATCTTCCCTACTGTTTCCCCCCCCCACTACTATTACAAATTTTCATCAAAAAATCTTGGTTGAAATGAAAATAGAGCAATGAAAATATTGCCCTTTCATGTGACAAATTTGCAATCTTGTGTAGCACACAGTGATAATGATCCATAGTAAATGTGCTAGATTAGACTAATTTTCCACATCTGAAATAAAGTAGTTACATAGGATATTTGACTGCTAAAGAATGTCAGGAAACCTGCAAAGAGGTCAAGAAGAACTAATGAGCTCTGTTACTAATTGCATCTTATTTAGTGATAGATGGCAGGCAAAAGCAGCAGTCTGGTACCCAGACAAACCTAGGGCTTTCCCTAGATCCAAAGGATAAGATTTGGAGTGAATGTTGTCCTTTCCTTCTATGTACCCCTTTCAGAATTTTGTCCAGCTCAACAACAGTTTTATAAAAAATGTTCCCAGGTCCACTCATGCTCTTCACTTTTGGCAAATAGCCAGACAGAGATGGAGAGGATTAGATGAAGTCCAACAGGTACCATATTGCAGGGGAACATTCTGGGACTGGAGAGGCTCTGAGGGCTGTAAGTTACTGACTCAGCCTGATGTCTCTGTTTCACATAACCAAAGAATCATAGAGGTTGGAAAAGAACCTCTGGAGATAACTAGTCCATCCCCCCTGCTAAAGCAGTTTCCCTTTCAATATATTTCAATATATCTGTCACAGAAGACTCATAACTATGAATAATGACATTTGAATGGTATTTTATTTCGGGTACTGAGATGTAAAGTGACAACTCAACTTCCTTTTATGCAAATAGATGTAGTTTTTTATAGTGGTTATGCTGAAACTGGACACTAAAACTGCACTGAATGTTTAATATTTGCTAAATCAGTTTTCCAGCAAGTGTTAATGACTTTTTGATGTTTTTGTTGTTGTTGTTGTTGTTTCGGTGCCATGTACTATTTCTTTTAAGCAAACAGAAAACAGATCTGGAATATTTCAAGGGCAAAAGCAATCTGTTGCCTGATATTAAACAGATACATTTGTTTACTAAATTTCATTTTGATACGTAACTCAAGCAAAACCAATTTAAGGTGAGGTAACCTTAAAAGAACAATAAGTACAATTCCTTGAAAGAATCACAATTCTACTAGTGTGGTAGAAGGTCAGAGTACAGACAATCTCTTCAAAAGGTAAAGCTGGAAAAAGGTCTGCAGTAGCCACAGCAGAAAATAAGTTCTCCTTAAGTAGAAAGTACTTTTCTCTGTCCCTAAGTAACACTTACCAAATCACCTGGTTCATAAGAATTCACTTTGAATACAAATTCATTTGTTCCTAAATTGAATGTTTCTTCCTACATATACTGCAAAATTTCCTGTTTACATGGACACATCCAGGTTAGAAGATGGCAAACCCAAAATGTTAAAAGTTTGAATTTAGTTTTTTAGCAAATACACATTAAGGGTATGTTTCAGCAGTAATTGACTCTGTATAACTACAAAATAACTTTTAGAAACCGCTCTAAGAGACTTCTTCCTGGTCTGATCCTTCCCTAAAATAGAAAGATATTAGACTGCATTGAAGGAGTCATTTTTCAAAATTAAATATATGTGACCTATAATTACTCTTCTTCAGCTACAGTAGTGCATGGGTTCTGCTCAGGCAATCACTATATACATGGAGATATTCTCCTGCACCTCAGCAAGCACAGGAGAAGACTTACTGTTAATCTTAGATATTAGCAGAAATGGAGCAAAAAACTGATAATAAAAGGCTTCTCAGGGTATTCAGTTCCATTCGAGAAGTGTTAGTTACTTGATTTACAATTCCTTTTAATACCTGCCCTGTGCACACTGCTACATCTGCATCCTATAGCAATGAAACACTTCCACTCAGGTGCACTTAATTAGCAATTCCTGTGAGAAATCAATCATCAGTTTAAGACAACAGCCACACATTCTGCTCCCAAGGGTAAGAAAAGTTACTGCACAGAGCAGCAGTTTTCTAAGTATGTTTTCAATAATAAAATCAGGATACATCAGGGAAGAACATACAAACCAAGGGGTGAGCTCTCTGAACACTAACAGTATTACTGTGCTCAACCTGTTGGCTGTCTTCAGTAGGATGGCTTTTTTCTCTATACCCTCCTCTTAGTTTGTATGTATTCCTAAAACTTTAACCTATTTTTCCCCATTTCCAGTTATAAGAGGTTCCCTGGTGAAGTACTTACCTGGGATACTCTGTTCCCCAGAAGAAGGGTTTTTGTAATTCTCCTGCTGGGAATCCTGTAATAAAAATTATATATTTAATTATGGGGTTATACAGCTAAATAACAAAACCTAAGTTTGGATTTGCGACTCTAATTCTTCCATTTCAGAAGGTTTTGCTTATTTAAGCTTTCTCTTGGGTGGTACATTCATAACATGATGGAGAAGATATCTGAGAAGAAGGGATCTCCCCCCTTCAAGATCTTAATGGCAACTACATGCTGGATTGCAAGATCTTTATTTTCTTCCATGGCATATGTGTGCATTTGTGTATGTGTTCTGTCAATAAACAGCTACTGCTGAAAACAATGAAAGAAAGCCAAGTTGATCGTCCTCAGACATGTTGACAGATCAACAAAGAATATACAGACAAAATGCAACAAGAATTAGGAAACTTAGCTTAGAGAGGATTCTGTGTATCAAGAGATATAAGAAAGTGATAAAATGTCATCTTAATTATAGTCTGTGAAAGTCAAAGGTAAAGGAACTTGAGCATTTCAGTAAAGGAGGGCTGTAGGCAATCAAGGCTGTAGCACCAGTCTGGCTACAGGATTACCTGGTTGCTTTTTCATTTGTGGGTAAATGAACCCGTAGCTAAAACCCACAATCAGTGGAGAGACTCCAGTGACATCATCTACTGATGTTGCACATAGAAACCAGTAAAGTTCCTTGATCAAAGTCACAGGACTATTTTGAATTGTTGGGTGACATTTCAGAGACATTATTCTGAAGACAACTGAGTTGAACATGGTAACAATTTAACAACCTAAAGAGCTGATAAATAAAGCAGATGTCTGTATTCAGAGTTTTCAAACACTGGTGAAAATTGCAGTTTATCTGGGACCCAATATGGAATTCAGTGTCTTGCATGAGGAATTCCCATGCTCAAAGCATGAGCTTACATCTGCTTCTGAGGTTACCCAACATGGACATCTCCTTGTCAACAATTCTCTGATGATTCACTTATTTTCCCAGGAATCTCTGCTTCACCTTCATGAAGCTCTCTGCAAGAAATCGCTTGATGAAATCAAATTGATTTGACCCTATCTAATTTTCTTGTTGACAAAAAGGATATGGACTTTTTAATAAGTGTTCAGGCAAAATATGTCCTTTCCTTCCAAAGTCTTTAAATACATTATACTGAGCGTAATTCACATCAAATGATAACAGTATGTCTTATGTCCTCCTGGCCATCTGCTTTTTTCCATTGCTCCTCCCTATCTGCCTTGACCACCAATTTGTCATTTGTTTAAAAAAAGTGTCATTTTCAAACTCATTTTCTGAGTACTTTTTTTCCTCTTACTTCTGCAGATGCTGTTGTGTTGTGTTTTTTGTTTTTTTTTGTTTGTTTTGTTTTTTCAGACATATTATGAATTGCTTTTCCAGGGCTACAAAAGACAATTTTACCAATATCAAGGACAAAGCTTTCCTGATCTGATTCTCCTCGTTTCCCAGCACACACGGAAGGGTATTTACTACATGTGCTTTAAAACATCTCGTAGTAATGGTACACTGGAACATTCTGATGAAAAGCTTTGATAAGCTGATAGAAGAACAAAATACACAAAGGCCAACAGAATTATTCAAGAACAGGGCTGTGGCACATTGGTGTAAGTAAATGACATTCCCCCTCGCCATGTTGGAACATACAGTATTCTAACAGGACTGATTCTGTAGTAATTCATCTAATTACTTGCCCATGTTGGTTCACACGACCTGAACCTTCAGTGGCATGTTCACAGGCATTTTTTGACTAGTATAGGTTGTCACTGACTTTCTGTGCTAAGTACCATTTGGTACTAAGAGTTGGAAATGTAGTCTAAACTAGATTGTGTGCTTCCTTCCAAACTTCAAATCTCAGTAAAGACCTCTGGACTTGTAAAAGATATCACTCAATGAAAGAAGTGTTAGAGTCCACTAACCCTTGAATGGCCCTCTCTCCCAATAGCAGATAAGAGAACTGTGGACAAAATGAAGAAATGAGATCGTAGTGGAGATGGTACGATCCAAGGTAAAGCAATCCCCAATAAATCATATCTAGGGATTACACAATCCTGGAACAGAGCCTTGTGCCTTCCACCACATCAAGATAGATGCAGCGCTCCTGGTGTGGCCTCACCAGTGCAGAACAGTGGGGCAGGATCACTTCCCTCACTCTGCTAGACACGCATCTTTTGATGCAGCCTAGGATATTGTTGGCTTTCTGGGTTGTGAGGGCACATTGCTGGCTTGTGTCCAGTTTGCCAGCCACTAGCACCCTCAGGTCCTTTTTGGCAGGGCTATGCTTTATCTTTGCAACCCCCAGCTTGGGGGGGTTGCAGCACAGGTGCAATACCTTGCACTTGTTTAAATATTCCCCAGCCTACTCCTTCTCAACAGAAGGTAAATCTCCTTGCTCCAGGTTTTCCCTCTGCTCTCTAGTATTTCTGAAAGTCAGTCTTACCAGTAAAGACTGAGGCAATGAAGATTGAGCACTTCAACCTTTCTTATGTCATTTGTCACCAGGTCCCCGGAACCATTCAGCACTGAGCCCAAATTTTTCCCTAGACTTTCTTTAGGTATTGCTTTTGAATTCTTCGTAAGATTCACCTTCAAGTAGGCTTTGTCTTCTCTAATACCTGTATCTGGACACTTGGAAAGTGACTTCTTGCTGTATTTTACTCTTGTTCATCTTATTTCTCTGAACCATGGGAGCATTTCAAGCAGTGGAGCAGATCTTGCTAACTTTAACAATTTCACTATGAACTTATGCTTATCTTGAAGCTCTGGCATAAGCATTCACCTGCACAGGACTACTTTTAACTTAATTGAATGGATTTAGATCCCCTTTATCCATTATATCAATTTTCAGCCTCTTTCCCCAGCAAGGTGCTATGAAGTTTGTAGGAATATATTTCAAAGTTGAAACAGTTTTTTCATTTGGTTGGTTTTGTTTTGTGGTTGTTAAGTTGTTCTTTTTGTTTGTTTGTTTTCAGTTTTATGTTGGTTTCCTGCTAATAATGAATCAATTTACCAGCTATATACCATATGGTATTATACATATTGTGGAGATGAACAACCTGAGAGTCAGAGGAACAGTGTTACCTCTCCAGAGAGACACAATGACATTGCATCTAATAGATCACTGTAACTAAGCAAACTCATAATGGATGAAGTAAACTAAAACTAATTGAGATGGCTAACTAATCATGAATAAACTTAGAGTTCAAATCTAAATATGAATTAAAACTGCATAGTTTAATGGCATTATTCATTTATATTGAATAACTAAAAAAAGATCAGCAAAGCACATTCAAAGCCAGTGCATTTACAATTTCCAGTAATTAGCTGGTTTGTTTAAAGCAACTTCTGACAAGCTAGTGATTCCAGAACATAACTGTCAGATGTGGGAGACAGCTGTGCTGAGATGTCAACATACAGGGTTCTTTGCTGATTACTGTACTAGCTGTTCTCAGACAAGTTTAAAAACTATAACGTTTTATTTCAAGTGTCACTGAATGAATTCAGATTGAGAGCCTGAAACAGTTAAGGTGTAAGCAGAAGAATAACTGTGAGTAAAGGACTGTGAGTATACAGAACATGAAAATTATGAGGGTGCTGTTTAGTTACCTAAAAACATAATTAAAGGCAGGATAAAAATTTAAAATGACTCCATAGGCTTGGAGCTCCACTGAATCTTTCACCAGTGCCTTCTGATACACCTTTGTACGGCACTCCTGGAACATGCATTCTGCCAGTCTTAGTGAGACAGTCTCCAGCAAGTCCTGTCTCAATGATGGACAGATGTAAAGCATCTCAGCTTTGGCCTACGCATATGAAGGTGATTAGGATCAAATGTTCAGTCATAACACTGACCTAAATCCTATACCTAATTTCCAGTTTTATCCTGTGGACAAAAACTTAGATCATGGGGGGGGGGCACAGTGACTGTTTTAGACTGCACATGAATAAGAAGTGTAGCTTTCTGAGTAGTAGTGAATACATGCATTAATAGATAAAGAGAAAAGGTGGTCTTAAAGGAGAGGACTCAGCAACTTTTGTTTCAACTTGTGGCTCTGTTTCCACTTCGCCTGACAAAAGCAGGCCTTTGTTGACAATGAAACCAAAATGATGGTTAGTGGGTGGCTGAGGAGTACTACGTGCTAAGGGACTAAGAAATATGTCTTTCCAAAGGCAACAACTCTCCAGATTCCTCAGATTAAAAAAATAAAATACTCAGAAAAACTCGTATTTGAAACACTGATATGCAAGAATTTTAGGAAGAATAAATAAGAAATGAGTTTAAGGATCATACACCATCTCACCTGTGACTGTAATTAAATAACAGAGAATACTGGCCATTAGTAAAGTGGAAAAATTGAAGACAAGGGCTCACTTAAGAACACTTAAAGCTTACTTAATAACAGGACTCAGAAAGTATTCAGTCCATATCTGTTGTGTTCATTAACCTTCTGGAATCTAATGGAGCACTTAAAACTACTTCATCAGTAACCTTCCAATTAGTCCAGCTCTTAAGGGAAGAAAAATTGGTCCTACATGGAATCCCCTGATCCTCCTCTGGCCATAGTACTGCATGCTGTTTGCCAGTGCTTGCCTGGCTATAGGCAAGATAAGAGCTTGCCCCTGCAACTCATGGCATCAGCCAGCTGCCAGCAGTGATATCTGCATGCCACTTTCTATAAAGATGATACTTACTGTCTAATATGAGCCCTCATCTGTGGTTTTCCCTGTGGATGCTAATTTGAACATAATTTCAAAATTCTACTTTAGATTATATCTTCTTCCTCTAATATGTAATGAAGCTGCTCTCAAAAGAGTCCTCTTGACTTTCACTAGAAAACCACAGTACAAGCACATATGACTTAGAAGAAGCATAGTTATAAAAATACAGAGATAATATCAACAGTTTTTAATTATCTGATACATCTATTCAGGCTCACACCTCATAGAGAGAGTTGCTTATATTTTCCTCTGTTAATTGTAAACCCACTTTTCATTACTGTTTACATCCCACAAATGCTACTTTTTCTGACATATTCTGGTGACACGTATGTCTACACTTGGAAAGAAAATTAAATACACCAAATGTCTAATGAGCAGTTCTCTTCTACCCTTCACATTTTCAGCCAGTATTTCAGTGCTGTAGTGAAAGAAAACCTTTTCTTCAACAGAAGTACACTAGCATACTTTGATTATCACTTGTACCTATTTTCAGCATGTATTTATTGACTGCTCTGGAGCTCATTAAAATAAACACTCTCATTGGGAAAGTATTTTTGTGTTCCAGTGATCATAATTAAAAAAGATAGTATTCACGCTGCTTATATTATATGAAGTGTACTTAGATATCTCTGTGGCATCTAAACACAATGATAGGTACCTGTTGTCCTTGTTAAGTACCTATAATTGAAGAGAAATCAACTAGCAAATACTAATAAAATTATATTTAGAATTTAGGTGAGTAGCAACCATTATAAACATGCATTGCTGTTAATCTAAGACGCTTTGGAAGAAAAAATTGGAAATAAGTAGAACTCATGCATGGATAGCATCAGGAGTAAACTTTCATAAGATAAATGTACCTCATTTTATAAATTTGTTCTTTGAAGCATATCTTAGCTTGCTACTTATTTTTCCTTTGCAAATATTAACAGAATTGTTGGCCATTCAAGTTATCAATAGTTTACTAATGAAAATGAAATGAAGTAATAGTAAACATAAAGGGTATTTGCACTGAAGCATGGCAGAATTCATTGCAATCTCTGCACATTGATGTTTTGCAGTATTCTCCCAAATCTAGCCATTTTCTAAGTCATCTAGTTTCTACTGTCTATTAATTTTCACTTTCAGTGAAGAAAGACCTTTTCTTTCTAGCAATTGGGTAGTCACTATGACATTAAAAACTCTAACAACTTGCCCTTACATGAAGATTGTATGAAGATTGCAGCAATTTCTTATGTGACACTTATGTCAGTAATAGATTATATTGACAAGAGAATTTATTATCCTCTTGCCAGGAGCGTGCCAGAGACCTCCCTGTGCAAAAGAAAAGCATCTTCTTAGAAGTGATCAGAATTGCCATGTTCTCCTCCACTTCTGCAGGTACCTGGTGGCAGCTCCTTTTCAGAATTCTTGGTTCAAAGGCACAGAGTGCCTTTTTCCTAAATTGTTTCATGAAGCCCTCAGTGGCTAATTGAGTTTGGAATTACTGCAGTTATGCTGATAATATCACATAGTACATTTCTGTTTCCAAATTGAGGGACCTCAGTTCTCGGAATCAACTTTGCAACCAAGATTTTTTCAGTTAATGTATAAACTTCTTTCCAGAAACAACTTGCATTATGCATTTTAAAATTTGGTTTTCTCAAATACCATTTCTTAGTAAATTCACTTACCAAGAGCAGAAATAGATGGGCCTTGAACACAGTAAAATCTAGTTTGCCTACTGAAGAGCAAGAGCACTCAAGAAGATAAAGAGCCTACCTAGCTCGTTCTCTGCTCTCCAGCAGCAACCAGCTGTTCTGCTAAAGGGAAAGGTTCAGGAAAAGAGTTTTGGGAATCTGTGAGGCGGTTTTACTAGTATAACTTTCTACCTTCAGCAATCAGTAGCAGAGGGATCTGTCCTGGATCAGTCTCTACCTGTCTGTTCCTTTGTTCAGGAGCAAACACGCTTTTTTTCAGATTGTTTCCTGATGAAGTGACCAACACTTCAAATTCCTTCAAATATTTTGAAAACAGTTAATTTGTTCCTACCCCCTTTTCTCACCTCCAATTAGTCATTATTTATGAAAAGACCTTCTTTCTTGTCCCACGACAACTTCTAATTAATAGCAATGAGAAAGAACCTAGTGAAAATTGTCCCATGTAAATAAACATAATTTATCAAGCTCATTTACAAGTTAAATTCCAAAAAGCTGTAATAAACTAAGGAAGCATGATTTTTTCTCTAAAGTAAAAGCAACAATTATGTCATATTGACTCTTCCCTACTATTATGAATGTTTGTGCACATTCTCCAATGTGACCATCAGTTCTCTTTGCTTAGGTGCTAGAATGATTTTTCTTCTGTGTGTTACTATATCTCTCTAGGTACTCTTTCACAAAAAAAAAAAAAAAAAAAAAAAAAAAAGAAAGGATTTTACATATGCCATACCTATTCTAACTGTGCAATTGCCAATGTAAATGAAAAGCTAAACACCAAAACTAGTGGTTTGGCATTTTTTGTCAGTAGGGAAGAGTCAATATGACTAAGTTCCTTTGGAATACTCAAGAGAATATTATCTTGTGATTATACTTGTCCAGTATAATTTATGAATTCCTTCTACTCGTGAGTATCTTCTGTTGACATTAAATTTGAGATACTTCCAGAGACCTACGTTTCATAAGAAAAATCTCTGGGATAAGAGATTCCCACACTCTTCCAATACATAGAATTACATTATTTTTATACCTTAAGGACTCTCCTTCTTCAGTGTATTTGCAATAAGTTTTATTATTTGTTCTTACACCCTTAGAAAGTTGCTCCTCCAATCTTTGTGGTCTTGTTACATCCCCACTTATCCCCACATTTAACTTGCTAGAGCTCATGCTTATTTTTGTTCTCAAATTATTTTCTTCTTTTAAGAGCTTTTTTGATGTTGTTTAGCTAGGCCTTTAAGGACACTGGTTTCACATCACATCATCAGCCCCTGCAGAACTTGCTGTGGATTACTACTGAGGACATAGCTACACAAAGACAACAACTCCTGACTGTGAGATCTGCCCAGGGATACAGCCTTCACAGCAGCATGCTTGCAATTGCTGTGTTAAGTCTCACATGCCACAATTCTCTCCCAGCAGTATTAATGGGAACTTGGTAGTGGTGTGACATATATTTATCAGCAGATTCAGATCAAACATGACTCCTGGTCAGTAGTGGAAGATCACTTGTGCTGTACCTTTCTTCAAACCCTGCCTCCTATTGCATGTCATTTTTATGGCAAATATAGTATTTGTTCAGAAAGAGCCACCTAAACCCTTTTCCCCTTAGGAACAGTCAGCGAGCCGTGCTGTACAAACTTCAAGATCAAATGTCAGCAGTATGAGACAGTCTGCAGTTATACAAAACACAGTCATCTCTACACCTGTGACAGAAAAGTTTCATTGGGCAGTCCTCTGTTTTGTGACACACTAAGTGTGAAATTTAGCTTCAGTAGCTCCAGCTTCTCGCTACAGCTGTCTCTAATGTGGTGTGGTAGGGAGGCTAGGAGAGATGAATGCTGCTGAAACTTGAAAGGATCTCATATTAAAGAAGATGTAACAGCGATAGCCCTAATTTTGCACTGACAGTATCCTCTCCATTCACATAATACATCTGAAAATGCAGTGGTGGCCAGTGTGCAGTTCAGCAGGAAACCCAACTTTTCTGAGATGAACTTCAGAGCTTTGATCAACCCAGTGAAACCCAGCTCAAGAGTTCACTTAGAGAACAGACAGAAACATGGCTGCTTAATGATGGCACTCCTCTAATTAAAGAGGAATAATTTAGGTCTAGAACTAATTTTAATCAAAAGAGCTTCCTAATAATTATGCTTGCTTTACAAATGAGCTCACTTAGATACAAGAGAATGTAAACTTGGAGGCAAAAAATTGTTCACAGAAATAGGGAAAAGCAGATACTAGCAGTTACCTACAGATACCTCTCCTTGCCATTGAAAGATATTGAACAACTCCACTGGACATCACTTCTTTGGTTCTCTGGTCTGTGTCACAGTTTTCTCTAACAGTGTTTATTTCTGTATATTAACTAATACTAGTGAACTGAATTCCTATAACTTAAAGAGTTACTCCTTATTTATAGCAGTATACATGAATGTCTTTTTGCTGCAGCAAATAGAAAATAGAAAATTGTATAAATGCTAATAGAAATTATTTAAGCTAATGTTTTCTTTCACACTTGAAATGGACAGAGTGTACGTAAGCAGTTACTGCAATTCAGCTGACACAAGGTAACTCATTAAGCAGCAGTAATTCCGATTTGTGGAGACCTTGCTATTCCAAAACTATCCTCTAACTAAAGATGTCTCACAGCTGAATTACCATGCCTGCATTTCTGATTTTCATCACACCTGATAGCCAGTCACATTCACACAGAGTGTACAGATATTGTCTGAAGCTGGATACATACATTTTCCAAACAGACACTTTATAAGCAGGCTCAGAATTCAGATACTCACTGATTTGATTGGTGGATGCACTGTAAAAAGCATTGACAGTAGTTGGGCTTGTAAACCACCTATAGGGAGAGCAGAAGAAAGCAGCTGTCAGTACATCTCAACTTCTCTCTGAATACAACGAGCAAATATAAAAAGTTAACTCAGTGGAAAGATGCAAAAATGTAAAAGATCTAGGATTTATTAAAGTTTAATTATTTCTCCAGTTCAACATGTACTTACGGTTCCTGGAACATCAAAATCTATTGTTTGATGGCTTTAATTTAAGTGTACACAGTCAGTGACTGCTAAGCTTCCTGTTGCAGGACTTCCAAGTGGCATTTGAGCCTGTGAAACCTGCTGTGATGGCAAACTGAAGTCTTGACTTCATCCAATAGAGGTACAACACCAATAGCAGCTGTAAAAACTCTCTTTGTTCTATTATATGTCTTTCAACCATGTGTGGAGAATCTCTCTCTTGAAATTAGAGGAGAACATTTTTAAGCACCCAAAGTGGCTTCAGACTCTTTCCTGAGCAGCTACTTGTACAGTTAGGATGATACCAACAGCATAGGTAGGCTCCTTCTGGGAATCTAAGTCTGAAATAAATGGCTTCACTGTCTGTGCCCTACTCAGCAAACATAGATATCAGTGTGCCCATGAACAGACATCATGCAAAGCAAAACAAATTTTACAAGAAATATAAGCATTTCTTCTCTCAAATAGATTTCCCAGACCTACTGGAAGGAAACCTTGACCACAAATGCAAACAGGATTTATGGAGCTCCTTAGACTAAGCTCATCTGTATTAGCAGTGATTTCACCCATATGAGTGGAAAAATCTCAATAGACTTCAGCAAAATCCAGATCCCCTCTGAGGAAATTCTGACTCCAGCAAGTCCAAGATTTCAACTTGACACTTTTATAATGAAGAACTAAGATAAAATTAAAGCAGTAAAGATAATGAGAATTAGTCATTAATTGTAATAAATGTCCAAAAAGGAAAATCCTGATGTCTTTAGCAGTACATTACTCAGAAGTTTTGTAAGGCTCAAAAGCAACAAATGTAATGCAAACACTTTGGAAATTTTCTTTCAAGGAGAAGAGATGGCAGCTGCTCAACAATGAGCAAGACAAAGGAAGATCTATCAGAACATGGAAAATGTGTGATGTTGGTGAAATTCCAGTCCATGATTTGTGCTTTAAAATAACACCATCAAATGAATGAGTTATCAGCAGATCCTGACTGTTATTCTGGCAACTTACATCCTCATGTGAACCATGCAACAAAGGGGAGTTTCAGAACAGCGGCATTCTGTCCTTTATCCATACTTTTATCTGCTTCTGTCATGTTCAAAGCCTATTTCATATGCAGTAAGTAAAAAAAGTAACCAAGGAAAGTTAAGTGTGATGTCACATAAACATCTTAACCATCCATCACATTAGAGTCTTTAATTGCCACAGATAATTCTCCCAGTTCTATTTACTAGGAAATGCTGAAGGGGAGGAGAAGGGGGAGGTTGTTTATTTTGTTGTGTTTTCTGTTTCCTCCTTAATAAAGGAATGAAATATTAGAGGTAATGTAATGAGATATTGGACTATTTAAGAAAGAATGCATTTGATGAAGGGAAAAAGAAAAAGAAATCGGGTCTGTAATTTGCTACATTTTAATTTTACATCTGTTCACAGAATTGATGAGCTGAACTGTTAAGGATTCCAGCCAGCCACCTATGCAGTAGTACCCACACTCCTGGTTTAGCAGGAGCTCTGGAAGACTTGTCACTTTTTGACAAGGAGACCTCAAAGGGACCCATCTGAAACACTCAATGCTTTAATTTGGATTTCACTGAAGTTTGAGCAAAGACAAATAGCACTGCAACTTCCACCTTACCCTGTCAATTTATTCTACTTAAAACATTCTTTCTATTGCCTTGAACAGCATCTCTTAAGCATGAAAAAGGCTTTGGAACCACAAATACTGCCTTTTTAGAAATCCGTCTTACAGTGCGTGTCTTACAGGTTTCCCTCATTTTCAGTCACAGGATCAAGGGCCTGAGGCAGACAACTTACACTTCAAAACAGACTGGTGTGCTTTGATCTCCTCTCCATCCTCTTTGCTGTTGCAGTCATGGGGCCCACTCTGGGCTCACCACAACTCATTCAGGTTAGGAAATACCACAAGCAGCGATTGAAGAGCTCTTCACTGACAAGCAATGCTTCTCTAACAAACAGTACAAGTCTGCCAGCAGTGCCTCTCTAGCAGTACAAATCTACACCTGTTTTTACTGGGTAAGGAGCTAATCATAATGATGCATGTATTTTTCACAACAGAAACACCTCACTTAGCCTGAAAGAAACCAAGGACATCACACCAACACTGGCCACACTTGAACCTACCTCGTAGCCTGCAGACAAGTTACTGAGTCTCATCACAACATCTCTATTCCAAATTCTTCCTTCATGACCCACCATTGCTACAGCAGAGCCCATCTTGTCCCCTGAGTTGGGTATAAGCTACAGACCAACAGCAGTCTCATTTTTCCCAGTGTAAAATTGTTCTATGTTCTTTCCAAGTCACTGTTACACAACAAGGCCTCAGGAGCAACTCAGTGTGAAATTTGTTATATTTTTGAGCAGATAGGAAGCTGTACCAAGATGTCACAAAGGAGTTTTCAAGTGACAAGCAGAGTATACTTGCTGAATTACATGTTTGACATTTAGACACTCTGGCAAAGAGCATATTTGCACTCCAGCATTCTGTAGCACCATTCCAAGTCATTCTCAAGAAGATTTAGAAAGCATTTTCCACAAAAAAAAAAAAAAAAAAAAAAAAACAGAAATAATAGAGACTGCTTCTATTCAAAGAAGATGAACAACTTCACCTCAAATCTGTGAGCACTTTTCAGTGAGTTCCCTGAAATGACTGAGCCTTCAGTGATAGGCATTCATCATAGAATCATAGAATTACCAAGGCTAGAAAAAACCTCTAAGATTGTCCATCCTGTCCAACCACCCACCTATCAAAAATATTTCCCACTGCACCACATCCCTCAGCACAACATGTAAATTTTTCTTGAACACCTCCAGGGACGGTGACTCCACCACCTCCCTGGCAGCCTGTCCCACTGCCTCACCACTATATGGGAGAATAAGTATTTCTTAAAGCACAAACTGAACCTCCTCTGGCACAGCTTGAGGCCATTCCCTCTCATCCTACTGCTAGTTACATGGGAGAAGAGGCAGAGCCCCACCTCACCACCACCTCCCTTCAGGCAGTTGTAGAAAGTGATAAGGTTGGTACTTGGACTCCTGCAGACTAAATAATCCCAGTTCCTTCAGCTGCTCCTTGTAAGGACTGCGTTCCAGACCCCCCACCAGCTTCACTACCCTTAACTAATAATACAACAAACTACTATATGAGGAGCTGTAATAAATAGATGTCAATGTTGAATTTTAAGGTGAAGCAAATTTAGAAATTGCGCTCACACTCCTGTTTGAAATCAGGTTGCCTGAGCATATGCTCTAGATCTAGTTACAATGTCACTGCATTTCTCAGAAATATAGAAAAGATAGGCATAACAAAATCTAAGCTCCCATTAATTACAAAGTAATTGTTTTCACTGTTTCCATTTCTTATTATCATGTGAAAGAGCTGTGAGTGAAGTCCTGTAACATCACCTATTAACTTCTGTAGCAGTCAAAACATAACACAGCAGACTTGATACTTGTACATCTGAGATCTCATGTGCAAAAAATCTTTCACTGAAGTAACAACTGAGGCAGATACTCTATCAGGCTTGTCTTACAGCTCTCTTCACCATCTTCCTTCCCGAGCTGAGAACATAGTGTGCTATATTGGCAA
This sequence comes from Cyrtonyx montezumae, assembly GCF_038088225.1. Taxonomy (NCBI): domain Eukaryota; kingdom Metazoa; phylum Chordata; class Aves; order Galliformes; family Odontophoridae; genus Cyrtonyx; species Cyrtonyx montezumae. The sequence continues at coordinate 47,099,168 of NW_027072034.1, read as the reverse complement.
TCATGTAAAGTGTTGACTGGGAACCCTTATAATGCAGGGGAAAGCTTATTTCTGTAATTCTCTGAAGTTTGAACTGAAGTTTACATTTGTTCCCTCAGTTTTTGAGGAAGTAGATCACTCTGATACAGAGTTGCTAATGAAGATGGAATCTGGAAAATCTCTTCAAAAGATAAGAAAATGCAATAAAGAAAACTTACTGAAGGGAAAACCATCTTCAGGGTAACTTTGAAGAGAGCATTTCCTGTTCACACTTTTAGCAAACTTTATACATTTGCCTGTATAAAAATAGAAGATTAGCCTCCCAGGTTAGGCTGCCACATGTCTCCCTCAGGCCTAGGGAAGCAACAAGGATTGTAAGGCTATGCCCACCCTCCAGTACCACATCACTGCTTGAATTGAGGTTTAGAGGTCAGGAAAAGGCTCTGTTAGGCTACTACCAGCTTCTCCTCTCCGGATCAGACCCACCTTCAAGATTTCTAAGTTCAGAGCCCTCTGGCAGTCAACAGCCTGCCCTGCATCTTCTGTGATTGCTTTTCATTTTCTGAGCAGTTTTTGTGATGTCCACGTCCAACCTAGCACATCTGAAAACTGCCCTTCTCTGCAGTGAACCAAGGGCCAAGACTGAATAGAATAGCATGGTTGAAAACTGAAATAAGTCCTACTGAAAATCCAGGATAATTTCTTGTGTCCCCTGAGATAGATTCCTACATATCTAGTGTGAAGGGCTGAGTGAAATAATCTTTGAGATTTCCTGACTTCAAAGGAAAAAGACAATAATAATGAAGTGAGATGCCCCAAAAGTTCTCTGACTTCTTGTTGTGTGCAAGTATGCAATAGGTGTTAAGAATCTTAGATTCAATCACTGTTAAAAATATGTTTGTTTATATATATGTGTGTTTACAACATGAACATATATGGCTCCAAGGATGCCACCGAAACCCCACTTCTCCTCTATCTCTTTCTTTCACATTGCCATAATCTCCCTACATTCTGCCTTTCACCTCCCCCTGCTCTACTCATGAATCACCTGGATTAAGGCAATTGCCATGATGCTTGGTCTCCTCCCTCCCATGCTCTCCCTTTCCACTCTCATCACCTCCATTCAGCCCTGCCCATACAACTGGTACTGCTTCAGGCATCATATTCTTCAGCTGCTGCCACAAATCCCTCTTGTACATGTCTATCCTGATACTAGCATGTATTCTGTGGTTTAAAAGAGCTGGTCGTGAAAACAAGAGCCAGCTCTCCAGCCAGCCACTGGGATCATGACCAGTATCTGAGGCAGGTGGTGTGACTGGAGTGCTTTCAGGGTATCCACCCCATGGCACCCCAATACAACATCACATCTCCTCAGCAAGAGCTGGCATGAAATTTGTCCCCTTGAATCCCTCCATCCATGGTCAGAGAATCCTCATCAACCTCAGAGAATCCTGAGACCTCCCTATTCCTTTTTGCTTTAAGCCAGGTGACTACTAGGTCAGGAGGGAGCAAAACATAAGTAAGAATTTTGATAAATACTGCTGGTTTGACAAAACTGCTGTGTTCCCAGAATAACTATTTTCATTTTGAAATCCACATCCCTCTTTATTGAACTCCTTTACCTTCTTATTTGTCTCCTGATGGCTCTTCCCTGGTGTTCTAAGTGAACTAACACTTTGATTTTCCATATAGTTGATTATACTGATGAAAGACTCCATTTTGATTGCCAAGAAATCTGCACTGCTAAATGAATATAGTTTTTCACTCTTGAGGTAGTAATACAGGGGTAGTAAAGAATAGGCAATAACTTGTTTCCTCATATATTCTTATTTATCAGTCCACAGCATGGATCATTTTATAATATCTATTTCTAAAAGTAAATATTTTGCTAAATGCTACTTAACTAGGGAAAAGAGGAAACAAAGAAAACAGAAACAATCCCCAATGGTAATTCTCTATTAACAAAGTGCCAAGCTTCAGTGTAGACCAATGATCTGTGGAGTTCAATGAAAGATACAGGCTTCAAAAAACAACAAAAACAGAAAGAAAAGAAAGAAAAAAGAGAAGCACACTCATCAAAAAGAAGTAGTCTGATTGTCAGAACGTGACAAAATCTGATACATTTAAGGCCATCTTTGTTGTACCTCAAACTGATGGAAGTTATCTTCATTATAATAAATTAAATCATGGGATGGCATTCTTACGAGCAGTGGCAATGGCCCTCTGTGCCTTGATATACCTCAGCTGACACAGCAGCAGTGGTCAGTCTAAGGCACACCACCTTCAGATCTCATTTCTATTCCCCAGTATATATAGAGGCAGAATAACCTCCCAAGAGGAATCACCATAGCTGAGAGCCAGGTGGGTTTAGCTATTGCCCCCACAGACAGTAGAGCAGGTAGCTGTACTGGCAAAGGAGAAATGCTGAACATGAAATTGGGATGTCTCAGATCAGTGGGCCCTGCAGTCCCTCCCCAGCCACGCCCAGCCAGTGAGCTGCCCAGGATGGAGACATGAGAGTCTGCCCCTTACACTGTATGCATGCACGCTTGGGGTCAGCAATCCCACCAGTTCTCATCTCCCCTCTACACTGTAGACATAGCAGAAGGGGATCAATGATTCTCTTTTATTCCACTTTCAGTGGATGAGCTACTTTGTGTCATTAGGCCTGTTTATTTCCCAGTTGTTGGTTGTTTCATTTGTTTGTTTTTGTAGCAAAGCAAAATGCAAAAGCAGACACAAAAAGATCTACTTAAGAGCAAGACAAAGATGATGGAAGGTCTGCTGTTAAATAACCCTTGAAAAAGAGGGCAAAGACAAGAATGAGGAAGTAGTCAATCTTGTAGTGTTTGGTAGGGTAAAACCTTCATTTTTTAAGCTTACTCACATGATGTGACAGTTCTTAGATTACAGCCCCTGATGGGATTACCTGACCATTAACATCCCTTAGAGGGGACATCTTATATCATGCTATCGATGGTCTGTGTTGGTGCTCCCTCAACTCTGCTCACAGAATGAGGACTGCTGGGTAGCATTTCTGAAGAGAAGCAAGTGCTATCATTCCCTGGGGTTAACCATCGCAATGTCAGAGAAAAGTGGGATGAAAAGGTAAAACTCACCTTTAGAATTAAGCTATAAACAGCCCTTCAAGTACACAGGACCAAATCACGAAACTCTAAGCAGGCACAGTCTCTGCCTCTCCTGCTGGCACCCTCTACCATCCTCAAAACAAGGTACAGTTCAATATAGCAAGAATTTCTGGAAGCATAGGGAAGGTGCATCACAGAAACTAAGCAGCCACACTGATTTCAAGGTCCCCATGCAAGAGGAGTCATACTTAAGTAGCACAATTAGAGTAATTAATTTATGTTTAGATTTCAATTTGCATTTTAAGGATTTGATTACCCACAGTAAGAAGAGAGACTGATTCTTCCATGTATTTGATGACTACATGTAACACCATTTGTATTCTTAGGTATACAAATAAATAAATATAACATAAGTAAATTAAATCATGCCTTAGTCTGTATCGTTGCTATCAACAGCAGGTAACTAACAGTGTTGATTACTACTACTACTAATATTATCTCTTCATAATGGTTCCATTCATAGAAAATTTATTTCATAAATCCCTGCTGTACCATTCCAGATTCTAACTGTGACCAAGAGACATAATCCACTTCTAAATGAGATTCAATTACTCCTTTTTTTTCATTAAATTAAAAGTTTAAGCTGCCAGCATATGACTATTGTGCATCGGAATAGGAATATCTAGAACTTAATGAAAAAAGCAATTCTGTGATCAAAAATATCCACAGGAGTTGTGAATACTGTCGTGTTGCTGGTATTTTTTTTTGCCCATAAGCATTTTTATTGCAATATGTTGCTGCGCCTATAATTCTATTAAAATGAAATTGCATAAATTAAATACTATAAATTAAAACATTGTTAAAAAAGCATGAAAATTTATCTTTTGTCTACTCACTCTGTTTTTGGAACTTCTTTTCTAAGCCAGTAGAAATCAGATTGGGCTGCATATTTGCGAGTTTGTAATACATTGCCAAAATAATCACTTTCTGTAAACTTCAGCTGTATAGGCAAAGCACAGAAATTTTTTAGAACATGTCCAAGGAAACAAGAGCTGACAAAACAATCAGAACTTTTAATTTCAAATAAAAAAATAAAAAATCACTATTTTTTTTTTTAGACATGATCAAAACAAATGACAATTCCACAGTCGGTAGAAAGAATAAATATTTTGTGATGCTAGTTTAAAATGGATCATGAATGGATTTACACAAGGGATTGGAACATCAAAAAAGCTTTTGCCTGTGCAGATGCAGCTGAAAACATCAGAAGTACCCAATGACAAATTACAGACTGCATGTTTCTATGGCTATTATAAGGCAGCCTCTTTTCTGTAAGGAAAGAGGTCTATCTTCATTTTTAAAAGTTTATTTAAAACCTCTTTCAAGACAGTAAAAAAGCCTCTTTTTCTCTGTATGCTTTGTATTTCATTGCAAATGCTTTGCATTGTATGCCCCTGGAGGATTCTTCTGCTGTTTTTACAGGTTTTTACCATTTCTCGCATTAAACTCATACTGCCATAGGGTTCCAAGTTCCCACAAGCCTCCCAATCTATTAGCAACCCACACACACAACTTACCGTGCAAGAAAAAGGTATTCTAATGTTTTATAAATCCAGCTGAAATCCCTGTCGTCAATTTCAAACAATACCAGGACTTGTGAGGGAGTTATACGTCTCATTTAACTGTTTTTTTCAACTGTGATTAACAATTATTATTCTTTTTTGCCAGGTATAACTACTTATCTGAGCAAGTCGTTCCATACACTGAGTGGCAAAGCTGGTCACATCCTCTGTCTCTTTGCATTGGCTTCACAACACCACCACACCTTACTTTTCCTAAGCTTGTAGAGTTGGCTCTTCTAAGGATCCTGAATGACTTATGCCTCTTTTTAGTGTTCTTTCATGTTTTGTGACAAAGTAACTCTGTCTCTACTTGGATTTTAGTGGTTCAAGATTGAATTTGTGGTTCTGCTTTGCCTGTGACTTGCAGTAATACAATTTATTACAAACATGCCACAATTACTTCTTTGAAAAAATGACAAAATATGTTATCCTTCATCATCTTCCTTGGTTGTCACTAGATTGAATAAATACTGGTTCAAGATGTAGGCCCCAACAATATCCTTATCCAGCATGTCTAACTGTAGGGCTGTACAGGCCATGCAGACATGACAATCAACAAGCTTAGAAAATCCATAGCCTGGAGAAAGAGGAGAGAGCCTATATTATATAGGCATCATCAATAGTGGTAATTCAGACAAAAAATACACCAGGTTTTTTGAAAGTTGTGACCTTGAGGAGATATGTTTTTTGTTTGTTTGTTTGTTTGTTTTACAACTAAATACAAAATTTATGATGGGGCACTTTAAACATAAAAAATGGATAATAGCAAGAAGGTTCTTAGCGCCCATGTAAATTTACTGCAAGCCACCATGGTGGCCATTTTACTTCAACACATCATTGACATTTTATACACTAGAGCTTAAAAATAACCAGGCAAGCTGAACTCTAGATGTGGGCAAAAGAAAATGTTTGACTTAAGACAGCGGTAGAAGAGAGCAGAGAATGGTCCCAAGCTGTAAAAGAAGAAAGCAGCAAGTCTGACACTTACTGTTTTGATGTCTTCATTAATATATGTATCATTCATTATAAACTGAGGGTACCCCACTTTTGCCATAACTGCTTTTGCCTTTGAAAAAGAAAAAAATAAAGTATTGGCAGATATAAACATTCCTCAGTGTATGACATTTTTTTTCTCCATTATTTTCCATTGCATGTCTCTCTGAAGGCACCTTAATTTAACTTCAAGCTAATATGCCTACAAGGAAAATTCAGTGCCTCAAATGTACTGCACAATGTAGTCAGATTATCACAGTGGGTCTGTTGACACCTGCAGAGTTTTTTTTGAGAATTACAGCAATTTGTTTGAAAACAGAAGTCTTATTCTTAACAACTGATCTTCTCTACTGGTAACTGAGATAATCAAGTGGTCAAATGCTTCTTTTTACGATGTTTTCCAAAAGGCTCCAGGAAATGGACAATTTTGCTATGGCCCAGCAGCCAGTAGGCATCCAAGTGTTAAAATATATTTTGTTCACAGATATGGCTGAGCCTGGATCCCAGCAAGAGCAAACTGGCATGATTTAACTGACGGTCACTTCTCTTTACATCTGAGGATGGGTGAACAATTTTCTGATGGACGTTCTACTTTCCTAAAACAATATGAGTGACCTTTCGTTCATTCTCTACTTTTAGCCCTCTACTTTATAGACTTTAGCCTTTCTCTAACATCATTAAGGATGTTAAAATGAGACGCCTAGTTTTCCTTTGACTTTGTTTTATTCCTTTTCAGTCACAAACTGGACCTACTGTTTATATGTAACCTGTGTTAACATGCTGGTGTGAATTGATAGCAGCTGTAGATGAGCATTGCCACTTCATAAATCATAGCATAAAGATATAAACAACTTTAGCAATAGCCCCACAAAAACAGCAGCAGGTCACCTGCAGAGCATTGCTGTGAAAACAGTGTATTTCTGACAGAAAAGCAGAAGAACATGAAAGGATAAGATGACATACAAAGATGAGAAATATGACAAAGCCATTGAACAAATTAAAGCTGTGATAGATCAGGGTAGCACAAAGTTTTCATATCATGTTTTTGGGAAACTGAACTTAAATTTTTCTCAGTGTTTTGGGGATTTCCTCCGTCCCTCACAAAAAGCTCTTATGGAAACATTATCTGGACGGTCAAATGACTAAATACAAGTGAATATTGCAAGACACAAAATGCAACAAACTGACTGGGCTTTATAGAAACAGAAGTCATGTCAACACTATTTTATCTGCAAGCAGATCCCAGACTTCTCTGATGACACACTGTCTTCTCTCTTGTTGCATGGGATGGCAGCTCAAGGGAAGGCTCCCTTTTAACCATAATAAAACCCTTGCCCTTTTTTTCCCTCTACACCATTCCATACAACAAAGCCTCTCACAAAGAGCACAGATAGCAAGAATTAGAATCATTTGTTTCACAACAGTGAGAAAGCTGATAGGGGACTGCCTCAGTTTAACAAAAACTCTCTTCTATTTTATTTTCAAGAAGAAAAACCCATTACCTTCTTGAAACTCCTTCAATTTCTCAATCCCATTTCCAACCTAAAGTCATAATCCTCCACTTCTGACATCACAATTAATTGCAGTTGAGATAATTAAGATGTCTCAAATAGAAGATTACAACTTCAGGTGGGAAATTAGCAGCAGGAGCAGATGAACTCTTAAGGAAGAAAGATCCCATTGTCATGCAAATATCCCAAGTGAAAAAAAAAGTAAAAAATAAATGAAGGAAGACAAATGCTGAACAGGAAATACGAAATGAGCCAAATTAACTCTCAGCTGAATGTTTTCTCAGTTTTCCAGAAGGTACAGCAGCCTTTCAAGATAGTTTAAGTGCCTGAGGGGAAAAAAAGGAAAAGAGAGGAGAACATAATTTGCCTGCAAGTTTGTATATAGTCAAGAGCATCTATTTTTTGTTAGTGATGGTGCTGTCAGGTCCAGCTGACTAAACTTTTGTAAGAGACTGGAAAATTTCATTTTCTATTTTCAGTATTTCAGTCCCAGTTGTTAAACTTGTCTAGATTATGCAAAACGCAGAACACATCAGTTTTAGTTTCTATTAAGTCAGCTGCCTAAGCAAATTCAGTGAATCTCAAATGTTCTGCATGTGTTACAGTCATCATCTGAATTACTTGAAGTAGACTCTAAACTGAATCTACTTAATTGACCCCTTAACACTTTGATATTTACATTATATCTATTTAATTAACTTACATGATGAAGAGTAGTATTTTAATAACAATTAAGAGTGCAACTTGCAAGTATTAACTTAGTTGGTACAATGCCATTTCAGTCATGATTTAGCCAGTACTTTTCAATCAAAAATTGTTGATTGTATTTTGGCATATATATAAGAACGTTATTGTTGTTTTTTTTTTTAAATACAGTGTATCCTTTAAAGACACTCTCACTTCCTAGACTGCTCTCAAAATGAACGCAGAAAGATTCACACATCATTAGGTGTAAACACAGAAGACTACAAAGCCAGACTGGGTCTGGCAGCACTCCTTTGCTGAAAGAAGTAGAGATGGACACTGCCCTTGGACCCACAGTGGTAGCTGTCTGTTCACGGACATTTTGGAGTCCTTGTGGAATATCTGCCACACCCATCTATCTCTTCTTCCAAGCAGCCCAGAGAGTGCAGCAGCATGGATCCAGTTTTCAGCACTTTTAAACCCCCTCCTTAACCAAACATCTTTATGGATGAGGATGGTTCCTCCTCCAGGCTCCTAAACAGCAGGTGTGATGTAAGTTAACTTAAATATCATGTCCATAATATTATTCATATTATTTTATATTTCAGTTATATTTAAATAATTATTTAGTCTTGTCATGGCCTTGCTGCATTAGAAAGGGAAGAAAGGATGAGTTCTCCTAACCAGGCTACTTCAGTAGTAATAGGCTCACTTGTTAAGTTACACAAACTCTTGTTTTCCATCTTTCCAACTGATTCTATAAGCTTTAGATTTTCATACATGAGGAAAAACAGACAGATGCTACTGAGATACTTTGCTATAGAGTCAACATAAAACCCTATTAAATAATGAAGTTTGTCTCAGAGTATTTTGAAAGTAAAGTCAGAAAGTAATGCTGCTCTCAGTACTTTGATATTTTAACAATGGCTTCATCTGTCTGTATTTTGTTATATATATTTAAGGAAAAATATTACTCTATTGCACGTGTTACTTAGAAATTCTTATACATTATCATGTATAATGATACATGTTGCAGAAATCTGACTAAATTATAAGGTAGAACTTAACTAGCAGCATAAGTCTTGTCCCTATACAAATGTTCCACCAGTCACATAGGATAACAAAGATTCAGAAAAGCACAGTTACTAAACATCAGGTTAATTTGTTATCATGAAATGTAGGTACACATTAAAACACTTGATTAGAGGGACTAAGAATGTTCCTCCAGAAGACTTTTTTTAACACCCTGACTCCAATCACAATAAGGTCTAGACACATAGAGCCCATGCAGGCACACCTGGAAGCAAGTTAAGAAGCTATGGCACATCGGTAAGTCCCCTGATGCCAACAGTGAAGGATATGGGGCTCCGGGTGGTGAAGGAGACTGCTACCTATAGCAAAACTCCTGAGAGGATGCAGGAAGCCCTTTGAAGCCCCTGGGAACTGCTCCACTGAGATTCCTCACAACAGCTTTGCATTCAATACAAACTCTTTCAGCTAAGCTCAGGACAGAGCCCAATTTATCTACACAGCAGATAAGTTTGAAAGCATCTTGCTAGGAGTGGGTTTCTAAATTTGCATACTGGAAATTTCTTGCTTCCTTGGATAGCTTTTCTATTCACTTGAATAATACTTAAGGGCAATTCGAAGTCTCCTGATTCATAAAACACTAGAAAGTAAAAAGCTCTTCCAAGACTGGCTTATTCTTTGATAATCAAGTCAGTATTTTCCCCCTGATAAGATTAACAGTAATTTTAAAAGATCTGCCTTCCAGGGAGCGTGCACACATGCTGGCAAAGCAAATGAAATGTGACAAATGTATAGGAACCAACAATGTGGTAACTGCACACGAATCCATTGTAAATGCATCATGCACAACTTTTTATAGTTTAAAGGCTCAATTAATTTCTCTCATTAGTTTTCAGATTAAGTAACCACACGTACAGGAAGAAGAGGAGTGGTGGGGTATTTCCTCCAGCTACTGTTAAGTACTCAGCCGAGCTTAGGTAACTTAAGGAAACTCGTCTCCTTGGATGAGTTTCCCCCTCATCACTGAAAGTGAGAGGCTTTTCCAGGGGGTGATGCACAGCAGCAGCAAATGTTGGAGTAAGTCACAATAACAGTTTTCAATATAAGCAGCCAGAGAGAGCTGGCTCCAAGGCAGAGGACCTGGTGTCCCTATACTCTCTCTGCCACTGATTACACAAGGAATATCCACCACTGACTTCCACACAGCTGGGATTTTATCATGAGCATGTTATGATGTGAGAATGGCAGATCAGTTTCCTACAGAGACAAAACAACAAAAAGGCCATTCACTTCTAACAACTTGCTAATGTGGAAACAAATACCTGTTTTGATGCATCACTCCAGTCTAGCCAAATTTTCACTCGACACCAAAGGGTGTGTGAGATTTCAGAGAGCCTTTTTTGCCCATCAAAGTCAATTTTGGTTATTTTATAGGCCTGCTAGTGACACCAAGTAATGACAACTCCCTGTGATATAAATACACAAAAATCTTTATGCGTCTTGCACCCAACAAACTTAGATGAGTCTGACACAGATCTTCTGTTTATCAACTTGACTCACAATAACTTTGTGAAGATCATTTCAAGTTTCTAAAAATAATAATAACAAAAAAAAACCAACACATTAATACAATTACAGTTCGCTGAAAAATTAGCACAAAATATATTTTGAAAGCTAAAATCACTCATAGCAAAGTAATGTTCCATTTAATTACAAAGATTAATTCAGCCTTTATAAACGATTCTGGTCTTTTCATTTGTCATTGAAAACAGATGATTCAAGAACCATCTGTTAAAATTTCTGCATAAATACCACAGGTTTTATGCATAGAAAAAAATGGGAAGTTAGTGATGGATCTTGGTAAAAGAGAAAATTTCCATCATGGGACTAAACTGAACTCCTACAGATATCAATAGGATGTGATCCACCGACTTGAGTGGCAGCTGGACTGGGCACATCTTAATGAAGTATTTTATTTCCACTGCAGGGGCAACATGAGATCATTAATGACAATCAGTGGTGAAGTGGCACCTTTCAAAACTTAAAAAGGGACCACATCGGAATTCATCTTCCTAGGAAAAGGAAAAGAAAAGAGACACAGTATTTTCTAAGCAAACAGTTATTTGGGAATATATGTTTACTCCTAATATCCATTATCACAGTGATATTATTACTATCCATAAAGCTGCAGTCAGCTAAAAGTTGAGTAGGACAGCCACACATAGAAACAAATCAGGGAAAAAATAATAATTCACTTCACAATGCAACTCTTTTCTGTTCTAAAAGCTTCTGGCTCTCTGGAAGACAAAGACACAATCACTGGTCCAAACATTGTGGTGCTAATGTCACTGGAATTAAGTTTTCAATTTTAACTTATCCTGCACTGAGGTTTTATCTAAAGAACCAAACTAAATAACAGGAAATCTGGAACAGGATTATTTTTATAAGCGTACAAGTTCACTGTGATATTTTGACAAACATAACTCCTTAGTTCAGTGCAGCAGTATAATTATTATACCTTCTCATATTTTCTCCTACCAGCTTGGTTCCAAATTTGTTCTACTGACAGCTATGCTTTAATTTTACTAAGAAAAATAATTTCTTTGTCCATTTTATTTTAATTCCATTTCCATTTGTAACCTCTGCATGACAATTATTATGAATCTATTCTTTTATGAATAGAACGTTATATATGACAGACATGAACGCTGTCTTTCATGAACAAAACCACAGCTCTGTAAATTAAATACATTTAACAAAGCAAATATCTTCCTCTATGATTGCACAATACATAAATGATTAGATGTATCCTTTTCACAATTTCAAATGAGAGCTTTATTTTGACTTCAGTAGATCAACAAGAGAGCCAATTACTCACTCAAAACCTTAAAATGGTTTGTTATATCCCAATCTAACAACCACAACAGCAACAAAAAGATCTGAAATGATAGAATCATAGAATTGCTCAGGTTGGAAAAGACCTTCAAGATCATCAAGTCCAACCACAACCAAACCTAACTCTAACTCACCACTAAATCCTGAGCACCACATCCAAATGGATTTTAAACACAGTTAAGGATAGTGACTCAAGCACTTCCCTGATGAATGTGGAAAAACTTGAGCAATTGCCTGGAAAAACACTGGAATCTCAGAGAACCCTTGGCCATTGAGAATTTTAAAGAAGAAGGGCTACAGAAGGTAGATTTCTTCACAATGTTTCTCTATCAGCTGCAATTAAAGGCTTTTTCTTACAGGTAGAAAGATGTGGAAGGTTGAGGAGGAGTTTGGGATGGGGCTAGTAATTACATCTGGTTTTAAATTTGAAATATTTTCCCCAGATTAGGAGCAGCTATCAGCAGTAGTAGTTTTGTTTGCAGCTGGGGGTTCCATAGCCTGGCTGGCCAATAACCTTCATCTCCCCATCCCCTCAGCTTGGCTTTACAGTAAAGAAAACTGGGATAATGATACTTACTTTGCGCATTGAGCAGAGCAAACACATTTTAGTTTTCTTTCAATCTGGACAAAATCTCAGCGGCATAAAGAACACTCCAAATTGAACAAGTGAAACAATAGATTTCTCCTATTATCTACTCAGATTACAGTTTTGGTGTTCTGCAATGCTTTTTTTTTTTCCTTTCTCTTTAAGTGAGGACATGCTAACTCCATGATTTGACCTGAACAAGACAGTAAGGACTACAGCAGGTGCTTGTGGGTGCACAATCACAAGCACCCTTGTTAACCATCCACAGCTTTGTGATAACTTCCAAGGGTGCCCACTGTCTGTGCCTGGCCTCTCTGTGGCAGGGTGTCTTCCTCCAGTGCCACATGTCAGGGAAGACCTGCTGCCTGGACAAGGAACAAAGGGAATGGGTTCAGTCTGCACCAACAGATGCTCTCCAAGACATCTCTCAGGAATAATCTGTGGGACAACACACTCTGGGAACCACTCCTGACAGTTGCACTCAGGTTTAATTGCCAGCATAGTATACACCTCCTTGCTTATCACCTCATAACACATTCTGGAAAATACAACATGTTTCAGCTAAAGAAAAAACACTACCTCAGTAACATACAGCTCCACCTTTATTTTATTTCTGACCAGCTGAGCTTGGTAAAACCCACATGAAATAGTAATTATGACTTAGAAAAAACAAATGGGCCTGAAGGACATGTATTGACCATACGTTTTCATTATAAGGAGCCCAGGCACCTACAGTTAGGCCAGGAGGAGCTGCCTTCCATGAGGGATTCAGGGAAAATACTTTATTTCCATTTATTTGCAGCTGTGGCATGTGGTGGCAGAAGAATTATTTAACACCAAAGTGTGACTATCCAAAACTCCTAAATGAGTTATAAGAGTTACTGAGTTTTCAGTGGAGGTAGGTTAACACTTTGTGGATCAGAAGAAAGGATGGTGCACAGATATGCACGCTGACAGCCTGCGTGAGGTCCAGCTGGAGCATCATGTCACCATGCCTGCAGTGACAAGTCCACCCCAGGATGTATATTTCTGTGCTGTATGCCCCCTAACACACCATAGGACCAATTAGGGTGTCAACTCACAGATGTGTTTGCAGACAACAAGGGCCTCCTCCATTTGGATTTCAAGCAAGCCAGAAGGAAAACGTTCTGCTCTGGAGGCACAGACCATCATTAGCATCATGCTGGTAGATTTATACCCCTGAAGTATGCTGCTAAACTTCCTACAGCATAGCTCTGTAGCTCGTGTACCTGAGTTGAACTTAGCCTTATCCTTAGTACTTTAGAATTTCTTCCTCAAGCTTTATTTTCAGGCACCTCTCTATGTTTTCCAAGACAACAGTTCAATTTTTTCATTAAACAAAAACAGACAAACAAAACTACCATCATGGTCAAGAACAACAACAACATTTTTATCTGTCCTTTGGAATTACATTAGATACTCTTACCCAATACTTTTTGCAACAGAGTTCTGAGGATCTGCAATGCAAAAAAAAAAGGCCACCTCTGAACTGGTTTGGCACATTAGTGAGTTGCAGAAATTATGTTGCATTTCTTACAGAATCTCCTACCTGGACTTACTTTGCTGCTCACCCCTTGTGCTCCCCATCAGCCAACCTGCACTCCCACTGCCATGCCATCTCTTGCTAGAAACACGCCCACCTTACTGCTAAAGCTTTTCTGCTGTTTTTGTTTTAGCTCTGAGAAAAGAGCAGATTTAACAAAAAGCATTGTGCTGCCTGACAAAATAAAAGTCCCCAAGGCCCTGTTGTGCTGAAGAGATCTCAGGAAATGAGTGCTGCAGTATCCTCTGTGAGGAGCAGCCAAGGCACAGGGGAAGGGCAGGGAAGTTCTCTCCACATCACAGTTCTATAGGATATGCATTTACCATTGTGTTCCTTCTGGCAATTTACCCAGCAAAATGCTGAATAACCTGTTTCACAGAGGGATAACTTTTGACCTTAGCCTCTGCATGCATCATTTAGCATCATCATGTAATATCATTTAATATTTTCAAGGTTACCTTTGTTTAGCAAAGGTTCCAGAAGCCACTTTTTTTAATTTTTTTTTTTAAGGAACAGAGTGTGAAAAATTTCTAGCCACAATTGAGCATCAGACCTACACATAGCTGAGATGAGACACAGCAGATTTGTCCCCTCATCCTGCTACTCTATGTCCCTGGTCCTCATTTCAGTTTTTAACATAACTTAGCTCGTCTCAGAACTTGAAGATTTCCCTTTCTCTGGAGAGAAATTCCTTCTTCTCGATGCCTTAACAATCACTACAGCAACAAGTTTGCCACTAGCAGTTGTCCATGCCATGTAATGTGGGGGGAAAGCAGATGTATGGACAAAAATTAAGGCTGAAATACATAGTAAAAAAGCATAGGCAGCAAATCCCATTTTTTAGTCAAAACCAAATTTCTCTCTATTCTAAACCTCTGCACATTTTATATTTAAATTAATTACAATTATGCCTCAGAATCTATTACTGGTAAGCTGGGGAACTATAATATCTGTGTAACTGTTCCTCTATGGAAGGTGATTTTACTTGGTAAAATAATAAAAACAATAAAAGTTAAACTGTCTGAGACTTCCACAGGTGATGAAAGACTTCCTGCCCTTTGGAAGAATGAAGCTGCCTTTTAGCATATCAATGCTTTCATGTTGCACTTCTGTCACAAAAGCTCCAGATTCACCCTTGTCCCTGAGTGGCTGCAGGTGTCCACCTGCGTCTCCATCTCCCTCTCTGCATTTCAGGCATGCCATTTGTCACATGTGTTTTGATGTCATGCACCCATTTGGGCCTTACGCAGTTGTGGCAGAGTCTGAAAAATGACAGCTGTGAGATCGGGGTTAAATACAATTTCCTCTCTCTTCACCTGTTTTCCACTATCTGTTTGCACGGTGCTCAGGTTATTAATGGAACTGACATCCCTGCACAACTGAGTGAGCAGTAGCAGCAGCCAGATAACAAGGGAGAAGCTGACAGCAGCGATCTAACCCCAGAGATAAGAGATAAGCAAACATGCCATGGCTATTAGTTTCAACTCTGGCCAAGGTAGAAGAACATCTCCTGTGGTTACTGAGCAGAAAAGCCCAGTTCTCCAGAGAAGGTTAAATTAAATTTGGAAAGTGAGAGAGATTATTCTTTGAGTTCAAAAAATTAAAGTTTGTGATAGCAAACAAACATTTGACTTAAAAATATATATATACATGTTTGTTAATCTGATGGAAAGTGAAGATTTATTTTGTTCAGGGAAAAGAATGAGTACACTTATACACTGAAAGCGTTTTTCATTCTCTTTATTTTCCGGGTGGAAAATGTTACTCTGAATGTTGGCATTTTCCAAATAGCTATCTGAAGGATAGTTAGATATTCTACCATCCATAGTACAAACCAGGTAAGTAGAGCAAGATTTTCAAACCTCTTGCTGAGCTACGTGGCATTTATTTGAGTTCCTGCTCCCTTCTCTTCATATGTCCCTGATCACAGTAGGATAAAGATGAGGTACACAGAATCACAGAACTTTAGGGGTTGGAAGGGACCTGTGGAGATCACCTAGTCCAATCTCCATGAAGTAAGCTCCTGATAATACTTACACTGCCCGAGAGAGCTGCAGACATGGAGGAAAAGAGTTAGAATGTGACTGCCTATTCTGAACTTCACATTTCAACTATATGAGGAGAGTTTCTCCTTGTTCCCTGCAATGAAACAGCTACCACAGAGGCAGAACCTGAAATTTTCACATCAAAGCACTTCTCCAGACAGAGACTACCCTTTTTTCAGAGAGCTAAGTTCCACAAAGGAAAAATATAGCCAGGGCTGAACTGGCATTAAGTAGAAGTGTGCTTTTCCATTCAAAAATGACAGTGTTGTAGTGAGAAGATCTGAATAAAACTTGGTGGTAAAAATCAGTAAGTTTGGAAGTAAGAGGTTCTGTTGGCTTTTGAATGGAAAGTGTGTGTCCAAAATGCAATTAAAGCCTTTGGAAATTTTCCCCTTTTCCTCCTTCTGAAGTAAGTCTGGCAGCTCATTATGCTCTGAAGGAGCCTTACAACTCTTTTTGAAGTCTTTGAGATTCTTGAAACAATAATAAAAAATCATCTTAAAAGAACCTGTGAAAGGTATCTTAGGATCTTCTGTTTAGGAACTCCATTCCCCTCTCTTACAAAGCGTTGTTCTGTCAGCCTTGTGCTGGCACTTCTTCCTGAAAAAGCCTGCTTGAGATGCAGGAGGCACTGAGATGGGGATGGTACCTCTGTGATATTTTGCATTATTTTTCAAAGGATGGGTCCACAGACCCCACAGGATACAAAGAGGCAATTTTCTTTTTGCAGAGCACCCACTGACCATTCTCAAGATTGGATGCTTTTGTCACCTTTATGCAAAATTAACATGGCATTAGGCAAGATTAATTTCAGCTCCCAAAGCTGTGGTGTCTGGCCGTTTTGTCCAAGTATGCAGCAGATGTTAATGAAAAGTTATTTTTCAGGACCGTATTCAGTACGTGCCCTGAACAGTCTATTTGAATAAATGCAGGAGGCTCTATTCTCCCTGCACATATTGCTGTGTCAGGGTTATACATAAACAAGCATGAGCATGAGAAAAGAACAGAGAATTAGATGATTCTCTGATTTCCCCACTACAAGAATGTAGGAGGAGCAGAAGACATTTTCCAGACAAATAAGAGGAGGTACTCCCTCACAGAGAGCACAGCAAGGCAGTAGAACTGTGCCATGGGAAGCTGTGGATGAAAACATTTGACGTGGGTTCAGAAAGTCACCAGACAAACTCACAAGAGAAAAAAAAAGAATAAATACAAATACATCACTTCTGGCAACAGAACCACAGATTGTCAGAGGCAGGGAGAGGACCCCTTTGTGCTTGCCTTGTCCGTCTCTAGACATCTGTTACTGTTCAGCCACTGTCTGAGCCAAACTTTGGACCACTGGTACCAGGGCCATCATGTTCTCAGTAAAATCACCCAAATACGAAGAGAGTGACTATGGAGAACTGGGAAAGATGGCAGGGGCTCATTTAATTGACCAGAGGGCTGGACACAAACAGAAAGTTCCAGATGAGAAGCGAATGGTTCTATGGGGTAACACATGGACATATACTTCCTCTAGAGCACCTGTACTTTGTTCAGACAGGACTTGTACAGATGGATCTTGAATTACAGAGGGCTAATGGCCTAAATTGCACTGGGAGGTTTGCTGCAGCTCTCTGGAGCAGCAGGACTGTGAGCTAAACTAAGGTATCTAGCACTGCCTGAGAGAGACACCTATAGCTAGGCACTGTCCTTATATTTTTGTGTGTTTCTTTTCCCTCGGTGTTCAGAGAGAGATGCAAATGGAACAAATGTTGCGTATATGACTTCCTTAGAGGGAAATAAAGCCAAGCAGAGGCAAGTTCAGTGGACAAAAAATGATTGCACAGTGACACTGGGATTTGTGCTCCATGACCTAAAGAGGTTAACAAAGTTACAGAAAAAATCTTATTACAGAAAAACAAGACTTTTTTTTGGCTTGTCACCTACCCATGATTTAAAAATTGTATTTCCAAGCAAAAAAAACCCCAAAAAACAAAACAAAACAAAACAAAAAAAAAAAAAAAAAAAAAACCTTCCTACAATACAGGCTATTAGCAAACTTTCAGAAAACACGCTTTAGTGTAAAAGTCTCTTTTTCAACCTTCCAGTTAAACCCAAGAACAAAGGGCATTTCAGGGAGGAAAAAAAGTGATTAATAATGGAATGGCTCCTGCCCAAGAAAGGAATAATTTTACGTCTCAGTGATGATCTTCCACTGAATTATGCTCTGAAGAGCAGCAGCAATAAATTACTGTTTTAAAGAAGAAAGCCCCAAACATATGAGTCACACCAATGGTGTGTTTCAGTTGTGGGCACTCCGGTCTTCCTGAGGTCCAGCACTACAAAATGCGGCTTCCAACGCTATTTGGCTGAGAGCGCTGCTGCAATCTGCACCCTCATGGTCAGCGAGATAAATGCCTGCCCTGCTTTCCTCAGCTGCCACCCATCTTGGATGCTGCAGGGTGGCTGAGAGCCTTCCAGTGCCTGGGCAGAGGAGGAGACATCTCTCTGTTTGAATGCTGCTGCTTGCAGGCTGCGTACCTGAGGACTCTAACCAGACACACCCTTAGGCCCTCACTATGTCAATAATTTTATCTTCTCCTCAAATGTGGACAAAAATGCAGGGTCTTTACAACAGAGGCTAAAAAGAGCAAGAATAAAAATCTTTCATTTTTTAATTCCTTTTACAATCAGAGATTTCCACTAAAAATTTGGAAGGCTAGCACGCATAGTTTAAGACATTCGGATGACAGACAACTGCACAGCAGTAAAGCAAGGCTCACGGAGAACAGTCAGGACAGGGAAGAAAGCAGAGCATCGCGGCAGAGCAGTGCTCCTCTGCGGCAAGGAACAACTTTGGAAGCAGCGTGAGCTCCATCCAGAGAATTAGGTGAGAACTGCACGGAAATCAGACACCTCAGCTTGTCGAAACCTGACCTTGCAGGACTAGCTTTCAGACGGGCTGGTTTAAATCCATCTTTTGATCACAGAGAAAGAGGAAGAAAGGAAGGATAGGAGGGAAATTATTAGCTCTTTTCTTTTTATATTATTCTATTAGAGAAGGGAAGCCAAAGCTTACCTCCAAAGCATACAGGGACTAAAAGAATGGTTCTCAGAAAACAATCATTACAAGAAAAATATTTCCTATGTCACATGTACTTGTTGTTTTGATCCTTTCAGTACATTTTAGGCTCATCAGTTTAGAGTGAACAGATAGTACTGGATGTCCATATGAACAGCTTAACAGACACACCAAGTCATAGGCACAGAACACTTTAACAGAAAAATGGAGCTAATGGGACGCCTGGAGCATAAATCAAGCATTGATTCTATCAGAAGGTCTTTTATATGTCCTTCAGAGATGGATGGTTCCTGAGAGTGCAAAGCTAGTGGCAAAATAAACAGTTCCCATGTAGAAGGCCCAGTAAACAAAAAACAGTAGGTCCCTACAGTTCTTCCCTTTCCAGAGCATTTGAGAATGCAAGAAGATAAAAAGTTCAGAGGAAATGCTTAGTGTATGGACCTCTTCCCTTTCCACATAGCCCACAGCTCTGCTGTAGAACTTCAGCTACCAACTCTACTTGGTGTGACTACAATGGGCAATTTGCTAAGCACAGGGGACTGCAGCGGTCCAAGCATTAAAAAATAGGGTGGTATTTCTTCTCCCTAGATCTGACACTACTCCTGCACCAGTTTCTCATACATAAACTGGGAATGAGACACAACCTCCTGATAGCCACTGATGGAAACACGATAAAAGATCAAGACATTCTTAATCTAACTAATAACTATCTTTCTTTAATTAACTGATAAAAGCAGTGATGATTGGGTGACATCTTTAGTTCTGGAAACAGAAACAATGAGAAGACGCTTGCACAAGACTTGAAATTCAGTCCAAAGCAGAATATCACATACTCATAAAAGAATTCCATGGAGGATTTATCAACCACAGAAAACTGGAACAGTTGTTCTATGTGTTACTGGGCTCTGCCCAGCAATAATTGGTCAAAATGCTACAGTTTGCCTATACAGAAGACTAAAACCAAGGACTGTCTCTGGTGTTCTCTCTGAAAGAAGGTGCCTGCGGGACTCCACTGTGCTCTGCCATAACTGTCATAACAACTATCTTGGTAATGCTCCAGATCAAAGAGTAAAATAATGAAAACCCCCAAGATCATGTAGTTTGCTCTTCTTCAACTCAAGAAAAAGATCCTTCCTAACTTTCAAAATCCTAGCAGTCTCAAATTGACAAAGAAATATTTCTTGTATAGATATATATAAGGAGGCCTTATTGTTATCTATAACTACCTGAAGGGAAGTTGTAGTGAGCTAGGAATTGACCTTTTCCCTAATGTGATAGGACTAGAGGGAATGGCTTCAAGTTGCACCAGAGGAGATTCTGATTGGATGTTAGGAAATACTTCTCCAAAAGAGTGGTCAGGCACTGGAATGGGCTGCCCAGAGAGGTGGTGGAGTCACCAACCCTAGAGGTATTCAAGGAACATCTAGATGTTGTGTTGAAGGACATGGTTTAGTGAGTACTATAAGTGGTAGCTGGACGGTTGAACTAGATGAAGGTCTTTTCCAACCTTAGTGATTCTATGATTCCATTCTGTGATTCTCTATAATGAAACAATACTACTGCTTTTTTTTTAACAATCAAACAACCACTACTCCAATAGTCCTATTGTCTGTACTATTCTATTAAGGCATAAGTATTCAAAAAATGGCTCATAGAATCTTAAGGAGTAACAGATTTTGAAGGTTCTGTTTTATCATATATCACAGGTTTCTGCAGTGAATTATTTGGCCATATAAGTAATGAATACATATCTTGAATTAAAAACACGTCCATCCAAATGGTCCAGCACACATCCAATGTGAATCATTAGCAATAAATAGTATTTAATAAACATGCACAAAGCCCATGTCTGGAAATCTACCAAAACGCCTCTCTATATTACTGCAATTTCTAAATCATTACACTACATTTGAGTTGTAGAACCTTGACCTAATTCCTATCACAGTATACTATAAAATTGTTGTTCAAGTCAGTGGTAGTGGACTCAAACCATTTGGAATTCAAAGTACGTAGTAGTTTTTTTCATTGTGCAGCTTGCGTTTACTTTGGCATGCACTACTTAGCCCAGACTCACCCCATTAACTTAAGAAACTGAACTGAGATGCCTAAATTGGGAGCAAGTACTGTAAGCTTCCTACATGTGCCACTGCCATCTACAAAAGATCTAACCTAACTTGTGAACACATCTTTCCCTAACCTGTAGAGGAGAGAGCTTTATAGAGAGTTTATTAGTTTGTGGCAACGCTTGTATTGTTTTTCTGCTGGAAGGAAGTCAGCAAATTTTTAACACAATAGTTAAGCAAATTACTTGCTAGTAATTTGTAAATTTTTAACACAATAGTTAAGCAAATTACTTGCTAGTAATCAACATCTGACTTGTAATAGAAAATCTTCCTGCTTGCAATCTGCATTAATTTTGTCAAATATCTAAATTAAAGATCATTATGTTTCTATGGGTATTTCTAGTAAACAAACAAGCATCACAGCCAGTAAGAAATAATAACTGCAGCACATATGCCATCAGGTTAGGAAGAAATAAACTGCATCTTACTATTCTTTGCTTGCTGTAGAGTTTATTGGTCCTTTTATGCAGCTGTATTTCATTTGTGCATCTGAGAAGGGCATTGCTGTAAAAATATGTTAGTGGGCTGTGTATGGAATTTAAACCTTTCCACTGATAGATTCGGAACAGCCTTTTCAACAAAATCAACAAAAATTCCTTGAAGTCTGTATTTGTCTTCAAACCAAAATGGCACTATTTTACTTCCCGTACAGTGAGTAGGAAAGCTGCACTTGACTGTCGCTGTACTCTGAGAGGATATTTACTAATTCTCTGATACCCTGCTGACTCCTACATAAGGAGGAAGTCCTACATATTTCCCTCCACTCTGCTTTGTTTATGCCTCTCCTGACTGCTGTTCTGGGGCAGAGCTCTGCATTTAGACATGTTCTCTTACCCTGTGTCACATCAGTAGCAAGAAAGGAGACCAAGAAAGGAGTTTTCAGTACCTCCTGCCTCCTTTACTTCCTGAGTTTTATTGACACACCATCTGAAGGTAATCACAACAGGTAATGCCAGCCTTAACCATAACACTTGTAACTAGCATTACTCTGTCAGGACGGAATGGTTGCCACAGTCCTGGAAGGTGGTTCTAGAGGTAGGCCTTCCCCCATGACATAGAAGAAGGTAAGAGATGAAGACACTTCCCATATTCCCTTCTTGGCTGAAGCCTCCATTTCCACACAAAACAACCCAGTAAGGTACAAAAAGTCTGAAACAAGCTCATAGTCTATATCAGCCAGAGCCAGACAGAGACAGATGGAGGCAAGGGAGGAAGAACAAGGTAACAGCAGATAAGGACCACAATATTCCATTCTCACTCAAGACTAGTCTTCACTCTGACAGGACTTCATCAACCCTCCATTTATATGTATTACCTTCTCATGAGCTTTTCTTTTTGTTTCAGAGTCCATCCAGTCATTTTCTTTTTCCAACATGTCAATAAAAGCCCAGCGAATTCCTTCAGTCAGCTCTTCCATCTGGAAAACAGTTAGCAAACCCCTCCCCATTAAACTGCCACGATGGCTTCATTTTAAGAGAAATTTCAGCACACAAGGTATTTAGCAAGACCACAAATGCTTCCAAACTAGACAGTGACCACTAATAGTTCTTGAAGGTGGATTTATTCTCTTATTCCAACCCTCAGACAATTCTTCTCAAAGCAAGTTTCTTCCTCTTTTCATTCCTTTCACTTGGACCACACAACCTGCCCACTGCTGATCCTTTCACATCACAACAGTGAAAAAGCCTGCCTCAAAAACTTAAAAAAAAAAAAAAAAACACAGGGAGGATTGCAGTGATTTGGGGAGATTTCTGTCTCTTTTGTCCTAGATCACTAGTCCCTGCAGGAAGGAGCCAGCTGCATAGTGTTTGCACAGTGTTTGCTCTCTCTCTGTAGAGAGAGCATCTGTAGCCTTGCTTAGTTTATGTCACACTGAGACATTCCTTACTAATACTGCCAAAGAGCTGAATTTGGGCTGAGTGTATCACGATCCAAATACAAAGCAGCATTCAAATGTCTAGCCTGTAAGCTGTGCCGTGGCTCACAAGAGTGAGCATCCCTGACTGCTTCTCTAATCTTGAACATTCACAGACAGCCTGCACCTGTGCAAACCTTGGAGAACTCTTAATCATTTTAGCTTGGCTCCTTCTTCGTGGTTTATGTACAAATGATAGTTCAACTATAAAAAGATGCGAGCATGTCACAAGCAAGTGAAATAGTAGGAGTGTTCAGTGAGCATAAAGGCTACAAAAACTGAAATGAAAAGAACGAAGAGTCTGACAGCTAAGGGATGTGTTGCATCAGTCTAAAAAGTGTCCTCATGCCTGTACATCCATTTGGCAACAGAGACCAGAAAAGTATAGGCTATAATCTGCTTCTTTTGTATCAGCAGAGGAACCTTAACATAGATATCCCTGAGAACACTGTAGGAGTGAGGCATTTTGTAGGACCCTGCAGTTGCAAGAAGATTTTACCACAGGTCAGTCCAGCGCTGAGATAGTACAAACCATGACAGACAACTACTGTATGAAGATCTACTGGATTGTTGTGCTATCAGTTATATTACATTTAAATATAATTAATATTTCACATCTCAAAGTTTTATATAAGTTTATTCCATAGATCTGGTAGCTTTAAGAACTTGTTAAGGTAGGGGCTAAATCCCAGAAAGTAATGTTATCCTCAACTGAATTGTCACTGATTTATCAGATGTGTATTTTAATCTGGAACTAATCTGTATTTGTGGTAGAGCCAGACAAATCACAGCAATGCTCCTTTGATTATTCATTTTTTCTACTCTTCAAAAAACATTTACTTTTTTTTTTGAAACAGTACGGCACAACTGGAACACTTCTAGCATTAAATATGACTAAACAGTCAACATTCACAGAAAACAGCATCCCAGGGAATAGGGTAACTTAAAGGTATTGATGACAGAGCACTGACTCAATTAACTTAGTGCACTAATGAGGTGAACTCCCTGTATTTGGAGGTTATAAGTTCAAACTCAAGCGCTACAGCTGGGCCCTGGTGTATAGTTAGGCTTTATGTACCAGCTGTAGCTGCAGGGGGCAGGAGGAGAAACCTATTCCTGCTATCAAAGCTATTACTGAAACTGCTCAGGCATAGCTGTAAGAAACACTGCAGGCACTCTGGGTTAGAAACAGTGCTATATTTAGACACAAATAATGTCTTTCCTGATAAAGGAAGAGGGAAATTTCTAAGGTATGAAATATCAGTCACAAAACATGGGGGAAAAATCCATATTGTCCATAGCTCAGGATTTTCTTATGATCCAGGAAAAAATAAAAAATAAAACCTGTACAAATAAGAGTGCTTCTCTCAAGGGCTTTCTTGGTGCTTAAGAAAGAGAAATAGAAATGAAAACCAGTGAAATGAAAATAATAACAACACAAATGATCAACTTGAAAAGCACCTTACTAAATGGAACGCAGCAAATTTCACCCACATCTATTTTTTTCTCCATTTACAGCTTGCTACAAATCTGAATTTTATTATCTATACTATAAACGTTATACATGTATCTTGCTATGGACGCTACTGTGAATTCAAACTTGATACATTTTCAAATTCTTGATCTGAAAGGAATTTGCATACTATTAAATATTTTAAATAGGTCATATTTCATCAGATAACCATTCTCTATTTCTGTCAGGTTTTCATCATTTTCCCCCTCATATACAAACATGAAACAACAGATCATCCTCCATGAAGCATGTATTTCTTACAGTCCATTTGCACAGAGGTCACACTATCTATCTAATATCCCCAAAATATTTTTGCCACTAAACTGCCAAATAGCACATTAAAAACTTGATAAAGAATCAGGGAACTGAAAAGCTGGATCTCAGAGAGGAAACTCCAGCTGGAGGCAAGCCGCAAAAGAAATGTAGGGATGGAAACATGTCAAATATTTAGACAAGCCAAACGTTGATCTGTCTAAAATGGAGTCTTTCCATAAGAAACAGACAAACTAAATGAAGACAAGCAGACAAACTCAAGCTACCGAGACAGGGTTCTGCGGGACAATTATAGAGCTGCTGCACCCAGTGCATGATGGTCATATGTTTCTTTAACGTAGCTCTTCTGTGCTAAAAGCTAAGTTCAGTAACTAAATCAGTTGATTTCAAACTGATTACTGTTGGAAAATCAATAGCTGGAAAAGCAGACACTGGGAAGCGCAATGAGAAAATTATAATCTGAAAATAAGTCATAAGTGATCATTAAGGGTAGTTAATCATTTGAATATGTTATTAAGGGAGGTGATGATGTATCTGTGTTTGAAGTTTTACAGTGAGAATGAATGTCCAACTAAAAGCTATTCTCTGTACTCAACACTGTGAAAGAATACTTTCTTTCACTCTTGAGTAGGGACATTATTTGAGTCTTTTCAGTTAGAGCATACTTGCAGCACAGTAAGCCTCAAAAAGTTGGCCCTAAAGCAGAGCAAACATGACCAGTCACTAACTGGTCAGTAAGAACTTTACTAAATTACCTTAAACTGAACCATTTCTCATCAATGCTTCTCTCTCTACTCCTGCACAGTCTAACTCATTATTTGCCATTATGCATGCAAACTAATGGTGTTTAGAACTGGTTTCTATCTGTCTACATAGTTATCTGAAGGGCCTCATGTGGAAAGACTGGACAGTGCCCAGACAAGGAAGCCACTAATTTCAAGTTTCTAAGAGGACTCACCATCTCTTTCTTGTCTTCTTGAAAATGAGCTTTCACAAACATCTTACCCACAACATAAGGGAGTGCACTTTCAACTAAGTCCACACATTTGTCCCATTGAGGCAGTAAAGATGTTGTTCCATGAATCACCTGTTAGAGGAGAACACAGTAAGTCATAACATCACACAAGCCTGCATATACATTTTTTATGCTTGTCAAGTTAAATTATGCATGTCAAATAGTAGCTAAAAACAAAACTAAACAACAACAACAAAAGAGTAAGTATGTTTTAGTTACTTCCATTTTTATGAAAATATAGAAACTTTATTGAAAAATCTTTTCAACCATACTAAATAGCTGTAAAGTTTTAAACTTTGTATAATGGTAACAACTTAAAGAGACTAAGCTGGGAGGATTATTTATGGGAAGGTATTCCCAACTGCTAACTTAAGACTAATTTGGCTTGTCTTGTGTTCAGTGGATAGGCACATCCCTTTAGAAAATGGCCTGCTCTGAGATAACACCTGAAAAATGTTTCTCTCTTCATTGGTTAGGTGAAAAGTCTAAGAAGACTGTCTTCATGAAAATGAAGTCAGTCCTTATGAAACACCTTCTACTTCAGGGCAGTGGAGAGTTCCCCACTTACCTGTGCTACCTAAAGCTATCTAACACTGGTAGATACATGTCCACACCTTTATGCCCTTTACCTTTCTACTTACTCATTCCACATCCTGTGTGAAATGAATTCCCAAACTGAACATATCTGAGAGAAAACAGATTTGGATCATCAAGAACACTAGATACATGTTTGTTCCCCCAAACCCCCCTCTGAGTTACAGTTACAAAGCATTGTTAGAGCAGCTTGTGTATTTTATTAATGGAACAGTGGTTAAACAGAGACTTCCAGGCTCTGATGATCCTACTGCATCATGAACTTTAAGAGAAAAATAATCAGGAACAACCAATGCACAAATGAACACGGTAAAATGAAGCTTAAGAGTGTTGCTACTTTGTTTTCAATTTTTCATTGATGTTACTGTTGTCATTTACCAGATACCAATACATTTTCTAGCCAAAAGAGTTCATGAAAAAAAAAGTACCCAATCAACAGAAAATGCAAAGTGTACCCATGCAAGCAAAAAGGAAATGCAGTGCTGATTCTGAATTTATTTATTTATTTGTTTGTTTGTTTGTTTGATTGATTGTTTGTTTTCAGCCCTTTCTATGTCAGGAATTTACTTGTCCTGTTCCACAAAGAACAAGCAAAATCCCAGCCCAACCCTGCTGATTTCATAAATGTGGGGTAACACCAACACCACACCAGATCAGGCAGGATAAAATTTTGGCCTCTTACAGACTACAACACAGGCCTCCAAGCAATGTCCTAGCATTTACTGCGCCTTTCCTTTCCCCCAGTCTCCTCTTAGTCTCCTCTAAGATTAGATTTCTAGCAAAACTAAGGAGCCTGGATTTGCTTGGAAAATTCCAGGCTATCTTAACTCTCAGCTGTTGAAGGTCAGCTATTTTGGTAGTTGAAAGATTGATTTTCTCCATCATATTGGCTGTAATTAAGCTTAATCAATGACTCATACTTAAATACACCAGTGAATTGCATTTTCAAATGCTTTTTATTAATACTGTATCTGCTAATAGATTTTCAATGACAGAAAGAACACTTCTTCAATAAGAAAACCACATTAGGTAAACTTATGCATAATAAGGTAATTGTTTCCTAAACAGAGCCAAATTAGAAAATAAACTTCTTTCCAAATCCTTCAATCTTCATATATAACACACCACTTTATTTTTTAAGAAGAAAAAGGAAAAGAGAAATTCTCCCCAGTGTCCATGCAAAACCACAATAGATCTTCTTCCTGATGCACAGTAGCAACAGGACTAACAGCATTAATTATCAGAGCTTGAAATTCCTTCCAAAAGTTCTGTCTACACATCAACCACAGAAAGTAGGGAGACAGAGCTGGCTTTTAGTGCATGACACGTTATTAGAACATAATAATCATTATAATTTTGAGGGAGGTTGACTGTGAGGACAGAAAGGCAGTACAGGCTCTGAGACAAATAAAACTAGAGCTGAGAGAAATAGATTATATCTCACAGCTGGTGTATTGATATTTATGTTACAACCAGAGCCAACTCTCAAAACTGTCCTCCGAATATTAATGTCTCATTCTACAATGCAGTACTCCAGGTAGTAACAGTGGCTATAAATAGCAGATTTCAAGCCTTTCCAGGCAATTCAGAGCTCCACAAGAGAATTAACGGAGCTCTTCCCCAGGAGCTGTCGCACATTTGCTAGAACTCAAATAGTCAGTGGAGAGGAGCTGCTGATGGTGCTGATCTGGTAATCAAACACTTTCTCCAGAGTCAGCAGGTTCATCCTATTTTTCAACATGAAGTATTCCAAAGTTTCATCAGTTCTTTTCTCCTTTCTTTGCAAAATGCCATCCAGATAAGTGTCTCAGTGCCAAGATTTCTGCACACAAGATGTAAAAGCCACCAATAGAAAATTAGAAGTTGGTGAAAAAATACTACTTAGGATGGGTGAAGGTGATGAGAAATGAGTGAACAAATAATACATCCTTTGTTTTAGAGGTCAGTGATTCTTCTCACAGTTATGTCCTTGTGTGAGTTACTTAGTGTTTTTCTTACTTACCAAGAGGTTAGTGAGTCCATTGTTATGATTTCAAAGGAACTGTGTATCTCAAGTCCTCCATCCTCTGACTGGAACAATCTGATCAGCAGCAGCTTTGCCTTGAACTCCGTTTCTCATGTCATTTCTGCTGACCTGTGAAATCTTTTTCCCTGAGCTGTTCACCACACTTAACCACAGCTATTAACTATTACCTCTTGCTATTTACTGCACTTAACTCTCTTTCTCCAGATCCCAGAGGCAGACAATGGGAATGAGTTGCTGCCTCACTGCCCTTACTGAACTGCCCTCCAGTTTTCACAACCACTTATGTGAAACCTTGAAGACAATATTTTAATGAACTTTGAAACAACTTGAATTAGATTTCTCCCTAAGCTTCTGGAGAATGTACCCAGGGAAAGGACAGCACCTATTCAGTGTATCTAAAAGCACAGTAACTGAAGGATACCTTTTCCTTCCAGGAATTTCCCTGGCTGTAATATGATTCAATCATATGCTGCAGACTTGTTGATGACAAGCAATCTATTTTACCTGGCTAGAAAGAAATATTCCTCAAGAGGACACACTTAGAAACTTGTCATTGTGGTTCTGACAGCCAGTTTTGCACATTTTTGCATAAAGAAAATGGCTTCTTTAGCAATGCTGATTCAGAAGCATAGGTGACAGCCTTTTCCACACAATTTCCATCAAGTTATTAGGGTTTATTTTTAGATATGTGAACAGCTTGTAACTCTTCCATTATCACTCAGGAAGGACACTATGGGTGGTTTCAACTACCACTTTTGTGCCTCACCAAGGAGGATAGAGCTCCCACAGCTACTGCACCACACCTCTATTAGCACTGTGACAGTCTCCTGTTCGTTGAATCATAGAGTCATTAAGGTTGGAGAAGACCAATAAGATCATCTAGTGCAACCATCAACCCATCACCACCATGCCCACTAGCCATGCCCCTCAGTGCCTCAATATATATTGTTGTCAAAATACAACCATGCAGCTCATTTTTCTTATTACAAACTAAAAAATATCACCATCTAAACATGGCATGGAAACAAGAAGGTACAACAGATTTCAGTCATAGTTTTGTGTTTGGTTTGTTTAAAGAGCACTGCCTGCAATATCATCAGGTTGGTTTTCCATTCAGGAGCCACTTAATCAAATATATACTTTACATAAATACTCATATTAATTAATAGATAATTAGCTCTGCTCTCATAGCTTATGGCAGCGACTAATGCAAACCTTCTGGGGCTTCTACAGCCCTGAGCTGGAAGGTACACAATCAACTTTTCTGTGAAAACAGCTGATGTATATACATGCTGGAGCTCATATAAAGCTGACATTATAGCATAAGAATGGTTTGGAGTAATCTGAGAAAAGATGAAATCTTCAAGTTTTGTTTTACCAGGTCATTTTTCATGCATGTGTAAAGAGTTCTTTTTGCTTTTTTCTTTTTTTTTTTTCCAAAAGCTCAGATTTTGACCAAACATGTTTGACCTTTTGCAGGTCACAGCCCCAGCACAAAACTCAGTAACTTCCCAGCTTTTGGGTTGCAGCATAAAAAGCCTAAGCTTTTTAAGGACTCTTTCCCTCACATAATCCAAAAGACATTTCTCCTTTGTGTCACATACAATATATGGTTTTATTATTTTAAGTGAAGACTCCTACAAAAAGCTTAATCAATAAAGTTGCCCAGCACGGAAAAAACATGTTCTGCAAAGATATAAATAATAGAAAACAGTAGCTATAAGGGAAACAGATAGGGACAACACTAATTACATTGTAAATGCTATTAAAAACTTTAACTTACCCTAGAAAACTCCAGCCATCGATACTGAAAACGTCTACTGAGGTTAAATAACCTTGAATAAACCATCCTCCACACCAGATAGTTTGCAAGAGTCCTGTTAAATCAGATATGCTTTTGTCAGCCCTCCATATGATGTAACAAAGCAAAGCACTCACAGAAATATCTCCACAGACATTCAAATTGAATGGTTGAAAATTTATTGTGAAAATTAATGAGTCACCGAATTGATGAAACTCTACTTCACAGAATAGTCTGCAAGATTGCAGACAGTTAGTATGTAATTGCACAGTGATAACCATCTTCTACAGGGTATGTGCATCAAGTTTGGCACTTAGTATGCCACCTGTAAGTGATGGTTCTTTTCAAAGGGCAGTTTTTGTTTTCCATGAAAGTGTAGCAAGAATAGTACCATAATGAGAAAATAACTATTGGGCTTTTTTTGATTGTTTGCTTGTTTTTTGTTTTGGCATATCAGAGTGAATGTTCTCTCTCCTCATTAGTAGGGAAGATAAATTGTAACCATTAAACAGAAAAGATAATGATCCATCCCATATGTAATAGAGACTGACATTACTTCATATTTATGTCTTTCCTTAGAAGTTAACAAAGCTCTTTAAAAAAATTTTACTATCCACAGTTATTAAATTACTATCACTCATATTTTGCAGATTGATAATTGCCATACCTAAAAGACAAATCTCAAAAGAACTGAGGCTGAGAAATCCTGGAAGAACTTGTACAAACATCCCAGAAACCTGGCATCTGTGCTCCCTTTTCTAAGACTTCAAGCACTTGACTAGATAACCAAGTATTTGTCCAGCCTAGACTGAGCCATCTCCATGATCAATGGCGGTTACATGAGATAAAATTGCACGGTAAATAGGCAATTCGACTTCAAGCAGACTCAAAACAAGTCTAGTACTGACCTAAGTGTTTACTTTGCACTAGAAGATGCTTCGATGGGCTATCTGATCAGCTCCCTCTTCACAAAAACTCACTAAAACTCAAATTTATTCAGCCTCTATTTGCCATAGAGATGGAGCTGCCAAGCGTTCCTGTAGTGCCACTCCGATAGTTTAATTGATAGATGCTTCAAATACTGTTCCCTCATCGAAATCAAAACAGGCTATAACACTTTTTGCAGGTGTTTTCTCCACACCAGCATCATCAGAGCCAGAGCTTTTGCCTCTAAGCTCCTACCTTGAGCCTCCAGCTCAAGAAGGATCATTGCTGCAAGTTCTTGGTCCCTCAGCTGGGGAGATGACAGTGAGGTGAGGGTGGAGAAGTTTAAGGCAACCTAAAGCAGCCTATTGTCTATTAGAGAATAAGCACACCATAGCTTAGTACCTCTGGCCTGTGTGCAGACACTAATTGGGACATCACACCAAGAGCATACAGGAACGCGTGCCACTTAACCCTGGGCATGATTCCTTCCTCACGATGGAAATACATCATACAGTTCATATAAATCCTCACAATATCCATAAAATATATCTGAAAAAAACTTTTCAAACTTTCAAACATTCTTCACCATAAGTAATACAACTTTAATAACAGAGTATACATTACAACAGACAAAACAATTAGCTCTGAATGGATGAGCAAACCATTTTGACAAAATGCTTAGGGTCATTGTATTTCAACCCACTCAACTATACCAGAAAGCACAGATTTTACCATTATCACATGTTTTAATGATGTAGAGTTTTCTCACCTAATAGCAGATAACACACCTTGAAATACAGCTCTCAATTATTTCGTAAGTGATCTGAAACCCACCAGCCTCTTAGTACCTGCCTCATGCATTTCAGCAGACTCTTGCTCCCACAGTACCTATCCAATCCCTCACTTTGTTAGAATGGAATACTGTAGGTTTATATCAGTATTTATATGAGTGTATATATTAAAAGAGAATATATATGTTTTGTACATATATACTTGAGTATATATATTGAAAATTTAAAGATATAATTTCCATCAAAATTCTTCAGTAAAAAAAATTCAGCTAAGTAGACAACTACCATAATCCAACTGTATGTTACAGTTCAGTACTTAATTGCTACAAAAAGTCAGTTCCTCCTTCTATACACTTCTTGTTCTCATCTGGAGGTGTTTGCCCTTACATTCAAGTTGAGAAATCTCTGTCAAATTGAGAGTGAATGAGAGACTGAAATTTGTAAAGAATGAGTCTTGAAAAGGTGACTTATTCAAAGACATTAATACCCACGGGAATTCAAAAACTATTGTATTTTGTATAATGCATAAATGTTTAAGGAGAATGTCTGTCTCAGGAAATAGCCTACAATTAACTGAGCTTTGTTTTAATTTGAGAAGGACAGAAAAGCTGACACATCCTAAAACCTAACTCTCTGATGAGATAACAACAATTCCTGATTGTAATCACACTTGCATCCACTGATGCATACAATGCATTAAACAGGAAGGTTTCACTTCAAAACCCAAGAGAATTTACATCTTCAGGACTGGGGTGACATGACTGTAGCCAAAGGTTTTCTTGTTTGTGGTTTTGGATGTGTTTGTTTCTAGTAGAAGGGGTAAGAAATTCATTTTTATTTTAGTCTGTTTACTTATTTCAAGAACAGTTTTTATCTTTTAAGTCAGTTATATGAACTTAAAAACAATTGTTTTCAGTCCGGTTAAAAAATGGCACCTTTTGATTAAGAGATGCCTTCAGTGCCTATTTGAGGGTGGTTTTCATCCAAATAACACAAGGCTCATAGATGTTCACCTCTTCACATGAAGTGAAATCCAACACAAAAATAAAACGCAGATCTTCTCTGCACTTCCGATGGGACCAGAGCATTTGTGTTTGTGACCTCTGGGAAGATTGCAGTACACAGTTTCCTATTTTAACTTCAAAATAACTGTTACAGAAAGAAGCGTAGGTTGACCATTTCTGAGCCAGTATGACCATCGCTGTGATACACACTCCCAAAGGAAGTGGTAGAGAGCTTGTTTGCTGGGATAGTTAAAATTATACCAGTGTTCATGGATATCTGCTGAGCAAGGCTCAACCTTGTCTGGAAATAAAGGAGGTTGCTCAAGTAAAATTCTGAGAGTTTGCAATACATTTTAATCAACAGACATGGTGGCAATTAAAGAGAATAGATTTAATATAAGATAGATAGACACATTAATTGACATTTTAATAAAAAATAGATCTCTTTCACAATTTTTGAGATCTGTTTGGAAATTGTATTCATAATTAAGTCTTGAATCAGATTAAAATACTGAAAATCTCCAGTCTCTTGCTAGAGGCACGAATTCCCATTAAATTACTGTAATTTAAGTCTCCAACTAATTTTTCAGAGGAAGCACAAGAGCAGAAAGGAGATCTAGTGCTCCCATCCCTCCCTAAAGAGAATTCCTCTTTATAACAGAGGAGTTGAAGTGCACTGTATTGTCCCACACTGCAAATATGCAGTAAGGTGAGGCAAGGTAAAGCAGTTATTCATTCTGACATACACAAGAATAGTAAAGCTACTTCCTAAAGCAGCTGCAAACATTTCCATTACAAGGATGCATTTCACTATATCCTATTTATTGCATTTGTCTAAAGCACCGGCACCATCAATACAAGGGTAACTAGGTGGGGCAAAATAACCCATCACTAGAAATTTGATCCATGGAAATATGTAATAAGACAAACCAAATTCACATTATTTGTATTATTTTAACCTTTTAAACATCATATGGAGAATGAAAAATGAGATTACCCATAAGAAAATATCCTTGTACTTTTAGGTTTTATTTCATTAGGAAATGCTATGACCTCACCGCAAATACTCTGAGGTATTTACTGTGTAGTTGCAGAGTAGATTTGAATGGAATAGTATTTGTACTCAAAGAGTAACTATTTCTCTGTTGTCTTGGTACAAATGCATCCTCTAAATCACCACTTATCCCCACAGGCATAACTAACTTTATGAGATATAAAGCCTGGAAAACCAAGACAATGTAGAAGACTTTCTTCAGCAAACTAAAATTTGTGATACACCAACAATATTTGTCTGAAGTTTGGAAAGCAGGGATATTTGACAATCCGTAGGCAGAACAAATGATCATGTTTATGTTTCTTATTGTTCGATCTGCTTCTTATTTTTACAAATACTATGAATTAATGTAAGCATTATCATTAGACACAAAGATCAGCAACATAAGAACATCCTGAATTATTATCTGCTGAATCATAAACCTTAGTTGTGGCCATAGTGTACAATCAACAAGGAATGATTTTTAGAGAGAATAGTGACACAGTGACACACCTGAGCAGAGAATAAATTATTACAGAAACTGTTCATATGTCATGAACAAAGATGCTTCCAAATAGAATAACATCTTCACGCACCCTTTTTTTGTTGCATTGACTGAAGCTGTCTTAGTTCCCTGTGCAGAACATATCTATTGTGTGAGCTGCTTGCATTTTTCTAGAGGCATAACTGATTTCACAAGACGTAAAAACCTAAGCAAGTAAGAGAGGCTGAATGGATCTGCAAAAAGCAGCATCACTGCAACCTGTTTTGAGCTAAAAAAGGTGCTTGAAATTAAATTCTCCTGGTGCCCACAAGGTAATAATACATTTATCTTCTTTCAGACAAAAATGAGGCGACCCTTTGCCCAGAGATTTGGTTCCAAGAATCTGGGAAGCACCCAAAGATCCCAGGACAAGCCCAGCAATTAATGCCTAGTTATAAATTTGAGGTCTTACTTTTTCCTTTCGTTTTCAAGTATCCTGAATAAATCTTTGAAGTACTGGGGAACACGGACAATCACATTTTCTGAAGGACCTATATCTTTGAGCTCAGGGTAGATCTTGGTGTCAATCACCTTCTTGATGTATCCCAGCCAGTCAAACTGAAATGACAAAGACTCATTAAAGCACTTTATGAAGGGAGATAATTTACTGATTAAATTACATCTTTGAGATAATGGCTTCGAAGCTTTACTTATTAAAAATTTAGAAACTATTGCAGCTTGTCTTTCCAGTTTCAAACCTCATGAAGTCATAACAGAATTTAAAAGAACATACATTATAAATGAGTATATACATTCCTAGTAATACTCCTTTAACATGCTATCTCTCTGCACCAAACACATTTCTAATTATATAGGTCAGAAATAAAAAGCATAATTTCCCCAACCAACCTGTGGAATCATGGCACTAAGCTCTGATATGTTCATTTTATTGTACATCACCTCACTTGTTCGATTTTCATATGGAATCATGATCTGGAAAAAAAAAAAAAAAAACAAGATGATGAAAACAAATCTCATCTTCCAAAGATCTTCTCTTACGTCACTACTATCCACTGTAATCCCAGTGAAGGAGTATCTCACCGCCCAGTTTCTAAGCATTCATGACATTAGCTTCCCTTTCTGAAGATGGCATTTTAACTCAGAAAAATGGAATATGATTCATTGCCAGTTTAACACATTACTGGGGAATTTGATGTGCTGCATGTCTTCTCTGAACACTTTAGACCAATTTTAGCTCTGATTATACCAAGGAAATGAATGTGGGCTCAAAAAAGCTAAAAGCACACCTAGATCATTAATATCCTATCAAATGTACACCTATATCATTAATATTCTATCAGCTTCAAACTATACAGTTTTAAATGTCAAATCTGAAATAGGTATGCTGGAAACGTATCTCATCTCCTGAATTTGAAAATGGCCCTTCTATGGCCTGGCTTCACCTCGAGGAAAGTCAGATACACATCATTTTTTCCTCCCTTTTAACCAACTATCTTGACTTCCATAGCAGGAAACCTAAGTAAATAGGCCAGAAATGAGCAAAAACATTCACCAACAGAGACTCTCGTCTGGCTGACCAGAGGAGCCAGGCCTCAGGACCCACTATGGAGTAAAAATCCAAGGATGTAGCAAATGAAATCTAAATATAAAACAAGCCCTTTAAAATTGACAAGGGACATTCAGATTCCAAGGCATCTGTCTGAGTCATAATAAAGAAATGAATCAACAAGATAAAAATACAAATTTTCTCACTGTTCAAGAGAAACAAGAATTCCTGACACCAGTGCCAGCCCAGCTCTAGGGTAAATACTGTGCAACATGCTTTATGGTGCTGAATTTAAACAGGGCAGAGATTGACACTAGACTAACCAAATAGCTGGCAGATCTCCAAACAAAATTCTGCAGTAAATGTCTGCGGTTTTACTGTTGCTCAAGCCACACAGACAAAAAACTATTTTATTCTCCCTTTATGAAAATTTCATTTATATGGCAGATATTTAAACTCTTCTTGAACTCGCTTGCTCTCTTCCTCTCTAAATTTTTCCTCTTCCTCCAGTAACTCAAATCTACTTGAAATCTTCCATGTACGCAATCAGATCTCCTGAAGCATGCCTCTCATCCCTAAATCAAAAATACATATCTTCTTTTTATTCCTTTTGTCTCTCTTCCGAAGCATAGAAGTTCTCCATGATATATGTTCACTTTAAAAAGAGTAGAGAGTAACTCAGGATAGGCCAAGTGACAAACAGGACTACTGCTTTTGAAAACACAGTCTCAGGTTTATATAATTAATTGTGCTCATTAGGGATCATACAACAATCCTTGTTCCTGCTTTCATATAGAGGTTTGACAAAATTTTGTCTCTACTTTCAGCAGAGAGATGGAAACACTGGCTTACTGCTGCTGTGGATGGCCTTCAGCTCTCCAACCTTAATGATTCTCTGATTCTATGATATGTTTCGCTAAGGGTTTTGTTAATTTGTTTTATTTTTTAATTCCTCACCCAATGCCCCTGAGAATAATTTTTTAATTTATCAGTTAACTAAAGCAAGAGGACTGTTCATTTTCTTCCATCAGGTTTGCTCCTTTCCTTCTCCTTCCATGAAACAGTATCACTAAGGTTGTTAACACAATGACTTTCCATTTCGAAACATTCAGGATTGCCCTTTTTTTTGAAAGCAATTTTCAATTGCACATAAAATTACCAACCTCAGCTATTTTGACTTCTAGCTTTAGGACTGACTTCATATCAGATTCAGCTCGTGAAGCATTTGCACCCAGAAGCACTGCAGTGTCAACCATGAACTGCAAGAAGGTATCTCGATACTGGGGAAAACAAAACAAAACAAGGGAAATTATTACTGGATTTGCACTTCAACACAGCCATAGCAGTAAGACACAAATATCCAGCTTATAGCAAAGAGTTGAATACATTGCACTTTCATGCTCTTGGAACCACTTTTTTTACCTCAAGTGTCTGCTTTCATTGAGGAGAAAAGGGGAAATGACACCATAAGCATACTGTGGAGGACAGATAGAGCTATCTGCTGTGGTTCACAGAGTTTATAGATCTCATGAAGTGCAAATGATACTTCTGGATGTGGCTGAGAATGCAGAGCTCTTACAATGGGGTTCAACAATGTGTTTGTTTTTGCAGTCTCATACAGTAGTCAGCACAGGCCTGAAGTACTGATAGATGAGTACAAGTGTAGTGGATGAGAAGATAGGGAGGTAAAGGGACATCCCTCCTCTGTTTCTGCTACAGCACACAACACAAGTACCTACTAAAATTCTCTGTGCTATCAACCTATCCTAAAAAAGCTGTTTTAGCCTAGTGTGTACATACAAATATCAGCAGAAAACACTGCATGTATCAATCTTTATATTGTAGCGCTTTATGTGCTATCTCTTCCCCAGAATCATCTTTCAGAAGTTTGAGAGGGATCAAACTGTTCCTACAAACAGCTCTGGCTGGCCTGTAGTCTCCCAAAAGCAAAAGCATTTCCTGGCACATTACCATCTTTAATTTTTAAATAGATACTGTTCTTTGGATACAGGCATCTGCTCAGATAGATGTGGCTAAAAAACTCACTATCTTCTTAGAGAATTTAAAAGGGAAGCAATACTGTAAAATCTTAACAACAGCAATAACTTGCTCCCCATGATGATTCAATTGCTGGCTTTCCTTGAGCTTTGGCCTGTATGTGTTGTACATTATCCACAGACTTTCATCAAAGGAGGGTGAAAAAGATGTTGGCATTGTCAAATATCAATACGTGTGCTTAACATCAACAGTTCATGTTTGTTTTCCACAGAAAAGGAGAAAGAAAGCTTCTTGATAAGGTGTAGCAGAGTACTGAGAAATAATAAATGGGAAGAAGAGGAAATGAATTAGTGAGATCTGCTGAGGAACTCATTCCCTTCATTAAATAAATTCAGGCTAATTTGATGGTAGTAGGAGAGCAGCTCACTGACACAGCAGCATCTGGAATCCTCACTCTTGAGACAGTCTTGAGATCCATTGCCTAGGAAATTCTGGGACCTCTCAGTGGGTGGGGAGGCTCCCATTGCCACCACATCAGGTGAAGTCTACAGTAAGGATATCTGTGGCAGCTGCTAATGAACTCTGACAGCTGTCCTTGAATGCAGGGTGCCCCAGAGAACTATCTATGTTGGACTCCCGGACCTAGATGGTACTTCATAAGGACACAGCTCTGCAGGTTTCATACTACAGAAAGTGCCTGAAGCATGTGGTTTTCTTGCATGTACACCTTCAGCATGTCGGTGTGCTGAAAGTACAAAACTGGAGAACTGGCTGATGCACCGGATGGTTGTGTTGCCATTTTGAACAACATTGTTAGGCTGGAGAAAGGGGCCAACAGGAATAATGAAGTTCTACAAAGGGAAATGCCAAATCCTGCATCTGTGGAGAAATAACCACAAGTAAGAACACAGACTGGGGGCCAATAGCTAAGAAGCACTTCTGCAGAAAAAACTCAGGGCATCTTGGTAGACACTAAGCTGAATTTGAGATGGTGATGTGCTCTTCCAGCAAAGGACAGCAGCACCTTGTGCTGCCAGCAGGTTGAAGGTGATCCTTCCCCTTTGCTCACCACTGGTGAGCCCACACTTGAGTGCTGTGCTCAGTTTTGAGTCGCCCATAGTTTGTGGAGATATTAAAATAAAAATCTGACAGTTCTGGGCACCCTGTTGTGGCTGTTTCTGACTAAGCAAAGAGGCTGGACTAGATGATTTCCAGAGGTCCTTCCTAAGGGGGAAGAAAAGTATGGGGGACCCTGTTTCTTATTAAAATCTTTGTTCAAAAAACTTTGCAAGTGTTTTTAGTAGTGATGCTTGTGGTTGAGTTTTTTTCTAATAGAAAATACCTAGAAAAATCTAAATCCTACCAAACCATAATCGTTTCCCAGATTGGAACTTAACAAAGCAAAATCCACAATGACAAAAGTAGATATTTTGAGTTTTAGTTAGTACTACTTACAGATTTAGCTTCTGTGGTGTTTTCTAGGTAATCCTCTCGAGATGAAAGAGATAGGCTTGCTTGATCTAGCTGTTAAAAATAACAAGAAAAAGCATTTAATAATTAAAGGTAGCCAAATTAGCAAACTTCAAAGAGTTCACATTTTTCTGGCAATGACAATGAATGTAAATATCTAATACATAATGTATTTCTGAAAAATAGCCTGATTTTCACATAATTAAAAAAAAAAATCTATGTCATGCTGACAGACATTACCTTAATAGTATTAATACAATCTGGGAAGCCACAGGTGCCTCCCACAGTACCTTGAGCCACCTACTACAGCAAAAGTATCACCTACCATGATTTATGTGTTCATGGCTCCATTACAAGTAGGGTAAGGTAAAAGGAGTGAGTCTATAGGATCAAATAATGAGTGCAGACAATTGTTCATGTTATATGTATTTCAGGGGCACAAGCATCAACTCTGGACACAAAACTTAGTGTATGGACCAAATGTCCATTAACTGCTGGAGCACATAAGCTCCTCTGTGCCTGGAAAGCTTCGTTAGCCTACTTTGACAGAAATTAAGGTTATGCATTTGAGCTTTACTCTAGGCCAACACTGAGTGCTGTAATGAGTATTTGGCTTTTTGAACAGAGGTACAGCTGGTTTCCAGCCACAGAAATCATTGCGTGCATGGGAAATTGTTATGCTTCCAGTAAATTTGCTAAAGATGTATGGCAGACACAGGTTTTAAATATTTCTGATTCAAACTATGATCAGACTTGCTGGCCTACAGTTACCCTAATGCTGGATAATGTCGTCAAGGTAATTTATAAAATGAGACTTGAAAGTTTAATGGGTTCACTTAGTCTTTTGAATGAAAAGATGACAACAGGGGAACATGTGCATAATGTTTCAAGTTCTTAACCAGCCAAAAATCACAGTGGAGCAGATCTCTTAAAGTTAGTACTAGAAACAGAGATATCACAAGACTCTTCAACATGATTAATCAAGTTTGAGTATAGAAGCCAAATCTGATAGCATAAGTCAACCAACTTCCACATTCTGAAGAAGATATTGACGTAAATGGGAAAAAAAAAAACATTTTTGATACTGTAAGATTATTACTTTGATGTGTTGTTTTTTAGAAGTAGTGAAGAAGTATTGTATTTATTGATACTATTTCACTACTTAATCTATATCCTACAACACTTACATTTCACATTTTCTACATTCATAAAATACGACCCAAGTAAATGAAAATATAATCTAAAATGGATGAATAAATATCATCCTCTCCTTTGAGTGATGTTCTCAAGCTTTAAGATACACCATAAACAAAATAAAACAAACCATCTACTGAAAGCTGATGATATTCACTGAAGCTGCGATGTTCAGTGCAATTCTGATCCTTTGAGAAAGAGTATCACCTTTCTTCCATGTATTGAAGAAAAAAAGAAAAAAACACCCTGTATACTCATGCTTTGCAGATGCATGTCCTAGCAATTGTTAACTTCAGATTATTAGGTCTATTTCAGCTATGTCCCTATTGCTTAAATTGTTCATTCAAATTTTCCTGGCTTAAGAATCAGACTTGATAATCCGTTGAAATAAAGAAAGCACAAATATGAGATATAAAGAAAAAAATTAATCAACTCCTTCAGGAAAAAGAAAATCACATTGAACAAAGCTTTATTTGGAGCATCTCCTGTTTTTCTGATCCATTCATGCTTTTGCAGTGATGAACAAATAATTTTGCAATAGATCCGTTTTCACAAGCAGATTGAAATACTCCCTGGTACAGCTTCACTCCTGGGAAATTTGTAAAAACACTGACAAAGTAGAACACCGGCTGATGCATTCTGCTGATCAAGTTCTTAATCAAATTAACAATAAAAACAGAATCCCCTAAGGAATAACACATTATTCAGAGGATGTAGAATTTCAGTTATTTAGATACCCAATTCATAGGGGCCACTAAGCATACCAAATGAAGATATTGCAAGGAATAAATTCATTTTCAAAGAATCAGACATACAAACCTATCCAAACCCTCTGCTGGCAGATGTCATGGACTAACAACAGGAGTATGAGAGGAGATAGCTAAATATTTCCTCTTTTGATTCTACTATTCAGTTCCTTTAAATCTTCAGCCAAAGCAACTCTGACAGGATCTGAACAGCATCTTATCAGAATGACATCCTTAACGCAGTGAACTGTTGATCAGCAGTTGCCTCAAACATTCAGGAAAACTCCTTAGAAATGAGGAAAAGTTACCCTTGAATCTCATAGCAGACCAATGCCTCAGTGAAAGGGCCTTTCAAAGAACGGATTCAAAAGCAACATCCAGTACCACCACAGTTAACTGTTGTATGAGTCCCAAATACAGCTAGCCAGGATACTACCAACATATGGACCATAGATGCTATTTTGCTGTGATTAATGGTGGTAAACCTTTCTTCTTTGTCCCTTCTCTCTGGTCTTTATAAACTACATTCTCATAGCAGTGGAGAGCTGGTCCACTCTGGTTATTCAACTCTATTTCCTAAAAAAACCAATGCATTTGACCCAGGCACTGGATCTTGCCATGATGACATCTTATCCTAAGTGTTGCAATTCTCTCTGGAGTATTGTCAGACTACAGCTAGGCAATTTTGGTTTTCGTCTATTTTTTCACTAATCTAAAAAGCTGTGTAATGCCATGTACTGTTATAAACTCTATGCTTTGATCCAAAACAAAAGAATTTCAATAAACTAAACTATATTTCCAGTTTAGAAGACTGTGATTTTATTTTGTTGTTGTTGTAAGGTATCAGCACAATATAAACCATTTCCATTTCAAGAAAAACATCTCAAGTTCAGAATATTTGTGGCTGATGCACAATTCCTCATCTTCATAGATTAAACAGCCATACTCGGCATCCAGAACACTTATTTTAAAAAAACAAGATCACAAAATGCCATGCAAAGTAAGCTAATAGATATGCTGTGCTGTACCTTCAGGATATACCGATTGGAGACTTTGTCATCAGCAGCCACATATAAACGGATGAAGACAGAGTTGCTGTATTGACCACGAAGTGTTGCCAGGGTCTGCACTAAGCTAAATCTCCTCTCTGACCACAGCCCCTCTGGTCCGATGTTGGATTCCAGCACAGGCCAGCGGAAAGGGGAATGCCTCAGGATGCTTAACAGTGGTTTCATGTCTGCTTTTTCAATTTTATCTGAAATGTTGAAGTGTGACAACAGTTACATTGCATATGATTCAAATCCTGCAAGAGCCAGAGGAGAAGCAAAGATTTATCGGCACTGATAGATTTCCAAGTAGGAAAAAACAAATAGCTGAATCCAAAGCTTCTGCTCTGCCTGTGAATACATAGGCACAGCAGTCCTATAGAAAGTCTCAATGGAGTTCAGTGGAGAGCAAAAGGCCTTGCCTGTATAAACATGTATAATACACAGGTTTCCCCAGATCAGATCACTTACTCTCATTCATACAGGACGCATAAAGGATCTTGGCCTTCTGTACAGCTTCACTGTCCTGTCTTTTGCTGATCGGTTTCTCAAGCAATGCTGAAAAAATAATTGACAGTTTTTCAATACATTTTAAAATGTGGGTACTTTCTGTTTTCCTCTCTCAGTGTTTACTTCGGTCACAGCCCTTAGCTAACTAGGGATGAGGTTCCTTCCATATGTATTCTCTTAGGCCACGACACAGACACAAGAGGTATTTTCACTTTTTTCCACCTCCACACAGAAGGACTGCGACAGTCCATTCCTTGCTCCCTCACCCAGACTGGTCATTACTCCAAGGCCTAGTGCATGCAGTGCGGTGCAAAAGACCTTGTCCTTGGGACTGGTAACAATCAAGGTTTCAACAGAGGCAGTTAATGACTGCCATATTGCCTCAAACTGAATATTCACAGAACTGATAATAGACACCTTCAATAGATCCAATTCTAAATTGTCTGACTATGAGTCAATCATCCTACCCTATAAATAGGAAGCAGCCTAAGAACCCTAAGCAAGCAGCTGGCTGCACACCATAATCTCCCCTTGAATAGAAACACCCCTTGAGGTTACTTAACACCTGCACAGATATTCATCTGAGATGTGGTGACAATTTGCCAACAGATCCTCATTAAGTTTTCAAGCTATACTGTTTTCAAGCTATACTAGCTTTGCTAAGGTCTGAGCTTAGACTCACTCTCTGTAGCAAATAGTCAAGGATATTTAGCCATTTCAAATCTTGTTGAGTCACTGTCATCACTGTTCAAATTACCATCTTACACCTACTTTATATCAGTAAATATCTTCCTGCCTTCCTCTTACGAGTGAAGTGTGCAGTGCTTTAGCCTCCATCTGTGACAAGGATATACATACTTTTTAAAAGATTACTACAAGGACAGCTGACTGATAGTGTCCACTGCTGTTCCTCACAAAGAGCCACCTCAACAAACAGAGGTGACAGGTATTCAGAGGGGCTGGGATCCAGCACACAGGGCAGAAACTCTGGAATTTTTCAGGTGGCTCAGCTTCTGGCGCTGACATTCTGTGTCATTAGAATCCAAGGGAGGTGGTAGAAGGATCCCAGGAGCAAGACTGTTGGGGTTTGTTTTCACCAGAACTGTCCTTTTGTCCATTAGACACACACATCTTCAGTTTTGTAAATGACACAGAAGGACAAATTCAGAACCGCTATACGAGAAGCTGTGTTATATAGCTCCCTTACTATAGATGTCAAGTCCTTTTGTGCTGGAAGGCCAAACTAGTTTTTCTAAGCTGTCATTTCTCTTGCTCTCCTTACATTATGCATGGATGTGAAATATCATGCAAAGTGCATCTGAATCTCAGTAGTCCATTGTCAGCTGCCTCGAGCCATTTATCCAAGCTATAAATCAGCCAAGATGTTGCACAAACACATATTATGCCTATCAGAGCCAGCCTATCTTCAGCAACATCTGTCACATCAGGTACAGCACAGCAAGAGCACTTCCATGAACAAGAGAAGCAAGGTAGCACTTGAGCAGGGGATGGAAAATGGGTTAGCAAACTCTGGTGGACCTGATGTGGTTTTGTGAAACCCAAACAGGTCACACCCAACTTTACCCTACTTTTACTGGGACCACTGGAAAGAATGGCTTTGCTGGAACCGTCTCAAGTGCCTCTTGTTGGGTGCTCAGCTAGAGCTAAGAAGCCTTGAAAACTTCAAGAGTTCCTTTCCTACAGCATATTCCTCAGAGGGTATCACT
Source organism: Cyrtonyx montezumae (assembly GCF_038088225.1). Classification (NCBI taxonomy): domain Eukaryota; kingdom Metazoa; phylum Chordata; class Aves; order Galliformes; family Odontophoridae; genus Cyrtonyx; species Cyrtonyx montezumae. Next base: position 47,054,347 of record NW_027072034.1, on the reverse strand, counting down.
CTGGATTTCAGGAGGGTTTATGAGCAAAGGTGTAGTTCAGATTGGTCTTTTGTGGTGCTGTGTCTGAGTTAAGAAACATGCCACAAACATAAGGTAGAACAAAGTGCAATGCAGAACTTCCAGTGGTCTGCCAAAGTCAGCTGAAGACCATTTACTGACAACAGAGATGGTAAAATCAAACCTCTTTCATATGCAGCCTACTCAAGAAACTCCGTGCCATGCCTCATCCTGATACTTCTCATCCATGCCCATCAGAGCACCTACACTCAGGGGACCATACAGCTGACATTCAAATATTTATTTGTCAACGATTATGCCAGTTGATGAACAAATGCCAGCTGTTCTCTTCATCCAAACACTTCTCTCCATGGGGAGGGAAAAACAAAGATCTCATTTGAGCAATGTAATAATATCACTTTCCTTTTATTTAAGATTTTCAATATGGAATCCTGTTCAGCAAGTATTTTTATAGCTTTGGTTTCAAATCTTTAAGTTCTCAGTTTTTATCAGCTTGTTAAATAGAATATTATACCAACCATTGACACATATTTCCAGTGTCCACAGTCCTTAACAGAACAATCAGACCAGTTCATGTTTTAAGAATGACATTTAAAGAGAAACTATAAATGAAACCTACATAAAACTAAGGATGAAAAAAACACACTCCTGTTAAAGCCATGGTAATAACTTCTGTTCCTTGCCAGTAAGCTGCACAGACATGAAATTTTGAAGCTAATAAAATTCAATAAGGCCCAGCTAAAGCTCAGGAGTGATACAGACGATGAGATCGAATAAAATAAAATCAATTCTAGGAATACACATACGTAAAATCACGTCAAAATGAGACCTAGAGCTTCCTCATCAAATCACCTTGTTATATGTCAGAATGAAGCTGAAACTCTCCTTGCACTTTTGCAAAGAATGAGGCAGGGTATATGATGCCATTTTGCACAGAACTAATTTTTGAAGAAAATTCTTGGTTCTGACAATGGCAAATTCAGAGGTCAAATATGAAAATCTTAATAAGCTGGTTGAATCCTGTGTTTGGCCACTGAGACAGGGGATGTCAACTATGATAGCTCTTCAAACTACAGAAGTTTCTCAGCCTTATCCTCAAGCTTTCAGACAGATTCAGAAGCTCAGTTCTGAAGCACTGGTCAGATCCACTTGCTTTCTACATTAGCTAATAAAAAATCTAAATAGAAGGTTCAGAAATTATTTCTATTTAACTCACAAATATTTATAGCTATTTTATATGTCTTTGAATATTTGAGTTCTCGAAAGAAGAGGCAAAAAGTAGTACATGCTAATCAAATGTATGAGTAATTAATTAATGTATCTATAAGTTGGACTATTCTCTGAAAAAAGTCATCACTGTGATGGCAAACAATGTAAATACATAAAACTGTCTTTAAATGGATGAGATTGGGTGCTACAAGTAGCCTAGTCATAGCAGAAAGTTGTGAGAGGGCTGCAGCTCAGTGCTACTGCTTCCGAGGATCCACAAGATGCGCAGATCCTACATGAAGGGTTTCCAAACACTGACTAGATACATGGCATTTCAGGACCTCACCTACGCTACAGAAAATGCCAGTCAGTAACCCAAAGGGAACAAATCCAGACTCCTTGGCAAAATTCAGCTATTTACTACAACTGTCTGGAGCAACTGCCTTTCCACATAGAATGATTTTAATAGTTTCAGTTAGTTACTCTTTGTGCAGCTGAATGAAAGCAGCTCCCAAGAGATCTTCCAAGAGGTAGGAAGAGGAAGACCATCACATATCAGCTAATAATCTAATAGAACACCCTCAGAAAAGCAGACGATCTCAGTTCCCTACTGCCTTTGCAAGCACCTGCTTTATTCTCTTGCCAGGGGAGCATATGGATTTGTGACCACCTGTCCCTAGTCAAATATAAAGTATGAGTTTGAATGGATATTCTAGCGAAGCAGCTCTTGTTCTTCAGCCACATCTTTGTCTTCTTTACTTCCAAATTAATTCCAAAGTTATTCTCTTAGGAATAAAAGGAGTCTTGAACCATGTTATTGATCTAAGCTCCTCTTTGTCTATGTTTCTGTATGCACAGGATGCTCAGAAGTAAGATTTATATCTGCCTTCATATAAAACTTAGTTATGGCAAATGTCAAAACTTATTGGTAATTCTGCTCCGCAGTGCTGAAACAACATAACTTATCTCAAGAAATCATCTCATGCACAGTCAGAAACTGGTTAAAACTGTTTCTGCAATCCCAAGGTTCCTAAGGTCATGCACTGCTTCATCATTTCATTTTGGTAGAAAAAACAAGTTTCTGAGGGCAGGGATGTTGGCACTGCAAACCAAAGTTCCTTTACTTGTGACAGTCTGGGTCAAGCAGGCTTACATCATCACACTGAATGGCCCTTTTACAAAACACAGGGACTCAGCATCACCAAAGAAACCATGCCATAGTTGGAATGATCTTTAGTTGCCTGAGCTGCGGATGCTCAGTCAGGCAGTCAAGGAAAATAGACGCCGCTGGGGATGGAGTGTTGGGTTTGGAAGGGAAGGAAGGAAGGTCTTTATTGAGTGTCCTGCAGGCAGTGCTTTTTCAGGCCAAAAGAGCTAAAAAAGGCCAACTTCCTGTGGTTCACAACCCTACAGTAAATAGCAATCATCTGCTTCTGAAAGTGAGAGCAAAACACTTTACAAAGTAAGCTTTTCTATTTTGTGTGTGTGCGTGTGTGCATTTAACTACATACTATTCTAAAGTGGTTAAGAATAACCCTGTGGCTAAATGTTACCTTTAATCTTACTTTCCACTTCTAGCTGTTGTTGACTTTCCAGCCTAATGTCCTGTGCAGCTTTGGTTTTCAACCACCATACTTTTATTTCCAGTATTGAGAAATCATGTACCTTTTTTACCTTCTGACTTGGAATACAAGAAACAGGACTTGCACAGATTTGTGGGGAAAAGAAGCATGCATACTGTATATTCAGATTAATAAAACAGATTCAGGTTATAATGATCATGGCCTGCAGACTGTAAACATATTCTGTGTACTATTAGATAGTTCTCTGCTTACACAGTCTCTCTCAGAAATGCAATTAGACAGTGTTATTAGCTAAGTTTATTTTTTGTCCTAGAGAGATAACATAAGGTTTTACTGCACTTTCCAACCACAGATACGGAGGCTACATACTGCTAGTGAAGATAGGAGAGCTGTTTTCTCATTTACTTTTGTATTTATCCTTCCACAAACATCTGCTGTACACGGAAAGTGCAAACTGAAGTGTTTGTACAGTGATATCTAATAATGATTTGAAGTATATTCTAATGCTTTTTACCTTGAAGAAAAAGAATATTCCAGTGGGAATACACTCAGGGTTTAAATTAAAAAATTCCATACAAAAGCCCCAGTGGGGCATCCTACTTCCTGGAAAGTTTTAACTCTGGAAGAGTGAAAAGCTAGAAGGAGGCAATATGCAGTTCAGTGCAAAATCCCAAGGCAATGTTGGAGAATGTAGCTGTCTCAGACCTCAAAAACTGAGAAGTATCAAACTGGGGAGGTGATCTTACTGTTGTACACAGGTTGGAGTGAGACTGGAATGCTGCATGTCTGTCCATCCCTGTCGCCCATATTTTAAAAACAATGAGTTTTTCTTTGGGTGAAGCGGCTTGAGAACTGGGGATAAAAAAGCCATGCAGTAGGAGACTTTAAGAACATGATTTGTTTTGTTTTGCAAAAGGTGGTGGAAGGGTAGTGTCATTAGAAAAGGCTTGGTGCCAAAGAGATCTTTAGTCTACTAAAAAGAGACTCAAGGAAAGCCAGTCACTGGAATATGAAGACAAATTCAGCAGTGGCCGTGATTAACCACTGGAGCCAAGCAACCAGTGGAGATAGTGGCTTCTCTGCCCCTTAACATCTTCAAGACTTGATGCTTTTTTTTGGAAGATAAGCTTTAGCCCAACGTGAATTATGTTCAAGCTAGTGAGCTGCATACATGGGTAATGTAATTGCTTGTGATACAAGGTCACAGGAGATAATGGTTGCTCCTGGCACTGTACTCTATATGCTAAGGATAAAGATCTCCAAGCACTCTTAGACATGTGACAACAAGGACATGCAGCCATTATCCAGTGTTGCAGATAAAGAAAGAGAGCCACAGAGGATTAATTCCTCCATATCTAACTCAAGTCAGAGTCTTACTGATTTGAACTGCACTGCTTTATGAGCATAAATCATGCTGAATTTGATTCAAAGACTCACAGCACTTAATCCTTTGGAGATACTGAAAGCCCAGAAGTGCCTCTAATGTCAGTGACAGAGTTGCTCAGCATTGCCCAGGTGATGCTCAGTACTGCAGCTGAAAACAATTTGTAAAGCATTGTTCTCAGCACAGATCCAGAAAGCAGCCTAAGAGTACAACCCATATCCATCCATTCACTCAGCCAGAGGCAGAAGAAGCTCATCCTTCAGCTATGCCCACAGTAAGTCTCCATCAAAATCTCAATCAACAGCATTCTATTCCTTCAGCTGCAGAAGCTAGAAAGTACATTTTAATCTTTTAGAAATCTAGAGGATATCCCCTGATGTTTTGCCAGCAACAGGATGTTTTAATAATGTCACTGAGGAATTTGAGTAGAGGAAAAAAAAGGCATTTCATCCCCGTTTTGAAAGAAAACCTTGCACCCCAGCATCTTCACTGGGGAGGCACAGGTGGCTATTTTGTTTTACTGGGAGATGAAGAAATACACTGAGAACACAGATACATGCAGCAAATGCTTAGTAGTCAAACACTGGGCAATCAAACAAATCACACAGCACTTGCATGCAAAATGCTGTTCCCCGAGCCATGATGTAACTGCGGTTCATCTAGTCCTCATTAGGACTAAGTCTAAACGCATACTTACTTCACACTAAAGAGCTATGCTGAAAGAGTACCCAAAAAGCAGACACAACCCCTAGAGCCCAAGTAATCACCTGCACCAGCAACACCAAGGGCAATCACTGAGGACTCATAGATAGAACACTGAGGAAATCATAGCTAGAACAATGTACAGTCTTAATTACAGTAATGTGAGCTTGCATGTTCCAAGAAGGAATATCTCAGAATGGCTTGGGGTCAGCTGACATTCATTCAGAGTATCTAGTTTCCAGTTTCCTTTTTTCAGAGCCCAGAGTTAAGTGAAGGAGGGTGTTATGGATGAGGCCTACAAAGGGCATGATATTCTACTTCAAAAGCAGTGGCCACAGCATCTAAAATTACAGATGACACTGCTGTGATCCTTTGTTCAGTGGTAACTTCCCTGGCTTCCTGCATGAAAATGTGAGATCAATAGACTGTAACATAAACAATCCAGGTTATGAGCTCTTCAAAAGGGAAAATCTGATATATATCTATTATTCTTATCAGTTTGGGAGCTCGACTCCTACAGAGGTAGAGGTAAGACCCTTTGTGTCAGGTTATGCATGCTTAACATAGTTTATATAAATAACAACGCTGACTGACGTATTTCAAAGCTGTATATATTTGTTGGGAAAAAGTACAGTCAAATCAAGATTATATTATTCTTAGAGATGAATCTCTTATTTCAGACAACTCTCTTGCAAAGAGATAGATATCTTCTCACTCCAGAAAGCAGTGCTTAATGTTTCAGTAAAACTTTATCCTTGATAAAGTATCCTTGATCCTCTTAGCAGGTTTACTAGCACAAGTCACACTGCCTAGCTGCCATTTCAGAGCTGCTTTGCATCTGAAGTCTTGAGAAAGGAGCTGAGTTTGCCTCTAGCCTGCTTGCAAAGCACTGCAGATACATGCCTCATGTGAGGGTACGGAGGCACATTTGTGGCTCTTTTTGGCACCATCATGACACAGCTTTGAATACATAATTTTAAGAGCCTGGTCGAGCTTCTTCACGCTTTTAAAATACAAGTTCTGAGAATTTCTTCTACTATACTATACAACTATAGTATACACTACAGCACATTTCCTCTTTTACCGATAGACAACAATATTTGTGGGTTTTTTTTTTTTTAGAGTTCCCTAAACTATGTATTTTTCTTTAACTGCTAGTTCTCCTAGTTGTTCTGTGGTAGCTTCTTGCTATTTCAAATGTCTGGTGGATAGTCTGATATGCAGTTTGGAGTCCCCATCCCCAAGGCACTCTTTTTAAAAGTGCGATGCCAATGACTGGTTTTTATATAAAAGTTTGCTTTCAGGATTCTAAAATAAGAAAATAGACTGAAATATGTAATTTTCACTCCATCATAACTAAAAAAAATTTTACAAAAATATTTCTCAGCACTCTAGTTAAATGCTTGAAAATATATACACCAGCACCCTATTGCCACTAAGGTTCCTCTTCCTTTTCTTGTTGGTGGCTTCCAGAGGTCTGGAAGGCAAGCTGTCAGAGCCGAGTGCAGTACAAAAAATTATTTTAATACATTTTATAAGCATCTATTTTCAACTTCTACTGCATTACAGTTCAGATTCCTCTACTGTTTTGTTAAACGTAAGTAGGAAAAAAAATAACAACAAACTAGCACCAAAGGATTTCAAAAATCTTAAAATGCTTAAATCTATGCCTGCATTAATAAAAGTTTTTCTCTGAGTCTAAACAAAAGTAAAGGAAGATGCCTAGCTAAGGGGGAAAAATGAACACAAATAATGCAACAGGCACCGAACACTTTGCTCCACAAGAAGTCTGATACTATTTTTTTTATTGTCAATGAGTAAATGTGGCCCTACAAGAATATCTTCTTTTTTAAGTGTGAATGATCAAGGACTATACTCAATATTACATGGAGTTAACATACAGATATATGAAAATAATTCTCTTTCTTGGAAATATATTTCTACACATATACACTCAATGGAACCCGGAGAACATTGTCAAAACAGAAGCAAAAATATTCTGAGGCAATTAAAACCCATTGTTCAACCTGAACCAACTGTAGATACAAGTTGGTTACTCTTTCCGTATCTTGAGATTTCCTAACTAGTAGGGTGTAGGGATTTCTGGGGTGGATTTACTTTCATCTCTTCTGTGAGAACTGTATTTCTTTTTATGAAATTGTATACTTACTGGGCAGGAACCGGAGTTCTATGTGACACCCAGAAACTGAATACTTAAACTGTTGAGCTAATAAAGTTAGTTAGAAAAACACTCAATGCCTTTGAAGTTAAAATATTTTATACCACATACAGCAGTTTCAACATGAGAGATGGAAAAAGAGCCACTGCACAGTCTACAGCTTCCTATTTAAGGGAGTACCCTGAAAGATCTGGATCCATATTTCTCCAGGCCCGCTTCTAAGATAATCATCTCACTTTCTTATTCCACATAGGGATGACAGGGAAATACAGCGAAGTTAATATTCAATCTGTGAATTCTCCTGAACTTGCTTATATTATTTTTGAGAGAGCCATCAACCTTTCTTCCACTGTTTCCCTCGACCAAGAAAAACACTTTGTACTGACACAAATTAAATAGCAAATCAATACACTTTTTTTTTTCAATTCTGATGTTTAATAAACATTTTAAATTTCACAAAAGCACATATTTTTTCCAATGTTCTTTCCCCATTCAGCCTTTCATTACTTTCTTACCTTATTTCTGTCACTCTCCCCATTGTAAGTAATCAGGTCACCAGAATTGCCTCACTATAAGGAGCCCTAGTAATCACTCCACACATATTTTATCAAGACAAACTCCTTGCTAACTTAAGGCTCAAAAATAATGCAGATAGAACCACATTGTCCTGTCACTTGTTATATTGTATACCGCTACTTCTTCGGAAGGCAGAATCATACAGCACGCCAATGAATTGAGCTATTGATCTCTTTTGGAAGAATTTGTGCTGGCTTGCACAGTCTCAGATAAACCTTACATATTGTACTTCTCATGTTTTTAAACCACTAAGTTATTAATTTTTAATAAAACCTTCTGGTTCTTTTTGTAGCTCCAGGAGCTCATTCCACGGAATTTCTTTGTGGAGCTAAACCCTTAATCAAGTCTGCCTTATTTGATAAAACTGTGTCTCCCTACCCCCCACACCTCCCTCAAATACTTTGAGTTTGTATATAAAAAAGTAAGTACACCATGGAATTCTTCCAGAAGTCAACTAATCTAAATGTACACAAACTCTAACAAAAATAAAAGTCATCTTATGCTGATGTGAAAGCCTCTGTTCATAAACCTAATTTCAATAGCAAATCTCAAACAATCTTTTCAGCAGTACTCCCTGCAGCTACTCATTCCAAAACACACACACACCTACACACCAGGATTAAAGTGTAGAGGACAACAATTCCATGTCTCAGTAACCTTAGGTGCAATAATTTAAACTACATTTAAGCTGGAAGATTGGAAGAGCCCCCATTGCTACAATACAGATGGAGCTCTGTACTAGACACGAGCATTAAGCTTTACATAATTGTATTAATACTTTCAACATGTACTTAAGCAATGTGAGGCACAGGAACAGATTGCTTAGTGATGTAGTTGATGCTCTGTCCCTGGAGACTTTCAAGGTGAGGCAGGATAAGGCCCTGGGCAACTTGATCTAGCTGTGATGTCCCTGTTCATTGCAGGGGAGTTGTACTAAATGGCCTTCAGAAGTCCCTTCCAACTCTAAGGATTGTGTGATTCTATATTTCTATGAAAATCAGATGTCACAGATTTCCATGTTTTCTAAGACACAAGTGCCTCTTTTTGCTAGATTACCAGTCCCAAATACAGTCCTACAGTAACTGTGGAATTCAGTGTCTGCAGATATGAACATACCATCCCTCTGCAGACAACACTGGAAAGAGAGGTTCCCCCTCCAAGATTAGGGGAATACTGTGCCACACAAAGGAGTGGCAGCAAGGTGTAAACTCTGCTCCTGCTCTAACACAGGGTTCATAGGGAGATGCCATTCTGTCTCCTGACCACGGAGATATTGTGGGAATTCTGTGGCTCTGTTGCCATGCTGTCTTAAAACCTCACTTAGGAACCAAAATGATCTCCTTTCTCTGCTCATGGTTTCCCAAAATCACTCACTGAAGATACAGCTTTCATTCTGAGCAGCCACAAAGCCTGTAAAAATCTTGGCTACTGCATCTCTGATTCAGGTAGCTCATTTTACCAAAATCTGTTAACTTGTTGCTCAGAAAAATTTATCTGACTCTGGATACTTGTGGCCTTTTTTCACACTTAGATGAAAAAAGCCCTTATAGAAAAGATCTGAGCCACTGAAAAGTTCTGGACCATTGAAAAGAAATCCATCTGCAGATGAAGATGCCAATCAAAAAAGAACAAGCACTGTTGCTGTTTGCTGCTATCTCGTTATCCAAGAGCAGTCATCCAACAAGAGACTTTTGGAAAGGATAACTTAAATACCTTCTCTCTCTCTCTCTTTAATGTAATTTTATTTTTTTTAATTACTGCTGTCCTTCCTCTATTTTGTGACAGTGCTCAACAAGCTATCTCGTAAAAAAGAAATCACAAAAGACAGGTCCACTGAGACAGAACATGAGGAGTATCAATGACAACATTACAGATCTCATGGACATTGCCAGTGCCACCCCAAGAGCTCCCAGCCAAGTCTCTGTCAACAAGTGAAAGAAAAGAGGCCAGTCCTGCAAGAGCCCTATGGCACAGGGCTACAGCAGCTCACCACCAGCTTCTGGGACTGTCTGAAAGGAGACGTCTGTGGTCAAATAGTATAAATTTCCATTCAACATTTTTGCCTTTCTGGATTTACTTAAGAGTAGTTGTTTTCTAAAGAAAATAATTGCAGATTACATTAGAAATTTTCTACAGTACCAGATATTTTGTTTGCTGCCTCATATTTTTAAACACACACATAGACACACACACACACCATATCCTCAACTCCTTGTTTGCCATGTTAGGAATTCCCCACTACGTATAAATTGACAGCCATTCAGAAAATAGGCGTGCTGGAAAACCTTAGCACCGTAAATTAGTCTCAAGTAGGTGTCTCACTGGGCCAGGACCAGCATGAAGACTTAATCTGCAACTAGTTTCCACACACTAAAATTAAATTGAAAAGGTCTGAAAGCCATGTTCACAAATAATTTATGTAATTTAAATCACCTCCCTTGCAGTGCTGAGATTTAGGAACATTTGCAGAGTTTTTTGGTTTTTAATTTATTGCTTCCTGCATGGTCCCTTGAAAAAAATCCAGCTGTATATCATCACTCTGCAGACTTGAGAGAAAGTGAAGGAAACTATTCTGTTCACAATCAAATTCACCATGGGTAACGGGTACTGATTTACTCGACAGACTTCCAGGTTTGAATTATTCACAGCATTTCAATGGTACGACAGTCGAGCTTCCAAACTCTTAATTAAGGTCACCAATCAAGATGGAAAAATTCAGCAGGAACTCAAATAATAGCTGTGCAGGAACTCGGGCCCTGTCGCTGTCACACAGAGCAGAGCTCAGCGCTGCCCCTCCGCTCCCTGGGAGAGCTGCAGCCGCCAGCAGGCCTCCCCTCAGCTCCTCTGCTCTGTGCTCAGTGTGTCTTGCCTTCTGGACCCTCCACCATTTTTGTAGCCCTCCTTTGGACACTCTCTATTAGTTTTATGTCCTTCTTATTTTGTAATGCCCAAAACTGCACACAGTGCTTGAGGTGAGACTGCAGCAATGCAGAGTAGAGCACGAACAGTAGAAATTTCATCCTCCCCAGAGCTGTTACATCAGTGGTTTGTGGAGTCTGCAGACAGCAGACAAAGAAATCCAAGCAACCCTCAAGCAAAGGATGGGAAATAAATCAAAGGTAAAATTATTATGTAGTTTATTTGGAATCCATCCTACAACAGGTAGAGAAAGCCATGGGATCATTTAAAAAACAAACCAAAAAAAAACAACAAAAAAAAAACCCGCTACTATATTCCCATATTATAAATCCAAATCTTATGAAAACTAGAATTTTAACTGTTGCATTAAGATTTATGAATGTAGAAGAACCCTGAAACGCACATTACCTTTCCTGTTCCTTCAGTTAACCACACATGAGTGCAAAAAGCCTATCACCCAGTAGTTCTCAGCTATTTTCCACTGACAATCTGCCACTGTTCTCTTTTCTGTTTATCATTAGAGCATGAAAAACCTTCACCATTACATAAAATGTTCTCCCTTTTCTTGAAATTGAGATCTGCAAAGTCCTGTGCTCCTGTGTGTCCACAAACTCAAAATAATAATAATAAGTAATAAGAAATAAGGAAACAACAACAATAAAACACAGCTTTACTCTCAAAACTGGCAACACTTAATGACATTTTAAGTACGCTGTACAGCTACTCCTACACTTACCACTTTTTGTTAAGGCAAAATTAATTCTTAGTCTCGCTGCCTATTGTCAACTGCAAGATCTTCTATGTCTATTGGCCTTGAACAAAAAAAACCAAAACTTCCAGCAGACTGAAGATACCCTTGGGTAATCAAGGCCTTGTGCATGACTTTGCACAAATGCTCAAACTCCCTTTCTGCTGAAAGCTTGGGAACATTCAGAAACCAGGAAACAGATTAGATGTTTAAATAATTTATTTTAAACAGCATCATTTTTAATATATTGTCTGAATAAATACTTTACTCTATATCACACCATCAAAGAATATCAAATATGAAAAATGTGGATCTCCAGCCAAATCATGTTATCGCTTTGAGATTAACAGATTTCTTTAATATAATAAATATTTCAGAACTTGGAACGTGCTTAATAATCATCTCCTTAAAGAGTGGGGCTTTTTTAATCTACTGAGTCAAACAGGGCCATTCACAATAGTATAAGACTCCACTCAGATGTCTTCAGGAAGAAGCAATTATATTGGCTTCCAAGATCTGGTTAGCCATGTATGTTTCCCAGTGCAAAAAAATAATTGTCCCGGTAAAATTTTGAAAGCAAGGATGCGGTCATCCACAAATTATTAGTATCTGGAAGTGTCAAGCTAATTTTGTGAATTAACTCAAGCTAAAGCACAAACATATATCGAGGCTGAAGCTATGCCTTGTTAATTTGGCTAACAATATGATATCCAACACTCTTCATTTATTTTTAATTACCTAGAGTATATTTTGGAGATTTTATTCAATAAAAAGTTAATGAGGAGATAAAAATGTTATATTAAATCAACTCCTCTATTCCACCAAACATTTCATATTTTTTTCCTCATACTGTGCTAAGGAGCAGTTCAGGCCATCTGTTAATGTAATTATCAGGCACTTCATTACACTCCTTTTTAGATATGGCACTTCCATGAAGTAAATACTTCCCACTTAGATGTTTCTTTCTTTGTCTTGTACTTTCATAGCTAGGGATTAGCAGCTTCTAAAGGGACTGCAATAAGAAAGCCATATAAAATGTGGCATAGCATGATGTCCTTGATTAGGCACTGTAAAAAGAGGAAATTAAGGATGAGAATCACAGCTTGCTACTCTATATTCAATTAGATCTGTCTTATATGTGGCTAAGGTTCATGCAGGATGTGCAGTTATCTAATACAGCCTTATCCTGGCAGCAGAACAATTAGAATGCAAAACATAACTTAAAACAGCCTCTGGCAGTATTTTCTCTTTTGGTTGTGACATCTTCAGCAGACTTAAAACAGCACTTGTCAGATTGTATCCTATGTTGAAATTCCAAACTCATACTCTGAAACTCAATGCAGCTTTTAAAATGCTTAATGATGTGAGAATTGAATATTGCGTGACTGAAGAAAACAAGTAGAAAAGGGCTTTGATCCTACACACGCGTACAGAAACTAACAGAAAAAATGAATTCTATATTCAAGCACAATATTACAAAATTGATCTCTGTTCTGTGTGAATAAAAAGCAGATTAATAGGTCAACTAATACGTCAATAATATACTCAAAGCACGTGACACTCAGGCACAGTGACAGTGACAATGAATCTTGCACATCTCCCTTCCTGTATGTGATGTGGTTTTAGTGCAGATTATGATATCCTGACAGTTTTTTTCCTACTAGCAATAATCATCATACTTTTCTTTCAGTTTGCAGAACTTTCTGATGAGAGACCTTGCTGCACAAAGTCAAGTGAAGTCATATACAGACTAAAATACTTCTCTTCCTACACTCTTCCACTGTATGTTGTCTCCGTTCTGTAGAGTATTTTTTATTCAGACATATCCTTAAAAAACCTCCTATTTCACTGATAATAGTTCAGGTACTCCAACAGCAACCTGAACTGCAACTTGAAGGAAACAACCTCTACATCTGAAAGGTTTCAAATTCTTTTCTGCTGAAAGCTAGCTAACTGTATGGGAAAATACCTCTATTTTTGACTTCTTGTATTCTTTTTCTGCAGTTATCCACTATCAGGTACAGAGTGCTGTCCTAGATCAATGCTTGTGTGTTTGTGGATCTTCAGTGTACATTCTGTACTTGTACACCAGTAGTCTCCTAGTCTACCAGTCTATTTCAAGGAGGAAGGAGCTCAACTCTTGCTGCTTTTCCCATGGTATAAGAAATATCCTTTCGTGTCATCATTCTTAAACTGTGAAGTTGACAGCAATTAGAATTGTAGAATAAGGTTGGAAAAGATCTCCAAGATCACCTAGTCCAAAAGCCCACCTACCACTAATATTTCCCCACTAAACCATGTCCCTTAGTATAACATCTAAACATTTCTTGAACATCTCCAGGGACAGGGACTCCACCACCTCCTTGGGCAGCCCATTCCAGCATTTGAGCACTCTTTTGGAGAATATTTTTTTTCCTAATATCCAACTTGAACCTCCCCTGGCACGATTTGAGGACATTCCCCCTTGTCCTATTGCTAGTTACACAAGAAAAGAGGCCAACCCCCACCTCCCCACAGCCTCCCTTCAGGCAGTTGTAGACAGTGATAAAGTCTCCCCTGAGCCTCCTCCAGACTACACAATCCCAGTACCCTCAGCCACTCCCCATAAAACTTGTGCTCCAGGCCCCTCACAGTTTTGCTGCCATTCTCTGGACATGCTCCAGGGCCTCAGTGTCCATCTTGTAATGAGAGGTCCAAACCCGAAAGCAACACTAGACCTCACCAGAACTGACTACTGGGAGACGAACACCTCCCTGGTCTTCTTGGACCTGGACACACTGCTGGCTCATGTTCAGCTCAGCCAACACCCTAGTTGTTTTCCTCCTCCTCAGCTCTGCCTCTGTTATAATAAATTTTCCTGCAGTGTTATTTTCAAGAAAATAATACAATACTTAAAAGGGATCATGACATCATGCAATAAGCAGAAGGGAGCGTGGAATCTTTATTCATTTCAAGACTACTCACTTCACTAGCAACACTGAAAAGCCAGCTAAACACTTTCAGAGATGACATATTTACCCTTCAGTTTGAGGTCCACGCTGTGCCGCAGCCAAGGATATATGCCGTAGTTTGACATGTCTTCAGGAATAGGGTTGTTATATATCCAGCCATCACATGCAAATCGATAAAAGTTGTCACAAGGATCTACAGATTGATTTATCTTGCTTAAGACAGCAGCAGCTGTAAAAAAAGGATACCACATAAATGTCATGGAACTTCTTTAACTAAACTGAGAATTATTGAAGCCAAAGTAAAAAAAAATGATGATTAAACAGTTTCTGCAGTGTAATGCTGTCCTCACATGCAGCTCACTCTGGCTATTCTAGGACTGATGGGTGTTCTGATCTCTGCTCTTTCTAAAACAGCAGCAAGAATACAATCCAGCTTCTCTAGCATCTAATAGTGCTTACCTAAGAAACAGGAAAAGACAAAATATCTACTCAATGAATGCTTGAGTGCTTTAAGGGCAGTGACCACCGAACCTACACGAAAGTGACTTGCTGGAGCCAGACAGCTGAATACAGACTCTTCACTGTTGCCATGATGGAATTATGTGCCTGAGGAATACAGTGGTGATATGTATCAAACAAATTAGCTTACCAAAAATTATGCACTGTTTATCTTCAGCTCAGTAGCTGCAAAACATATCAAGTTCCATTTGCCATTCACTGGGAGAGATAAGTGTAGTATTTTCAGCTTGTTTCTGTGACTACCTTGTCAACAGTTGCTAATGCAGGTGAGACTCATTAGAAAGAGATCAGTCTGACAAGCTTGATAAAAAAAAACTTCTCTGTGTGTAAACAAATGATCACACATTATAGAGATTATGGCATAAATCTACGTGGGTAAATTAACAGAGAATATGAAGATACTTGACATTTTCTTCCTAAATAACCACGTGTTTTGAGGTTTATGTAAATAAATAAATTAAATTGAAAAATTTATTCCATTTCTTATCAGAATATCTGATAACTTTTACAGACTTTACAGTACTATTTCTAGCATTCAGTATTTTTACTTAGAGTTCTTCCTTTGATATTTCTGTCTCAACTGTAGTTCCATCTCTCATGTTAGAAACTCTGAGACTGACTGCATTGAATAATTTTTGGTCTGCTATGTATACAGTCTACGTATGTAGCCCCACATAATTTTGTCAGGATTTCAAATACAACTGTTGTTTCAATGTGGTTCAGAATGGAAACAAATATTCTTAGAAGTTCAGATAGTATCCATTTTGTTTCAAATGAAATGAATCTAGGGCCAGGTTTCCAGATGTGGTAACAATTGTTTGATCTTTGCTCTCATTGCATTCAATGAAAGACTCTCATTGATTTAGAGGGAGTAAAGCTGTCAAAAAGACAAGAACAAAATGAGACTTAGGTCCTACCAAACCTGATCTCTTTAGCTCACATTTCATACTAGCAGATGTCCCAGCTCTATGAGGTTTACAACATCCATACCTGTGTGAGGAAGAGCCTACTGATATAGAAGTAGTTTCAGACTTTGAGCCACAGTTCCTACATTGCAGTCATGCACACCTATGTAAGATCTGACCCTAAAGTATTTCCGTGCAGAAATATTCACTTGAATATTTTCTGGGAAGGAACAACAACAAAAAAAAGGTTGAGACATCCAACATGTGGTTCCTCTAATAAAAAATAGAAACAAACCCAACAGGAAACTTTGGTTAACATGGAAAGAATAGAACTAAAGCAATTAAAACAGGAAGTTGAGTTGCAGAAAATATGCAGATCTGCAGTAATTTGGACAAAGACCTTTTTAAAAAAAGGTCTCATTTTTTTCCCCTAATTATTAATTAAATGTCATGAGTGTAAAGAAGTATGGAAAAGCAATATAAACATCTCATTAACATGCTGTGATCATGGCATAATGGATAAAAGACAATCTTTGCTTACCAGCTTCAATGCATTCTGCAGTCAAACAATACTTTTGCTTTGGATGAAACTTTATGAGACCTTGGCTAACTGCAAAACAGAAAACCATAATGAAATCATTTGTCATTGACTTTGACCATTTGAATCAACTATTTGATTATTCAAACGTCAGTGCAAGCTCTGGCCCTAATGCATCTCCAGCCACAGCAATTTAGAACACTTATAACATTCATTAAGTAAATACTGCATCTCCTAAAAGTTGTATGGGTTGCTCCGAAAGTAATGCCTCTTTATTTATTTCCATGGAAATGACAACAGATGCAAAGAGCACAATAACACTATTTAATAAAGCGAATTCTCAGATATCAAACACTATTTTTCATCATAGTCACCACCATTAGCTATGAATTTTTGCCAGTGATGAACAAGAGCCTGCATGCCATGCTGATCAAAGTCTTAATAGCCCTCCATAATGTGGCTTGTCTTTCATACTGCTGCCACCACTGCTGAAACACAAAACCCACCCCTCAGTGTGCTCACATCCACTGTATGGTATACAGAAATATTCAGCAAATGTTGATGAATGTCAGTGTGTGCCACTTTTTCCGCATTAAGGAATTCAGTGACACTCATCTGCTCTATCTGCAACTTCCATGTCAGATGTCATTTTGTCATACTGCTGCTGCTCTGCTGCCATTTGTCACATGGCAACAAAATCTGATGGAATATTGGTGGGAAGATTCAGCCTCTATTGCCATACCACCAACATCTGCCCATGACACGTGGGCCAACATAATAAAATAGGAAACATTACTTTTGGAGCTGCCCTCGTATTTTTCCTTCCTGTGCCTGATTCTTCAACTTTGTCTGTCTTTGCCCTCAGGCAGGATGGAATAAGAGTCGTCCATATCACATGGTCCATTTGCACAGTGCCTGGAGTAACAACACTTCAGCCTTACTCAGGGACAGTGAGTACCACCAAAATACAAGCGACCCATCCTCATTGCTGTTCTCCAAACATGAAACTATCTAGCCATCTTCTGCAGGGCTTTCCCTGCTGTAGCTCTTCCTGCAGCAGTGCTGCACCAGCTGGCCCCATTGGCATCTTTAGTGTCCCCTCACTGTTTGGAATAAGCTAAAATGGGCAATGACTGCAGTAAAACCCCTGGTTTTACTGCCGGAGTGTAGCATCTGCATGAGCCAGCCCCTGAAGGTATCGGAAGTTTATTCATTTCCAAAAACCTCACTGACAAGAGCTAAGGAACACTCCATTCATTTTGGTCCTCTTTGAAAAATATGCATTTTCACAGCCACTGAAATTTAAACACAATTCCTTATTTGAGACACTCCTGTCAGGCAGCAAATATGCAGATAATTGTTACTTGGGATGAAGGTGGGAAAGAGTCCCAAGGGGCAGATGAAATAAGATTCAGTAGATGTGTTCAGTAGACATATTTCACTAACTCCTTTTTTTTTTTAATAACTCAATCCATAGTAAGAACAAAAACAGAAACAAAAGCAGAAGAGTATGGCAAACATTTCAAGGTGTTACAGCTTTAAAAGTGCTGATGATTATTTCTCTTGTAGTTCGAAAAGAACAGGAAAATGTGAGGAGCTAGGTCAGCAAAGGAAAACCTTACTGTTAAAAAGAGGCCTGAAGGCTAGAACTTCATAACTTAGTTCCCTCTTAGTGACTACCAAAGACTGCAATAAACCAGTGAAAAACAACATCTTGAAAATTACTTCTAGGTAACTTGGCAATTAGCCAAAACAAGCTCTAGATTTTGAAACAAACAAGGATTGTAATTGGAGTACTGAGGAACAGGAGAAAACAGAGAAGACTGTGTCTCCAGAAGACAATTTTGTTTCAGGTTCACAAGAAGCATGAAGTTGTGTGAATTAAATGAAAGCTGAGGAAAAGAAATTGTCAGATGCCTGAAATGTTTTAGATGACCAGTAAACAGTGGTTTCCTTTTCTCTTTGACAAAGCTGAAAAAGAGTTAAACACAAACTTACAGTGTCAAAATGAAACACTGGAGCATTCAATTGACAAAACGTTAGAACAGTTTAATTATTTTCCATTGCCTTTTTGGTTGAAATCTTCTGACAGTTTCTAAACAAACTGTAAAAACGTTTTGGTCAGCATTTATATTTTCTTAGCCATTAGACCAATGAAAATTTTGATACTAAATTTGATACGAGAGGGTCTTAACAAACTTAGAAAACGGTCCATGAGAATTACTATATTTGCTTTAATTTTCATGTCTGGTCAATGGATAAAGGACATATCACTGATAATCCACTATAGTAAGCTTTTGTTGCTTTGTACAACCAATAAGTAAACAACATAGTGCTAAAAAAAGAACAAGGTTTCGCCATTACTTCCTGGTGTTAGGTATCATGGTATTTAAGGGAAAAATGCTATTTCTCATGTAAAAACAGTATTTTGTGTTACCAAGGTGAGGATCCAATCCAGATCATATTTATAAAGGGTCTTATTGAATTGGGATTCTTCACATACACAATAGTTACTTTTGTGCAAGTGTTTGTGGAACTCATTCTACAATGGAACAGAGTGAGAGCCTGTTGCTTCCAATATTCACTAGAAAACCTGACACCATCTTCTCTGTTGTGACTAGAAATGAAATGTACCTTTCACACAACATCATAAAAGATGGGAGGGAAGCAAAAAACTTTTCTTAGAAACTAAGTCTCCTCAGGTCCAGGGAAATTAGTTTGAAGAAATGAGAAGTTTGTCAGAATTATTCTGAAAGGATTGGTCTCTCCAAGGTTTTACAGAGTACAGCCTCCTATTCACTGTCTGGTGGTTGCTGGGTGCATTATAGCCATAAGCATATCCCTCTAACATCCTATACTCCAGCAAAACCAACCTACAAGTGATTTCAAATCCCAGAGATAAAATAATAATGCCTTCTCTATTTTGTCAAGTAACAGCTAATAAATCTGATCGAAACATTTTAGTTTCGTCCCAGATGCACCTCATGATTTTTGCAAAGACAACATTGCAATTCATCATAGAAAAACAGAAACATCTAAAAAATGTGCAAGCATATGCATTACTGAAGTTTTCTACAAGAATTTTAGCCAATTCTTAATGAAAACCAAATGAAGGATTACCCAACAGATTCCGTAAAATGTGTGCACTACAGATTGATTTTCAGGAAACAGAACTGTAGTCCACGTTGGTACAAACAGCCAGTTTGTAATCGGCATTATCAATATTCTGAATCTTTTCTTCCCATTCCCTTTTCTTCCCGTTCTGCGAAATAATCCCATTCTAGCTAGAACACATTCAACCGAGTATTCAAATTTAATCTCAGCTTTCAATAGTTACACAAGCTCACGATTCAGCTTCTAGCTCTAACATTCCCCACAAAAATATCTCTTTGCTGGCACACTTCGGGGTAAAAATAAAATGGGGAAAAAAGAAAAGACCAGGATTGTCGCCGTAACACAGTGCACGGCACAAGCACTCGCATGGAGCAGGCGTGCTTGGGAGGGTTACTCTCACACCAGCCTGGACCTTCTCACTTACCCAAGAAAAGTGCAGTGCCAAGTGCAACGGTGCCAGCCACGAAGATGCCAAGAGCGATCCGTGTGGCTTTGTTGGCTGCTCTCCTGCTCGCTGGTACCGTCTCCCCTTCCATCGGGATGGGCTGGGATGAGCTCACTCTTGAAGAAGTCTGGTTTTGCTCTGCTGCCGTTGTGTCAGGAGTTCATCTACTCGCAAACTGCATCCCTCAGCTCTCCTCCTCTTCTCTTCTATTTACAACTTCAGGTTTCGGTCGTGAACCATTTCCTAGGCACTTCCTGCTCTCTCCCTCTCAAAGCAAAACCATGCACTCGTAAAATAGTGGCTGTCTTCTGTGCTTCCCTCTGACCAGGACTAAGGAAGGCAAGCAGTGACCACTCTATTTACAGCTCCTGCTGCCTGTAAAGTCTCTACGAGCCAATCGCTCAGCAGTCCCCTTTATCAAGAGTTCAGAGCACAAGGATTTCACAATGTTGCCGAACAGATGTTTTAGCTACTCTAACATATAGCCGTAGAGCCTCCACAATCAAAGCAGGATTTCTGACAACTTTTACAAACACAGGACTGATGGAAGGTTTTCGTTTTCCTTTGTGCTGATTTAAATTGCAGTTTGCTGACTAAAGCTCTCTTGTCCTAAACCACTCTTGCTGCATTGTGTAGCTTCAGCAGAAGCGATATTCACCCAGTCGACAAGTCCCTTTTTAAAGCTTCCTAAGAGCTCTTAGAATATCGTGTAGCATTTTATTTTGGGAATTTGGTATGTGACACACTGTGCCAAAAATCACAGTCATGGAGCAAATGCAGCAATCAGCACAACCTACAGAAAAGTGCTCCTTTAAGAGATGGATTTTTTTTTTCCAGCCGAGATATTTCAGTCCTTGCTGATATGCAGTGAATTGTAGGAGAGGAAACTATGTCTCCAAGTCCAGGATCACTATGAACTTAGAGGAAAGCATCTATTTGTCACTTTAAGTTAGGAAGTGGGGGAAAAAGACTTATTTGTATGAATTTCCCAGTTTCGGGCTTAGACTTCACGACCTTTACTCCAGGTGGCAAGGTTTCCTCATTCAATCCATAACCAAATCAGCATTTTGGAGTGAATTTCTCAAAATGGCTGTGACATTCATTCCAGAGCTGGATTCTCGTGTAAAACAGAAATATGCAGGGAGAGGCAGTGCCGTGTTCACACTCTCAATTTGTTTCTGAGTCACTTCTATGCTAAGTTCTTATCTCAGTCCCTAACCACTCTGATTTAAAAAAAAAAAACATAAGAAGAGAAGACAGACAAGGCAATGGCAGAGTTACCAGTCTGGAAAAAAAAAAAAAAAATTAGCATTGCGAGTGCTTGCACAAGTTTACCTGGATCCTGAATAGGCATAAATGGAAAACTCACTCAATCCACAAGAAGCCTTGCATTTGGAAGGTTCTGCAAGCCTTCTACAGCTTGGCTGGGGTCAGGCATCAAAAACACTTATTGTTGACCCTTGTCCCAGTTTATCAACAGGATGAAGAAGGCCATTCTCATCTCTGCTCAGCCCAGAAAGGGAAAAATGCATTTGCTTTTCACCTGCCTATTTGTCCTGTATTTATCCCATGATGTCCTTCAGCTGAGAAAGAAGAGGGAAATGACGTTATCAGGGAACTAAGAGAATCATGTACCTGCCTGAATGAGAGTTCCATTTGATGTGTGAATAACTCCAAGAGCACGAGCAGATCCCTGGTTTATAAACAATCAGTGATACAACTCTGTCACCAGCGTGGAGCTGAGAATGTAATTTTAAGTGACATTGGTGCTATTGAGTCTTCACGTACAAATCACTATGAGTCTCAGAGGGGCTGTTAAAAGGACAGGGTGCTGACACAGAAAATGCATGGACATGTTGTGATCTCACCATTTGATCAACTTCATCCATTATCCAGACACCAAGCAGCCTTCAAAAGGAAGCCCTTGGCAAGAATTTCCGTTTGTTTTTGTGAGTTTCCTTCAAAGTCAGTATTAAACCACTGATACTGAAAATACTGAACAGTTATTAGACCTGTGAATCCCTCCCATCATCTTTATATCCTAACTGATCAACACTGAATTATCATATCCCTAGTCACTCAGATTCCCTCTTACTTAAAGACTTAAAATCTGGCACTCTAGAGAAGTAATTACTTACTGCCAAGCATGTGCTGAATGAATACCATGCACTATTAGTGTCTCACTGGCATTTTGTTTCAAGTTAAAATCTCTTCTGAGGACAGCAACAGACCAGCAACTAAGAATAGGTTTCAGAGGTGCAAAGCAGAAACAAGTTATTTTCCAGCTTTCCCTGGGAGATTGGGAAGCAGGTTAAGGGGGAGAGGCTGGATAATTCAGTTTCCTTTTCCAAATAGGAACCTTAGCCAAAGTGACATTGAAGGCAATGGGAGCATGGAGGCATCCTGACAAGAGCCATCCTGCTCCGACTACAGAATGCCCCTGGATAATCAGCCCCAAGCAGCATGCAATCCTTCTGGCAAGGAGTCACAGATCAGCTGCCAGCAGCCAAATGACTTCTCTAAGCTGGGGTTTGTGGGCTTCTTTACAATGTGGCATCATGTCAGTGTCCTTCCCACTGGTTAGGGGAGCCTGGATGCTGTCAGTATCTTATTCTGGTTTCTCCAGCATGTAAGAAACTACAAAATTAGAGATAAAACACAAACAGCTGCATGGAACAGCTGCAAAGGTCCATTTCTGGCAGCAGTTAAAAAAGGTGTATGGAGCACATATGAATCAGCTTCTGATACTCCTGATCAGTAACAGAAGTTTAATGTTGCATTTGAGACACTTTCACGATGTGTGCCAGGATTTGGTTGCCCTGCTCATCATAAGTGCAGAAGCAATTTGGCAGGTACCCAGTACGCACCATGCATAAAGCTGCTAGAACAGCTAACGGCACTCCTGGTAATTATAGTCCAATAAGGTATTTAATGAGGCTGTGCATAGACTCTGTTAAACATTCATAAAACATTGAATGGACGTAGGAAAATATCCAGTATTTAAACGCGGCACACTCTGAATTACTATTCTTTCACTCAGAACCGCCTCTGACCAAGATCCCACTCAAACAATGGGATCACTTTGGCACTTAACAACAGCCCCAGAACAATGCACAAACATTTCCAATCAAATCCTTACATAAAAGAGCTGGCAAACCATTTGGAACATGCTCCAGGCTGAACCACAGCAGAAGTGTTCCAGCATCCAGAAGTTTGTCTACATGCATAATAAGTGTATGCACAAACATGCGTACAGCTCCTCACTCACAAACATAAGTATCTGCACATCACCTCGCTGTTTTACAAGCAGATGCAACTCTCATGTCCATGCTAGTCAGGGAAGGGTGCCGATCAGAGCTGACAGTGATTGTACCACGATATCCTCTCCATGTACCTTGGTTTAAGGTTAAATTTCTATTTCTTGAGGGTTTGATTATCAGACACCTTAAATGAACATGCAAAACCCCACAGTTTGCCTATGTTTCACTGAAAACAATCAAACCAGAGTTAGGTAGGCTGTCACTGAACCACAGAAGAGCCTGAGGTTGGTACATGTTCAGCTCAAGCTTGAAGAATGACTTGTTCAGGTTAATTGGAAAACATTTTGTCTTTCTTTAAACGTTTTACAACAATCTATGTATATTTTATGAAGAAAGAAAAATCAGTTCAGATATAAAGGTAAAAAAAGAACAAAATGCATGTTGGAAGGGACCTCTAGAAATCATCTAGACCAAGGCCCTGATAAGCAGGTTCCCTACAGCAGGTCATGCAGGAAAGCGTCCAGATGGGCCTTGAATATCTCCAGAAAAAGAGATTCCATCACCTCTCTGGGCAGCCTGTTCCAGGGCTGTGTCACTCTGACAGTGAGAGCTCTTCCTTGTGCTAGTACGGAACTTCCTGTGTTCCAGTTTGTGCCCATTGCTCCTTGTTCTGTTGCTTCCAATGTTAAGACACAGAGGGCATTTCCTCACATGCTGTCCTCATGGTATGCATTCAGGGCTTGCCTCTCAGTGGCAAAGGTTGTCTCACATGAATAAGTTAAATTTGACAGAGGCATCTTGCAGTCAGAGCATCACAGCTCTGATGATGCCTATCAAGCATTTTTAGCACACAGTCATACCACACTGTTGGAGACAGAACCACCCAGGCAGATGTAGATTGAGTGCCATCAGTAGAAAAGCACAAAGCAGAGCCTGAAAAGTTATGGTCAGAGGTCTATGCTGGCTTCATAGTGTGAGGGGACATTTCATTTTCTTTCAGGTGTTTCATCGTGGAGACTTGAATTGTTTTTGCAACTATGCAGTTGTTGCAGCCAGAACTGGCTGACTGGGCTTTAAGTACGTACAATGTCCTTGAGAAAAAAAGAAACAGCACATTGCATTTGAAGACAGCTTGACCATTTGTCCTTAGATCTCTGAATCTTACAAACAATACTCTTGGGTACAAACCCCCCAAAATTTCCATGCTGCAGCCAACAGCAGCCATACTCCGGGACAAATTGTTGCTTTATTCATCTCAGAGAGATGGCTGGAAATATATAACTCCATTGTTTTCCACTGGTGCAGTAACATCACAGAGGGCCTCACTACAGCTGTGAGAATGTGGGTCATTAATTAAGACCCCATACAGAGTCAACAGGCTATGAACATTGCTGGTGGAAAACTTTTCTACAAACATCTTCCACACAGCGACAAACGTGGAGGAAACACCCTGCAAAGCAAAATAGTTTGTCCCCCTACAGTTCTAATTTCACAAATAATTTTCTTATTGTTCTTATTGTTATTATTACTCCAAGTAGGCTAAGCTGTTCTTCTTACTCTAAGAACTTGTCCCTGCTGCAGGAAACGTTGCTTTCTCAGACCAAAAGGTGCTTGTAACCAGACCAAACAGCGACTTGCTTTGAAAGTCAACATCTGGGATGATTAAAGCTAAACCACTCAAGTTTGCAAGCATTCTGAGAGCTGCTTTTGAAAAGGCATTTTAATGAAACAATACATATGCTCTCAAGCAGAAAGGAGAACTGCTTTAGGCCTTCCGGCAATTTTTCTTCAAGAAGAGGATTAAATTATAGCTAAACAAAAAATACTTCTCCTAAAGGTCATGTTCACACTATTCTTAAGTGCTTTTATGGATACCCATCACTTCCGCATACTCTCCTCCTCATCTGTCATCCCATGGTACAGATTAAATATGGGGTCCGTTCCCACTGTGCACACTAACGTAGAATGCAGAAAGACATGGCAGATGGCAATTAAAATACATACAAAATATTTGAGAGTATCTTAGCACACCTTCTTGCCCAGAGAAGCTGTGGTGCCCCATCCCTGGAGGTGCTCCAGGCCAGGTTGGATGGGGCCCTGGGCAGCCTGAGCCGCTGGGGGGCAGCCCTGCCCATGGCAGGGTTGGAGCTCGATGATGTTTAAGGTCCCTTCCAACCCAAACCATTAAGTGATTCTACAATTCTATGAAAATTTTGGCTTTGTTTATCTGAACTAACTCTGCACTGAAAGATATTGCTGAGAAATGCGATACTTCCAATGACCACAGCTGTGGGTGCAGTAGTATACACAAAACAGAACTGTATGTTGCTTCTTTAAAATACTGCATCAGAATCACAAGAGCTTTAATAACTTCCTGTGCAGAATCCAGATATTTAGTTATTGACTTCAATGTAAAGATGATTTACGTGAGCAGTAGGACACTTGGTTTCCAAAGGGTTTGAGCTTCATGGACAAATCTTCAGGTGTGTAATGGGCCATATATTCACTAACAGATGAGTTAGTGAGCAATCAAAAGAGAAGAGCCACCAGAGTTGCATGTGGCTGCTTTCTGCGTCCACCCAGGAAATGGCCCAGCTTTGCTCTTCTGTATCTCAGAGAAGGAAGACTACTACTGCAAACAAAGTGCCTCCTGCCTCCTCTCACACTTGGTTATCCAAAAGTATTAGCATAGCAGTGCACATTTAACTCTAGAAGAAGCAGGCATGGGGCACCCACAGCTTCTCTGGGCAGAGCTAGTGCCTCATCATCCTCTGAGTAAAAATTTTCTTCCTAACTTAAACCTCTTTTGGTTTAAACACATTCTCCCTTGTCTTATTACTATTAGACCATGTACAAAATCATTCCCTTCCTGTTTATGGGCTCCCTTTAGGTATTGGAAGGCTGCAAATGAGGTCTCCCTGCAGCCTTCTCTTCTTCAGGCTGAACAAGCCCAACTCCCTGAACCTTTCTTCATAGAAGAGGCGCTTCAGTCCTCTGATCATCTTTGCAGCTCTCCTCTGGACCCAAAGTTCTCACATACAGATGTCTGTCTACATGTTCCTCCACAGGGCAGATTCTCCTGCTCTGAGCAAGGGCAATACACATGCTGGAGCCTCGGTAACAGAAACAACAGACCTTCCCATCCTGGCAAAAAGGTTTGCAGAGCTGAGTATCTTAAAGTCCAAATCCCCTCTGTCAAATCTGGTTGAGGTGTGCTGTGAAGATCAAAGGTTCCTGAGCACAGCTGTGGGAGGAAGGGCGGAGGCAGGGAAAGCACACTAGCACAGGCTGTGCTCTCAGAGGAAAAGCAGATGGCAAAAAATCTGCTCTTCCAGGTATTGCTACAACCTGAAATTAATTTTAATGCATTTTACTTTTTCCTCTCTACAACATCAAAATGAAATTAAAATTAACATTGTACACAGATTAAAGCCAGAAGAATCCCACGTCTAATATGAGATCTTGGTCCAACATCCCATGGCAATATGGTATTTCTAGAGACATTTGTAGCAACTCGCCTTTTAAGCAGTCTTGGTGCTACTTCAGTGGTTACATCCATGTCCCGTAATGACATTCAGCAGCACCTCAGGAGGACATTTGATGAAGGTCTTGAGAAAGAGTAGGCACCATCACCTCACACTGAAATCACAAACCCAGACCCCATAGGACAGAATCATGAAAACTAAACATCTGTTTTCCTCAAGTCACAGAAATCCTCAAGAACCAAAGTGGAGCCAAATATAATTATCTTTACAAACCAAATTGCTATGTTCCTGACAGCCCTTTCCTGAAGTTTCCAACATCTCTATTTAAAATAAAGCTTTGTGCTTTTCTTTCTTTTTCCTGTTGTTTCTATTGGATTTCTTTTTTTTCTCTACTGACACAAGGTTATGAAACACAGATTTGTCACTGCCTTACATTTTAATGGATTTATAACTGGACCTGATTAAAAAAAACCCGTAACTTTCAGTGAAACTTGTGGACACTCACATGAACGATTTGCTATATTCATGTATACTTCTTAAAGTCAGCACTTGATATTTTCATTTCACTGGAAATGAAGAGTATTAGCTTCAGGCTTTCCTGCCAGGCCTGCGTAGAGGATTTATCTGGGAACAAAGGAAAGCATGTGGTTATTTTCTTTCTTTTTTTTTTTTTGTGTGTGTGTGTGTGTGTGTGTGTGTGTGTGTGTGTGTGTGTGTGTGTCATTTCTGCATATACTGCAGT
This sequence comes from Cyrtonyx montezumae, assembly GCF_038088225.1. NCBI lineage: Eukaryota > Metazoa > Chordata > Aves > Galliformes > Odontophoridae > Cyrtonyx > Cyrtonyx montezumae. The sequence continues at coordinate 47,027,070 of NW_027072034.1, read as the reverse complement.
AGGAAAGCAGGTATTCTGGATTACTTTTCAGATTTTGGTATCAGAACAAATCTGCATGAGGAGAGCACGGATTTGGAAAGGGCATAAGCAAAAACGTCAAACGTTATTTCTGAATGGAATATATTAACACTCACACCTCTGTCTGGAAAGGGCAAAAACAGAATAGAAACAGTGGTACAGTTAAAATAACATTCGATTTTTTCTGTCTTAGCCTTCACTGGCCACAAGAAGTACAAATGTTATAATGAAAATCTGAAGGGAAGCTCTGTGTAAACACACAGTTGCTGAGAGCCTTCCCTCTAACAGGAGGCAGCAGGATGAAAACGTTAATGCTGATTCGTTGTCACTGCTTTTCCCTGGTAGAGGAAAAAATGAACTGAAAACTAGAATGAAGATTTCTGCTCAGTTCTTTGAAATTAGTGCAAATGTGATCAGCCTCTTCCTGGGTGTAGCTGGATGGCTAAAGTGGGGCATTTGTTACCTAATTTTACAGATACATGCGAGCCAACCTCTTACCAAGATGATGTTTTTAATATAAAGTGATAGAATAAGCATCTTGCAATGTGCACAGCAGTAAGATTGACCATAACAGTATCTGCTTTCACTAGGAGAACACCTACAGCCAGGCAATACTTCCCAAAAATTAACTAGAGATATAACAGCCTTCACAAGCAACAGGGTTTGAAGCACCAAGTAATGAGAGGAAATATGAGCCCACAAGGACAGCGTGGAGCTGCAACAGGGAGGGGCAGCTGGGGGTTAGGGACAGTGCTGCACCACAGGGCGGTGGGCATGGCACAGGATGCACAGGGCAGGGGGCACGGCCCCGAGTGCCGGAGTTCAAGGAGCGTCTGCACAGCGCTCTCAGACGTAGGGTTGGATTTGGGGTGGTGCTGAGTGGAGCCAGGGGTTGGACTCAGTGATCCTTGTGTGTCCCTTCCAGCTAAGGGTATTCTATGGTTCTGTGACTCCATATTCTCTACCAGAGAAGAAGTCCTCACACCAAGACTGTCTGGGCTAAGATACACAATGGGAATTTCCTACCGACCTCCTGAGCAGAAAAGCAGTCTGAAAGAAAGCAGCTCAGCATGTCAGCTTAGCACTGAGCTGCTGGCCTTGCTAATTTGTTTCCTCTCCTTTTGAGAATCAGAACTGGTTTATCAGGAATGACTGAACACAGCTCATTTCAGCCTGTGTCATTCAGAAAAAGTCACAGCCCCTTCCAACTTTCCGTACTATGACTATGATTATTCTGTTACAGCCTTTGCCTTCAGAAAACATGCTCTTAAGAGGAATCACATGTGTTTTCAGCTTCACGTCATAAAATCTTTTGTGGCATGCCATCTTTTTTTCTTCACTCTATCTGGGGATGAAAGCAACTACGTAAACATATTTTAAGTTACATATAATAACAAATGAAAAACACCCTCTGCAGGTAATGCAAAAGATCTGAAGCTATTAAAATGTATTTCAATTGGCAGGACATAAAATGTACTTCAGCGTGTCTGAAGTTCAGATGTATTTGGGTGCCACTTGCTCACAACCTGATGCTCAAAAAGAAGGCCAGATTTCTGCCACTGGCTGGAAAAAGTAATTCACTCTGTCACCAGACAGCCAAGCAGGGGATGAGCAGCCAGACCACAAGCATCACCCAGAACTAGCCCACATTCCTTCAATCTAATAAATAAAAGCGTTGGGTACAGAGCTGCACTCCTGCTGGACAAAAGGAGTCAGCTCAGCATGCCGCACCAGCTGCAGTTCTCCTTCTTACAAAGGCTGTTCTTGAAACCAGCTCCTGGCAAGGAAATGCTTGGAGATCTAGAGCGAGCTGCTCTCACCACCTTTGACCTAACCTCCAAGAACAACATCAGTCCATTTACCTGAAATGATCTGGGAGACCCAAATGACTGCCCAAAGCAGAATGTTATTTGAAAGATTTGAAGGTGTGAAGGTTAATCAAAAGCAATCAAAAACTGTGTGCACACAAAACCCCAAAAGCCACGTCCACAAAAATTGCAGACAAAGCTGCGTTTCAGTTAGAGAGTAGCATGTGGTTCCTGTCGGATCACTTTTAGATTCTCCCAGAAATCTTTACTCTTCAAAGATTTCACAGAACAGTGCAGTGACGGAGCAGTGGCACAGCTGCACAGAGAGGTGGTGGAGTCTCCTTCTCTGGAGATGTTCAAGACCCACCTGGACGCCTACCTGTGCAACCTGGGCTAGGGAGCTGCTTTGGAAGGGGGGTTGGACTCTATCTCTAGAAGTCCCTTCCAACCCCTACAATTCTGTGATTTCTGGATGACTGAAGTGATTCCGTAGATGTGATTACAGAGGAAAACAATAAGAAAGTAAGTCAAGGAGCACCTGCCTTAGCAGTTCCTCCATTGCATTTCTAAAGCAGAGATACATTGTGATGCTACAGCCTTCACTTGAGCATTTTCTACTTGCCCTCACCATTTCCCACACCTGCACAGCACGCAAATCTGTTGCACAACTGTTTGGCAACACAATGAACCAGATTCACTTTCAACACAGATTGCTTTCTCATCCGTTCACATCAGCAGTGCAGCTGCAGTGGGATCAGTTCCCCAGCCCCCTTCACAGCTCTTCTGGTTTATTTTCTAACTTAGAGATGAGCTGTGGGTCTCAAGGCAGAGGAGCTGATGTAGGGTGAGAAGGAAGAGGCCGGGGCCATAGAGAAGATGGCTATGGCCCCGTGGACAAGCTAGCAGGAGAAATGCAAACACAGCAACCCCTTCACACGAGCTACAGCCTTGGGAAGCAGGTTGAGTACATTTTAGAGAACACCCAGTTCAGTCAAGAAGTCTGAAGTTTCTCCGTCTTTGAGAAATTCAGGTTAATTAAATTTTCAAACATCTCTGCACTTTCATGTACATTTGTGGCACATCTAGAAATAGAAACTCAGAGACTCAGGGAAGAAGAACTCAGCAAACCCAGTGACATCTATTGCACGAGCAATTTCTTACCAGAGTTGTAGCATGACCAAAGGAATAAACATACACAATATATAGAAGGAATTGGCAGCAGTTCAAGTTTTTAATTGTTGTATTTAACAACATCTGATTTAATGTCTTATAGATGGAACTTCCAAAAGTCAGTATTTTCACATGTCCAGGCTGAGTGGACAGCAGATTAAAAATGGCTGGGACTCTTCAGAATTAATGAGGCTGTCTCTTCCTCTGCTTACCTTGAGCGATGTCTCTCACCCTTGCCATCTTCCCAGTTACTTACAGTATCACTGTATTTTCTCATGCCAAAGGTGCACCACCCACAGCTTGCACCAAAACGGCCTCTGAACAAACCCAAGTGAGCAGGGCCCACTGCTCCACACCACTAGCAGAGAAACACAGCACCTGCCCCACGATGCAGCAAGAGGCAGAGCGTGCAGTCAGTGCTCGAGTGCAAACAGCTTAGAGACACACAAGCACAGCAACCCTCCCTTCAACACACTGTTGGTTTAGGATCATACTCAATTCCCACATCCAGTATATCACTGGGGCTCTAAGCCAGCAGCAAGAAACATCTATGCTAAGATTAATTTTTGTTAGAAGCAGTAAAGATCATCAAAAGGGTTGCTGGATTGTGGCCCTGCCACCTGACATTGTGCATTACTGGATGCGCAAGTGACAGCCTGGAGTTCTGACACTCAGTGTATGTGGGAGGAGGACCAAGTTGCTCAGTATTTGATAAGCACACTGCATTCCTCCATGCCTTATCTCCACCTTCTGAGCACTGTAAGACTGGACCTTGGGTCAGCCTTCAGCTCTTGGGGTATCTTTGTCAGTTCCTGGCTTACACTCCATACAGCGTCCCAAACACAAAAACACACACAATGGAAGCACAGGACCTTCCTGCCCATCATTAAAACCATTAGCTCTCCCAGTAACGTGGAAGTCTTCCCCGAGCTCACTTTGTACCTGCAAAGGTGAAGAATCAGATGAGAAAAGAGGCAAGTACAATGAGCGTGCCAAAAGCTCAGCTGCAGGTGCACACCAGCTGTATGACCACAGGCTGCCCCCACTTTTTCATTTAACTTATTCTGCTTACAGGTCAGCACATAGGAGCCACAAAGATCGTCTCTGCTTTCCTTAGCACTGCCTAAATCCCTGCTGCAGTCTTAAGCACACTCCTTTCACACAGGCAATGGTGTTACTAGCCATCACAGGCTACAGGCACATAGGACTTCACTACCTAGGACAAGAACAGAAAGTAGACTTGAGGTACATTTTAAGTGTCAACTTCTTAAGACACATGACTGCCTTAAATCCAACTACAGATACCTTCCTGCTCCTAGTATTTAGCTGTTACACATACAGTAAGAATGTCATAAAAGCAGCAGAAACTATTTTTTTTTAACATGACACAGGTAAAATCTTCAAAAAGGATGTAATCCTTATTAAAAAATAGAAGTTAATGTTCATTCCATTTATTATTCTGTTAGCCTTCACCGGTGTTTTGAAATGATGAACTGTCAAGAACTTGTTGCCTGAAAAATTTATCTGAAGTCATCCTTTCATTCCAAATAACTAACCAATGGTTACAAAAAGTCATCAAAAATACATCAAAGCGCTGCAAGAGAAGCTGATCATTAGCAAGTAATTTCCCAGGATGTCCCAGTGTGAAATGGAAGCAGAATCTGGACAAGGCATGGAATAAAATACTTTCTTTTCAACAAATTAAACAAATTAACTCAAGGATAGAGTCAAACAGGGAAGCATTAGATAACATTAGCAGCTACCCAAACCAGACAAGGCTTCGCATAGCTGTACATACTCAGCTTTGCTAGTCTCATCTGCTAAGACTCTGCTTTACAATGCCACTGATACTTGTCTTTGGGTATACCAATGTTACTCAGATATCAGGATGTTTCCATTATACGTCAATATAATATTTTTATCTTTGGGTCTACGTCAATGGCAGTAACAGTGCTCCACAGGCAATATGGCACTATGCATTGTACAGTGCTCACTGAGGTCATGAAACTTACTGTTCTGTCAAATTATATACAGTGAAGTTGTCATGGTACTTTGAAGTAAAAAAAACCCTGCAGATGTTGTAGCAGCACTTTCTGGTTTAGGTTTTTGTTTTGCTTTCATAGCATTACCACTTCAGATTTGTTTTCACAATTCCATGAGCTGAAGAAAGCAGAGTTGCAGAGTCTGGTTGCTGGTTCATCTTCCTGGCTCATTACCCCCAGATGTTTCCCATCTTAACTGCTCCTGCATCCTTCCTTCCCTTGACATAAGTCTTTTTGCAAGACAGCACAGGTGTACCTTTCATCATGCTTCGTCATAAAGCACATTTCCCTCTTTTCCTCCCTTCCTACTTCCTCTATTTCTACCTCTGCAGCTCAAGCTGACTCAAATGTACCAACACTGTACTAAGTGAACTTCTTCACTTGGTTCCTAAAGCAAGGATTACCTCTCACATCCCAAAAAGGCAGCCCTATGTTGTTCCGTGCTATGAATCATCCCTTTATTCTGCTCCTTTACTGCTACTTCTCTCACTTGCTCCTTCAGCATTTCAAAGATTCCAAATACTCCTTTTTCTCCCTGTGGGCTTTATCGACTTTCTCCTATTGCCCTCAGGCAACATCATCTGCAATCTCCTATTTCTATATTAAAATAAGAAACCAAGCACTCTTCCCCCTCTCACATCTCCCACCGCCTTATTCCTTCCAGCAAGTTGTCAACACCTCAAACCCCAAATGGTAGAAATAAAAATGCAAGACACCTAACCATCTTCCCTGTTATGCTGGTAGGTATCTACAATGACTCTCTATCCTACCCTCCGTGTCTGTACACAAGACACTTTAAGAAGTTACAACCTTCCCCTTTCTTTTCTCCACCTATCAAGTCATTTGCTACCGCTGTACTTAAGGGAAATGTACTTGTATTTCCTCCCAGTTAGCTAGAATTTATGTAAATCTCTAGTCTTTCTCTGAAGTCACATCCTTACATTGTAGCATGACATTACTAATCTTTCTGAATTGCAGCCCACACTAATGACTTCAATTTGCCCATCCTGTTAAAGCTCTTCTTTCCCTTTCTAAACTTGTTCCAAATTTTGCATCATTCATAATGTCTCATTTCTGTATTTTCTCTGTACCACCCAATGTCAACTTGCCACTTCAGCAGAAAAACTAAGAAACAGATTACAGACTTCCAAAAAATTAACTTCTAAAGAATTCCCCAGTAAATTAGTTTTTTCCTACAAAAAAAAAACAAAACAACACTGAAGTCTGAATTGATCCCCTGCACTGCAAACATCATTGCTGTTCCACACCACGCAGCATTTTATCCAAGCATGTACTATGTGGAAAATTATTGAGCTGAATAATCAGTGAGAGACAGAAAGCTTTAACATGTTAGGCAGGAATTCTTTCCCCAGAGGGCATTAAGGCTCTGGCACAGTTGCCCAGAGAAGCTGTGGTGCCCCATCCCTGGAGGTGCTCAAGGCCAGGTTGGATGGGCCCTGGGCAGCCTGAGCTGGTGGGGGCAGCTCTGCCCACAGCAGGGGTTGGGGCTTGGGGTGGCTCTGAGGTCTCTTTTAACCCAAACCACTCTATGATTCTATGAAAAGATACTCTGTAAAAGGACCATTCTGTGTCTTTAGGTTTGTTACATAGCCATTAACTTTAGCACTGAATCTACATGCATTTAAAAACCCACACACCAGCAGTAATAGCGTACCTTTATTTTAACACGTGCACTGCATTGATGCAGTAGATACAAAGCCAGAAGTCTTCTCTTTGCACACATTATCATCAATCAAGTTTTTAAGTATCTAAGTCACATTTCTAGGTGGAAGCAGCATTTAGTGCAAAGAATAATTCAGAAAATCCTAATGTCAACTGCATCTCAGGAACTCTTTGCATACATAGTGCAGCAATGATAGCTACTCCTAACTGGCCTTAAAAAATGGAAAACCAAACAGCTGTTGCAGTTTGCTTTTGAAAATTCTAACACACAAAGCAGTTTATTTTCCTTCTCTTAACAAAACAAAACAAAAACAAAAAAAACCCAATCCTCTACTACAGCAACAAATAAATAAAAACTGACAGTGTGTATATACTTGCTCAGAATCAATTCAGCAACTAAAAAATAAAAGGTAATATTCAGTGTTTGCCGAACTGCTTTATACTACAACTATCACTTAAAAAATCCTACATTAGAAAGATTAAAAATAAAAAAATCCCCCAAATCTCTTTACTGTTATCAGTTGAAAGCACTGCTGACTCTCACCTACAAAAACCTAATTCAAGTCCCTTGGTCATGACAGGGGACTACAGAACACCCCTGCACACCCAGCATCTCTGTTCAGGAAATATCTCTGCTAAACACAGTGCTAGCCTTGGTACAGCAAGTCAGCAAGCATAGTAAGTCATCTTCCAGTTCACAAGTGCCTTAGCTAAAAAGCAATCCACACCTACTTGTTGTGACTGACTTCTAGACCTACCAAACTCACTCTGGAACAAACATGCAGTAAGCCCTGTCTTAGTGAATGCCTGTGTGCTTAATACCACCTACATGGTAATCACACTTAAGAATCAGTGAGAATATTCATGCTTGCCAAGTTAAGGGTACACGTAACTGCTAATAAGACATCTGCATTTGTTTGTACCTACACAATATACTGATCATGGTCCTGTATCATAAATGAAGAGTTACTACTAGGTCACAGGCAATAACAGGGGACGGATAAAATAGAGATAAAGCATTCAGCACTCATCTCTCCTCCTTTCTTTGGTGGTACTTCAGAATACACAGATTGTAGGCCAAGAACTGTGACCCATGTGTACCTAAGAATCAGCATTACCTATAATCACTTGAAACAATAAGAGGAGAACACTTCTTAGCTCTCCAAACTGAAAGCAGTTTAACAGTACAGCTGTAGATATGAAATAAAGGGCACATTTTTACAAGTTTTTCCAGTTTCATTCACATTCCACACGGGTCACTCCAATTTCATCAACAGTTTATGCATATGGGAAGCAGCAAAACTCCTCTTTATGTATTGTTTAAGAATACAGATCCTAGGAGTGTAATTTTTCTTCATGAACAGTATCGTTTTGGTTAAGTGGGGGAAAAGGAAAAAGATAACTCCCTCCAACAAAACTAAGAAAATATGAATACTAAGTGTTGCTTAGGATAAACATAGCTATGTTTTGGGATAGCGTACTTTTTATTCTATCTTGGCAATGTACAGAAATGCACAGAATGGTTATATCCTTCCTATCTCCTCTGAAGTGGAGTCTTTTGAACACTGAAAGCAAACTTTTAGTACATAAGAACATTCTTATAAAAATATAACTTTTATGACAACATGATAAACAATTTAAGAAAAATGTTTTCTCTCTCAGAACAAAACTACAACGCAACCTAATTTCCAGATTTTTAAATCGCAAGTGAATAAATCAGCAAGAGCCCCACACAATGTGGTCAGGCTAAAGAAATACAAGCTGAACTTATCCTACTGAAGTCTATCTATTTGCTCCAAAACTTTCAAGAAATACTGGTGCACATGAATCTAGATCACAACCATATTTCTTTTCCCTGTTAAGCAATCTTTCCTTCTTCAAGAACCTAGTGTTTCCCATAAGCCTGAGGAATGTATCACAAGAACCTTAATACACTTAATTTCTTGCATTGTAGTGAGATATCAGCCTTAAATTTCATGCTGATAGACTTCCAAGTACATCTATAAACTACTATTACATCCATATCAAAATCTAAATAATCAATTAGGGTGGCAGCTAAAGATGTCCATGAGGTGAAAGGTCAAGGACTCTTTTCTCCTGCAGAAGAGATGACAGCAATCTGATAAATGAAGGAAACTACAGTAAATAAGGTTTAAAAATAACTTTCTAGCTTTATTCCCTTTGCAATTAAGGATTTGGGGGTATTCTTTCAGAAGGTCCCATTCCACTCTCCCTCCCTTGTTTTTTTTTTATTGTTGTTATGCCTGTCTTCTCTAAAAGGAAACACCGCAGTATAAAATTTCAACTATCAAAGAAAAAAAGCCCTCCATCATTGAAAAGCATTACAGATTGAAGAAAATAATCTGGTAGAAAACAAACAAAAAACCAAGCTCCATGGACCACCTTCAGGGATGAAATGCTCAAGATGTCTTTTTTAATCAGTAAGTTTCTGAAGATCTACAAAAACTAAAAACGATCACATTCTAAAGGTTCAGTGCATTCAGCAGCTACATAGTTTTGCTGCTTACTCATCTTTAAGTTGACTTTCAAAAATAACACCCTAGCTCATCAAAATATACATTTTTCATTTGCTTTTAAATTAAAATAACAATAAAAAGAACATTTAAAGAATTCACAATCAATAGCGTGACTAAGTTTCAGGATCATCTACAGCATATAATTTAAAGTTTCCAGATGCCAATATGTGCCACGTGGCAGGCCTATATGCTTCATGTAGCATGTACATTTAGAATAAGCTTGATGTTCAGACTTCAGTTTGTTTCTTCCAAATAGTGTAGAACACCCACCTGGAGAAAATAAGCAGTCAAGGAAAAAAACAAAACTATATAGTACAAAAGTTAAAATGGAAATAGCTCTTTTCATTTATCTTTCAATTCTGAAAACTCACAGCTCATAGAGATGGGGCAGATAACTTCAAAAGCAAAATCTCTCTGGATTCTCTTTTTTAGTCAACAGTTCAAAAGAGAACACCAGTCCCACTGAAACTGAAGTCCTCTGCAAAGCCATTTTCTAATCCTTGCTGCAGATTTTCAGTATGTGCACTATGCACTGCAACCACTGAACAAACTACAGAAATACTTCATGAAGAGCAACTGAAACTCCAAGTCTCTGATCACCAAATTGGAATCCCCCCCTCACTCACCTTCTGGATAGCCAAGTAGGAAGCTCCAATAAGAACTTAACATCCAGATAAATAATCTATGAATTCCTATAACAGACATGACCACACAATAAATAACGAAATGCTCAGCAACTGAACACTGAGGTGCCCAAATATCTTACTAGGCAAACGTTATACTATCTACTACATCTCAAAGGCCCCAACAAGAGCTATGCTGAATGCTCACTTGAGTAGACACATCCTAATTTTGCCTAGGCTTTTTTGTGCAGTCTTCTGTGATGCTGGCCTCAGGTGTACAAACACTTCAAAAAGCAGAACTTCATATAACCAATCTAGGTTATAGTCAATCTAGAGCTAGAAGAAACTACAAACTATGAGCTGTGTCAGTAATCTCTGCTCCTCCCCTGCTGGGAGAAGGACCCAGCTTCAACACAGTCATGCAGTAGCTATGCCCAAGCCACGATTCTCTGAGGATGCTCCTGTCAGCAAGAACAACTGATCTCAAGAACATTCTTGCCATGCTGAGCACATGAGAGGTCAGAGTTATGTAATTCCAGCAGCTTTCAAATGAGCAGATGAGAGAGTGAGACATGGACATAGCCTTTTTTTTTTTTAAATTACAGGAACAGCAGGTGAGTAAGTCACAGATTTCTGGAATACAAAACTTAATATAACCTAAGTAAACTCATGTAAAGATACATGTTCTCCTGTTCACACAGTGAGATCACACACTCCAGATAGGAGCCAGCATGTTCAGTACAGGGTCATAGTAGAGACCTCATGGACACAAACCCTTTTAAAGTTCTTTTTTGTGTCAATAGATCCTTGAATTTCAAATGAGCCCCACAGCAACACTGGAAAACCAATATTTCAAGCAGCAATTACACACAACTATTCTGGAAGTAGGCAAAGAAAATATAACTATAAAATGTGACAAGCTTGCTTAGCATTTTGGCTGCATTCAGGTACACATACAACTTATTTTTTGTCAGATTATGAAAATAAATATTTGCATTAAGTTATAAGATTCATTCAACTGCTCAAGAGGTTTCAAGAATCTAAATGAACACTGTAAGTCATTTTCTGAAATAAGAATTAAAAACTGCAGGTTTTATATATTGTCACAACGCAAATTTCCACATCTCAGTCATCTATGAAGTACCTTGTAGGTATAATTTTCCAGCTGGATAAATACCACCTTCTAATTGGAAATCTAAGTTTCAAGAAAGATGATAAAAGTCCAAGGTACAGATAAAGGGATATCTGAAGTACAAAACCAAATTAAAAGTCAGAATTGAAAATATTTTTAATATGCATCTTTCTTTGGGCTAATCTGAAGTCATCAAGATAAATTATTCTTGCACCATCATGTTCTTAATTCAGTCAGAAAAAGTAAACTAAAAAAATCCTTCCTCATTTTTCTTTAAGTACTATTCACTTTCAAGCTCAGCTCTATCTATTTAAAGACCATTTTAAATAATATTTTTGTTAAAAATGTCGTGCCTGTATGCTTACTAGAAATATATTTATATGTATTATTCAAAAGAAAAAAAGCACCTTGCATACTATAGCCACGTCATTTTTCACTGCATAAATAATACACCTGACAATGCTTGAAAACATGAAGAAAAACATAGCCTAATCTTGAAAGGTGCTGATGATTTTCCCACCTGTGAATTTATGGCACCTTTAAAAAATAATTCCTGAAATTACATGCAAAATTGCAGGTTTTTCACAGTGAATGAATTATATTAATATATTTTTGAAGGTAGAACTGCCTTCTTGCATTCAAGTTCATTACCTCTAAGCCATCTAGGCTTGCTTGATTTATTAGTACACATTCTCTACATTTTCTCAGTCTTTAAGGATACAATTCCATATAGGAGGGAACACACACAATTTCTTTCGAAAACTCCACAGGACAATAAAGCCTACTAAGTTGTTCTTCATACAGAGTCAAGGCATCAGTCAGATTGATACAGTTTCCCTGAAGAAAAAAAGAAAAGTCTTGGTTATAATCAAGTAAAGAAGCAAAACTACAGATGAATATATATATATATATGTATTGACATTAATGAAAGGCTCCCGTATACTTTAAAACCAGACAGAAGCAATTCTTAACATTTAACATTTACTGAACAGCTTGCCTTCATTCTGCCTACAGCAAAAAGAATTTTTGTATTTTCAAGAAAGAATAAGTACAGAGGAATTATCTATCTTCTCATTAGAAGAAGTAACTATTACATTATGGCTTCCAGTTAGAACAGATCATTGAGTGTGGTTTAGCTGTAACATTTACACAATAACCATTTACTTTATGACTGCTTGAATATATCAGTAAATAGCATTACAATATCCAGATTTTCTCTATTACTTAACACTGCCTAGGTCTTAAAACATTAAATGCAGTATTAAAAAAAAAAAAAAAACAATCTGTTCATTTTGAATCAATTCTTCCATAAAACAATATGACAAAACAAATCACACAAGTTCCATGGCTGTAGGCCACAGTATTAAGCTGTTGTATGTACTTCTTACTTAGCTTTTTTCTTAAAAAACAAAAACACCTCCTAAGAAAAGTTAACCTATTAACAGACAAAGTAAGCAGGGCATCAATAACAAAGATCCCAAATAACCCAGATAGACTGTAACAAATTAAATTAAAGTCTGAGATGATGTTCTACATGCACTGATATGAAGTCTAGCAAGAACATGTTTAACTCTGTGTTCTTCATACTTGCACACACTACTTCCGATTTTTATTTAAAAAAGAAACAACAACAACAAAAACATGTACATAACAATCCACAATATCTGTTATATTGTACTAAAATGACATTTCACACTTGTCATTTGGCTATGAACTCTCCCTAGATGAGGCACTTATTACAGGTTTAAAACTGAAAGAAAACACACCTAAATCATTTGACTGGTTCAAAGAATCTCCAGGAGGATCTAAGCCATTCAGCAAGAAAAACTTCACTGTACAATTTTCAGTTACAACTGAAGAGAAAAAAGTTGACAGCTTCACTTCAGCTGTGAGTTTCTGTTATCTTCCTTTCTTCTCTCACCTTCACTCCTTTCTACACTTTCTTCTTTTCCATGTTCTAGGGACAACGTACAGCTCACACAGAAAGTATTCCCTCCTCTTTCCTCAGAGGTTCAAGGTAAATGTTTCACCTGGCTCTGAACATCTGTTCTTCTGGGCTTTTAGTTCCTGTGTTGAATCTGCTACTTTGGTCATTGAGACCCACTGAAAAGTGTGAACGGAACTACCATCCCCCAAAAAACAGAGTGCAGCTTCTTGCCTCTTCTACAAAACTAAGTGGACTACATGTGACTTTAACCAATGACTTAAGAGGCACATGAAAACACAAGTTATCTGAACAATAATTTATAATGAAATAGTTAAATACAGTCTGCACAGACTACACATGACTCAGTGTCTCAGGCATGAGGTGCTGAATAAAGACCTGCCCAGTGTGAATGAACTACTGCTGCAGCACAGCACAAAGATGAGACACTCTCCAATTCTGCTAAAGGGGAAGAAAGTGTTAGCAGTCCTTGACCTACAGTCACATTTGTGGACTTTCCCCTCCATCTCCCTCATGAGGAATCCGCAGCTCAACCAGCAGGCTCCAAATACTAAGTCTAACCATGCAGCACACTGCACACAAACAGCCATACATGAGTTCTACCTATTATGTTAACACTGATGTGGGTCAGAATGAGACATCTTCAGGAAACACGAGTCCCCATCCCTCCCAAATGGTTAGGTTCACCAGCTTATGGTATGAATGCCTGCTACCTTTGCTTAGTCACAAAGTCTACTTTCTTCCTCAGATTTCTTAGCTGTCAAAACAGAAGCACTAAATAGCATTTCATTTTTTCACCAGCCAGTGGTCAGTTGAGGTGACGTACTGTCACCACTGGTGAAACACACCACTCACTGCCTCGCTGTGCTCACAACCACTGGTTGGATGTATCAGCAAACAGTATCAGTAAAAAATACTGCCAGCTTCTTAATTCCAGAATGACCCTTTCTCTTCTTGACTGGACAAGCCAAAAGCCTTCCAGCAAAAGTACTCTGTAAGAAAGTACTGCTTCTGATCTTCTCTTTTTCTTGTGAAGTTCAGAGCATGTACAAAGAAAGCCCAAAGCAACGGATTCAGCCCATGGCACAGCAGTATTGCTCTCAACAACTTCTGGAAATGTTTGTGCCTTTTTTTTTTTTCTACTATAGAAAAAGATATCTTGCCTCCTCCTGCCCTCAATAACATGAGTAACTTGCATGAGGCTGAGAGAATGCATACAGTTCAGCTAAGAAGGAACTAGATTAATTAAAAGACTATAGGTCTCTCATAGGCACACCTAATTCAGTACTTCAGAACTGCTAATTCAGAATGAAGGACAAGTTCCATTAGGACTCCAGGAACAAAGGATTCATTCAACATTTTTCAAAATACCCACTTTACCTGTACTTCACATTTATAAGTCCCTCTGCTAATATGCTGCAAAGGGTGACTCCCAGAGAACAGTTTTTATTCAAGAAATCAGCACTTCACTTTTTAACTTCTGTTTCATAGTGCTCCCAGATGTTTAAAAATGGCCTTAAAATAATTAAGTGCACACAAACGTCATTGAAAGTTAATTCTCACAGAGTGAGGAACTCAGATGAGTTCAATGAATAGACGCACAGATGCTCTTAGAAACGGGGCAGAAGCTGAAACAACCTGAGCTCTTATGAAAACCAATATGCCTACTACACATCTTCCATCAACATCATTTTTTACATAATACATCAGGCAATAAACAGAAATAAAGCTTTTAATGCACACTCTGACTTTGGGATTTGAACATTTTTTTTCTACTTCTCAATACCGGTAGAAATTTTTTTCACTATGAGGTACTTATACATTTATGCTTCCAGAGGAAATGAAGAGATTTTATCTTAACAGTTCTTCCTGATATTTTTTCATCATGCTCAAATTTTCACAATTGGAAAAGGAAAACTTTGGATTAGAATAAATCTTATGCACTGCATCTTTTAAAAACCTGTATTCTCAAAAATTCTTCTGAGAGAACTCGCATAAAATATGGATTTAATTGCTATTTTGATTATATTCCATGGACAAACTCAGTGTACGTGGTTATTTTGCAAAGGAAGATGGCACACCTTATGCTTAATAATCATACTTGATTTCAGATGGTTTTAACAATCTCTGTAGTCTTCAGAAAACAGAAAGAGATGGGTAAAAAGTTAAGATACAGTACTAATGCAGCACAGCTGCACAAAGCACAACAGACTAGTGCAGCACTTGTTTAGTAACCTATTATTATCCAGGGCACTGCAGTAGTTACTTGGTTCAGCTGCCCTCTACCAAACATATAATTTTGTTTCAACATCAGACTGAATGCAGAAGAAAAAAATACCTAAAAAACAACCTGTGCGCATAATTTGAGTCATAAATAGAAAACACTGCTAGGTAATTTACAAAACGTACAAGTACTATGAAGGAAGTTTAACAGGATACACTATGAGATCTAAGGGTCTTATAGACAGTTTCCCAGTCTGCTGTTTCAGTATTTATCCTTCCTCCCTTTTTCAGCAACTGAAATCATTGCAAACAGCGTGACAAACACATTTCTGGAACAATGAAATGTGGCAATAAACAATTTTACTTTTCAAACCCACGGCTCTGCAGTCTACACATACCTAGATCTTACTTAAAGGCTACATACTTCAACCTCTCCTTCAGGACACACACAGCAGGTTTTTATAGCACCACAGTTACAATTTTTTTTTCTAATTATTCAGCTTTACTCAAGAAAATGCTGAAAATTAAGCCTACAAAATTTTTTATGAACTCACCTCAGTAATAAGGTATTAAAAAAAATTCACCATTATTCACACCTTTCTTTAAGACATGAATGGTTGTACTACGACTACTGTGCTAATAACGATGCATTTAAATAATCTCACATCACTGAAATATGACAAAGGGAACTATGTCTGGAATGCAATACAGGGATCAATGAGATAACACGTTAAGTCTTCCACATAACAAAAACAGTTGAATGGTAGAGCAACTCATTTCGTCTTCTAAACATCCACTATTTACTCAACTAGTACTGACCTGAGTGTTTAATAAAATTTAAACTTATGACTAAGCACTTTCTTTTTTGTTTAGGAGAAATGGCAAAATCAGATTTTTACCACTCTCGTGGCTTATTTTCAGAATACACAGAAACCTTACCAAATCCTCTTCCTGCAGTCCTGACTATTTCAAACAATTTGACAGAGAACAAATAGGGGAATGCTGATTTTTCTCTTTTTACCCTTAACAAGCATCCCTTTGACACAGAAAGGTAGTTTTAAACTTTCAGATTACCCAGTCTCATTACCTTGCTCATGACTGACAATTCTTGAACTACTTCGCTCTTTCTGAGTTCAGAGTCTGTTCAATGCTTGTAAACATTTTGACAGCTCATGCCCATTTCCAAACAACAATTACTCCTAGCACTCGCAAGACATAAATTCTGTGGAAGAATCATAGAATATGCTGAGTCGGAAGAGACCCTTAAGGATCACTGAGTCCAGTTCCTAAAAACTGCCCACCTGTTTTTTTTTTTCTCTGCCATTTTTTCCACACAATCCTATGCCAAACCAGGAACTGCACTCAATGACCCTGTGGGTCCCTTCTGTCTCAGGATGGAAATCTATGATTCCTGCGTACAATGCAAGCAACATCTCATGAGATGTGTCATGCACAGGATGTTAGTTTCTAGGTTTTTACAAAGTATGGCACAATGATTTCAGTAAGAAATACAGTGCTGGGCAGATGATAAAAATCAACTCCCTAAAATAAAAATAGTAAAAAATATGAAGATTTCTTAAATTAGTGCTGGTAGTTCCAGTTAATTTTGCCTCAACTACGAAGAGGATGTGTTCTTCAAGTAGTCTGGTTAAACTGAAGTCACTATATTTCCTCTGATTTTAGAAAGAGGACCAGTAATTTGGAAGAAGAAGGAAGGGACCCACTCCATACTTGCCCATTCCCTACGTATTGCTTTTACACAACTTACTCTACATGTCATAGCTACTGGATATTATCTGTCACAGTATACTAGAGAAGTTTAATTTTTGCTTTTAACAGTCTTCTGTTTTATTTTTTGATAACAAGGGAAGGAGTTGAACACAGCCAAAGTTTCTTTCCTTTGTTATCTCAGAGTGACTAACAAGCAAGGAGATGAACAGCATGGAAGTCCTGACATCAAACACAAGTCTGAGTTTTGGATGACATAAACAGCTTTTAAGAAAGTTAAGAAAGTAAGAGAAGCAAATCCAACTGCATGCATCTCCGCTGGCCAAACAATTGATTAATTTAAAACTAAGCTCTCAGTAACTCAAGGAAATGCCTGCCCCTGAAAAACTGCCTAGAAATCACAGAGACGCACAAACATCTTCCAGCCTTCTCCCACGTTGCAGACAAGGAGAACACTGCTCCATCTTTGGGAGTGACAATTAGAAAGCCCACACAACAGCCAGAAAAGGATTTCAACGTTGAAGCAACATCAGAGGTCTAGACACTTTGAGAGCATGGCCACGTTGTATGAGTAAGTGGTCAGGATGGGATGGCCTGGTGAATGGCCTCGTGTGTGGGAGAAATCTGATCCTCATACCAGTGGTTACTGCTGTTTACCAGAATTAAACCTGTGTGAGCAGTCTGAGAATGATTCCATCTCGCCTGGGTTAGGCTAGGAAGCAGTACATTCCTGCAGGGAGGTATTTTTAAAGGTTCCACTCCTTCAACAGGCTGAAAATGACAGCCTGTTCAACCTCAAAGGATTAGATCAGCAGAGTAAGAGCTTAGCACTGAAAAAGGGTTATTTCCATGGTCCCTCAATGAGAAGAGGAAGAAAACTAGGAAAAAAAATAGAACTGGTGGGTTGAGATAAAAAAATATTTACTAAGACAAAAAGAGAAAAACAGAAATAAAAACGATAAAAATGTTGGCTCTGCACCAAAAGTAATGCCTCCTATTTTTATGTTGACTCGTGATGACAGAGGCAGATGGTTGTATGGCAGTAGAGGTTGAACATTCCCACCAATACTCTGTTGAAGTTTTGTTGCCATGCAACAAATGGCAGCAAAGGCACGGTCAGACAAAACAGCATGTGACATGAAATTATGGATGAAGCAAAGGGGCATCACTGAATTCCTCCATGCAAAAAAAAAATGGCACCCACTGACAATTCATTGACACTGCGTATTCATGAAGACTGAACAGTGGATGTGAGCACAGTGAGGTGGTGAGTGGCTAAAGGTGACAGTTTCCCAAATCATGTAATTTCCAGTGATGAGATGTGGTGCCATCACTGCAAGCAAGAGTCAAAAAGGCAGTCTGTGGAATGGCATCATGTGAATTCTCCATCAAAGGAGAAGTTCAAGACACACCGCTCAGCTGGTAAAGTGATGTATTTTAGGATAGGAAAAGAGGAGACACTTCTGGATTTCCTGAAACCAGGACAACCCATTAACTACAACCTCTACATCATGATGCTGACAAAGCTGAAGGCTCCAACTTCCAGAGTCAGACTAGAGAAGAAAACAGCCTTTCTCGTGCAACAGTAACGCCAGATTTCACACCTGTTTAAAGACTATGGAGCACACTGCCAATCTTGGCTGGACTGGCCTATCACATCCACCATACAGTCCAGATTTAGTGCTTGTTGATTTCCATCTGTTCAGGATGATAAAAGATGGGACCGTACAGGGAACATTTTCCTAGCAACAATGCCATCGTAGCATCTGGGAACACTGGGTCACTTCTACTGGTGCAGATTTTTACGAAGATTTTTATGTGAGGCATGCAGGGTCCTGTTCATTGCTGGTGAAAAAACATAGTTAATGGCGTCGACTCCTGAAAAAAATAGTGTTTTGTAGCTGAGAATTTGCTCTCTCAGATAGTATTATTGCTCTCATTGTACTGTTGTGGTTTCCATGTAAACAAATAAGAGGCATTATTTTTGGAGCAATCTACAGCTATATCTGCAGTGCAATCACTTGTCACCCTCTGACCAACACACAGCAACAATATGATGACCTGCCAGCAAAGCAATGTCTCACTACCTGCCAGCCAAGACCCAGCAACCCCCAGGGAGCGGCCTCCCCTCAGACAACTCCCCACAGTTTTATGGCCTTCCCATGCTTCAAATTCAGGCCAGCTGTTCAGGCTGCTTCCTGCCCCTCTGTTGTTTCCTCATGAAGGCCACAGTGGCTATTCCCCACTGAGTGGCCTGGTCTGGCCCCAGGTAGACTCCCATCACTCAGCAACAACCAAACATCCACATGCTATTAACACTGTTTCAGCTGAAACCAGGATGTGTCTGCACATAAACATAATCTCAAGGCTGTGAGACCTGAAGGTAAAGGTCCTTGAAACTGACTTCTCTTTGTACACTGGAAACCCAAGTCCTACAAAGGCTCCAAGACTCTCAAGATAAATGATGTGGTTAAAAAAATAAGGACATGAATTGCAAGGCTACTATTTGTGCAAATAAGTTTTTGCTCTCAGCGATTATTATGATTGGTAGATATATAGGGCAATTACAAAGGCATTTTTTTCCAACATACTTAAGTACAGACTTACAGCAACAGAGAACAAGATCCATAAATAGTCTTTTCTATCTCACCAGAGCTGAAACAACCAAAAATGTCATTCCTGCATCCTAAAATTGGGCACATCTGTTCTTGCATCCCCTAGGAATACAAATAGTCTGAAAAGCCTTTTGCAGACAGGCTCTCTAAATGTTAATGAAGCATGGTCCAACGTTAGTTATCAGTCTCCACCTTGTGGAGAAAAGATCTTCTGCATTAGCATTTGGAGACTGCTTTGAGGATCAGTGGTATCCCAAGGGAACAATCAGGTAAGGTGTGTAAGAGCAGCACATAAAAGAAAGATACAACTAAAGGTTTTCAGTAATCTGTGTGCATAATTTTGCTGATGATACAAAGCTAGGAGGAATGGTTGGCACGCTGGAAGGCTGTGCTGCCATTCAGTGAGACCCGGACACGCTGGAGAGTTGGGCAGAAAGAAACTGGATAAGGTTTAACAAGAGCAAGTGTAGAATCTTGCACCTTGGGAGGAAAAACTGCATGCACCAATACAGGTTGGGGGGATGACCTGCTGGAGAGGAGCTCTGAGGAGAGGGACCTGGGTGTCCTGGTGGATGACAGACTGGCCATGAGCCAGCAGTGTGCCCTGGTGGCCAAGAAGGCCAATGAGATCTTGAGGTGCATTAAAAAGAGCGTGGCCAGCAGGTTGAGGTAGGTGATCCTCCCCCTCTACTCTGCCCTGGTAAGGCCTCACCTGGAGTTTTGGGCTCCTTGGTACAAAACAGTCCAGGATCTCCTCAAAGGAGTCCAGTGGAGGGCTAAAAAGATGATAAAGGGTGTGGAACACCTCCCTTACAAGGAGAGGCTAAGAGACCTGGGTCTGTTCAGCGTTGACAAAAGAAGACTCGGAGGAGATGTGATCTAAGTCTATAAATATCTAACGAGTGGGAGGCAAAGGGACAAGGCCGGACTCTTCTCAGCAGTGTATGGTGACAGGACAGGGGGAAATGGCCACAAACTGAAGCATCAGAAGTTCCACACAAATGTGCATTGGAACTTCTTCGCAGTGCAGTGACGGAGCACTGGCACAGGCTGCACAGAGAGAGGCGGTGGGATCTCCTCTGCAGACATTCAAGACCTGCCTGGATGCCTACCTGTGCGATTTACTCAACTTTTGTTGTTGGTAATGTATAGAACACCCTAGAAGTACAGTATTTGCATTAAGACCTGCAAGATTTAGTAAAAAAAAATCAAACTGGCCTGCCAATATTTTTTATAGAATCAATACTGCAGAAGCAGACATGATTCATAGCCAGCTGCAGCAATGGCACCATCTATTTTGTCACCTGCAGATGAAGAAAAACCATCACATCAATAATACAATGCAATTATGTAAAAAACAGATATTTCTAACCACTGAAATTTTTGATAAATTTGGGTTTTAAGTTAATTAAAAACATATGTAACTAGTTAGATATTAGTACCTTTTTCTAGTTAATGCATATGAAATTATCAAACATTAAAAAAATTCTGAAAGTTCAGAGCTACATCACAGTGCTACAACATGAAAATATAACTGAATGAGAACAGAAGGTTATGCCTGTCTTCTTTTAGTGCTGTACACAGACTGCAGTGAGACAAATCCAGACTCCACCTGCTGATAGTGTTCCTAAGCAATACCTGCAGTGGTTTGCTCCTTCTGGTAGTATAATATAAGTTCCTGTCAGAAGACAATTTTCAGATGCTAGTACAACACAATGCCAAGACAGGGGAAGCAACTGTAGCTACTGGCCAATAGCCAACGGGATGACACTTTTGCAGCATGTTCCATATGATGCATATCCTTTTCATAGTGAGGTTCAGGCTGTAGCAATTAAGTGGACATTCCCCAGGTCAGTTTTCTTGACATTATTTAACATGTTTATGCTTCAGAGAAAGAAAAACGCACCTCAAGAAAGCTGGTGTCCCCCCTCTCATAGCACACACAGTCTCAAGTTTTTTGTTTCATTTTCTAAAAAAGCTTCCTTAAAAGGAATGATTCCTTTGGCAAATAAAATACAGCCTATTACTTAAGATTTGCATCTCAGAAGTTGACAGCTGGAACAAAAATAACTTAAATAGCCAACATTAATACATTAAAAAAAATTGTCATTTAACAACTTATACATCAGCACACTCAAAAACTTGCACGTCCTCAGTGTGTGACTAAGATCAGCTACTCAAGTCAGCAGTGAGTGGTCACATCTGAACTTCAGTCAACTGTCCACCACCTGCCTACGCACACAGGCTGCAGCATGGCCGTCACACCAGTTTTTGCAATATTCTTTTCCCAGAGTCCTTATAGAAAACCTGAAAGACTCCACAGACATTTACATATCTACTATTAAAGTCCACTACATTCACTGTGTATGTTAATAGGTAGGAAAACTGAAACAAACGCTTCCTCTGTCTAAAAGATGTAGCCTCCCTTTCAATACCACAACTTGTAAGGAATATTTCTACTGTTAACCAAATAGAAAAGCCAGTAAGCTTCAGTGCAATATGACTGTGTTAGCTGTATCTTGCATTTCAACCACAGGATTATTTATCTTGTTCATACAACCGCTGCATTTCAAAGTAAAGCAGCACATTAAAGTTGCATTAAAAAAATATGTTGTCATTCTGGGAATCTTGAGTTTCTTTAAAACCTTGTCCAATTTAAGAGCAAACTCGTTCCTTCACACACCTCAGAAAGCTAGCTCTGATGGGAATAGTGTTCAAATGCATAATTTTAGAGGAGTTATTACAGAGTTCAGTGAAGTACTTCAAAATGCTGTACTTGGAAGCAACACACATCAGAAAACTACCTGAAGTATGGGGCACAACACAAAATACAGCTTCAGAGACAATTCACTCAACAGCCTGCTTGCTCTTTTTTTTTTTTTGTACAATTGCATAGAACTTTGTGGAATTCCAAGTTCAGAATTACAAAGAGGAAGTATCTTCAGATGAAAGCTTTACCACAGTTGCATTATACCTGAGGTAGTTATGCCATTGCAAGTATATCAATCTTAAATTATTTCTAAATGAAACTGGATGAGAAACTTGACACAAGAACAAAATCTTATGTGAACTCTATTGAGGCATTTCTTAAAATGCCGAACATTCTAACACATAGACTACAATGTTCAAACTCCATTTTCCAGAATGAAAAAACAATAATTTCCATTAGGAACAGACAATAAAAGCAAAAAGAGTATTTAGTCCCAGCTGACTAATTTTCTCATCCCACCATACCTATGTCAAATTCTTACATCTTTATGGATAACATTTTCATGTCTTACACTGTACTACTGAAGACATTAGCTTAAAAACCATGTCTGTCTTTGTAAAGTACACCTGTTCTGCCTTTCCAAGAACCACTTGCAGCTAAAATGTTATGCAGCATGTGTTGCTGATTATTGAAATTATGTTTAAGTTCAAAGACAAAAACTCTACAATTTCAGCTGAAAGTGTAAAGACAAGTCAGTTTGGAAAGCCCAAATTTCATGCAAAAATCCCAAATTACTATGAGAAAGCAGCTTGCTAATATTTTTTTAGCTTTTGTTTTATTATTTTTGTTAGGTTTTTTGGCTTTTTTTAGTTGTTTTTGTGTTGCTGGGTTTTTTTAAAGAAAAAAATGTATCTACAAAATATAGACTACAGTATCTATACAGCAATACCTCTTTACATCCAGACACCATACCTGTGTGAAATACTTTCCATCTTGCTTCAGGACTTTCATTGAGAGGTCAAGAATCAACCGCAGAAATTCCCATGTAGAATCTATACACAGAGTATGATCAATAAACAAATACTATTGGCTTTGATTAGTCAAGATTTGCAACATGTCTACCGTTCAGAAAGCAGCTATCTTTCAGCTTAAAAAAAAAAACAACAAAGAAAAAGGAATCAAAGCTTCTATATAACCCTACACAATGGCAACAGGGAAGTGAATACCTCTGGTTTTCTTTACTGTAACTTCCTATATGTTTTCTTTTGTTGTTCTTAACGTTTTCTTTACTTTGGGTAGAGACAGGATATGTGTCTGCGTGGGTATGAAAGCATACACTACTGGAATGTGAACTCACTAAATGCTTTTCTCAAGAGTTACTTGAGCTCACATTATTCTGGAATATGAGCAGTTTTGAACAAAGTTCTATGCATTTATTTTTTTTTTCTAACACTTAAAAGAAATTTGAAAGACGTACTGTCATTCTCTGCCTTTCAATAAAGCCCCTACTAAAGAAAGGTAAGAATCAAAGTATTTTTTATTAAAATTGTCAATTATTATGCAGTAGGGACTGAAACTGAGAAAATACTCAGAAGTTTAATTAAATAAATTAGAAGACTAACCTTCTTCTGGAGATGTGGAGATTGGAACAGCTGTCAGATCATTAATTACATAATCAAACATCCTTCCTTCTTTGGCATACCTCTTCAGTACAGGAATACAGTCTTCAATTAGAACCTAAAAGAATACTGTAATTAATCCTCAAAATACCCTAGAACTGTCCTGGAAAAGAGACAAACATGGATTCAAAGGAACTAAGCAGGGAAAAAAGTACAAAATTAAAAATGCATTTAACTTCAGGTTAAATTTTCAACTTCCTATGTCATTATAAAAAGAAGTTGCAATTGTAGGAATAATGAAGAGTGCAAGGCACCTCAGGACGCAATTTCTTAGCTCTGACTTCTAGGTGGCCACTGTTCTGCCAAATGATAACATTTCCAGTCACCCAACAAAGTAGTAAAATAAAGTGTTTGTATGAATGGCTACTGACTCACGTAAAGTAGCTTCTGACTTCTCAGTTAATTTTTACTGCGCTCTTTTTAACTCACACTTTCAAATTATTATTTATGAGAACATTAAGGAGAAGTAATGAAAACAGAAAAAGAAGATGTCAGATCGCACCAACAAAAGGTGTCGGATACAGCACAGAAGACTGCACACATAAACTAAGAGTGTAGTGGTAAGAGATTTTCTCTGACATTAAAAATAAAAAAATTGAAACAGCGTTTTTTAAAAAAACACAGATATTCTCAATAGTGAAGGACAACCTAACTTAAATACACATTTCCTCTCCAATCTTTATAATCACTTAGGGAATTACGTTTAACACTGCATCCTTACTACTATTTCCTCTTTATTTGTAAGCTATGGCAATAAACAATTCTCATATTTCACATTCCTTCTGGGTATACACAATCATTTTAAAAATAATTTGAAAGTGAAGAATTGAAATAATGCATACTTCCAACATAAATTCCTCTGACAGCCATCAACATCTAGAAATGTCATTAAAAAAGAAAAAAAAAATCTTCCCAAAATTAAGAAAAATCAGATGTCTCTCCTACCAAGACTTCCCACAGCTATCTCCCAGCCTCAATGTAACATTTGAAATATTACTTCCAATGAAGGTAGAACAAAAAATACCTGATAGCATTCTCCTTTCAGATTGTCTAAGACATCTCCGCATGTTTTACGCATGTATTTTTTACACCCGTCAATCACCATTTGGTCAATGTTTGAAGACAGTTAAGGCGTTCAGCATTCCAGAAAGAATACAGGTACTAGAATTTCATTTTCTTCAAGAACTTCTCAAAAAGGTGAAGTTTACAGACAAATAATAAGATGCAGTTATGTATCACGGTAGCCAGGCTGACAGATCGGTCCCCAGATTCGGACAGAGGGTCAAGAAGCACTTATTTTTGTTTTCAACCAGTATTTATGCCATCTTAGGTTACCATTACTGTCAAATCTTGAAACTAAAGCAATAGGATGGTTTATAAAAATTAAATTAAAAAAAAAAAAGAAACAGAGCTAGAAAAGATTAAGACTACATTTTTAGATCTATTATTTCTGATCTCTAGCAAGTTGAGCCCAAAACCCAGGATGATCAACATTTCAAATGACTAATAGTGGTTTGTATTACAAACTATTTCAAATAAAGAACACTGAAAATAGTGATTTATATCAGTATTTTTGTGACTGGACAAGAGTTGGTCTTTTTGCTATCAACACAGTTCACCAAGTCACGACATTACCATCGTATATCTGCTCTGCTTCTAGGAATTCCTTTTCATTGCATTCTTTAGAAAAACAAAATAACCCAAGAAGGCAGAATTCAGCCCAACCTTGAGATATGAAAGACTCATTTTCTGTTATCAGAGGAGGTACCAGTGTACAGAGAGGTGTTCCTTTCCAGCCGTGTAAAACGATACTCAACAGTTGTAGTATGGTTTGGGAAGTTGAAAGCACATACAACATTATAGATGCACAAATATGTAGTCCCTACCACTCTCCAGGCTCACAAGAAAGAAGTTCGAATTCGAACTATCTCCTCATGCAAATTAGAGTCTGGTAGTTGTACATACTGTTAAAACGTAGTGAAAATACAGACTGCACAACGTTGAGATGATCAGACATTTGTCAAAGGATATCTCTACCATAGTGACCATCTTTGGCTTCAGTTTGACTATCTCATATAGAATACCCCCATCGCCACCTCCAAGGATCAGCACTTCTTTGCCAGTGTAGTCTTCCTTTCCACTGCCCATTATGGCTCGAGTATATGCCAGATCACTTTCTGCCAGATCTGAACAGAAGGAAGAAAAAGAGTTGGAAAGAAACATCTTTAATTCTTCTCATTAATCCACAAGTGATATGATACAGGTCAATGTAAGAGTAGCTACAGAAAGTACCTGAGACACACTTCAGGTACCAGGAGGCTGGTGATTTACCAGAGCTAATGAAATCCTTCTCAGAATTCCATATAGGACTTCTGCAGTCCTCAGTGCAAACCCAACAATGGCTGCATCAACATTACCAAGTACTGCATGCCATGAGAAGTACATTTGCAGAGTAAAACAGACAGTACTCAGGACATGATGTCCACACTGGACAAACTTCAGTGGGTTTTTCCCTCATATTAATGTAGCAAAAGACAGTCAGGAGACTTTTGGAGGCACTCTCAGAACCCCAGCTAAAAAGATCAACCTAGATGCACCACTGTGGATTCCTGCACAGAAGAATAAGCATGACCATTAATATCTAACTGTTGGAGCACCCTGAAGCATGACTTTTACTTACTTGTTCACCAGTACCTTCAAAGTAGACAATAACTTCCCTATGCTGTAACAACAGATTTAAGCTACAAGAGCAAACCAATGATATGCTGTTATACAAAGCAAATCCTAATACTGTGTCTACCAATCAGCACTTAGTTTATAATTGCACAATAACAGAATGACAGAGCATTATTTTAAAATTCTGTGGAAGGTAAATAAACAATGGCATACTTCTCTTTCTATGAGACACGCTGTGACAATGTTCAAAGAAAACCTCATTTCCATATGAAACTCAGTTGAAAATTTCTGGCCAGGAGTACAGAATACTTAATTTGGTAATTCGGATACAATTCTAACTGAATTAAAGAATACTTTGCTGATGAATTCAGTATTAAAAATACTCACAGCTACCCTCTGCACAGAATTGTGTTAAGTTCCCTTGATAGCTGGTGACAGTTACATTGAATGGTTTAGAGATATTTCTGGTGATTTCAAAAGCTATATTCAAAAGCCATAATTACTCAGCCTCAAATTAGCTGTCCTAACCCTAGTCAGGAACATCCCTCATTTACCTCAGTCAATAAATTTAAACAATACAAAGAAACTTTACAAAGCATATTCCTCGACACCTAGTCTTCATAACAAATAACACTCTTATGTGCCTTAAAAGAACAGTAACCCATCTTCTCTCAGGTTCACTTTCAAAAACACAGAGAACAGCAGTCAGAGATTACTTCATAGAAAGAATCTCTCATAAAAGTTGGGTCACTCTTCTTATTAACTTGGAGTTCACCAGAACATTCTAGAGAAGAAAGAGGCAAAATAAGTTCAACAACACAGCAGCTAAATGGGATACAGCTGTTCTGGCTGATCTCACTGAGGAGATAATTCAACCATCATAGAGATGAGAGCAGCAGGACGACCACCCCCCCCCACACACACACAGAAGTTTCCACTTCTGAATACTCCTTGAGAATTCCACTGTTGTTTTGAAGACTGATAAAGTACTTTGTTTTACTGTCAAAGAGAAGCCTTCAAGAGGTTGCTCTCACAACAAGCATAAGTTCATAAGTTCATAAGTTCATAAGGTTGGAAAGGACCTATAAGATCATCTAGTCCAACCATCCTCCTATCACTATCTCTACCCAACTACTAAATTAAGTCCTTTAGCACCTCATCTAAACGCTTCTTGAACAGCGCTAGGGATGGTGCCTCAACCACCTCCCTAGGCAGGCCATTCCAGTGCCTGACCACTCTTTCAGAAAAGAAATGCTTCCTGAGGTCTAATCTAAATCTTCCCTGGCGCAACTTGTGGCCATTCCCTCTCGTCCTGTCATTACTTATCAGGGAGAAGAGGCCTACCCCCTCCTCACCACAACCCCCCTTCAGGAAGTGGTAGAGTGCAATAAGGTCTCCTCTGAGCCTCCTCTTCTCCAGACTAAACAATCCCAGCTCCCTCAGCCGCTCCTCATAAGACTTGTGCTCCAGGCCCCTCACCAGTTTTGTTGCCCTTCTCTGAACACGCTCCAGGGCCTCAATGTCCTTCTTGTAGTGAGGGGCCCAAAACTGAACACAGTACTCGAGGTGCGGCCGTACCAGAGCTGAGTACAGGGGGATGATCACCTCCCTGCTCCTGCTGGCTACACTATTTCTAATACAGGCCAGGATGCTGTTGGCCTTCTTAGCCACCTGGGCACACTGCCGGCTCATGTTGAGCCGAGCATCAACCAACACCCCCAGGTCCTTTTCCTCTCCACATTCTTCAAGCCATTCTGCCCCAAGCCTATAGCATTGCATGGGGTTATTGTGGCCAAGGTGCAGGACCCGGCACTTGGTCTTATTGAACCTCATCCCATTTTGCTCAGCCCAGCTGTTCAGCCTATCCAAATCCCTCTGAAGGGCCTCCCTACCCTCAGGCAGTTTGACACATCCTCCCAGCTTTGTGTCATCTGCAAACTTACTGAGGGTACACTCAATTCCCTCGTCTAGGTCATTAAGCAGTAAAAGATCAAATGAATGTAGGGACTGAATAAGCTATGGTAGAGAACACTTAACTTCAGTTCTCCTGTGGTACCTTCCACAGCATGAAAAAGTCTTCTGAAAGAGAAGGTACTTTGTTTGTAATCTAGCTTTTACTTCTGGTCACCCTTTCTGACTTAAATATTTTATATACAGAAACAGATGTATATGTACACACACATGTATACAAGACTTAGCTTCCAGTATCAGAACCACAACCCTTAGTAATCCATTAAAATTGATGTAGTAAGAGAGAAAACACTTCCTATAATTTCACCCTGAAGATCCGATCCTCCACTGAGACAATACTTACTAACGTCCCCACTGAGAATAAGAATATTCCCAAACTGTTTTGAATGCAGAATTTTAATGTTCTGAAAAGGTGAATCTTCATCATAAACAACTTCATCTATGTCGTACTCCACCAAGCGTCCATCGGCTGTGGGCCAGTATCTATCAATGACACCTCCTCTCAAAATGGCTGGCAATCTAGATAGAGAGAAGAGGGAAAAAGATCACCAAACATGTGAGAATGTTTATTTTATGTATTTCCTTTTAACAACCTCTGGTTTCTGCATAATAAATAAGTACTATTTACAAGAGTAAACAAGAAAATTTGCAAGATTTAATACTCAAGGGATTTAACAAACCCATCAGCCACATGTTAAACATACAAAATTTGCTAAGGTACCAATGAAATATCTGTGGTCATTCCTAAGTTCTCAAAGACAAAAGACTTAGGAAGCACAGCCTCTGCAGAAGAATCGGTTTGTGACCTGAAACTGGCACAAGACAAAATCAGAACGTGAACAAAAAATAAAACGAATGACAAAACCTCTTCTACTCTTTAGCTCAGCTGAGCAAGCCATTTCTTTGAGATCTGTGAGTCTCATCCTTCTAAAGTTGTACTAAGAGACACTGTAAACACACATGGAAACACAAAAGTGAACTACAACAGTGCTTCAAAGTGAGCCAGATCTGCAGTGTTTAAGCACAGACCCTGATATCCACATACGTAAAATCTCAGCTGCCTGTTTTATTTTTTAAATGTGTTTCAAAAGCGCCCAAACAGGCTGTTTCACGTTTAATCTTTTTCCTTTTAATTCCAATACAAGTATGATTGAAATCAGTATTAGACCTGAAGATACAAAGTACATTTGAAATGGTAGTGAATAATTAAAATGACTTAATTCCATTTTATGCAAATTGTGCAGGCATAGAGTTCATCAAATTTCTTGCACATACACTTTAGATAATTAAGTCTTTTTCAGGAGGAAGGGAAGGAGAAAATCAGACAGACAAGTCTCTTGCAAATTCACTAGTGATTTTCAGCGAACGCAGCAGTAGTTTGTACCCTCAGTAAACCACACGATGGCAGCACATGGTGAAAAAGCAAGAGCATTTACTCACAAGATCAAGGGAAAAGACAGAAAGAACAAGGAAGGAGGGGCAGTGGTGTGGCTCTCTACATTAGAGAATGCTTCGATGTTACTGAACTTGTTTGTGGCTGAAGATGATACTGTTGAATCACTATTGGTAAAGAAAGATGAGGGGATGGGCTGACAAGGCAGACATCCTGATGGGGGTCTGTTTTAGACCACCTAATCAGGATAAAGAGACGGATGAGGTATTCTACGAGTAGCTGGAAGAAACTGCATCATCACCAGCCCTTGTCCTCTTGGGGGACTTCAACTTTCCTGACATATGCTGGGAATACAACATAGCACAGAAGAAGCAGTCCAGGAGGTTTCTGGAATATATAGAGCATAACTTCCTCCTGCAGCTGGTGAGAGAGCCTAACAGAGGAGCTGCCCTGCTAGACCTTCTGCTCAAGAACAGAGGTCTGATAGGAGATGTGGAAGTAGGGGGCTGTCTGACAGTGACCATGAAATGGCAGAGTTCTCGATTCTTGGTGGAGTCAAGGAGGGGACAGCAAAACCGCTACCTTAGACTTCCAGAGGGTAGACTTTGAATTGTTCAAAGGACTAGTGGGAGGGGTTGGATTGGGGGTCCCTGGGATTCAGTCTTGGGAGAGCAAAGGGCTTCAGGACAACTAGTTTCTTTTCAAGAAGGAAGTCTTAAGTCTTAAAAGGCACAGGAGCAGATGGTCCTCCTGAGCCACAAAATGAGCCAGCTGGGAAGAAGACCTGTACAGATGAATGGGGAGCTTTTCTTGAGACTCCAGGAGAAAAAGAGAATCTACCTCCTGCTGAAGAAGGGATAGGTAACTCAGAAGAGTATGAAGTACAGTTAAGATGGGTATGAAGAAAATTAGAAAGGCAAAAGCCCAGCTTGAACTCAATCTGGCCACTAGGGTAAAAGGGAACAAGAAACTCTTTTACAAATATATCAACAATAAGAGGAGAACCAAGGAGAATCACCATTCATTACTGTATGAGGCTGGGAACATGACCACTGAGGATGAGGAAAATGCTGAGATTCTCAATGCCTTCTTTACGCCTGTCTTCAAAAGTCAGACCAGTTATCCTCAGGGTATTCCACTCTGACTCCTGGAAGTCTTGGCTGGGGAGCAGAATAAACCCCTCACTATTCAGGAAGAAACAGTCAGAGACCTACTACTCCACCTGGTCTGCCACAAGTCTATGGAACCTGATGAGATCCATCTGAGAGTGCTGAGGTGATAGCTGAGCTGCTTTCCAGCATCTGTCAGCCCTCCTGGTTGACTGGTGAGGTCCCAGAAGACCAGAGGCTTAGCAACATGACTCCCATCTACAAGAAGGGTTGTACGGAGGATCCAGAGAACTACAGGTCTGTTAGCCTGACTTCAGTGCCAGGGAAGCAGACTGTCTTGAGGGAGATCACATGGCATGCGTGGGACAACAACGTGGGATCAGACCTAGCCAGCATGGGTTCATGAATGGCAGGTCCTGCTTGATCAACTTGATCTCCTACTATCATCTAGTGACCCACCCGGAAGATGAGGAAAAAGCTGCTGATGTAGTCTACCTAGACTTCAGCAAAGCTTTTGACACTGTCTCCCACAGTATTCTACTGCAGAAGCTGGCAGCCCATGGCTTGGACAGGTACACTCTTGGCTGGAAAAGGAATTGGCTGGAGGGCTGGGTGCAGAGTGGTGGTGAATGGAGTTAAACCCAGCTGGTGACTGGTCAGGAGTGATGTTCCCCAGGGGTTGGTAGCAGGGTCTGGCCTCTTCAATATCTTTAGTGATGACCTGAATGAGGTCATTGAGTGCACCCTCCATAAGTTTGGAAATGACACCAAGTTGGCTGGAAGCGTGACCCTGCTTGGGGGTAGGAAGGCCCTACAGAAGGATCTGACAGGTTGGATAGCTGGGCTGAAGCCAATGGGATGAGGTTCAACATGACTAAATGCCAGGTCCTGCACTTTGGCCACAACAACCCCAAGCAACGCTACAGGCTTGGGGCAGAGCAGCTGGAAGACCACATAGAGGAAACAGACCTGGGGGGGGTACTGGTCAGTGCTCAGTTGAACATTAGCCTGCAGTGTGCCCAGGTGGCACAAAGGCAATGGCATCCTGGCTTGTATCAGAAACAGTGTTGCCAGCAGGAACAGGGAAGTAACTGTCCCTCTATACTCAGCACTAGTGAGGCAGCACCTTGAGTACTGCATTCAGTCCTGGGCTGCCCACTACAGGAAAAATATCAAAGGCCTGGAGCATGTCCACAGAAGGGCAATGAATTTGGTGAGGGAGCTGGAGCACAGGCCTTAGGAGAAATGGCTGAGAGAGCTGGGATTGTTCAGTCTGGAGAAGAGGAGGATCAGGGAGATATTATTGCTCTCTGTAACTACCTGAAGGGAGGCTGTAGTGAGCTGGGAGTTGGCCTCTTCTGTCTTGTAACTCATGATAGGACAAGAGGGAATGGCTTCAAGTTGCTCCAGAGGAAACTCAGATTGAATGTTAGGAAATAAATGTTAGGAAATACTTCTTCAAAAGAGCAGCCAGGCACTGGAATGGGCTGCCCAGGGAGGTGGTGGAATCACCAGCCCTAGAGGTATTCAAGGAACATTTAGACATTGTGTTGGGGACATGGTTTAGTGAGTACTATTAGCAGTAACTGGACAGTTGAACTAGATGATCTTGGAGGTCGGTCTTTCACAACCTTGGTGATTCTATGATTCTAAAAACCATTTTCAGCAGCACTAGTTCTATTAGAGCACACGTGATCCAGAAGGATGCAAAATATATTTTAAAAAGTTGAGGGGTGTGTAACAAGATCCAGTCCAGAATCACTGTCTGAAGAAATTCATCTTCCTACACTCACAAAACAAAACTAATCTAGATCACTTCAGAAAGACTTTTTCCTAACCTATATTTAAGTTTACATTATAGGGATTCTACAGACTCCCAGCAGAGTACTTTAGTACCACAGTATCCTCCAAGAGATAGCATTTCCTCAACACAAATATAAAGTGATCAGTATTTGTACACTATGCTCCAGCTTTGGCTTCACCAGGATGAGGTGAAGAAAAATACGCAATGTATCACTCTTCAAATCACTATCACTTTAATTGTGGTCTCTCATTACCTTCAGACTCTTTTCTACAACAGTACTGGACTGCAGTTGTTTTGTCATTTAGCAGTATTGAAGTATTAATGCCCTTGGCATTAGAGAATCTTGCTGATTTTACACTGCTCCTTTATTTTCCTTAAAATCACTTCCAGGTCTTTTAATCTATTCTCTAAGGTACCTGCTGCATCATCCAGCAAATTCACACCTGCAGCAAGAGCTCCCAATGCTTCAAGGTGTCGGTCACTATGAAGACATCGAAGTGAGGTGTGTCCTTTCCAGACCTCTGGGCAACAGCAGTATAAAATGTCTTCTCAGTAGCAGTCAAAAGTAACAGTTACTGTCCCTAAAGTTTGACACACACAATCTTGTATTTAAGTAAACCAACTCCATAGGATAAAGCTGGATAATCCTGCTCAGGCTACTGGAACCAAGCCATGGAAGATGGTGCTGGGAGAGGGCCTCCACCTTGTCTCTGGCCCATGTTCTTGCCTGAGCTAAGCTGCAGCTGTGCCTGCCCACTGCTGACCCATAGGCTGGTGCTCTGGTTCTGCCTGGTACCATCAGCAGGCCAGCCCAGCCCTGCTTGCCCCATTCAAGTGCTGGGGGACTGCACCTTGTTGATAAAGTTTATGCCCTGGCCTGTTGCCACCCTTGGCTCCCCAGCAATTCCACAGCAAAATGCTCTTTTTGTTTACATTTTCTCCCACCAATTCATGCAACTGTTACAGAAAAGAATAATTCTTGCCTAAATAACAATGAAGGCCAAGTTTAACATGAGAAAACTCAGTGTCTTCAATTATACAATAAAATAGTTACAAAATATTTGTGGGAAAACAAAAATTCATAGGCCAGGCTACTCAATCACAGCAGCATAGCAATGCGTAATTTATTGTCTTCAGTAATCAAGACAAATATGAAAGTACACATATGAACGTACCGTTTTACCCTTTTCAGATTGCCATGAAAAAATTCTTTCATTCTTTCTTCTACTTTGTTTAGAAGCTGAAAAGACAGCAACACAAGAGGTGGAATTTATAGGAGTGATCACTTGATATAAAACATCTTCTAAATTAGAGTACTTGGAAGGCAATAAGAAGCATCTGAGTAAAAGACTTTGCAACATAACATTAAAAGTCCATGAGTAATTAGCTGGTTGCCTTAGATTAATTAGTAGCAAGCAAACACAGTTAACAGCTGTCACTGCAGTTAACAGCCAGAACTCTCAGACCCAGCCTAAGGAGATAGCACAAGAATCCTGGAGGTTTCATTCCTCCCCCCCCTTCATTCCAATTCTGAATTTCATATTAGGGAAGAAAATTATTTTTCTCCCCGGGAAAGAAGTTTTAGAACAAAGGCTCCCCATCCTCCCACATTAGGGAATAAAAAGATACACAAGTAACACCATGCAGTGGGTTGAGCATTCCTTTTCTCTTTGCCCTGGGTACAGGAAGGGAACTGAACCCTACAATGAGGCTGCTACATTTTTGCATCTTCTGTAGCAAAAAATGTGAGGCCTAGGACAGGGAAGCATGTGTGAGCACTTGTACGCATGTGATTACAACAGGCACTACTATTCTTTGTGAGCACACATGTAGAACAAAGTCATTTAAAAATATTTCACCAAGATACACTTTAATAGACCTGAAGAAAAGAAGGGGCTGCCATGCAGTTTGTTAAGCAAAGAACATCCCTTCTACCTGATCAGTTTCCTCTCTTCCTTTTGTATGATCATTGTAGCTCTGCAGGTCCACCAACACTAATCCATGAGGGTGAATTCTCAAATTGGCAAAACTACAAAATAAAGAGAGCCAGAGATGATGACTTTATTAACAAAAATGAGTGAGGAAAGAAAGCCTGACATCCATAGTTAAATTCAGAATGGACATTTTCTTTTTCCAGCAGCTTGTCAGCTGTTGATAGTTCCAGCTCCGTTCCTTCTCCAGAAGTCACTCAGCAACAAATAGAAAGCTGCAAGTGCATGCCAATCACTACATAACTAATACAACCAGCAGGCAGCAAGTTAATGGAGAGGGCGTATAAAATCACAGCAGTCATTATATGAGGGGACATACACTGCCTACTCTCAGTTCCTTGAGCAAGGCCTGCTTGGATAGGTGGGGTTCCTTCATAATGTAATCAAGCCTACAGAACACAATGGGACATTTCCTCTCCTCACTTTTTGCCATATTTTTTTTAAAAAGTACAGTAATTTTTCAAAAAAAAAAACATGTTCACATTCAAGCCGAGTAAGAATTCACACACCAAAAACAAGCTTTCACACACAATAAACAAGAAATTGCAACAGCAAACCCTCACTGATGAATACAAATGCAAGAGTATACTGTATGTTGAGTTTGTTACAGGAGTCAAAAACAAGTCTTCAACGTGCTAAACACAGGGTAGACAAATGGAGGAAGACTGTCAGGAACTTGCAACAAACAGAAAATAAGTACTATGGAGAAAGACAAAAAACAGAAAGGGAGAAACAAAAGCTACACCCTTTTGTAACTGGGAGGGGAGAAAAAAAGAACAGTTACAAGGAAATTATAAGGGAAGTAAAGAGAAGGGAGGCAAACACTGAAGGAAAGAACAGAGGACCAGATGGGCATGATAAGAGTAGAGCAAGGAAAGATTCTTGAGGAATGAAGGTTAATTAGCACAACACTGAGAAACTCCAGGTAAAGCTACAGACACTCCTCTGAATTCCCCTTTATTTTCCTCATCCCCTCCTATCACCCCTCTCATGCTCAAAGAGAAAAACCAAGCCAATTTCTGTTGAAAAAAATTCACATTACTGCTCCCTTAACACCTTCCACATCAGCCTCACAGCAACTCCTTTCTTAAACTGTCAGGCTAAAATCTACAGCACTTCCTACATCCCAGTGGGAGCTTCAGGCAGCAAATGCACCCTATACTTGCAGCCAGATTAACATTCAATATTCTGTAGATGTGACCTGAAGGAGGTTAATTTTTGATAACTGTAAAGAGATCAAACAATGAAACCACCTAAGTGATGCATGGATAAAACGCACCCACTGGTACAACTGACTCTGGTTATCTGTAGTTGTGCTTCTTTCAGATAAACAGGGTGCCACGCTCCTCTTACAAAGACGACCTTGAGAAGTATCTGGTTTTCCTCCAGATTTCATGCATAGGTCTTGCTTATAGAAAAGATGTTTCTATACAGCACACACTTCCATGATTTCCCTCCAATATCTACACCTTTGACTCTAGAACTAGACACTTAGACACTAGAAAATGCCTGTACTACAATGGTTATTTAACTAAATCACTGAAAACCTACTAAGTATGTACACCCCTGACATAAGTACCAGGAAATTATGCCTGCATAGAGTAAATTATCACAGCTTGTCTTGATGAAAGGATGAAGAGAAAATAGCCAAGAAATAAACAGATATCTTGTTCTTTACATATCTTTTTTGTAACTTAAGGAAACCACGTGTAACATGGAAGTGCAGATGAAGCAAAGGATTGTCATTTAACTCCTCTACATAGAAAAATGGCACCCACCAACATTCATCAATACTTGCTGAACACTAATGGAGATCAAACAGTGGATGTGAGCACAGTGAGGTGATAGTGTGAGCAGTGCAATGGTGACAATGCTGAGCCACCATTCACTAAGTCCAACTAACTTTCACATCAGCAATAGGGTACTGACACCTCATGGGGACACCTCTCCCAAGGTAGACAAACTAGAACAGTGCAGTGGGCCAGTAAATCGCATTCTGAGGGTCCAACTGGTAATATCTGCTCTCAGTAAACATAAGAAACTGAAAAACCTTCAAAGAAATTGCTGAAAAGGACATCAAGGTTCTGGCTCATGAAAAACTTAACATGAACCAGCAGTGTACACTTGCAGCACAGAAGGCCAATGTTACCCCAGGCTCCATCAAACAAGGGCTGACCAGCAGGGTGAGAGAGGTGACTGTCTTGCTCTATTCCACCTCAGGCCCCTGCTAGAGTACTGTGGCCTAGAGTCTGAGGCCTTCAACAAAAAAAGATGCTGAGCTTTTGGTGAGGGTCCACAGGAAGGCCACAAAGATGATCCAAGGGCTGGAGCACCTCTCCTGTGAAGGGAAGGAACTGGGTTTTTCAGTCTGCAAAAGAGAAGGCTTCAGGGAGACCTCACTGATGTCTCCCAATATATAAAGGGAATTTATAAACGTGAGGGATAGGACAAGGGCGAATGGCTTTAAACTAAAGGAAGGGAGGTTTATATTAGATACCAGAGGGAAGGTTTTTTTTCTTTACTGAGAGTAGTGAGGTGTAGGAACAGGCTGCCCAGTGAATTTGTGGATGCCCCATCCCTGGAGGTGTTTGCAGCCAGGATGGATGGGGCCCTGGGCAGCCTGATCTTTGCTCTCACAGCTAGCTATTGCGCCTGCTGCAGGAAGTTTTGAACTTGATGATCCTTGAGGTCCCTTCCAACACAGAGTCATATAAAAGAATTGACTATGATATGAAGCTAATGCACATCCATGCTGGTTATCCACTTGTTAAAAATCACCTGCTGGAAATCCAGTGCAAAAAGTTCAAAAGCCTGTAAAGACTAAGACAAAAGTTAAACAGTGCAAGTAGGCATTCAGAAAAGTTATCAGATCAGCAACACTACAGTGGTATTGGCAGACCAAGGCTGAACCCACAGACTTAATAGGTGAAACCAGCAGACAGCAAAGGCTACTTTTGCTTCTTGTTCTCTTCGCTTCTCTAATGACCACAATATCTGAATGAAGGTTTTCAGCAGCAGCTCTTAAGACAACAGGAGAGGACAGGGTGTTATAGGATACTAGAACTGCATTACTGTTATTCTCTCTCTGAAATTACAGCAAAGATTACTTTACAATCTGAATGACAAAACAGCTCCAAAAAATAAGTTTTTAATCACAATAATCCCCTCCCTGTCTCACAGAAAAATTCCTGGTTTTCAATGCTTGCAAGTACTTTCATAAAATTAATGAGAAACAAAAATCAAAAATAAGGAAGGACCCTCTCTTTCCCATTAGGGCACAATCTGTGTATGAAAAGCAGCCCTTGCTATAACAAGGTCATAGCATCCCACCTGCACATCTTCTACAGCAGTACCCAGGCTTTTTGCACTTGCAAGCAAATGGATTGTGATTACAGGAAGATTGTGACTGAGCCTTCAGGATACCAGATCTTGACTGATTTTATTTTTTAGAACAACAAGGAACATCAGATGTTAAGAAAAAATTGTTTGAAATCTTTCCTGCCTCAGCTACCCGATTGAGGAGTAAGAAGAATCCTGCATATTCAACTTTCTTCCTACAGATAAAAGCTGGACACACAGACAGGTATTTACAGCAGCCCTCTCTTCACTGCATCAGTGCTTTTACCTACTGAAACACTAACTTTAAGCCCTGACATAACACTAAAGTACACGAAGAATACCTTGTCAAGGAAATTGCCACCTGTCAGATTACCCACAGGGGTAGGAAACAAGAACTTGTTTATAATAGGAAATCCCAAAAAAATATCATCAACAACAAAAATAGTCTCTTGTATGTTATTGTCTTGATAATATCTTCTTTTAAATGCTCCTTAATTAAGAAAGTACTTTAGGGACATTAAGGAATTAAGTAACTGGTCTTTCACTGTAGACTGTTTCTGTTCTCTTTTACAAAGGAAGGAAATTAAAACAATGAAAGCTACCATAGTACTGAAGTGCTGCTGATTCCTAGCAGTTGCTTCCAACTGCTCTTCTATTTTCACACCCCACGAAAGGAAATGAATAAAACAATATTTTCATGTGGCACTGAGTTGAGGAATGTCCATCCTGCTCCTTTAAGATGTAGTGACTGGCACAGCAGCTAGCTAAACAATATGTTGGAAATAAGAAGTAGAAACACCTAACTCCCCCTTCATGGTGTTAACATATTCATTGTCATCATCACCTCAGTGACAAACAAAGCTTCAACTGGTTAAATCTCCCACTGTTGTGGCAATGAACTCAAATGTCACTAGGATTACCTTTCAGGGAAAAAAAATAACAGAACAGAGAAGCTTAAGATGGATGCATGAATAGGGGAAACTCACTGCCTTTGTAAGATTCTTGTAGAAACAGTGGATCAGGATTACAGTTTTGTGAGTTTTTAAAAGAGCTTTCAGATACAACTTGACAAAAGAGGGATCAGGGAAGTGTTTTAGTCTTCCTCACCCACAACATGTACTCAGGGACAAGAAACATCCTAGTAGCTGCACATATACTCAGAATAGTCACAAGTGTCACAAGTAGTGACACTATCAAAATAGTTTCAACTTCAACGATCTTCTTACCCTGATTTTATTAAAAAAATCTTAAGATGTAATAGGCCTCATGACTGTGTACAAAGTGCCATACACATTCAGCAAAAGTGCCTTTTAGACTGGAAAATTTTTCTTAAATCAGAGCCATGCTTCAATGAAGGACACTTAAATGAAAGCATGCTACTTACAGAGCTCCCCCAAAAAAATGGATAGCGTTTCTGCAAGTGATCTGAAAAGGCATTTCAGGAAAACAAAACTGCTGAGATCCTAAAACTCAGAACTGTTGCTAGCACATGCTACCACTTCCCAGGGCAGCACTTCCTCAACAGGGCCAGCCAAGAACAGAAAAGCACAAGAATTCACACCACCGCAGACAATGACTTGACTGACTAAAGTGAGCAATTTCCTGAACAATTCAAGAGCGTGAATGGGTATAACACTCTGTTTTGACAACCTGATTAGTAAAGTGTTATCAAGTTACCTTCCCTCAATTAGTTTGCTATGCTGTGTCCCTCCAGTCAAGGGGGAATTTTAAAGGTAACAGACCAGGCAGGATTGACTTCAGCCTGCTAAACTACAAAGAATGAGGACCTATAGCTTTGGTAATGTCAACAGAAAAACATGGCATAAACTGCAAATAAGCTCCAATTCATTTAACAGCAGCAGCCCTTTACAGAGCTGTTCACGCTGTATCTTCATCAGAGACAAAGTTTTATCAATAGCAGTACCCACAACCAAACAGCCTGTGACAGGGCATCCTACAGGCTATTGGGGTTATCAGCACAGACACTGGATTGTAGGCACTCCTTAAAGTATTACTTCACAATATCAAACATTTGCTCTTCTTGGGGTTAGTACCAGCCTGTTACATTAGCTGCATATTTGACATGCTCAGTCATCTCTGGATATTAGAAAAATGCATCTGCATGCACACTCTCACATCACTTCCTCACACAGCACAGTCATGCATCTTTCATGACTGAGCAAGCTAGACAGCTCCCTGTCACTTGCTGTGGAAATTCTGTACTCCTTACAGGAAGTCATACATGAGAACTGCAGCTTCAGGCATGTTACCCACCCACAGTCACAATTTTTGTTCTGCTTTACCACTGTATACTGCTTCACTTCCAGAAGCCTACAGTCCCAAGCCACTCTCACACTAGCTGTATCAGACAGCATTTTACTATTTTAGTTCATTTTGCTTAGCATTAAAAACATGCAGTATTTTAAACACCTCCAAAAAGCAGACAAAATTGCCAGCATTAAAATAAAGCCCATGTGGTTGCTATCAAATCCTTTGCATGTTTAACCAGTTCAGCTTGCCATTCATGAAAAGTTTGATTAGATTGTGCTTTGTTTTTGACCTGTCCAGACTCCTGTTGTTTAAGTGAAACAAATCAGCTTAGGTTAACTGAAAAAATATCGAAGTGTAAATGGAAATATCCTGTTTAAGGCTGCATTAGAGGAAGCTTACACAATTTCTGTGAGGGATCCAAAATACCACATGACTCAAGGAAACAAAACTCCTGAGGACCCAAAACTTACAGAAAGTTCTCCTGCTGTACCCAAGCCAGTCAATATGGCTGGCAAAGCACAGAAAATTGCATTTCACTCACACTATTACATAATTAGTTGAACAGCTGAAGAGAATTTCCAGGGAAAAATAATCTGAACTCCATTGTGTACTAGACTGCAGTTAATATTGAAAAAGAAAGCAATTAACCCTTTAGTGCAATGCCATTTATAAGTCAATAAGAAAAGATTCACTTGAAACATGAACAGTCTCCTCTTAATATTTAGCTCTTCCATAGTGATGGTGTTCCCTCTTCAGTTTTACTATGTTTAGGATGATCTCTTGAACTGTTCCTCTTAGTGCAGCAATTTCCAGACCTGTGCCATATCAGAACTTTCATTTGAGCATTTATTTAATAA
Organism: Cyrtonyx montezumae; assembly: GCF_038088225.1. Lineage (NCBI taxonomy): Eukaryota > Metazoa > Chordata > Aves > Galliformes > Odontophoridae > Cyrtonyx > Cyrtonyx montezumae. The sequence goes on along the minus strand of NW_027072034.1, from coordinate 46,985,746 downwards.
TCACAGGGTTAAGTAGCTTCCCTTGCTAGTGCAACCTTGAGCTTACAATATTTGTACACATTTTAGCATTAACATCACCACAGCTGTTTATACATAAATGAACATCAAAAAACTTTGACAATTAGCCACATAGGGATAGGGAACAGGGAGAAGGGGCAAGTGTTACATTTACTGCTAAAACCAAACGTGCTGAATGAAGAGCGGTAGAGCAAGTCAGCCCATACAAATCAAGAACATGGATGTCTAAAAGACTGCACTGCTGCCCAGCTCTTTTACACAGCACAGTAAACAATACCAAGATATCTACAACCAAGATCCAACATAACAGACCAACACTTCTTAACCTACAAGAAGGCCACTACATCCATCTCCCTATCTTCCTGTCCTCACAATAGCAGGAATTCTGACAACTATCCTCTAATGAAAATACTAGAAGTTGCATTTGACAGCACAATTGAAAACTGAATGACTGAACATGTATTGCTGCTGGCTGAATTGCTATCCACAGAGTTTGAGAGACATGTGGGCTTATAAAAATCTCAAAGTTTAACAAGAACCCTGACCTGGGTTGGAATAACCTCAGGCACCAGCATGTACTGGAAGACAAACAACAACTCCATGAAGGACTCAGGAGTCCTAATGAACAACTAACTTGAGTATACCCTTGCTACAAGAAAGGGTAACAGTATCCTTGGCTGCAGTAGGTAAAACACGACCAGCAGTTCAAGAGAGAAGCTCTCTATTCCACTGTGACTGGTGAGGCAACACCTGGAGTGCTGGATCTAGTTCTTGGACTCCTCAGCAGAAAACAAAATTACTGGAAAGAGTCAGCGAAGAGACACAAAGATGAAACTAGAGCCCCTCTCCCACCAGGAGATGTTGAGGGAGTTGGGGCTGCCCTGTCCAACAAAGAGGAGGCTTAGAGAGATCTCAATGTCTATAAATACCTGAAGGGAGGATGCAGTGAAGATGAAGCACTGCCCCTCCCAGTGGTGCCCAGCGTCAGGAAAGGAGACAATGTGCACAAACTGGAACACTGTGTTCCTTCTGAACACAGGCAAGCAATTCTACACTATACAGGTACTAGAGTACTGGCACAGGCTGCCATGAAAGGCAGACCTACTTGGACATCTACAGAAACCACCTGGAAATGGTCCTGGGTACCCTGCACAAAGCAAAGGTTGGATCAAACCACTGCTCTGGTAACAACATTAGAAGATGACAGTGTTCTCAACAATATTCTGCATCAATTTATAGTCATGCCACAAACAAAACTGGTAAGCCTGCTCTACTCATACCCTGTAACACTAATAAAGGAAGAAAAAAATATTTTTAACGGTAGACAGATGGGAAATAAAATCCACTCACCTGCCATTTTTTTTGATGTAGGTTGCTAAATAACCATGATCTTCCCAGTTATGAACTGTTTCTGTCATTCCCTGCTCCTGAAAAATGGGCTGTAGAGCTTTAAGAACGGCATTACAATCAGCTGCAAGAAAGAACAGGGAAATAATCAGCAAAGATTTTCCAGTTAATTCAGTTTTTGTTTTCTTCATATAAACACTGAATAGTTTTCACTGGCAACACGATATGCTACCATTCCTTTGAATGCTGCCTGAACAATTGCTTTCAAGTTTATATTTGATCACAAAAAGATGGAAGAAAATCACAAAACAAACTGTCACCTAATAAAGTTTGGGAAATAGGTATTTTCTAGTCCACAGAGATATCAACAAAGCTCCTTTAAAACAGTCTTTACCCCTGTGCATAAAAGGTCTTTATCTACAATTGTCAGACTGAGAACTTCCCCTATACCTATTATTGCTGGTCAACTGTTGTACCATAAAACTAATTACATGAATAAGACTTGGATTGTCTTATTTACTAAAGAAGCCCAACAACCACCACCCACAATCCCACAAATAAAGAGCAGCACTTAAAAGTAGTTTACTTCCCCTGGCTTAAGGCACTGAAAACAAGACAGGGCAAGCTCCCCAATCTAAATAGTGATCATTTTCTCTTACACTCTTTTAACCAACAGAAAAAGCAAAGGGGAAAGTCTTAAATTTGCAATGCACTACGTAGCTGACTCTAAGCACATAGTAGCATTAAATAAATGCTAATATGAATCAAAATAGAAGCAAAAATGCATCTGCTTCCACCCTGACACGTGGGAAAACAATGTTTCTTTGCTGGAAAGCAACTGATAGTTTCTGAATGTGTGTTTGCTCGGGAACAGCATGATGAATAAGACAAGAAATTCCAGAACTTACTGGATATTCAATGCTTGCTATATTTAAAGTTTTTCTGAGATCATTTCCTTGAAAGTGTACTTAGCTTACATCAGTGACTCAGAAAAGTTACAGACCAAAAAAAAAAACACGAAGAACATCATTCCACCATCTCCACAACTCACAGCAGCTAAATAACTGATTGAAGGAATTGGTACTGTGAGCCATTCACACAGACGAATAGTCAGGCTACTCTGACAGATGCCCATCCATATCACAAGCAGATTAAAAACCCAAGGAGAAATGTTATTTCTTCTAACATCTAAGACAGTGTAGACTCACACATAGCCTTCAAGATGCTACAGGGAAAAAAAACAATTCACTTGGAGATAACTAAAGTTTTCTTCAAAAAGCAAGCTGATGCTTTATACATACAGGTATTTCTTCAGATAGAAGATGCTGATGTTAGAAGCAACAAGTTTGGTGTATGCATGAGATCTTTTTCTGAAGTTCTTTTTTTAAATATAGAAACTTGTTATACAAGTACTTTAAGCACTCAAGCATCCATATAACAAGTTGAAACTCATCAGTTGTCTGGAATTGACTACAGAAGTCTATCAAACTGGTAAAGTTACATCTACCTGAACTGAAACCAAGCTACTGAGACTGTCACACCAGTAATCATGTCAGTAAGAAGCCACTGACAGCCCACTGAGGTGAGTATAATCGTTTTGTTTCACATGCACTGAAAACTAAGCCATGCAAATATCACAAGGAACTAAAATTACTGAGAAATCAACTGGCTTAGCTACTTGCAGACTGCTTATAACTCACTGCTTCCAGCCCTGACACTGTTCTACCTAGCCCCAATTAAAGAGCTATTCTAAGACAATTTTGTTTTATTCACAGCCGTCAACTGCATACACATAAGCAGCCCCAAAAGTACTGTCCCCTATTTAGTTTCACAAAAACTACAACAGATACAAAGAGCACAACAGCACTGTTTGATGGATCAAATTCACAGCTTCAAAATACTACTTTCAACAGTCATGAACAAGAGCCTGCATGCTATGCTCATAACAATCCACACTGGCAAAGGTGACCTACTGTCCCTACTGCACCACTCACCACTTCAGTGTACTCACATTCACCTGCCGGTCTCCATAAACATTTGGCAAGCATCAATGAGTGTCGATGGGTACCATTTTTTCCTGCATGGTGAAATTCAAAGACACACCTTCGGCCCAACCACGTTTGTGTCAGACACCATTGTGTCACACTGCCCCTCTGCTGCCATCTGTCAAAGCCATTAAATGTACAGGGATATTGTTGAGAAGGTTCAACACCTATTGCCATGCCACCAACATCCTCTTCTGACATCGTGGGTGTGAGGTAAATAACTCCCAAGGATGGTACTTCACAACAAAATAGTATAGATGATAGTATATTTTGGGTAGTTCTATATAGATGGGATACAAATAATACAAAAGAGAAGGTGGCTCACCTTCAAGATGTCAAGGCTCGCAGGGGACTCCACATAGGAGGGATCTCTGAGAAGAGATCCTTCCCTGGTGGTGGTCAGCCCTTAAATGGGGTTTGGGAAAGGTGGAGCCAGGCTCCACCCCTTCCAATCACACAGGTATATCACCTTCACCTGTGGCCCCTTGGCTGACTTGGTGCTCACCTCAGGTGACCAATCAGTGGTTCAGGCCATGATTCAGCAGTTCCCATACACTGGGCCAACAAAAAAAGTGAGGCATTACTTTTGGAGCAGCCCAAGTACCTTGGAAACAACTGTCACCTCCAAAAACCACCAGCAATAGCTTCCAGCACATTCCTAATGTGGACATTTCAGGCAAATGAATAAAACTACACCAAGTAAGTCACACAGTTTGTCTTACCTTGCATAAGCAAACAGCAGAACAAACTGGAAGCCCAATTACTGTGACTTATTTGCCTCCTATGAAGACCATGCTTCTGTTTTTTCCTCAGACAGGCAGAAACAGAGGTTAATAAAAAGCATCTGTAATTTCCCTCCGCAATACATTTAGAGCAAGCCAATTCCCTAATACCTTGCCAAGAATAGTTATGGGAAGTAGAAACACTCTGCTTCTTACTTCTTATTGGGCCTGACCTTTAATTCATATTCTGAGATATTTACCTTCCATTTTTCATGTCCTACTCATTAACTCCCCATTAATTATTAATTAGAATTAACAGAAAACAAGTACCACTGGAGAGCAGTGAATAATTTAACTGCTGGCACAACTGTAACCCTGTCAGTCCACAAGCAGCCCCTCTCACTGAGGGAGCATCTACAAGGTCTGCTATCCGTGAAGCTTTTTCTTCCCTACCCTGCTGTGAAACTCCCATATTTGGGCTTTACATGCAGCATCAGCCAGGTACCACCATGATGAGGGTGCAACAAGCACAAAGCTTCCCTGCCAAGTTACTGTGGTTATTGCAATAACAGATGAGACAGTCAACATATTTCATGGACATAACCACAAAAGAAGTGGAAACATAATTAGAGCCACAGTTCTTAAATTGGTTCTAGTTTTTGCAGCTTTCCACTGGAAAGGAAAGAGAGGTTCCCCCCTTCTCCTCTTCTAGTTCACCATTTGTTTTGCTTTCCCTAGTCCTTTATCATTTGCAAAACCCACAACTCCTTAAGGTTGGTCTGGCATGACACAGTAACTTCAATAATGCAAGCCATACCCCTCCAGGCCAACAAATGAGCATGAAACCCCACACAGAGCTAGTACATAACCGACTCCCAGACCACTTCATTTCCATAGCTCCTGCAAGACACTGAATATTCTAGAGAACCCCTAGAAGAACTAGAATGCTCATACCACATCCACTTTTGAACCATCCCAAGAATTCCTGTTGGGTGTGCTTTGGCAGAGACTGCAGGATAAGTCATCACATTCTTCTGTTCCATGAAGATACTAATCCCTCACAAGCTGCTCCTCATTCTACAGCAGATTTCTTTGCTAAGCAGCCAGGCAAAACTTCTTATTATGTGATTAACTTCATGAAGTTAAAACATACCTTTTTCATCAGGTCTCCTTTTGGTTATGCCACAAAAGGTTTGCCTCGGAGGGCTAATTAATTAATTCAAAGTTGGGAGACTCCTTTTAAGGCATCAGTGGTTGCTTTAAGGCATCACAAAGCTTTAAGAATCTCAAGACCTCCCTCCTAAATCCACTTGCCACTACTTCACTCCAAACTTAGATATGCTTTAACAAGTGTTAAGTGAAAAAAGGACAATGGTGATAAAACCACAAGGAAGAAATTGAATTAACATTCTGCTGCAGATTCCAAGTAGGCCATCTTCTTGCATGTGTGTACTCTATTCAGGAAACAAAGGAAGCAAATTCAAGTTTCCGAGTATGAAATCCTGTTTTAAATATTTGATATTCACCAGAAGGAATGAGAAGATCCAGTATTTCAACTCCACAGAATGAAAACAAGAACACTGCATAGATGATCTGTGAGAGACGCAGTTCCCAAGAGTTAGTGCCCAATCAGATCAAGTCAGACTGTTTCAGCAACCCAGTACACTTCAAGAAGATATTTCAGAACAGTCATAGACATTCCTATGGAGTTTCAGCAGACAAGAATTGACAGTCATCTCCAAACGGGAGGGCAGCTCAAAGGCCACATGTACTCTAGGCATCCAAGCTGTTCTCATTCCAGTTTCAACCAGATCCCCTAGTACTGATCTCAGTGATCTGCTACTGAACTAGCTTAAAAAAAAAGTAAATCTGTTTTAAGATCTCTTCATACCAGAGGACTTAGTCTTGGCAAGTTATGGGAACAGATTAGATTTAGTTTGAGAATATTTACCTCATAACCATGATTCTGAACCCTTTCCGGTAGGGAACAAGAACATAAGTGAAACAATTTAACACATTAAAGCACTCTCATATGCTTTTGTATTTTTCCCTTGGTAGCTACACTCTAACTAGAGAATTGAAGAGAAATCAAGCGAAGTGTTTAATTAAAAATGCACTGAAGATTAACATATTTTGTGTTTTATATGTAAGACAGGAACCCCAATGGCTGGCACCTCATCACTGCTCAGAACCATGGAAATTCATCATTTCATCTATTAATTACATCATTTTTTTGCTGCACATGTCTAAAGTTCATATGTAGACACTGTCTGACAACTCCAGTTCTACAAAAACATCACTGGCAAAGCAAGTGAACAGAAGCAAGGTGGGAGAGTGACGAATGCAGTAGCATTGAGAGAAGTTTTCAGCTTTTAGCCTGGTCAGGTCCCAGTGCCAGCTGAAGAGGACAGCAGCAGGGGGCTGCAGTGCCTATATTTCAAGAAGGTCCTTGTTTTAGGGCCCTAGACTAAAACAAACCTTGTCAGAGTGACAACTCTTCCCTTATTTCTCATCCTCAGCCTCACACTATTAGGGCTCCTCTACCCTCAGTATGAGAATAGAGAGCAGTATGTTACTTGCAGACAACTAGTTATTATTTAGTCACCATCCTTTGGTGTGGCATTTTTTCTTAAAATGTTTTCATACTAATGAAATATACTACCCAGAGAAAACAACCTCGTTACAGCACAAAATATCAGTTGCCTGAATTATTCCTTTTTAACATAAAGAATGAGGACATGAACCCACACTTCACTCGAGAAGGACCTCCTCTCCAAACACACTAAAAATCCACTGTCTTCAGTCCTCCCCACGACAAAGAAGCTGGGTTTTGCTTATGAGTTCAACAGGTACAAATGAAAAGCAATGTGCTTCATCAACGAGCATGTGTCTCAGTACTGTGTTTGGGAGTCCACAATCAGAGACACCTGCATAGGAAAGCCTTTTGTTTCACACTTGCCAGCTTTATGAGAGCAGAGAACACCAGGAAGCAGAAAGACAGACTAAAATCTTCCTCAATTAATCTGCACCTGTGGAATCAACCACGTCATGAGGATTTATGTACAAGTCAACAAATCACACATGGTACAGGATGAGGTTTAGTAAAGGCAATTAGTTGTAGTCATCTGTTATTCACTCTTCCACAGGAGAAGCATCAGTTTCAGATTTCTTTATGCACTTAATTTCATTATTCTGCATTACAGCAGGTTAAGAATAGAAGGCAGCTTTTTCCTGATGAGTTTTCATGGATCCTGTGCCCCACAATGCAACCCTGAGTGCTTCACACTATATATAGTGACTACAGGCAAGTCAAGCTATACAGTGCTAAAAGGCAATGCATTAACTTACCAGTACCACTATTTAAGGACCATAGTTGATATAAATCAAGTGCATCCAAGTGTCCCTTTGAGAATTATTCATGAAGTCTACCAGAAACAAAGAAGAGCTCTCAAAGGACTGAAAGCTCATAGCAGAATTCACCCCTTATACTCCCCCACAAAATATCACCCCATCAGTTCAGGTTGCCAAGAGAAATACATGCAAAACACTCCCATGAGATTGTAAACCTCTCTGTGAGACATGAGAAGTTCTTAAATGCTGTTGGTTGATTTCCTCAGATCACATTCTTTTTCCTTTTTGCTTCACTGAACATATTCCTCCTGCAATAATCATTCTCCTATCCACTAGTAGAAGTTAAAAGCAACCTCTCTTCCCTTGCCACATACACTCCACAGCCCCTGAACACCTTCTCCCTAAAGCATTCAATTAGGGACTCAGTTCTAGATGTTCTGTTGACTGATGCCAACCTAAGACTGTACGGCCAACAAACAGAGCACTCCCATTTTTACTCATTGCTATATTCTTGCCTCTTCCTTTACACCAGCAGTGCCATCTCATGCTTCAGACATATTTTAAGAGGTGATGCTAATGTAAAAAGGAGCAAGCAGGAAAGGTAAAGAAGTGCTTAAGCCAGAAATGTAACCACAAACCCTTGGGGCAAGGCTGTATTTCAACTGAGGTCTGACTTGTCTACCAAAAACCAAATCCACAGTTCTGCATGCATCCTTCTGTGACACAGCCAGTCCAGGTAGTTACCTGAGAACTGAATATAAGAATCTCAGTTAAATGAATCCAAAGCTCTAGGATGTGGAATCATTGAATTCAAGTACACTGAAGAGTTGCAATAATTCCAGAGAACTCATGTGCACATTATAGCATCTTATTATTATTTAAAAAAAATGCAATCTTTTAGCTTGTAACCAAATCAGATTTAAAATATTCTTACATTCTTCTGTCAGTAGCTGCTTATGGAGCAACTGCTTGTACAAAATAACTTGCAAGTGACCCACCTGGCTACAAGCAAATTTTATTTGGGACAGTCAAAGGTCAGAACTCCACAAGAAGCTCTTGTCAGTGGCATACTGTAATGAGAGGGAGGTGGGAGAAAATGTCTACATATCGCACTATCAGTTCTTCCACAACAATCTGGTCAGAGCACTGAAAGAATGCTCTAATGTGAAGCTGAACTGGCATGCTAACTGAATTCATTTTCTTGCTTCAATAGGCAAGTACCTGGATACGTGAGGTTACTAGCTGCACAAGCAAATCTCTTCAAGCACAAAGAGTCAGCTGCCTCAAGATACATATTGAAAGAACAAAAATAAGACACCTGCTACTAATTTAGAGATGTCTCGCACTTATGACTGATTTAAGATTAGCTGTAGACATTAGGTATCTTTTTTACTTTTTCTTTTCATAAAAAAGGTTGCATATTAATTCCCACTAGTCAGGCCACGGAAGTACTTCCAAGTAACATAACTGGGGCATTCAGGAGAAGATCAGAGCCTCAATGAAGGTGTTTTGCTTTCCAAAGGCACTCAGTGGTAGGGAAGGATAAGTCCTACTGACCAGCTGAGGACGCAGCTGTGTCAGGGATTCTTACAAATACAGCCACACACTTGAGTGGAGTTTGTTTTACTAAACCATGCAGAACCACTGAGAGGCTTAAAACATATCACTTACATGAAGCTGTTCAGCTTTGTTGAACTTTCTGTGAATATATTTACACCTCTGAAACTTTGCCACCCATCCCTACCCACTTGAAGTGATATAAAACTTCTAAAGTCAAAAGTAGCACCAGGTAAAAGAGGGTAAACCCAGCCTTTGCATTATGCCATGCTCCTGTGGCTATCTCTAGGAGAATTTATTCATGCTCCACAAAAGCATCCCAGGAAATGCATATCCATACATAAACTCAGGCACAGCAGACACTGGTCTACAGGACAGCTTATTTATTATGGTCATCATAAAGAACACTGAGAAGGTAAAAGTAACATCTTGCTTAAACAATGGCTGACTACAGAAGAGCCTGCAAAGTCAAGGCAAAAATATTTGTAGCATGTCTGAATCTGAAACTACCTGAGGGGAAAGAATGAAGACAAAGAATAACTGCTTTACAGAACCTCCCTTGATCATCTTTGCATAAGCATTTTCTGTCATCGGAGATGATAATCAAGAGTTACTCAGCAAGTCAGGCATTGCAAACAAACTTCCCCTGGCTTATTTACTACACCAGCACAGGATTCCTGCTTGCAGATTCAGTAACACCGAAAAGCTCACCGCTGATGATTCCTGACCACAATATACTAATGAAGTGTAAAGAGAACACACAGATGGCTCTTCCCTTGTTCAATACTGGCAAAACTGCTAATAGCCCTCACTGCTGGGAACATTTAAGGGAATGTTTTAAACTGTTGAACTACTGTTTTTCACCTAAGTAAAGCAAATCCTCCAAGAACACTCTGCTAACTTACACTCACACTTAAGACACCAAATTCTGATAGCCCAGACAACCCTGAACCAAAACCTACTTCAGCACTGCCCCTACAGAAACAGACAAAAGTAGCTAAGAACTGCTGGGTCACTACATTTTCTGCAGGCACACAAGAGATAACATGCAGATTTCAAAAGTGTTAAAGACACTCTCCAGTTCACCACTTCAGTATTGATAATTTCTTCCTATACTTTCTCAAATTATAGACTTCAAAAGTTGTTTCACTAAACCTGGAATCTAATCACAGCTAAGTGATTGTTAATTTAATTGCAGATCTTCTGGATTCTGAGTAACAGTTCATCAGGACCCCTGCTACTCTGTGGTAGCTATGGAAGAAACATTTACAGACCTTAAAAGCAGCTTCTGACATTTGGAAAGTTTCATTGCTCTGTTAAACATTTTTACTAGTTTAATTATTTATTCTCTCTCATTACTTTATTCTGTAAGACTATGCTTTCTACACTTTGCAGAAATTCACTGTTGTTCAGTAGAGAAGAAACATCCGTGCATGAGAAATTAAGCACTTAAGTCTCACAACCTACACTCTTCCAAGACTTGCTGCTTGGTCAAGCTGAATTCTGCATACGAAGGCTGTTCCTCATTAAACATCCTGTAACTCTATCCCAGAGTGCTAACATGCAGCTCAAACCTTACTATCCAGATGTATGGTTTCAACACAACAGCTCCACTAGCTTTATTTGTCTCTTCCAGTATCATGTAAACTGAAGTCCATCAACTGGCATACAAAGATTGTTTGCATTTTAAACAATATTATCACTTGTTGAAAGCTCTAGCTCTTCCATCTAAAAAATTATCAAAAAAAAGAAGCATACTTGATAAGAGAACTTCTACAGGCTCAATACCTGCTCTCCATTATCAATCTCCTGCAACCTGATCATCTTCCAGAAATGCAAGGTGACTAGAAACTTTTCTAGTTTCAAGAGTAAGAATTACAAGAATTGGAAAAAAACTTCATAGCATGGCTGCTACACATAACACACTTGCTATTTAAAAGGCAAAGAGGCTTACCTCAAATAGAAATACTCATGTCAAAAGCAGCCATCATTTCCTGTATGAATTTGTTCCATGGCCTCAAAGCAAGCCCTCAGGGAGAACACCTCTCATTTTGCATCCTTCACATTTGCATGGGAGAGGAGAGATGCTTCATGCCCCAGCAAGCAGCCGTTAAATTCTATCACCTGGGAGATTCAGGTAACTACTTTCATAGTTCCTCTCATAGAGCATTTTGCTCTTCAGCACTGGAAACCAACAAAAGCAGGGAATGAGTTCACAGCAATCCATGTTGCTAAAAACAGACGCTTGTTAAGGCCTCCTGACAGGGCAGCCTCACACTGCAAGGCAGGGCAGGCCCATCCCTGGTCCTAGCCTGTCAGAACAAGAAGCTGCAGGCCTGCAGGGCACTGCTTGGAGCAGCACAACACAGGCTCATTCCTGACCTGCGGCTGAAAGCTGACTGCAAACACACCTTTAGCCAAGGTCAATAGCACATCTGCAACCATGAGCTATAAAGTCTTCATTCACGTAAAGACACCATCAGCAAGAAGTCAGCAAGTTCTTGTAACATAAACCAACACAAAGAGATAAGCATACCTGCATGTTATCACAGCAGCCAGATGTTCTAGCACTTCAGATGACCCTACTCTTGACAGAACTGGTTAAGATGGGCAAAGAGATGCTGCTTCCCTCACAAGTGTGCTCAAACACACTGCATTCCAGCTAACTGCAGCCAGACCCTGATCACAGAAGCAGGCATATGCCCCATTAAGAGAAACAAAGCCCTGGCATCTCTAGTACAAAAACACACTACAAATAAAATTAAAAGTAGCTACATATATAGTCAAGCACTCATAAAAGTTGTTGATAAGCCTTCTGTATGTAATCTTAGAAACTGCAAACGTTTACATTAGTTTAACCCTTTCTTCTTCACACACAAGGCTCTCAAGCATCCGCAGGAAAAAACTCTGCAAGAGTTCCCAACCTACCACCTCTTCCTGCCTTCTTCTCCTATTTCAATACTTCTTGTGTTCAAACACAACAACATGACCAATTTTTATACTTTAAGAATGTCAAATACGGGAGTTCATCCCAGCTGTAAATATACTGGAGTACATCAAACAGCTCTAAAATAAATAACAGAGGGTGTGAGAATAGCTTAAACCCTCGTATCCCTAAGCATATACAGAAGTGTCACCCAAGTGCATTTCTTAATGGTCAAGAAGCACATCTCAAGTCTGTAAGTTGTAGTACAGCCAGCAGTTAACAGCACATTCTTACATTATAAGGGATGCCTCAGCCAGGACAGGTTCATGTATTTTCATGTAACCTGTAAAGCAGTTAGTGCCTCCTCCACATCCTCCTTAAAAAAAAAAATCCCTCAGAGCTATAATACACACACAACTCCTTTTTGTAAATGGAAATCAAAGAACACTGACTTTGTAAGTCAAATCCGATACACACAGCACAGGTTAAGGTATGAGGAAAATAAGGTCAAAGAACTTTTCAGTATACATGCCACATCCAATGACAATTCCAACATGAAGTGCTGCAGCTATTACTTTTTATTCATGTGCACTTCTACTGACAACATACTTACATTCCTCACTTTTTTCTTCCCCATGTGCAATTTCAGAACTGAGCCATGGACAGGAACAAAACCACTGCCAGAGGGCCTCAAAAAGGAAGCTCAGCTTGCAAGAGGTCATATTCTCCTCTTTCCACCTCCATGAAAACACTTGCTCTGTTTTTCTTCACACACATACACATTCACTTACCCTCTTCCTTAGAAACCAAAGTGCTGCCTTAACAGCACTACAGCCCTAGAATTCCCACAGCAGTTTCATAAGAACTTCTTTCATTAAATAGCATGAGCTCAAATAATCTGCTTCCCCTCACACCAGCACACACCTACGTCCTGCACTGAATTTCGCCAGCATATCTGTGCATCTGTGAACTGTGTAATTCCCCCAATAATCCCTAACAGTAACACATTTCAAGTTATTTTTCCAATGAGTTTTTACCTTTTCAAAGCAACTTTCTGAAGCGATAACCAAGAACAAGCGTGAATGGAGTCTCAAGCTCACAAACTAACAGATTGCTAAGAATGCCAAGGGCCCAGAAGTCAGAAGCATGACTAAAGTCTCCTCTGCTCCAATTACAGAAGGAAAATCAACTGCTCCTTTTTCACAAATAAGGGTTTCATTAAAACACTCCTCTTATATTTTAGGATAAGGACCACCACACTGTCTGCAGATGCTGTCTGCTCATCAGCTCAAGACACAGCTAGGCAAGATACTTCTGCTCTGCAGTTCCTCCTTCAAACACCTCAAGGAGACCATCACAAAGTCAGGTTGCATTATCCAAAGATTCAGACCTGCTTCTAACAGCCTACTAAACTTCCATGAAGATTCGCAATTAGAGATGTTTTTGTTGAGACAAAAGAAAAAAAAGGCCCTTTTCTTCTGATTCTTCTAGTTTTGTACTACATTAATAGAAGTTTGTAGTTTTATCTCAACCTCTCAGGAAATTAGGACACAAGTACATTCAACCCAAGCAACCCAATTCCCAAGGGGTTACTCATCCTTCTCCTACACTTCCCCCAGTCCTATCTGAAACCAACAAGAAAAATGCCATCTTTTTCTTTCTAGACTTCCCTAGAAAGGTATTTTCATTACTGGTTATCACTCAATATCCCCAACAACTACCAATCTTACAGACACTGAAAGCGCCTACTACTCCAACTATTCACACAAGATACTTACCGAACACATTTTTATTCTGAAGTATAGCAGATAAACAGCTGTCCAATATCTGGAGAGAACTGAACTGCCTGAAGAAGGAAGATCTTGTAAAGGATTTTGGCATATGACAAACAAAAAAGACAGAAGAGATCACCATCAGAACCTATATAATCTTGCAGCATGAGCAGCTGCTAACAGAATAAGAGTACAGGGACACCAACAATTAGATCAGGGTGCTCAGAGCCCTATCCAGCATGAATCCTTCCAGGAAAGAGGCACCCACCATCTCTTTAAGCAACCAGTGCCTCACTGTCCTAATTCTAAAAACCATCTTCCTCACATCCAGCCTAGATCTCCTATCTTCTAGTCCTATCACCACAGACCCTGCTGAGAAGTCTGTCCCCTTCCTTCTCACAGTTTCCTTTTAGATGCTGAAAGACCACTATCAGATCACCTCACAGCCTTCTCTTCTCCATGCTGAACAGCCCCAGCTTTTTCAGCCTGTCCTCAAAGGAGAGGTGTTCCACCCCTTGGATCATTTTTGTGGCCTTCCTCTGGACACACTCCAACAGGTCTGTATCTCTCCTGCATCAAGGACTCCACATCTGGATGCAGTACTCCAGGTGAAGCCTCACCAGTGCACAACAGAGAGGAAATATTACCTCCCTCACCTTGCTGGTCACACTTCTCTTGATGCAGCCCAGGATACAACCGTTTTCAGGGATGCAACAGCACATTAGTAGCTCACATCCACCAAGCCCTTTTCAGCAGGACTGTGTAAGCATTCATGAAATCCTACCTGAAATCTTACATAGAGCTGTGTCCTGGAGACCCTCTCACCAGGATTCAACCATAGACTCCCTCCTTTACTCCCTACATCTTTTCCAGTGTCAGGGCCCTCAGAAAGCTGAGGAATAAAACAAGTTACACACAACAGAGCACATAAGGAAAGATTCCCAAACAGCATTCATAATGCAGAAAGAGTACCTCATCTTTACATTAAGTCTAATCTTTATACTAGACATTATCAGAGAAAGCATTCTTATTCCTTTCAGGAAATACTGACTTCAGGAATACTGACTAGAAACCATGTTAAACACACTGACAAGCATACTCAAACAACTTCAATCAACATATATAACTCTTGTATACACTGAAGAAATAGACATCATGACCATGTACATTTTCTACCAGATTCATTATAAAATATAAACTTCCTATTGAAGAATACTTACTCTCATAGCCTGAAGTCTTGAGTTCCTACAAGCTATGAACAAGATGCACCAAAAGTCAATCTGAGGACAGGTAACATTTTGAGGTGTAAAGAGTGTGCATTTACCAAGATCACAGATTCTGCAATAGTTCAGCTGAAGTGTAATGATAACATAAGCCTCAGAAAAGCAAAGGAAAAAAAAAGGGTGCATGGGTTTTTGAAGTGATAACAGAACATTTCCAAGTTTTATTGTCCACACAACTTAGGCACAAAAAATAAAATCAGTCGGTGATCCAGAATTCAGCACTGAAGTTGAACTCCTTCAACACTACCAACAAGTTTACCTTCATGACTCTTTCCTTTCAGACAATTCCTTAAGACTCTGGGCCACAAGCATGAGAGGAAAACATCAAATGAATACAGGACAATTGACTTCAGAGATGCTGTAGTGGTATAATGGCAATAGGACCAGTGCAGTGAGAAGGTGTTACAAAGAAGGAAGAAATCTCACCCACCTCCAATGATCTAGGTTCAAAGGGAAAATTCCACAAAAGAGAGATCTCCAACAAGAGATCCATCCTCAGTGGCAGCCAGCCTTTAAATGAGGCCTAAGAGGGCCTGAGCCTGGCTCCACCCCTTCTGGTCACACAGGTGAACTGCCTTTACCTGTGCTCCCAAGGCTGACTGGATCTTTTATTGAGGTGCTCAAGGTGATCAGACTGTGACTCAGCAGTTGCCATACAGCTGTTATGCATGAAGAAGTTCTTCACCTCTCATTCAAGGTGTCTACTGTGCTTAAACAAGGCCAAGGGAGGAAAAAGATTCTTCCTTTGGGCCATACAGCAAGCTTCTGCAGTTGGTCCATCCTCCATTCCCACTCAGGTACATCCACCTTAACTGGATAAAAATGCAACTACTGTCTTCAAAGAAGAAAGGAAACAGATCTGAAAACAGACAATGCTTTCTACTAAGTTTTAGACCACTATGACAGGGTCTATTTAATTAACATTGCAGTTTTAATATCACAGAGCAGGGACATTTATATCTAGTTTATTTTCTACACGCCTAGTCCTGCTCCTTCCCCTGCTACTTCTGACTGCTGTGCAGATGCCAGCACTGACGCTATGAAGTTCAGGAAAACAAAAAGGCAAAAAGGTCATTGAGTCAAGGGCAGGAGGTTCCATGAAAGTGAGTTTTAGAGGTACTCGTGTTCCTGGTTCTATCAAGATCAAGCAAGGGCAAGATGCAAAGACAACGGTGGGCCTATGCACTGGAACTTTTCCAGTGTCAGGTTACTGACACCCTGACTATATCAGAGTATTCCAAAACCAAACTGCTCTGATAACAACTCACAGATTTCATAGAATGGCTTGGGTGAAAGGGATCTCAAAGTTCATCTAGTTTCAAATCCTGTGCCGTGGGCAGGGTCGCCAACCACTAGAGCAGGCTGCCCACAGCCACATGCAGCCTTGCCTTGAGTGTTTCCAGAGATGGGTCATCTACAATCTATGAGCCAGTGCATCACCACCTTGAGATAAAAAAATTACTCCTAACATCTAACCTAAAACGTCCCTGTCTTAGTTCAAAGCCATTCCCCCTTGTCCTATCGCTATCAACCCACATAAACAGTCATTCCCCCTCCATTAGCTTCTCCACTTTTCCAGCTCTTGGCTTCTCACTCAAACACATGTACAGCAAAATCACCAAGGGCACAGCTTGCAACAAAGCCCTCGGGAGGAGGAAACCTCCCTCCTCCCTCAAGATACCGATACATCTCTCGTGTAGATGCGGCTAACCGCCTTGTCTGCCGCCTCCCTGCAGGAACGAAGAGGAAGGGCGGTGTGCAGCAGCGCTCCGGCACCCATCTCAGCTCTCCCCCACATTTCACCCATTTTACCCGCAGAAAAAACGTGGTGGCTTTCCTCCGCACGCCAGCTCGAACGTGCCCTCTACAGATAGCTCCGAAAAAGCCGGAGATCACACCTCAAGCTACGTTTTATTACCAATCCCTTCCCCCTACGCCTTCGTGAAGGGTCCGGCGGGGCCTGCTTCGCCTCGCCGCCTCCACTCCGTCCAGCGGGCCCTATGCGGAGAGCAGGCAGGCCGGGGGGTGGGGGAGGGCACCTGTGCCGCACGCGGCCCCGCCGCAACAGCAGCAGGAGGAGGAGGAGGCCGCGCTGAGTAGGGCCCACTGCCAGACAGGGCCGCAGGAGCGGGAGCACGCCGAAGAAGGGGCCCGACCCCACGAGGATGGAGGGAAAGCTGAAGCCCTAGAGCGCCGTTACCTGTGGCGCCGAGCATGAAGTCCAGGGTGCTGTGCCGCGCTGCTGCTGCCATAGTGAGGTAGAGCCCTGTGCCATGCCTGGAGGAGGCGGCGGCGGTGAGGACAGTGCGGCGGGCAGCCTATATGTGCGCGGGGCTGCGGCGGCGCCGCGGGGGTGGGAGCTTGCCGGGCCGGGCGGGGCCGCGATGGCGGCGGGGAGGGGCCCTCGGCTCAGGGATGGGTCAGGGGGAAGGGTGGCGTGGGGAAAAGGCGGGAGATGGCGGCTGCATTTAGAAGCCCGGCTTGGAGAAAAGGCGGGAGATGGCGGCGGAGGGTGCTCCCTCAGGCGGCTCTCGCTCGCACCGTGCGGCTGAAGGAAAATAAGCCGAAGCAGCCCCCGTTTTCTTTAAGATTCGGTTCCCTGCAATGAAATTCCTGGACGGTCTCCTAGCGCCGGGGCCGTGGTTCAACTTCTGGCTCACCCCTGCCCTGGCAGAGCAGAATTGTTGCTTCCTTCCCAAGGCTTCGCTAGCGCTCGAGAATCTTTAAAACCTTTTATTTAAGGTCTTCTTAATGAACGATAACTAAAACTGCTTGCGGAAGCCAC